>NW_028270143.1:14454907-15187407 GCF_037043375.1 Chiloscyllium plagiosum
AAAAGAAAGGAAATGAGCTTGTAGTGCAGATTGAAATTTTCATGTACAATGTTGTTGATATCACAGTAACATGGCTGCAAGGGGAACAGGGCTGGGAATTAAATATCCAAGACTACACGTCCTGTTGAAAGGACAGGCAGACGAGCTGAGGAAGTGGTGTTATCTTGTTAGGAAGAGATGAAATTAAATCAATAGCAAGAAGTGATAGAGTGTCAGAAAGCATGGAATCTGTGAGGGTAAGTTGAAGAACCGCATAAGAGAAAAGACCCTGACAGGAATTCTGTCCTGGCCTCCTAGTAGTCAGGTCATGTGGAAGAAAATAAATCAAGAGACAGAAAAGACATGGAAGAAAGGCACGATGAGAATAATTATGGGGGGGGGTGGGGGTGGGAGGGGGGCTTCAACATACAGGTAGACTGGGAAAATCAGGCTGGTAGCACGTCGCAAGAAGAAGAATTTGTGGACTGTTCACAAGATGATTTTATTGGAGCAGTTTATGGCAGAGCCTACAGGGAAACAGGAGAAAGTAAGGACTGCAGATGCTGGAGGTAAGAGGAGCAGGAGAGCCTGAACATTTCTGATGAAGGGCTTATGCCTGAAGAGTCAACTCTCCTGCTTTTCAGATGCTGCCTGACCTGCTGTGCTTTTGCAGTGCCACACTTTTTGACCCGACTCGGAAACATTGGACCATTGGTAAATGAGGCTGCAGAAATAGTAAAGGGGAGCAAAGCAATGGTGCAGGAACTGAATGTATACTTTGCATCAGTTTTCAAAGTGGAAGACAGCAGCATACCAGAACTTCAAGAGAGTCATCAGACAGAGTTGAGTATAGTGGCCATCACTAAGGAGAAGGTATTGGGGAAAGTGAAAGGTGTAATGCTGGATAAATAATCCCAACCAGATGGGCTGCCTCCCAATGATCTCTGAAGGAGAAAGCTGAGGAGATTATAGAGGCATTGGTGGTGATCTATCAGCAATCGCTGCAGTCAGGGAGGATCCCAGAATACTGGAAAATGGGCACTGTAAGATCCCTGTTTAAGAAGGGGGAGAGGGGAGGGCAGACATTGACCTGATCTCAGTCATTGGTAAGATTTTAGAGTCCATTATTAAGGCTGGGATTGTGGAGAACTTGCAAGTTCATGTTAAAATAGGGCTGAGTCAGCATGGCTTTGTCAAAGAAAGGTTATGCCTGACAAATCTGTGAGAATTCCTCGAGGATGTATTGAGCAAGTTAGACAAAGGACAGCCAGTGAACACGATCCATCTAGATTGCCAGAAGGCCTTTGACAAAATGTCACACTGGAGGCTGCTAAGTAAGATAAAAGCTTACGGTGTTAGGGACAAGGTACTAGCATGGTCAGAGGATTGGCTGACTGGCAGAAGTGAAAGAGTAGGGATTAAGGTGTCTTTTTCAGGATGGCAGCCTTGACTATTAGGGCAGCCCATGGCCAGTATTGGCACCAGAGCGCTGCCTGTGAATTTTAAATTGGCATAAATATGGTGGAGAAGATGTTTAGCTGCAATAACAGAATTAGCTTGCTCAGTTCAGAATTATAGTGAGATCATAAGTCATGAGAATAAAATTAACCTAACAATAGGAAATTGGGGCCACAGGAATAATTTACAGGGGTGTGCCAGTGAAAGGAATCTTGATCTCATCAGAAACTAGTAATTTCATGAAAATCCCACCAATGACTTACATAAATTTCCATCATAAGTAACTGTGATTGTTAGCTCACTGATAGTCTTTCTAAACCCTGAATGTTGGAATTAAATCACAATCCACAGGGAGCAGAACTATCCGCAGGAACCACAATGACAGAATCTTAACCAATCTGCAAAACCAAGGATCGTGACACAGGTGTTCAACTGCCAACGTCATAGAGTCATAGAAGTCTACAGCACAAAAGAAGACCTTTTGGTCCATCACGTATGCAAAAAGCCCATCTAACTATTCGAATCCCATTTTCCAGCATTTAGCCCCAAAGACTTGAATGCCTTGGTATTGCAAATGTACATCTAAAGTTACCAGTAACCATACCACCCCCCTCCCAGTGCAGTAGCTGCAATGCTCTTTAAAGACAATTCAGTAACTGATCTTAATATCTTTCTTTTACTTTAATCTTTCTGGATCACCACTGAGGTGAAATCTGAGTGTGTGTGTGTTCTTCTTCTCAAACAGAAGTTCATTTGAGCCTCTGGACAAAGATATCCATAAAGAAAAGGGTCTGTTTAGAAATTAACCTTGTTGTGACCAAATGAGGGGACAGTTGAATGAAGAGGGGGAGCCGGTTCATCTGTCCTCACTCATGGAACTTAACAACTTGCTATTACCTGTTTGGAACAGTAACATTTAGGGATCCTCACCAGAGTGTGGGAATAAGTCTAGCTATGATACACATTCGAACTGAGGCTATAATCTTTTTTCTTTGAAATCCAAAGTTGTCCAAAAAAATAGTAGATGTGAAATCATATTGGGCAGTGCTTAATGCGCACCTCAGCATGAACACTTTCAGATCCTTACATCCTTCTGTGACATATTTCCCAAGCTTTTTTCAATGTTATCATTATGCTTATGTGCAGTGAATTACATTTCCCACTTCCCTATTTCTACCCCACCTAGTTCCCAAGTTTCTGATTTCACAAATTCAGGGGGTCTGGAGATTTCACTGTTTTCCCAGATCGTGTTCTCCTCAGTTTTAGAGGTTGGTAGGTCTCTGGGTTGAGGACTGATAACTTTCACTCGCTGACTGTCTGCTCTAACAGCCTTCTTAAAGTATGTATGATTCACCTTCAGATCTCTATGGCTGCCAGAGTTTTGTATGCTGCAATGGAGTCCATACCACTTCCCACCATGTTGGATCTACAGGGCATACATGGCCAGTCTCCTGTGGCCCTAGTAGTCTAACAAGGAGAGGCTCTTGTCTTCAACAGAATGTAACTTATTACATGAGAGCAGCTAGGTACAAGTTACATTGTTTTGATAGAGAATGGCACTCGGAATGAGGGCAACTGTGATGTTAGGTTTTACAGCTTCGAGTTGCAAAGCTTACCCAAAGCCATGTGACCTCATTATATTCAGCGGTGCCTAAGACACTCCTCAGCATGAACCCTTTCAGTTTCTAACACTCTTATACAACAGTCCCCATAGAATGAAAAGGAAAGAGAAGCATCAAAGGAAGTCCAAGAAACATTTCCAAGGATGAGGCCAGAATTGGCGAATCCTGTGAAAGGCTGAATAGATTGAGCATTTTCTCTTAAGAAAATAGAAAGGTCAGAGAAGATCTGGTCAAGGTCTTTAAGATTGCAAGTAAGCTGGACAGGGTAGATGTAGCCAGAACGCTTCCATCGGAAAGAATCTAAAACTAGAGATCAGAAATAATACTGAGAACTAATGCATCCAATAGGCAAATAAGAAGAAAGTTCTTCACTCAGGCACATGAAGTAGTTGAGGCAAATAGTTTGCATGCTTTCAAAAGGATGCTAAATCAGGACATCAGGTAAAGAAATAGAGTGGAAAGATGAGCTGGGGCAGCTGGAATGGAAGGAGACCCGTGCAAAGGACAAACACCAACATATTTGTGTTGCAAGTTTCTGTGCTGTATATTCTTTATAATTTAGTTTCAGTGTAAAACTATAATTAAGACAAATGATTCATCACAGGAAGCAATTGGTTAAATGTGTAGAAAAATGAAGTACGAACCAATAAAAGTGACCATGAAAATTGTCAAAATCGAAAGTCCTAACCGGTTCACTAACATTCTCGAGGTTAGGAAATCTGTCAGCCTCTCTTGATTTGACCGATATGTGACTCCAGTTTCACACCACATGGTTTACTTCTAATTGGCCTCAGACGTGGCCCAACCAGCCACTCATGTTTTTATTCATCAATGGGACTTGGACATCGCTGGCTGGACCAGCAGTTATTGTCCCATTCCTAGTTGTACTTGAGAAGGTGGTGGAAAAGTGTGGCGCTGGAAAAGCACAGCCGGTCAGACAGCATCCGAGCAGCAGGAGAATCGACATTTTGGGCATAAGCTCTTCACTGGGGGCAGGAAAGGGGGCTGAGAGATCAATAAGAGGGTGGGGCTGGGGGGTGGGGGAAAGGTAGCTGGGAATGCGATAGGTAGATGCAGGTGGGGGATGATACTGATAGTTCAGAGGGCAGGGTAGAGCAGATAGGTGGGAAAGAAGATGGACAGGTAGGACAGTTCAAGAGGGTGGTCCCGAGTTGGAGGGTTGGATCTGGGAAGAGGTGGGGGGACAGGAGAAGAGAAAACTGGTGAAGTTGACATTGATGCCATGTGGTTAGAGGGTCCTAGGCAAAAGATGAGGCATTCTTCCTCCAATGGTCGGGTGTCTAAGATTTGACGGTGGAGGAGGCCCAGGACTTGCATGTCCTTGGCAGAGCCGGGGGGGAGTTGAAGTGGTCGGCCACAGGGCGGTGGGGTTGTTTGGTACATGTGTCCCAGAGATGTTCCCTGAAACATTCCGCAAGTTGGCATCCTGTCTCCCCAATGTTGAGGAGACCACATTGAGAGCAACAGACACAGTAAATGAGGTGTTTAGATGTGGAGGATATGAAAAGATCCTCTGGGGCCTTAAACAGAGGTGAGGGAGGAGGTGTGGGCGCAGGATGTATACCTCTTGCGGTGGCAAGGGAAGGTGCCAGGAGTGGAGGTTGGATTCATGGGGGATCTAGACCGTAGTGGCTCTGATGAAAGGCTTATACCCAAAACAGCGATTCCTCTGCTCCTCGGATGCTGCCTGACCTGCTGTGCTTTTCTAGCACCATACTTTTCAACTCTGATCTCCAGCATCTGCAGTCCTCATTTTCTCTGAGAGAAGATGGTGGTGAGCTACCTTCTTGAACCACTGCAGTCCATGTGCTGCCGGGAAACCCCAATGCTGTAGGGAAGGAATTTCAGCATTTTGACCCAGCGACGGTGAAGGAATAATGATATATTTCTAAGTCAGGATGGTGAATGGCTTGGAGAGGAACTTTCAAGTGTTCCCATGTATCTGCCGCCCTTGTCCTTCATAGGTGGAAGTGGCTATGGGTTTGGAATGTGTTGTCTAAGGAGACTTGGCGAATTTCTGCAGTGCATCTTATAGACGGTCTCATTTGCACATAAACGTTTGAAAAAGTAATTGCAGCCGTTCAAAAAACAATAAAAACAGCTCACTACCTCCTTCTCTTGGCAACTGGGGAAGGTAATAAGTGCTGGTCCAGAGATATTGACAACCTGAGATGACTTGAAAAAGGAACTAAAAATCTGCAGATTCACTGGGTCCAAGATTCCTTGTGAAGGAAAAGGACCACAGCATATTGTGTTCAAACAGGGTAATTGTGGAAAACTGCAGGGTTGTCAAAGTATGTAATACCTTATTCTGGAGTTGCTTACAGCACTTACAGTACAACACCAAGGTGGTAAGTGTGCAAACCTCTGACAATTGTATTGCTTCCAGGTACTCACAGAAACAAGATGAGCATAGAGAAAAAAAACTTATGCTTAGTTGAGGGAAATATCCTGTGGTTAGGGTCACATCAAAATACAATGATGTGGAGGAGCTGGTGTTGGACTGGGGTGGACAAAATTAAAAATCACATAAAAAGAGCTGGACTCATGACACTGCTTGTGTGGAGCAGGAATCTTCAGCACTATAGCCATGATGTTGTCAGCTGGGCACGGTGGCACAGTGGTTAGCACTGCTGCCTCACAGTGCCAGGGACCTGGGTTTGATTCCCACCTTGGGCGACTGTCTGTGTTGAGTTTGCACATTCTGCCCTCGACTGCGTAGGTTTCCTTCGGGTACTCCAGTTTCCTCGGCTCTATCCAAAAATGTGCGGGGCGGGTGAATTGGCCATGCTAAATTGCCCATAGTGTTAGGTGCATTAGTCAGGGGTAAATATGAGGAATGGGAATGGGTGGGTTACTCTTCGGAGGGCTGATGTGGACTTATTGGGCTGAAGGGCCTGTTTCCATACTGTATGGAATCTAATCTAATCTAAACCAGGTTATAGTCCAACAAGTTTATTTGGAAGGACTAGTTTCAAAGCGCTGCTCCTTCATCAGGTGGCTATAGAGCAGGATCATAAGATACAGACTTTTTAACAAAAGATTACAGTGTCATGCAACTGAAATGATATATGGAACAAGCGTACATTGCTGTTAAGTCTTTCATCTTTTAGAATGGGTTGCAGGTTTCAGTTCACTAATATGTAAATCCCACTACTTCTTTTAAGTTGCATTCTTGAGATAACTTAAAGTTCTAGAAAGAAAAAAGTGACATCTCAGCTCAAATAATGCATTAAAGGTGTGAGGTTAGAGTCTGTCTGTTTCCCAATCTTGAGTCAGACTGGTTCTATTTCCAAATAGGAACTTATGAAATATTATATGGACTGACCGCCTGCAGATTGTGTGCTTTTTGAGCAAAATACAATGTATCTGCAAATACAATTCTTTTATTGGCACCGACATGTACCACAACTTCTGGTGACTTACCCTTCCCTGTAGGAATGCCGCAAACTCAATCTAAGACATCCCTGACCTTGGTACCCCAAGAGGGAACATGCCATCTGGGAATCTCATTCTTATCCACATTTGATCTGAACATCTCAGGCTGCACGTTTTAGAGTCAAGAACCATCATAACTGCAAACTGTTATGTCTCGAAAATAACAAGATTATTACAGGGTAGAACACATTTCGAATTAAAAACAAAGTGCTGGAAATTCTCATCAGGTCTGGCAGCATCTTTAGAGAGGGAGGAATAGAGTTAATATTTCATCGTAACAAAAAGAAAGTCACTTTGGATCTGAAACATTAACTCTACTTCTCTCCTTCCACAGATGCTGCCATGCCTACTAAAAAGTTCCAATGCTTTTTGTTTTTATTTCAGATTTTCAATATCTACAGTACTCTGCTTTTCAAATAAATTGCAAATTTGCTTATGAGATATTGTTTGTTAGTATATAAAGGAAAAATATTAGCTTCTGTTTAGAAAGGTGGTATGGCCTGCCTACTTGGGAGAATAGGAGAACTAAGCTGGAAATGTGTTGCTGGAAAAGCGCAGCAGGTCAGGCAGCATCCAGGGAACAGGAGAATCGACGTTTCGGGCATAAGCCTGAAGTCTTCCTGAAGAAGGGCTTATGCCCGAAACGTCGATTCTCCTGTTCCCTGGATGCTGCCTGACCTGCTGCGCTTTTCCAGCAACACATTTCCAGCTCTGATCTCCAGCATCTGCAGACCTCACTTTCTCCTCAGAATAGGAGAACTAGCCAATACTAACGCCTGAACCTCATTGATATGCTGTTGGCCAGCTGCCTCACTGGGGCAGTCAGCCCAAAATCGCATAGAGACTGTTGGGTTGCTGTGCACTGGCAATATTTGAATAGCCGTCATGTTGCCCAATTATATTGCAGGACATAGGGGAGATCATGATCTGACAGGGCGTTCATAGGTGTGTAAGGGGTATCAGAGGCAAAAGTGATATAATTGACAGCCCCATGTCTTTTTTTCTGGCAGTTTCATTAAATTTAATTGTTTCCTTTTTTATAGTCATGCAGTTGAAGCTGAAACTAAAAGGACTTTACAGGATTTTATTCTTCAAATTTAACATCATGATAAGTCTGCTGAATAGAATTCCAGAGGAGTCGTGGGAAGGGGCAGAACTGCTGATGTAGTGGAATTGTTCAACTTGCTTACCAATGGGCAATTCCTTGCCAAACCTGGCTAAGCCTTTGTTAATCAATGCAATGTCACAGGGAATGTTAATACTGCAACAATTCAAGTCAGAAAACATTGTGCAGCCTATATTTTAAATCTCTCTCTTACAGTTAGTACTAGTTACGTCTTCTGAATATTACTCTATGAACTGTACCGCTTTGCAGTAGTGAATTGAAGGAAGAAAATAAAATTGAATAGCTGTTACAGTGCACACTCTGGAACAAGCTGTTTAGTTTATGTACCAAGTTGCAATATATTACTACCAATCTAGTTAAGACCAGACTTGTCTCTATTTGTTATTGTTTCACGAACCAATGATTTAGGAATTTTATTTGCAGAGTTCGACCATTATAAATTTTGGTACATTCCTGCATCTTTGGTTGTTAGATCCAAAAAAGAAGTCAAGGGCCAAACTGGCCCTAGTTCAGTGCAATTCTGGTGAATTGAATTTAGCTGTCAATGCTCACTATTACTTTTGGGAAGAGAAATCAGACACATCATCTGTAAATGTATGCTCCTGAGTTAAAGTGTATCATGTCAACCTGTCTCATGGATTAAAAAAAAAGTGCTATAACAATGGAAAGTAATAGGACAAAACTGTGAGAAAGGAAATAATCACAGTTGGAGAAGTAAAAAAATCACTGAGTTGTTTTACTGTTTTTGTCTTTATGTTTAAAATTAAAATTAATTATTGATTTTATCAAGTGGTATTTTGGAGTTGAGAGTGGATTGAGACCAAGAATAGCTATGATTTTGTCAAATAATGGAACAGTGTGGAAGGGTCAAATGGCTCATTTCTACTCAACAGTCCCTAGTTCCCAGGTCCTGTGTTAATTCCTTTTCAGAAATTTCAACATTCACTCTAGGATCATGAGAAAAAACACTGATACAGAGTCATACAGAATAGAAACAGACCCTTTGGTCCAACCAGTCCATGCTAACCATTATCCCAAACCAAACTAGTCCCACCTACCTACGTTTGGACCATATCCCTCCAAACTTTTATTATTCATGTACATATTCAAATGTCTTTTAAATGTTTTAACTGTACCTGCATCCACCACTTCCTCTGGAAATTCATTCCACACAAGAATCACTCTCTGTGTGAAAAAAAGCCCCATTGTGTCTTTTTTAAATCTTAAAATATGCCCCCTAGTCTTGAAATCCTCTAACCTAGGGAAAAGATACCTGCCATTCACCTTAGCTATACCTTCATGATTTTATAAACCTCTATAAGGTCACCCCTCAACCTCCTACACTCTAGTGAAAAAAGTCCCGGTTTATCCAGCCTCTCCTTATAACTCAAACCCTCCATTCCCAGCAACATCCTGATAAATCTTTTCTGAACCTCTCCAGTTAATAAGATCCTTTCTATAACAGGGTGACCAAAACTGGACACAGTACTTCAGAAGAGGCGTCAACAACATCAGGTATAATCTCAACATGACGTCCCAACTCTTATGCTCAAAGATCTGACCAATGTTTTCATCTTCCAACCTAACAATCTGCACATTTGATGGATTATGTCCCACTATTTCTGTGCCTCAAACGCAACATACCTATCCCAATAGAAAATACTGTCTCCATCCAGTGTTCTGAATAGACAGTATATTCCATACACTCTGACATCCTGAGCAACCCATGGATTCTGTCCACCTCATTGGTACCTTCCCATAATAGTGTGTGAGATGTCATACCTGTCTTTCACTCGCTTGCTAACCAATAGCATCCCAAAAATTCCTCTCAGCTGAAACAATGAGTTAGTATACTGTATTCACTGCTCAAAATATGGGATCCTTTACATTCAAGAAGATATATACCATTTGGGAGATCACTTGATCATTCTGCCCACAAGTGTGACTGCGCTGTTCTGATCACTTGATATTTTAATTTTCTTTTCCATTGCCACTCCAACCTCTGATTCCTCCACCTCTTGCTGCAATGAAGTTCACCACAAGCTTGAAGAACAGCTCCTGAATTTTCTACTACTGGGAACTTTGCAGCCCTCTGGTCATAACTTCAGATTTTAACGACAGCTGGCACCTTCTCTAAGATGGGATATGCTGCTCATGTTTGATTAGAACATAATAAGAGGAACTGAAGTTTGGCCCTTATCTTCCTGATTGCACTAACCCCTTATCCTTTTATTTCCTTGGCACCCAAAAATCTACTGACCTCTGTCTTAATTACCTTCAAAATAGAAGCATCCAAACTCTCTGATGTAGATACTTCCAAAGATCTACAACTCTGAGTGAACAAATGTCTCTCATCTCAGTCCGATATAAGTGACCCCCTTTTCCTGAGGCTGTGTACTGGAGTTCTATGGAGATTTGGGAAGGTTAGCTTGGGAAACATGTCCATCCAGCAGGCTCATCCACCATAGTTGCATTCTGGCGAGGCAGTGACTGGGTGTAATCAGCCTTGCTGCCTCAGGAGGGCAGCCTTGAGATAGCACTAGAGGTTGGTAAATGGTGAAACTAACAGGGCAGAACGCTTACTCTCATTCACTGAATCACTTTTATGGATGAAGGTTCGGGCTTCACCCTCATCCATGGCCATATCTTGCCTTCTCATATTATGCTTATCCCTTCATACTTATGCTGCAGATCCCAATTGCTGCAGTGAAAACACCTCACACTTAGCACAACTATTGAAAACAAAACTTTTAATTTAGCCTGTCAGTGGAAGAAGTCCAGCATGTGACTGCTTTGCTTTGCTTTCCCCACTTGAGACCGGGACTCTGCCCAATGAATCAAGCCTCCTCTGCAGCTTGATTCTGCTCACTCAAGGGTCTCACCTCCACTAACATTGTAAGTGGGAGCCAGCAAGGGCAGGACTACTGTATGTAGGCAGGCTGCCTGTTCCCTTAGCCCTACACTGGCATAAATAGCTGAACCTGGGAATTGGGGTGAGAACCCAGAATCAACTCCCAGGCACCATTTTCAAAGTTCCCCTGAGTAGTCCTGACAAAATATAAGCTTTGAGATTCATCAGGCTGGGAAAATGTTTTCTCAACACCGACCCCATCAAGCCGCTCCACAGCTTTATATGGTTTGATCAGATCAACATTCATTCGTCTAACCTCCAAGGAGTATAGACAGAGTCAACTTAATCTTTTCCCCACAGGACAATCTTTTCACCCAAGGGATCGGTCTGTTGGTACCATGTTGCCCCTATGGGAAATTTCTCTTGAGACCATTCATATTCTTCCTTGGATAAAGACACTGAACTGCAGTCAATGCTTTGGGTTTAGAGTTATCAGTGTTTTGTACAATTGTAAGTATTCTTTACTTTTATACTTTTGTAACTTATGAAGCACTAATTCTTGTGTGAATGGGCACAAGTTTTATGTGCTTGGGACAGGGATCCTCTATTGGGCTACAATCTGGTTGGTACCTTTCATAGAGTCATACAGCTTGGAAATGCACCCTTCGGTCTAACGAATCCATGCCAACCATAATCCCATCGGCTTGCTCCTGGCCCATATCCCTTCATGTACTTATCAAAATATCTTCTAAATTTTGTAGTTGCACCCACTTCCCCTGGAAGTTCATTCCACCCACACACTACCCTCTGTGTAAAAAAATTGCCGCTCATGTCTTTTTTAAAATCTCTCTCCTCTCACTTTAAAAATATGGTGGCACGGTGGCTCAGTGGTTCACACAGCTGCCTCACAGCGCCAGGGACCTGGGTTCAATTCCCGCCTCGGGCAACTGTTTGTGTGGAGTTTGCAAATTCTCCCCGTGTCTGCTTGGGTTTCCTCCAGGTGCTCCGGTTTCCTCCCACAGTCGAAAGATGTGCAGGTTAGATGAATTGGCCATGCTAAATTGCCCGTAGTGTTAGGTAGGTTAGTCAGGGGAATGGGTCTGGGTGGGTTGCTCTTTGGAGGGTTGGTGTGGACTGGTTGGGCCGAAGGGCCTGTTTCCACACTGAAGGGAATCTATTCATGCCCCTTAGTCTTGAAATCCTCCATCCCAGGGAAAAGACACCTATCTTAACCCTATCTACATCCCACATGATTTTATAAACTTCTAGAAGGTCACCTCATGTCTACCTTCCCTTCTCTTCCCCCTTCCCAACAGGCCAAGAGAGCTTTCTCTGCTTTGCCAGACTTTCAAAGCTCCCTTATTATTCTCCCATAACCTGTATGTTGTGGATATAAGTTTTTTCTCTAATTTCCTTCCAGTTGTCTTACACCATTATCACTTGTGCCTTGAATCATCTCCAGTCCTCTAACTAATCGCAAAACCATTCATTTTCTGTCTCTTCACACCCTTCTTCCTGGGTCTTTCTAAACAGTTTAGCTATCAAGTGTTGTTTTAGATATCCAACAATTTTACACTTTAAGATAATCAGTAAAAGAGCCAGTGGAAAGTTGCTAATTTTGAATGAAGCAAATTGTTAACATTTATAAATGAGTTGCCTGAAAGGATGTCGAAGGCAGAATCAACAGTATCTTTCTAAAAGGGTATTGTTAAATCCTTTAAAAACAACCATTTCTGCAGGTCCCATGGAAAAGAGCATCATATTATCTGCTTTGGTATTGTAGGATCCCATGGTTCTATTGCATATTGCGCATTACCCATAAGAGGCTTGTCCAGTTAAAAATGGGAACATGCATTTCTCTTTTCAAACTACTGGGTGGCACGGTGACTCGTGAATTAGTAATGCTGCCTCACAGTGCCAGGGATTCTTATTTGATTCCACCCTTGAGCAACTGGCTGCGTGCAGTTTGCACTTTCTCTCTGTGCCTGCGTGGATTTCCTTTGGGTGCTCCGGTTTCCTCCCACAATCCAAAGATGAGCAGATTGGGTGGATTGGCCATGGGAAATGCAAGGTGAGAGGGTAGGGGTGGGGTCTGGGTGGGTAGCTCTTCGGAAAGTTGTGTGGACTTGATGGGCCAAATGATCTGTTTCCCGACTGTGGAGATCCTATTGAAAATACCTCAACAATCTTTCAAGCTCTATCTCACACACTCAGTAAATAATAGTAAAACCAAAGTAAAGATTCATAAACACACCATGAGAAGTTATACGTCAGGGCAGAAGAGTATTGTCTAACTTGGTATTCAATAAATTTAAGTTTTTTTACACAATGGATACTATTGTTGTGAGGTGTAAGTACTACAGGGTAACCATTGGCAGCAGGAGACAGATTACTCAAGGACAATAACTCGATATGATTATCTGGTGAATGCACATTTCACATAATAACCGCAGGAGACAAAGAACAACTTTACACCAATTATTTGTCATGTCATCTCAGGTATACCTCAGTGTTTCGAGGAATAGAAATATACAGCTTGTTCTCTGTGGGTAGCTGATGATCTTTTTAATCTAAAATTTAAAAGGTTTTTCTTTTTTATTCCCAGGCCATACTGCTTACTGAAATGAAAACTGAATATCAAATTGTGCTTTATGGTGGAATAGAGAGAATTAAAATATTCATCTGCTCCTCATGCTTTAATTGACTTTCAGTCCTTGTTCCAACATAAAACATGCTTGGGGAATCTTCATTGTTACCACAGTAACATCAAAGTCCTTGGGAGAGTCATTAACTCCCAGGTAACCATAGCACCCAAGTGTGAGTGGATCATAATGAGATAACAGTAAATATTCAAGTGTGTTTTTCTCTCTGCAATAGAAGGCTAAAAGCTAATTAAAACACAAGATGCAGTCTTTCTCACTGAGTATGCTGGAATGTTTATGACTGTAATTTGTGATGATACATGTTGGAGCTGAGATTTTTGCTATAAGACACGAAACTGAGCTGCCTCTTCCAGGTGGCTGTGTAAGATCCCAGGACTTTCGAAGAAAGCGGGGCAAGTCTTCCCAATGTCCTGTCAGTATTGATGTCTCACCAATGGATTATCCAGCTGTTTATTTTCATGACCCTTGCAGTGTAAAAATTACAATAATGTTCCCATACTGCAAAGTTAAAAATCACACAACACCATGTTATAGTCCAACAGGTTGAATTGGAAGCACACTAGCTTTCGGAGCGTCGCTCCTTCATCAGGTGGTAGTGGAGGACTCAATCCTAACACAGAGTTTATAGCAAAAATTTACAGTGTGATGTAACTGAAATTATACATTGAAAAGTTGATTGTCTGTTAAGCCTTTCATCTGTTAGAATACAGTGATAGTTTCACTTCTTTCATGTGTAAATCACAAAAGCTTTTTTTAAAAAGTTGCATTCTTGGGTTAGCTGTTAACAATGGTGATAGCTAGACAATATGTTGAAGGTGTTAGCCCCCTGTGTTCTCTGTCTATGCCATGAGGTTTACATTGATTCTAATCTAAAAAGTGAGATAACAGAGTTTTACATAAATTCATGCCGTTTTTGAGCTCAGAGTTCGACATGAATGCATGCAGTTTTTGAGCAAAGTACAATGTAACCCTGCATGTACAAATTCACCCCACAAAATATATGTGTGCATGTGGGTCTTTTTATGTGTGTTGAAAATGTGTTGCTGGAAAAGTGCAGCAGGTCAGGCAGCATCCAAGGACCAGGAGAATCGACGTTTCAGGCATGAGCCCTTCTTCGGGCTCATGCCCGAAACGTCGATTCTCCTGTTTTCAGCTCTGATCTCCAGCATCTGCAGTCCTCACTTACTCCTTTGTATGTGTGTGTCTGTCTGGGTTGGGGGTTGTGAGTGTGAGAAAGCGTTTGTGTGTGTGTAGTGAGTGCAGAGTGTCTTAAGTCTGTGAGGGGGTGCATGTGTGAGTGTGGGGAGTGTGTGTGTCTGTAAGTGTATGTGTGAGTGTCTGTGTGCGCATCTGTGTGTATGTGTGTCCGTGTGTATGTGTGTATAGGCGTGCCTGTGTGTGTGGGTGAGAGTGTGTGTGTAGGAGTATCTGTGTGTGTGTATAGTGCAATGGTGGTCACCCATACTGCAAGGCTGACTCCACTTCAGAAGTATTTCATTGACTATAAAGAGCTTTTGGGATATGTTAAAATTCTGACAGTGCTTCTATAAATGCATTTTCTATTGTGTGCTGGTATAATTTAAGATGCGTACTCCTAATCAAATCACTGCATTATGGCATGTGGCCTGAGGGCATAAAAAACTTTGACTCCATCTTACCCTCACATATCACTTGAATCATGATGCACTACTTTGAGCACGCTGCTCTTTGTTGTGATTTAGTAGCTTAATACTAACCCAGACACTGGTGTGCCTGAGGAATGTAACATTTGTATATAATATTTATCTGTAATGATCTGTCGAATTTCTCAATACAATGCTACACACACCCAGTTCCTAATGAGGGATAACATTAGCATTGCCACATCATAGCTTCACCAGGTAGGAGCTCATTGTATGACTGCTGCTCCAGATGTACCCTTCCTCAGTCCTTATTGAACCAGGATTCAACCTCTCCCCAGAATAAGGAATATGCCAAACTAAGGGATTACAAATTGTGGATGAATACAGCTCTGCGGCTAACAGTACAGTCCTGGGTGGTTGCAACTGTGATAGGTAGTTTGATGAGGAAGAGGTCAAGTATGTATTTCCCTTGGTGTTTGTTCTCTCAGCATCTGCCCAGATTGGCAGAAACATCCATCAGTACTCAGGCAGTTTGCTCAGTATTGGTGGCAGCACACTACTCCGAGGGATGGGCATTGAGATCTCACGTAGAGTCCATTCTGTGCCATTGCTGCTTTTGGTGCTTCTTCCAGGGGTGAAAATCATGGAGAAGGACTGATTCCGTGGCTGAGGAAAGGAACCCACTGGCAATAAACGGCAAGACTCCCTTCTCCTTGTGTGTCATGGTATTGTGAGACTTCATGGAGTCGAGAGTCAATGTTGAGGATTGACAGGCAACTCCTTCCTGACTGCATTTCACGGAACTGTGACTTCTGATAAGTCTGTCCTGTTCCTTGGAAAGGTTTTGGGATAATTCATTCATCTGCAGCCTGTGTTTCAACAGTGGCTGACACAGAACCAAGGTTTGTACAAACTTGAGAGCTGTGGGTTCACTGCGGAGGATGCAGAGATGCCGTTGTTTGTCTGCCTGGGAGCCCAGCACATCCAACTTTGTTCATCCAAACTCACAGCCATGCCATCTTCTCCTGGCCTTACATTGCCACGGGCATCAGCCCCTCCACTCACTGGGCAATACCAGATCGACATGTCCAACACCAGAGCGACACGTCCAACACCAGATCAACACGTCCAACACCAGATCGACACATCCAACACCACATCGACACGTCCAACACCAGATAGACATATCCAACACAAGATCGACATGTCCAACACCAGATCGACACGTCCAACACCAGATCGACACATCCAACACCACATCGACACGTCCAACACCAGATAGACATATCCACCACCAGATCGACATATCCAACACCAGATCGACAAATCCAACACCAGATCGACACGTCCAACACCAGATCGACATGTCCAACACCAGATCGACACATCCAACACCAGATCCACACCTCCAACACCAGTTCGACATGTCCAACACCAGATCGACACATCCAACACCAGTTCGACGCATCCAACACCAGATTGACACGTCCAGCACCAGATCGACATGTCCAACACCACATCGACATGTCCAACACCAGATCCACACGTCCAACACCAGATCCACACGTCCAACACCAGATCAACACGTCCAACACCAGATCGACACATCCAACACCACATCGACACGTCCAACACCAGACAGACATATCCACCACCAGATCGACATATCCAACACCAGATCGACAAATCCAACACCAGATCGACACGTCCAACACCAGATCGACGCATTCAACGCCAGATCGATACGTCCAACACCAGATCGACAAATCCAACACCAGATCGACCCGTCCAACACCAGATCGACCCGTCCAACACCAGATCGACATGTCCAACACCAGATTGACGCATCCAACACCAGACGACATGTCCAACACCAGATCAACACGTCCAACACCAGATCGACGCATCCAACACCAGATCGACACGTCCAACACCAGATCGACATGTCCAACACCAGATCGACGCATCCAACACCAGATCGACATGTCCAACACCAGATCGACATGTCCAACACCAGATCGACATATCCAACACCAGATCGACACATCCAACACCAGATCGACACGTCCAACACCAGATCGACATGTCCAACACCAGATCGACGCATCCAACACCAGATTGACATGTCCAACACCAGATCGACACATCCAACACCAGATCAAAATGTCCAACACCAGATAGACACATCCAACACGAGATAGACACATCCAACACCAGATAGACACGTCCAACACCAGATCGACATGTCCAACACCAGACAGACACGTCCAACACCAGATCGACGCGACCAACACCAGATAGACACGTCCAACACCAGATCGACATGTCCAACACCAGATAGACATGTCCAACACCAGATAGACACATCCAACACCAGATTGACACATCCAACACCAAATCGAAACATCCAACACCAGATCGACACGTCCAACACCAGATCGACATGTCCAACACCAGATCGACACGTCCAACACCAGATCGACACATCCAATACCAGATCGACACGTCCAACACCAGATAGCCACGTCCAACACCAGACCGACATGTCCAACACCAGATAGACACGTCCAACATCAGATCGATGCATCCAACACCAGATCGAAATGTCCAACACCAGATCGACACATCTAACACCAGATCGACGCATCCAACACCAGATCGACACGTCCAACACCAGATCGACACATCCAACACCAGATCGACATGTCCAACACCAGATACACATCCAACACCAGATTGACACATCCAACACCAGATCGACACATCCAACAGCAGATCGACACGTCCAACACCAGATCGACACGTCCAGCACCAGATCGACACGTCCAACACCAGATAGACATGTCCAACACCAGATCGACACATCCAACACCAGATCCACACGTCCAACACCAGATCGAAACATCCAACACCAGATCGACATGTCCAACACCAGACCGAACTGTCCAACACAAGATCGACACGTCCAACACCAGATCGACACGTCCAACACCAGATCGACACGTCCAACATCAAATAGACACGTCCAACACCAGATCGACACGTCCAACACCACATCGACACATCCAACACCAGATCGACATGTCCAACACCAGATCGAAATGTCCAACACTAGATCGAAATGTCCAACATCACAATGACATGTCCAACACCAGATTGACACGTCCAACACCATATCGACACGTCCAACACCACATCGACACGTCCACCACCAGATCGACACGTCCAACATCAGACCGACATGTCCAACACCAGATCGACATGTCCAACACCAGATCGACACGTCCACCACTAGATCGACACGTCCAACACCAGATAGACATATCCAACACCAGATCGACATGTCCAACACCAGATCGACACGTCCAACACCAGATCGACACATCCAACACCAGATCGACACGTCCAACACCAGATCGACACGTCCAACACCAGATAGACACGTCCAACACCAGATCAACACGTCCAACACCAGATCGACATGTCCAACACCAGATCGACACGTCCAACACCACATCGACATGTCCAACACCATATCGACATGTCCAACACCAGATCGACGCATCCAACATCAGATCGACACGTCCAACACCAGCTCAACACGTCCAACACCAGATTGACGCATCCAACACCAGATCGACATGTCCAACACCAGATCGACAAGTCCAACACCAGATCGACACGTCCAACACCAGATCCACACGTCCAACACCAGATCCACACGTCCAACACCAGATCAACACGTCCAACACCAGATCGACACATCCAACACCAGACAGACATATCCACCACCAGATCGACATATCCAACACCAGATCGACATGTCCAACACCAGATCGACGCATCCAACACCAGATCGACATGTCCAACACCAGATCGACACATCCAACACCAGATCAAAATGTCCAACACCAGATAGACACGTTCAACACCAGATCGACACGTCCAACACGACATTGACACATCCAACACCAGATCGACATGTCCAACACCAGACAGACACGTCCAACACCAGATCGACGCGACCAACACCAGATAGACACGTCCAACACCAGATCGACATGTCCAACACCAGATAGACATGTCCAACACCAGATAGACACATCCAACACCAGATTGACACATCCAACACCAAATCGAAACATCCAACACCAGATCGACACATCCAACACCAGATCGACATGTCCAACACCAGATCGACACGTCCAACACCAGATCGACGCATCCAATACCAGATCGACACGTCCAACACCAGAGAGCCACGTCCAACACCAGACCGACATGTCCAACACCAGATAGACACGTCCAACATCAGATCGATGCATCCAACACCAGATCGAAACGTCCAACACCAGATCGACACATCTAACACCAGATCGACGCATCCAACACCAGATCGACACGTCCAACACCAGATCGACACATCCAACACCAGATCGACATGTCCAACACCAGATACACATCCAACACCAGATTGACACATCCAACACCAGATCGACACATCCAACAGCAGATCGACACGTCCAACACCAGATCGACACGTCCAGCACCAGATCGACACGTCCAACATCAGACCGACACGTCCAACACCAGATCGACATGTCCAACACCAGATCGACACGTCCACCACTAGATCGACACGTCCAACACCAGATCGACACATCCAACACCAGATCGACACGTCCAACACCAGATCGACACGTCCAACACCAGATAGACACGTCCAACACCAGATCAACACGTCCAACACCAGATCGACATGTCCAACACCAGATCGACACGTCCAACACCACATCGACATGTCCAACACCATATCGACATGTCCAACACCAGATCGACGCATCCAACATCAGATCGACACGTCCAACACCAGCTCAACACGTCCAACACCAGATTGACGCATCCAACACCAGATCGACATGTCCAACACCAGATCGACATGTCCAACACCAGATCGACACGTCCAACACCAGATCGACACGTCCAACACCACATCGACATGTCCAACACCAGATCGACAAGTCCAACACCAGATCGACACGTCCAACACCAGATCCACACGTCCAACACCAGATCCACACGTCCAACACCAGATCAACATGTCCAACACCAGATCGACACATCCAACACCACATCGACACGTCCAACACCAGACAGACATATCCACCACCAGATCGACATATCCAACACCAGATCGACATGTCCAACACCAGATCGACGCATCCAACACCAGATCGACATGTCCAACACCAGATCGACACATCCAACACCAGATCAAAATGTCCAACACCAGATAGACACGTTCAACACCAGATCGACACGTCCAACACGACATTGACACATCCAACACCAGATCGACATGTCCAACACCAGACAGACACGTCCAACACCAGATCGACGCGACCAACACCAGATAGACACGTCCAACACCAGATCGACATGTCCAACACCAGATAGACATGTCCAACACCAGATAGACACATCCAACACCAGATTGACACATCCAACACCAAATCGAAACATCCAACACCAGATCGACACATCCAACACCAGATCGACATGTCCAACACCAGATCGACACGTCCAACACCAGATCGACGCATCCAATACCAGATCGACACGTCCAACACCAGATAGCCACGTCCAACACCAGACCGACATGTCCAACACCAGATAGACACGTCCAACATCAGATCGATGCATCCAACACCAGATCGAAACGTCCAACACCAGATCGACACATCTAACACCAGATCGACGCATCCAACACCAGATCGACACGTCCAACACCAGATCGACACATCCAACACCAGATCGACATGTCCAACACCAGATACACATCCAACACCAGATTGACACATCCAACACCAGATCGACACATCCAACAGCAGATCGACACGTCCAACACCAGATCGACACGTCCAGCACCAGATCGACACGTCCAACACCAGATAGACATGTCCAACACCAGATCGACACATCCAACACCAGATCCACACGTCCAACACCAGATCGAAACATCCAACACCAGATCGACATGTCCAACACCAGACCGAACTGTCCAACACAAGATCGACACGTCCAACACCAGATCGACACGTCCAACATCAAATAGACACGTCCAACACCAGATCGACATGTCCAACACCACATCGACACATCCAACACCAGATCGACATGTCCAACACCAGATCGAAATGTCCAACACTAGATCGAAATGTCCAACATCACAATGACATGTCCAACACCAGATTGACACGTCCAACACCATATCGACACGTCCAACACCACATCGACACGTCCAACACCATATCGACACGTCCAACACCACATCGACACGTCCAACACCAGATCGACACATCCAACACCAGATTGACACGTCCAACACCATATCGACACGTCCAACACCACATCGACACGTCCACCACCAGATCGACACGTCCAACATCAGATCGACATGTCCAACACCAGATCGACATGTCCAACACCAGATCGACACGGCCAACACCAGATCGACACATCCAACACCAGATCGACACGTCCAACACCAGATCGACACGTCCAACACCAGATAGACACGTCCAACACCAGATCAACACGTCCAACACCAGATCGACATGTCCAACACCAGATCGACACGTCCAACACCACATCGACATGTCCAACACCATATCGACATGTCCAACACCAGATCGACGCATCCAACATCAGATCGACACGTCCAACACCAGCTCAACACGTCCAACACCAGATTGACGCATCCAACACCAGATCGACATGTCCAACACCAGATCGACATGTCCAACACCAGATCGACACGTCCAACACCAGATCGACACGTCCAACACCAGATCCACACGTCCAACACCAGATCCACACGTCCAACACCAGATCAACACGTCCAACACCAGATCGACACATCCAACACCACATCGACACGTCCAACACCAGACAGACATATCCACCACCAGATCGACATATCCAACACCAGATCGACAAATCCAACACCAGATCGACACGTCCAACACCAGATCGACATGTCCAACACCAGATCGACAAATCCAACACCAGTTCGACATGTCCAACACCAGATCGACACATCCAACACCAGTTCGACGCATCCAACACCAGATTGACACGTCCAGCACCAGATCGACACGTCCAACACCACATCGACATGTCCCACACCAGATCGACACGTCCAACACCAGATCGACACGTCCAAAACCAGATCGACAAATCCAACACCAGATCGACACGTACATCACCAGATCGACACGTCCAACACCAGATCGACACGTCCAACACCAGATCGACACATCCGACACCAGATCGACACGTACATCACCAGATCGACGCATCCAACACCAGATCGACATGTCCAACACCAGATCGACACGTCCAACACCAGATCGACGCATCCAACACCAGATCGACACGTCCAACACCAGATCGACGCATTCAACTCCAGATCGAAACGTCCAACACCAGATCGACAAATCCAACACCAGATCGACCCGTCCAACACCAGATCGACCCGTCCAACACCAGATCGACATGTCCAATAACAGATTGACGCATCCAACACCAGATCGACACGTCCAACACCAGATCAACACGTCCAACACCAGATCGACGCATCCAACACCAGATCGACACGTCCAACACCAGATCGACATGTCCAACACCAGATCGACGCATCCAACACCAGATCGACACATCCAACACCAGGTCGACATGTCCAACACCAGATCGACATATCCAACACCAGATCGACACATCCAACACCAGATAGACACGTCCAACACCAGATCGACATGTCCAACACCAGATCGACACATCCAACACCAGATTAAAATGTCCAACACCAGATAGACACATCCAACACGAGATAGACACATCCAACACCAGATAGACACGTCCAACACCAGATCGACATGTCCAACACCAGACAGACACGTCCAACACCAGATCGACGCGACCAACACCAGATAGACACGTCCAACACCAGATCGATATGTCCAACACCAGATAGACATGTCCAACACCAGATAGACACATCCAACACCAGATCGACACGTCCAACACCAAATCGTCACATCCAACACCAGATCGACACGTCCAACACCAGATCGACACGTCCAACACCAAATCGTCACATCCAACAACAGATCGACACGTCCAACACCAGATCGACATGTCCAACACCAGATCGACACGTCCAACACCAGACCGACATGTCCAACACCAGATCGACACGTCCAACACCTGATCGACGCATCCAATTCCAGATCGACATGTCCAACACCAGATAGCCACGTCCAACACCAGATCGACATGTCCAAGACCAGATAGACACGTCCAACCTCAGATCGATGCATCCAACACCACATCGAAACGTCCAACACCAGATCGACACGTCTAACACCAGATCGACGCATCCAACACCAGATCGACACGTCCAACACCAGATCGACACGTCCAACACCAGATCGACATGTCCAACACCAGATAGACACATCCAACACCAGATTGACACGTCCAACACCAGATCGACAGATCCAACACCAGATCGACACGTCCAACACCAGATCGACACGTCCAACACCAGATTGACACATCCAGCACCAGATTGACACATCCAACAACAGATCGACGCGTCCAACACCAGATCGACACGTCCAGCACCAGATCGACACGTCCAACACCAGATAGACATGTCCAACACCAGATCGACACATCCAACACCAGATCGACACGTCCAGCACCAGATCGACATGTCCAACACCAGATAGACATGTCCAACACCAGATCGACACATCCAACACCAGATCGACACATCCAACACCAGATCGACACGTCCAACACCAGATCGACACATCCAACACCAGATCGACACGTCCAACACCAGATCGAAACATCCAACACCAGATCGACATGTCCAACACCAGATCGACACGTCCAACACAAGATCGACACGTCCAACACCAGATCGACACGTCCAACACCAGATCGACGCATCCAACACCAGATCGACACGTCCAATACCAGATAGACACGTCCAACACCAGATCGACACGTCCAACACCAGATCGACATGTCCATCACCAGATCGACGCATCCAACACCAGATCGACACGTCCAACACCAGATCGACGCATCCAACACCAGATCGACGCGTCCAACACCAGATCGACACGTCCAACACCAGACCGACGCATCCAACACCAGATAGCCACGTCCAACACCAGATCGACATGTCCAACACCAGATCGACACATCCAACACCAGATCCACACATCCAAAACCAGTTCGACATGTCCAACACCAGATCGAAACATCCAACACCAGATAGCCACGACCAACACCAGATCGACATGTCCAACACCAGATCGACACGTCCAACACCAGATCAACACGTCCAACACCAGATCAACACGTCCAACACCAGATCGACACATCCAACACCAGATCGACACATCCAACACCAGATAGACACATCCAACACCAGATCGACACGTCCAACACCAGATCGACATGTCCAACACCAGATCGACACATCCAACAACAGATAGACACGTTCAACACCAGATTGAAATGTCCAACACCAGATCGACATGTCCAACACCAGATCGACGCATCCAACACCAGATCGACATGTCCAACACCAGATCGACATGTCCAACACCAGATCGACGCATCCAACACCAGATCGACATGTCCAACACCAGATCGACATGTCCAACACCAGATCGACGCATCCGACACCAGATCGACACATCCAACAACAGATAGACACATCCAACAACAGATAGACACGTCCAACACCAGACTGAAATGTCCAACACCAGATCGACATGTCCAACACCAGATAGACATATCCAACACCAGATCGACATGTCCAACACCAGATCGACATGTCCAAAACCAGATCGACATGTCCAACACCAGATAGACATATCCAACAACAGATCGACACATCCAACACCAGATCGAAACGTGCAACACCAGATCGACATGTTCAACACCAGATCGATGCATCCAACACCAGATCGACACGTCCAACACCAGATCGACATGTCCAACACCAGGTCGACGCATCCAACACCAGATCGACACATCCAACAGCACATCCACACGTCCAACACCAGATTGACATGTCCAACACCAGATGAACACGTCCAACACCAGATCCACACGTCCAACACCAGAGTGACACGTCCAACACCAGATCGACATGTCCAAAACCAGATCCACACGTCCAACACCAGTTCGACACGTCCAACACCAGATCGACACGTCCAACACCAGATCGACACATCCAACACCAGACCGACATGTCCAACACCAGATTGACATGTCCAACAGCAGATCAACACGTCCAACACCAGATCCCCACGTCCAACACCAGATCGACACATCCAACAGCACATCCACACGTCCAACACCAGATCGACACGTCCAACACCAGATTGACATGTCCAACACCAGATAGACATGTCCAACACCAGATCGACACGTCCAACACCAGATTGACACGTCCAACACCAGATTGACAAATCCAACACCAGATCGACACGTACATTACCAGATCGACATGTCCAACACCAGATCGACGCGTACAACACCAGATCGACACGTCCAACACCAGATCAACACGTCCAACACCAGATCGACGCATCCAACACCAGATTGACAAATCCAACACCAGATCGACACGTACATTACCAGATCGACATGTCCAACACCAGATCGACGCGTACAACACCAGATCGACACGTCCAACACCAGATCAACACGTCCAACACCAGATCGACATGTCCAACACCAGATCGACACGTCCAACACCACATCGACATGTCCAACACCATATCGACATGTCCAACACCAGATCGACGCATCCAACATCAGATCGACACGTCCAACACCAGATTGACGCATCCAACACCAGATCGACATGTCCAACACCAGATCGACATGTCCAACACCAGATCGACATGTCCAACACCAGATCGACACGTCCAACACCAGATCGACACGTCCAACACCACATCGACATGTCCAACACCAGATCGACATGTCCAACACCAGATCCACACGTCCAACACCAGATCAACACGTCCAACACCAGATCGACATGTCCAACACCACATCGACACGTCCAACACCAGACAGACATATCCACCACCAGATCGACATATCCAACACCAGATCGACAAATCCAACACCAGATCGACACGTCCAACACCAGATCGACATGTCCAACACCAGATCCACACGTCCAACACCAGTTCGACGCATCCAACACCAGATTGACACGTCCAGCACCAGATCGACACGTCCAACACCACATCGACATGTCCCACACCAGATAGACACGTCCAAAACCAGATCGACAAATCCAACACCAGATCGACACGTACATCACCAGATCGACACGTCCAACACCAGATCGACACGTCCAACACCAGATCGACACGTCCAACACCAGATCGACAAATCCAACACCAGATCGACACGTACATCACCAGATCGACGCATCCAACACCAGATCGACATGTCCAACACCAGATCGACACGTCCAACACCAGATCGACGCATCCAACACCAGATCGACACGACCAACACCAGATCGACGCATTCAACTCCAGATCGAAACGTCCAACACCAGATCGACAAATCCAACACCAGATCGACCCGTCCAACACCAGATCGACCCGTCCAACACCAGATCGACATGTCCAACACCAGATTGACGCATCCAACACCAGATCGACACGTCCAACACCAGATCAACACGTCCAACACCAGATCGACGTATCCAACACCAGATCGACACGTCCAACACCAGATCGACATGTCCAACACCAGATCGACACATCCAACACCAGATCGACACATCCAACACCAGATAGACACGTCCAACACCAGATCGACATGTCCAACACCAGATCGACACATCCAACACCAGATTAAAATGTCCAACACCAGATAGACACATCCAACACGAGATAGACACATCCAACACCAGATAGACACGTCCAACACCAGATCGACATGTCCAACACCAGACAGACACGTCCAACACCAGATCGACGCGACCAACACCAGATAGACACGTCCAACACCAGATCGATATGTCCAACACCAGATAGACATGTCCAACACCAGATAGACACATCCAACACCAGATCGACACGTCCAACACCAAATCGTCACATCCAACACCAGATCGACACGTCCAACACCAGATCGACACGTCCAACACCAAATCGTCACATCCAACACCAGATCGACACGTCCAACACCAGATCGACATGTCCAACACCAGATCGACACGTCCAACACCAGACCGACATGTCCAACACCAGATCGACACGTCCAACACCTGATCGACGCATCCAATTCCAGATCGACATGTCCAACACCAGATAGCCACGTCCAACACCAGATCGACATGTCCAAGACCAGATAGACACGTCCAACATCAGATCGATGCATCCAACACCACATCGAAACGTCCAACACCAAATCGTCACATCCAACACCAGATCGACACGTCCAACACCAGATCGACACGTCCAACACCAGATCGACATGTCCAACACCAGATAGACACATCCAACACCAGATTGACACGTCCAACACCAGATCGACACATCCAACACCAGATCGACACGTCCAACACCAGATCGACACGTCCAACACCAGATTGACACATCCAGCACCAGATTGACACATCCAACAACAGATCGACGCGTCCAACACCAGATCGACACGTCCAGCACCAGATCGACACGTCCAACACCAGATAGACATGTCCAACACCAGATCGACACATCCAACACCAGATAGACATGTCCAACACCAGATCGACACATCCAACACCAGATCGACATGTCCAACACCAGATAGACATGTCCAACACCAGATCGACACATCCAACACCAGATCGACACGTCCAACACCAGATCGAAACATCCAACACCAGATCGACATGTCCAACACCAGATCGACACGTCCAACACAAGATCGACACGTCCAACACCAGATCGACACGTCCAACACCAGATCGAAATGTCCAACACCAGATCGACACGTCCAATACCAGATAGACACGTCCAACACCAGATCGACACGTCCAACACCAGATCGACATGTCCAACACCAGATCGACGCATCCAACACCAGATCGACACGTCCAACACCAGATCGACGCATCCAACACCAGATCGACGCGTCCAACACCAGATCGACACGTCCAACACCAGACCGACGCATCCAACACCAGATAGCCACGTCCAACACCAGATCGACATGTCCAACACCAGATCGACACATCCAACACCAGATCCACACGTCCAAAACCAGTTCGACATGTCCAACACCAGATCGAAACATCCAACACCAGATAGCCACGACCAACACCAGATCGACATGTCCAACACCAGATCGACACGTCCAACACCAGATCAACACGTCCAACACCACATCGACACATCCAACACCAGATCGACACATCCAACACCAGATAGACTCGTCCAACACCAGATCGACATATCCAACACCAGATCGACATGTCCAACACCAGATCGACACATCCAACAACAGATAGACACATCCAACAACAGATAGACACGTTCAACACCAGATTGAAATGTCCAACACCAGATCGACATGTCCAACACCAGATCGACGCATCCAACACCAGATCGACATGTCCAACACCAGATCGACGCATCCGACACCAGATCGACACATCCAACACCAGATAGACACGTCCAACACCAGATCGACATGTCCAACACCAGATCGACACATCCAACACCAGATAGACACATCAAACACCAGATAGACACGTCCAACACCAGATCGACATGTCCAACACCAGATAGACATATCCAACACCAGATCGACATGTCCAACACCAGATCGACATGTCCAAAACCAGATCGACATGTCCAACACCAGATAGACATATCCAACAACAGATCGACACATCCAACACCAGATCGAAACGTGCAACACCAGATCGACATGTTCAACACCAGATCGACGCATCCAACACCAGATCGACACGTCCAACACCAGATCGACATGTCCAACACCAGGTCGACGCATCCAACACCAGATCGACACATCCAACAGCACATCCACACGTCCAACACCAGATTGACATGTCCAACACCAGATGAACACGTCCAACACCAGATCCACACGTCCAACACCAGAGTGACACGTCCAACACCAGATCGACATGTCCAAAACCAGATCCACACGTCCAACACCAGTTCGACACGTCCAACACCAGATCGACACGTCCAACACCAGATCGACACATCCAACACCAGATCGACATGTCCAACACCAGATTGACATGTCCAACAGCAGATCCACACGTCCAACACCAGATCCACACGTCCAACACCAAATTGACACGTCCATCACCAGACTGACACGTCCAACACCAGATCAACACGTCCAACACCAGATCCCCACGTCCAACACCAGATCGACACATCCAACAGCACATCCACACGTCCAACACCAGATCGACACGTCCAACACCAGATTGACAAATCCAACACCAGATAGACATGTCCAACACCAGATCGACACGTCCAACACCAGATTGACACGTCCAACACCAGATTGACAAATCCAACACCAGATCGACACGTACATTACCAGATCGACATGTCCAACACCAGATCGACGCGTACAACACCAGACCGACACGTCCAACACCAGATCAACACGTCCAACACCAGATCGACGCATCCAACACCAGATCGACACGTCCAACACCAGATCGACATGTCCAACACCAGATCGACGCATCCAACACCAGATCGACATGTCCAACACCAGATCGACGCATCCGACACCAGATCGACACATCCAACACCAGATAGACACGTCCAACACCAGATCGACATGTCCAACACCAGATCGACACATCCAACAACAGATAGACACATCCAACAACAGATAGACACGTCCAACACCAGATGGAAATGTCCAACACCAGATCGACACATCCAACACCAGATGGACACATCAAACACCAGATAGACACGTCCAACACCAGATCGACATGTCCAACACCAGATAGACATATCCAACACCAGATCGACATGTCCAACACCAGATCGACATGTCCAACACCAGATAGACATATCCAACAACAGATCGACACATCCAACACCAGATCGAAACGTGCAACACCAGATCGACATGTTCAACACCAGATCGACGCATCCAACACCAGATCGACACGTCCAACACCAGATCGACATGTCCAACACCAGGTCGACGCATCCAACACCAGATCGACACGTCCAACACCAGATCGACACGTCCAACACCAGATCGACATGTCCAACACCAGATCGACACATCCAGCACCAGATCGAAACGTCCAACACCAGATGGATGCGTCCAACACCAGATCGACACGTCCAACACCAGATCGATGCATCCAACACCAGATCGACACATCCCGCACCAGATCGAAACGTCCAACACCAGATGGATGCGTCCAACACCAGATCGACACGTCCAACACCAGATCGATGCATCCAACACCAGATCGACACATCCAACACCAGATTGACACGTCCAACACCAGATCAACACGTCCAACACCAGATAGACACGTCCAACACCAGATAGACATGTCCAACACCAGACCGACACGTCCAACACCAGATCGACACATCCGACACCAGATCGACACGTCCAACACCAGATCGACACATCCAACACCAGATGGACACATCCAACACCAGATCGACACGTCCAACACGACATTGACACATCCAACACCAGATCGACACGTCCAACACCAGATCGACATATCCAACACCAGATCGAAATGTCCAACACCAGATCGACACGTCCATCACCAGATCGACGCATCCAACACCAGATCGACACGTCCAACACCAGATTGACACGTCCAACACCAGATCAACACGTCCAACACCAGATCGACACGTCCAACACCAGATCGACACATCCGACACCAGATCGACACGTCCAACACCAGATCGACACGTCCAACACCAGATCGACACGTCCAACACCTGATCGACACATCCAACACCACATCGACACGTCCAACACCAGATCGACAAATCCAGCACCAGATCGACACATCCAACACCAGATGGACACGTCCAACACCAGATCGACACGTCCAACACGACATTGACACATCCAACACCAGATCGACACGCCCAACACCAGATCGACATATCCAACACCAGATCGACACGTCCAACACCAGATCGACATGTCCAACACCAGATTGACATGTCCAACAGCAGATCCACACGTCCAACACCAGATCCACACGTCCAACACCAAATTGACACGTCCATCACCAGATTGACACGTCCAACACCAGATCAACACGTCCAACACCAGATCCCCACATCCAACACCAGATCGACACGTCCAACAGCACATCCACACGTCCAACACCAGATCGACACGTACATCACCAGATCGACATGTCCAACACAAGATCGACGCATCCAACACCAGATCGACACGTCCAACACCAGATCAACACGTCCAACACCAGATCGACGCATCCAACACCAGATCGACACGTCCAACACCAGATCGACATGTCCAACACCAGATCGACGCATCCAACACCAGATCGACATGTCCAACACCAGATCGACGCATCCGACACCAGATCGACACATCCAACACCAGATAGACACGTCCAACACCAGATCGACATGTCCAACACCAGATCGACACATCCAACAACAGATAGACACGTCCAACACCAGATTGAAATGTCCAACACCAGATCAACACATCCAACACCAGATAGACACATCAAACACCAGATAGAAACGTCCAACACCAGATCGACATGTCCAACACCAGATAGACATATCCAACACCAGAACGACATGTCCAACACCAGATCAACATGTCCAACACCAGATAGATATATCCAACAACAGATCGACACATCCAACACCAGATCGAAACGTGCAACACCAGATCGACATGTTCAACACCAGATCGACGCATCCAACACCAGATCGACACGTCCAACACCAGATCGACATGTCCAACACCAGGTCGACGCATCCAACACCAGATCGACACGTCCAACACCAGATCGACACGTCCAACACCAGATCGACACATCCCGCACCAGATCGAAACGTCCAACACCAGATCGACGCATCCAACACCAGATCGACACGTCCAACACCAGATTAACACGTCCAACACCAGATCAACACGTCCAACACCAGATAGACACGTCCAACACCAGATAGACATGTCCAACACCAGACCGACACGTCCAACACCAGATCGACACATCCGACACCAGATCGACACGTCCAACACCAGATCGACATGTCCAACACCAGATCGACACATCCAACACCAGATCGACAACTCCAACACCAGATCGACACATCCAACACCACATGGACACGTCCAACACCAGATCGACACGTCCAACACGACATTGACACATCCAACACCAGATCCACACGTCCAACACCAGATCGACATATCCAACACCAGATCGACATGTCCAACACCAGATCGACACATCCAACATCAGATCGACACATCCAACACCAGATCGATACGTCCAACACCAGATCGATACGTCCAACACCAGAACGACACGTCCAACACCAGATCGACACGTCCAACACAAGATCGACACATCCAACACCAGATCGACATGTCCAACACCAGATCGACACATCCAACACCAGATAGACACATCCAACACCAGATTGACACGTCCAACACCAGATCGACATGTCCAACACCAGATTGACACGTCCAACACCAGATCCACACGTCCAACACGAGATCCACACGTCCAACACCAGTTCGACACGTCCAACACCAGATCGACACGTCCAACACCAGATCCACACGTCCAACACCAGATCGACACGTCCAACACCAGATCGACACGTCCAACACCAGATCGACACGTCCAACACCAGATCGACACATCCGACACCAGATCGACACGTCCAACACCTAATCGACATGTCCAACACCAGATCGACACGTCCAACACGACATTGACACATCCAACACCAGATCGACACGTCCAACACCAGATCGACATATCCAACACCAGATCGACATGTCCAACACCAGATCGACACGTCCAGCACCAGATCGACATGTCCAACACCAGATCGACACATCCAACATCAGATCGACACGTCCAACACCAGAACGACACGTCCAACACCAGATCGACATGTCCAACATAAGATCGACACATCCAACACCAGATCCACACGTCCAACACCAGATTGACATGTCCAACACCAGATTGACACGTCCAACACCAGATCCACACATCCAACACCAGATCGACATATCCAACACCAGAACGACATGTCCAACACCAGATCAACACATCCAACACCAGATAGACACGTTCAACACCAGATCGACACGTCCAACACGACATTGACACATCCAACACCAGATCGACACGTCCAACACCAGATCGACATATCCAACACCAGATCCACACGTCCAACACCAGATCGACACGTCCAACACCAGATCGACACGTCCAACACCAGATCGACACGTCCAACACCAGATCGACACATCCGACACCAGATCGACACGTCCAACACCTAATCGACATGTCCAACACCAGATCGACACGTCCAGCACCAGATCGACACGTCCAACACCAGATCGACAAATCCAACACCAGATCGACACATCCAACACCAGATAGACACGTCCAACACCAGATCGACACGTCCAACACCAGATCGACATATCCAACACCAGATCGACATGTCCAACACCAGATCGACACGTCCAGCACCAGATCGACATGTCCAACACCAGATCGACACATCCAACATCAGATCGACACGTCCAACACCAGAACGACACGTCCAACACCAGATCGACATGTCCAACATAAGATCGACACATCCAACACCAGATCCACACGTCCAACACCAGATTGACATGTCCAACACCAGATTGACACGTCCAACACCAGATCCACACATCCAACACCAGATCGACATATCCAACACCAGATTGACACGTCCAACACCAGATCCACATATCCAACAACAGATCGACACATCCAACACCAGATCGAAACGTGCAACACCAGATCGACATGTTCAACACCAGATCGACGCATCCAACACCAGATTGACACGTCCAACACCAGATCGACATGTCCAACACCAGGTCGACGCATCCAACACCAGATCGACACGTCCAACACCAGATCGACACGTCCAACACCAGATCGACACATCCCGCACCAAATCGAAACGTCCAACACCAGATGGATGCGTCCAACACCAGATCGACACGTCCAACACCAGATCGACGCATCCAACACCAGATCGACACGTCCAACACCAGATTGACACGTCCAACACCAGATCAACACGTCCAACACCAGATAGACACGTCCAACACCAGATAGACATGTCCAACACCAGACCGACACGTCCAACACCAGATCGACACATCCGACACCAGATCGACACGTCCAACACCAGATCGACACGTCCAACACCAGATAGACATGTCCAACACCAGATCGACACATCCAACACCACATCGACACGTCCAACACCAGATCGACAACTCCAACACCAGATCGACACGTCCATCACCAGATCGACACATCCGACACTAGATCGACACGTCCAACACCACATGGACACGTCCAACACCAGATCGACATGTCCAACACCACATGGACACGTCCAACACCAGATCGACACGTCCAACACGACATTGACACATCCAACACCAGATCGACACGTCCAACACCAGATCGACATGTCCAACACCAGATCGACACGTCCAACACCAGATCGACATGTCCAACACCAGATCGACACATCCAACATCAGATCGACACATCCAACACCAGATCGATACGTCCAACACCAGATCGATACGTCCAACACCAGAACGACACGTCCAACACCAGATCGACACGTCCAACACAAGATCGACACATCCAACACCAGATCGACATGTCCAACACCAGATCGACACATCCAACACCAGATAGACACATCCAACACCAGATTGACACGTCCAACACCAGATCGACATGTCCAACACCAGATTGACACGGCCAACACCAGATCGACACGTCCAACACGAGATCCACACGTCCAACACCAGTTCGACACGTCCAACACCAGATCAACACGTCCAACACCAGATCCACACGTCCAACACCAGATCGACACGTCCAACACCAGATCGACACGTCCAACACCAGATCGACACGTCCAACACCAGATCGACACATCCGACACTAGATCGACACGTCCAACACCAGATCGACATGTCCAACACCAGATCGACACGTCCAACACCAGATCGACACATCCAACACCACATCGACACGTCCAACACCAGATCGATAAATCCAACACCAGATCGACACATCCAACACCAGATAGACACGTTCAACACCAGATCGACATGTCCAACACCAGATCGACATATCCAACACCAGATCGACATGTCCAACACCAGATCGACACGTCCAACACCAGATCGACATGTCCAACATCAGATCGACACATCCAACACCAGATCGACACGTCCAACACCAGATCGACATATCCAACACCAGATCGACATGTCCAACACCAGATCGACACGTCCAGCACCAGATCGACATGTCCAACACCAGATCGACACATCCAACATCAGATCGACACATCCAACACCAGATCGATACGTCCAACACCAGATCGATACGTCCAACACCAGAACGACACGTCCAACACCAGATCGACATGTCCAACATAAGATCGACACATCCAACACCAGATCCACACGTCCAACACCAGATTGACATGTCCAACACCAGATTGACACGTCCAACACCAGATCCACACATCCAACACCAGATCGACATATCCAACACCAGAACGACATGTCCAACACCAGATCAACATGTCCAACACCAGATAGATATATCCAACAACAGATCGACACATCCAACACCAGATCGAAACGTGCAACACCAGATCGACATGTTCAACACCAGATCGACGCATCCAACACCAGATGGACACGTCCAACACCAGATCGACATGTCCAACACCAGGTCGACGCATCCAACACCAGATCGACACGGCCAACACCAGATCGACACGTCCAACACCAGATCGACACATCCCGCACCAAATCGAAACGTCCAACACCAGATGGATGCGTCCAACACCAGATCGACACGTCCAACACCAGATCGACGCATCCAACACCAGATCGACACGTCCAACACCAGATTGACACGTCCAACACCAGATCAACACGTCCAACACCAGATAGACACGTCCAACACCAGATAGACATGTCCAACACCAGACCGACACGTCCAACACCAGATCGACACATCCGACACCAGATCGACACGTCCAACACCAGATCGACACGTCCAACACCAGATCGACACATCCGACACCAGATCGACACGTCCAACACCAGATCGACACATCCAACACCACATCGACACGTCCAACACCAGATCGACAACTCCAACACCAGATCGACACATCCAACACCACATGGACACGTCCAACACCAGATCGACACGTCCAACACGACATTGACACATCCAACACCAGATCGACATGTCCAACACCAGATCGACACGTCCAACACCAGATCGACATGTCCAACACCAGATCGACACATCCAACATCAGATCGACACATCCAACACCAGATCGATACGTCCAACACCAGATCGATACGTCCAACACCAGAACGACACGTCCAACACCAGATCGACACGTCCAACACAAGATCGACACGTCCAACACCAGATCGACACGTCCAACACCAGATCCACACGTCCAACACCAGATCGACATGTCCAACACCAGATCGACACATCCAACACCAGACAGACACATCCAACACCAGATAGACACGTCCAACACCAGATTGACACGGCCAACACCAGATCGACACGTCCAACACAAGATCGACACGTCCAACACCAGATCGACACGTCCAACACCAGATCGACATGTCCAACACCAGATCGACACATCCAACACCAGATAGACACATCCAACACCAGATTGACACGTCCAACACCAGATCGACATGTCCAACACCAGATAGACACATCCAACACCAGATTGACACGTCCAACACCAGATCGACATGTCCAACACCAGATCGACATGTCCAACACCAGATTGACACGTCCAACACCAGATCAACACGTCCAACACCAGATCCACACGTCCAACACCAGATCGACACATCCAACACCACATCGACACGTCCAACACCAGATCGACACGTCCAACACGACATTGACACATCCAACACCAGATCGACATGTCCAACACCAGATCGACATATCCAACACCAGATCGACATGTCCAACACCAGATCGACACGTCCAACACCAGATCGACATGTCCAACACCAGATCGACATGTCCAACACCAGATCGACACGTCCAACATCAGATCGACACATCCAACACCAGATCGATACGTCCAACACCAGATCGATACGTCCAACACCAGAACGACACGTCCAACACCAGATCGACACGTCCAACATAAGATCGACACATCCAACACCAGATCCACACGTCCAACACCAGATTGACATGTCCAACACCAGATTGACACGTCCAACACCAGATCCACACGTCCAACACCAGATCGACACGTCCAACACCAGATCGATACGTCCAACACCAGATCGATACGTCCAACACCAGAACGACACGTCCAACACCAGATCGACACGTCCAACACAAGATCGACACGTCCAACACCAGATCGACACGTCCAACACCAGATCCACACGTCCAACACCAGATCGACACGTCCAACACCAGATCGACATGTCCAACACCAGATCGACACATCCAACATCAGATCGACACATCCAACACCAGATCGATACGTCCAACACCAGATCGATACGTCCAACACCAGAACGACACGTCCAACACCAGATCGACACGTCCAACACAAGATCGACACATCCAACACCAGATCGACATGTCCAACACCAGATCGACACATCCAACACCAGATAGACACATCCAACACCAGATTGACACGTCCAACACCAGATCGACATGTCCAACACCAGATTGACACGGCCAACACCAGATCGACACGTCCAACACGAGATCCACACGTCCAACACCAGTTCGACACGTCCAACACCAGATCAACACGTCCAACACCAGATCCACACGTCCAACACCAGATCGACACGTCCAACACCAGATCGACACGTCCAACACCAGATCGACACATCCGACACTAGATCGACACGTCCAACACCAGATCGACATGTCCAACACCAGATAGACATATCCAACACCAGATCGACATGTCCAACACCAGATCGACATGTCCAACACCAGATCGACATGTCCAACACCAGATAGACACGTCCAACACCAGATAGACATGTCCAACACCAGATAGACATATCCAACACCAGATCGACATGTCCAACACCAGATCGACATGTCCAACACCAGATCGACATGTCCAACAACAGATCGACACATCCAACACCAGATCGAAACGTGCAACACCAGGTCGACATGTTCAACACCAGATCGACGCATCCAACACCAGATCGACACGTCCAACACCAGATCGACATGTCCAACACCAGGTCGACGCATCCAACACCAGATCGACACGTCCATCATCAGATCGACGCATCCAACACCAGATCGACACGTCCAACACCAGATCGACACGTCCAACACCAGATTGACACGTCCAACACCAGATCAACACGTCCAACACCAGATAGACACGTCCAACACCAGATAGACATGTCCAACACCAGATCGACACGTCCAACACCAGATCGACACATCCGACACCAGATCGACACGTCCAACACCAGATCGACACGTCCAACACCAGATCGACACATCCAACACCACATCGACGCATCCAACACCAGATCGACACGTCCAACACCAGATCGACACATCCAACACCACATCGACACGTCCAACACCACATGGACACGTCCAACACCAGATCGACACGTCCAACACGACATTGACACATCCAACACCAGATCGACACGTCCAACACCAGATCGACATGTCCAACACCAGATCGACACGTCCAACACCAGATCGACATGTCCAACACCAGATCGACACATCCAACATCAGATCGACACATCCAACACCAGATCGATACGTCCAACACCAGATCGATACGTCCAACACCAGAACGACACGTCCAACACCAGATCGACACGTCCAACACAAGATCGACACATCCAACACCAGATCGACATGTCCAACACCAGATCGACACATCCAACACCAGATAGACACATCCAACACCAGATTGACACGTCCAACACCAGATCGACATGTCCAACACCAGATTGACACGGCCAACACCAGATCGACACGTCCAACACGAGATCCACACGTCCAACACCAGTTCGACACGTCCAACACCAGATCAACACGTCCAACACCAGATCCACACGTCCAACACCAGATCGACACGTCCAACACCAGATCGACACGTCCAACACCAGATCGACACGTCCAACACCAGATCGACACATCCGACACTAGATCGACACGTCCAACACCAGATCGACACGTCCAACACCAGATCGACACATCCGACACTAGATCGACACGTCCAACACCAGATCGACACGTCCAACACCAGATCGACACGTCCAACACCAGATCGACACATCCAACACCACATCGACACGTCCAACACCAGATCGATAAATCCAACACCAGATCGACACATCCAACACCAGATAGACACGTTCAACACCAGATCGACATGTCCAACACCAGATCGACATATCCAACACCAGATCGACATGTCCAACACCAGATCGACACGTCCAACACCAGATCGACATGTCCAACATCAGATCGACACATCCAACACCAGATCGACACGTCCAACACCAGATCGACATATCCAACACCAGATCGACATGTCCAACACCAGATCGACACGTCCAGCACCAGATCGACATGTCCAACACCAGATCGACACATCCAACATCAGATCGACACATCCAACACCAGATCGATACGTCCAACACCAGATCGATACGTCCAACACCAGAACGACACGTCCAACACCAGATCGACATGTCCAACATAAGATCGACACATCCAACACCAGATCCACACGTCCAACACCAGATTGACATGTCCAACACCAGATTGACACGTCCAACACCAGATCCACACATCCAACACCAGATCGACATATCCAACACCAGAACGACATGTCCAACACCAGATCAACATGTCCAACACCAGATAGATATATCCAACAACAGATCGACACATCCAACACCAGATCGAAACGTGCAACACCAGATCGACATGTTCAACACCAGATCGACGCATCCAACACCAGATTGACACGTCCAACACCAGATCGACATGTCCAACACCAGGTCGACGCATCCAACACCAGATCGACACGGCCAACACCAGATCGACACGTCCAACACCAGATCGACACATCCCGCACCAAATCGAAACGTCCAACACCAGATGGATGCGTCCAACACCAGATCGACACGTCCAACACCAGATCGACGCATCCAACACCAGATCGACACGTCCAACACCAGATTGACACGTCCAACACCAGATCAACACGTCCAACACCAGATAGACACGTCCAACACCAGATAGACATGTCCAACACCAGATCGACACGTCCAACACCAGATCGACGCATCCAACACCAGATCGACACGGCCAACACCAGATCGACACGTCCAACACCAGATCGACACATCCCGCACCAAATCGAAACGTCCAACACCAGATGGATGCGTCCAACACCAGATCGACACGTCCAACACCAGATCGACGCATCCAACACCAGACCGACACGTCCAACACCAGATCGACACATCCGACACCAGATCGACACGTCCAACACCAGATCGACACGTCCAACACCAGATCGACACATCCGACACCAGATCGACACGTCCAACACCAGATCGACACATCCAACACCACATCGACACGTCCAACACCAGATCGACAACTCCAACACCAGATCGACACATCCAACACCACATGGACACGTCCAACACCAGATCGACACGTCCAACACGACATTGACACATCCAACACCAGATCGACACGTCCAACACCAGATCGACATATCCAACACCAGATCGACATGTCCAACACCAGATCGACACGTCCAACACCAGATCGACATGTCCAACACCAGATCGACACATCCAACATCAGATCGACACATCCAACACCAGATCGATACGTCCAACACCAGATCGATACGTCCAACACCAGAACGACACGTCCAACACCAGATCGACACGTCCAACACAAGATCGACACGTCCAACACCAGATCGACACGTCCAACACCAGATCCACACGTCCAACACCAGATCGACATGTCCAACACCAGATCGACACATCCAACACCAGACAGACACATCCAACACCAGATAGACACGTCCAACACCAGATTGACACGGCCAACACCAGATCGACACGTCCAACACAAGATCGACACGTCCAACACCAGATCGACACGTCCAACACCAGATCGACATGTCCAACACCAGATCGACACATCCAACACCAGATAGACACATCCAACACCAGATTGACACGTCCAACACCAGATCGACATGTCCAACACCAGATTGACACGGCCAACACCAGATCGACACGTCCAACACGAGATCCACACGTCCAACACCAGTTCGACACGTCCAACACCAGATCAACACGTCCAACACCAGATCCACACGTCCAACACCAGATCGACACGTCCAACACCAGATCGACACGTCCAACACCAGATCGACACATCCGACACTAGATCGACACGTCCAACACCAGATCGACATGTCCAACACCAGATCGACACATCCAACACCACATCGACACGTCCAACACCAGATCGACACGTCCAACACGACATTGACACATCCAACACCAGATCGACATGTCCAACACCAGATCGACATATCCAACACCAGATCGACATGTCCAACACCAGATCGACACGTCCAACACCAGATCGACATGTCCAACACCAGATCGACATGTCCAACACCAGATCGACACGTCCAACATCAGATCGACACATCCAACACCAGATCGATACGTCCAACACCAGATCGATACGTCCAACACCAGAACGACACGTCCAACACCAGATCGACACGTCCAACATAAGATCGACACATCCAACACCAGATCCACACGTCCAACACCAGATTGACATGTCCAACACCAGATTGACACGTCCAACACCAGATCCACACGTCCAACACCAGATCGACACGTCCAACACCAGATCGATACGTCCAACACCAGATCGATACGTCCAACACCAGAACGACACGTCCAACACCAGATCGACACGTCCAACACAAGATCGACACGTCCAACACCAGATCGACACGTCCAACACCAGATCCACACGTCCAACACCAGATCGACACGTCCAACACCAGATCGACATGTCCAACACCAGATCGACACATCCAACATCAGATCGACACATCCAACACCAGATCGATACGTCCAACACCAGATCGATACGTCCAACACCAGAACGACACGTCCAACACCAGATCGACACGTCCAACACAAGATCGACACATCCAACACCAGATCGACATGTCCAACACCAGATCGACACATCCAACACCAGATAGACACATCCAACACCAGATTGACACGTCCAACACCAGATCGACATGTCCAACACCAGATTGACACGGCCAACACCAGATCGACACGTCCAACACGAGATCCACACGTCCAACACCAGTTCGACACGTCCAACACCAGATCAACACGTCCAACACCAGATCCACACGTCCAACACCAGATCGACACGTCCAACACCAGATCGACACGTCCAACACCAGATCGACACATCCGACACTAGATCGACACGTCCAACACCAGATCGACATGTCCAACACCAGATAGACATATCCAACACCAGATCGACACATCCAACACCAGATAGACATGTCCAACACCAGATCAACACGTCCAACACCAGATCGACATGTCCAACACCAGATCGACACGTCCAACACCAGATCGACACATCCGACACTAGATCGACACGTCCAACACCAGATCGACATGTCCAACACCAGATAGACATATCCAACACCAGATCGACACATCCAACACCAGATAGACATGTCCAACACCAGATCGACATGTCCAACACCAGATCGACATGTCCAACACCAGATAGACACGTCCAACACCAGATAGACATGTCCAACACCAGATAGACATATCCAACACCAGATCGACATGTCCAACACCAGATCGACATGTCCAACACCAGATCGACATGTCCAACAACAGATCGACACATCCAACACCAGATCGAAACGTGCAACACCAGGTCGACATGTTCAACACCAGATCGACGCATCCAACACCAGATCGACACGTCCAACACCAGATCGACATGTCCAACACCAGGTCGACGCATCCAACACCAGATCGACACGTCCATCATCAGATCGACGCATCCAACACCAGATCGACACGTCCAACACCAGATTGACACGTCCAACACCAGATCAACACGTCCAACACCAGATAGACACGTCCAACACCAGATAGACATGTCCAACACCAGATCGACACGTCCAACACCAGATCGACACATCCGACACCAGATCGACACGTCCAACACCAGATCGACACGTCCAACACCAGATCGACACATCCAACACCACATCGACGCATCCAACACCAGATCGACACGTCCAAGACCAGATCGACACATCCAACACCACATCGACACGTCCAACACCAGATCGACAAATCCAGCACCAGATCGACACATCCAACACCAGATGGACACGTCCAACACTAGATCGACACGTCCAACACGACATTGACACATCCAACACCAGATAGACATGTCCAACACCAGATCGACATGTCCAACACCAGATCGACACGTCCAACACCAAATTGACACGTCCATCACCAGATTGACACGTCCAACACCAGATCCCCACATCCAACACCAGATCGACACATCCAACACCAGATTGACACGTCCAACACCAGATAGACATGTCCAACACCAGATCGACACGTCCAACACCAGATTGACACGTCCAACACCAGATCGACAAATCCAACACCAGATCGACACGTACATCACCAGATCGACATGTCCAACACAAGATCGACGCACCCAACACCAGATCGACACGTCCAACACCAGATCAACACGTCCAACACCAGATCGACGCATCCAACACCAGATCGACACGTCCAACACCAGATCGACATGTCCAACACCAGATCGACGCATCCAACACCAGATCGACATGTCCAACACCAGATCGACGCATCCGACACCAGATCGACACATCCAACACCAGATCGATACGTCCAACACCAGATCGATACGTCCAACACCAGAACGACACGTCCAACACCAGATCGACACGTCCAACACCAGATCGACATGTCCAACACCAGATCGACACGTCCAACACCAGATCGACACATCCAACACCAGATCGACATGTCCAACACCAGATCGACACGTCCAACACCAGATCGACATGTCCAACATAAGATCGACACATCCAACACCAGATCGACACGTCCAACACCAGATCGACATGTCCAACACCAGATCGACACGTCCAACACCAGATCGACACGTCCAACACCAGATCGACACGTCCAACATAAGATCGACACATCCAACACCAGATCGACACGTCCAACACCAGATCGACATGTCCAACACCAGATCGACGCATCCAACACCAGATCGACACGTCCAACACCAGATCGACATATCCAACACCAGATCGACGCATCCAACACCAGATCGACATGTCCAACACCAGATCGACACATCCAACACCAGATAGACACGTCCAACACCAGATTGAAATGTCCAACACCAGATCGACACATCCTACAACAGATAGACACATCAAACACCAGATAGACACGTCCAACACCAGATCGACATGTCCAACACCAGATAGACATATCCAACACCAGATCGACATGTCCAACACCAGATCGACATGTCCAACACCAGATCGACATGTCCAACACCAGATCGACACGTCCAACACCAGATCGACATATCCAACACCAGATCGACATGTCCAACACCAGATCGACATGTCCAACACCAGATAGACATATCCAACAACAGATCGACACATCCAACACCAGATCGAAACGTGCAACACCAGGTCGACATGTTCAACACCAGATCGACGCATCCAACACCAGATCGACACGTCCAACACCAGATCGACATGTCCAACACCAGGTCGACGCATCCAACACCAGATCGACACGTCCAACACCAGATCGACACGTCCAACACCAGATCGACACATCCCGCACCAGATCGAAACGTCCAACACCAGATTGATGCATCCAACACCAGATCGACACGTCCATCATCAGATCGACGCATCCAACACCAGATCGACACGTCCAACACCAGATTGACACGTCCAACACCAGATCAACACGTCCAACACCAGATAGACACGTCCAACACCAGATAGACATGTCCAACACCAGATCGACACGTCCAACACCAGATCGACACATCCGACACCAGATCGACACGTCCAACACCAGATCGACACGTCCAACACCAGATCGACACGTCCAACACCAGATCGACACATCCAACACCACATCGACACGTCCAACACCAGATCGACAAATCCAGCACCAGATCGACACATCCAACACCAGATGGACACGTCCAACACTAGAGCGACACGTCCAACACGACATTGACACATCCAACACCAGATCGACATATCCAACACCAGATCGACATGTCCAACACCAGATCGACATGTCCAACACCAGATCGACATGTCCAACACCAAATTGACACGTCCATCACCAGATTGACACGTCCAGCACCAGATCAACACGTCCAACACCAGATCCCCACATCCAACACCAGATCGACACGTCCAACAGCACATCCACACGTCCAACACCAGATCGACACGTCCAACACCAGATTGACACGTCCAACACCAGATCGACACGTCCAACACCAGATCGACATGTCCAACACCAGATCGACACGTCCAACACCAGATTGACACGTCCAACACCAGATCGACACGTCCAACACCAGATCGACATGTCCAACACCAGGTCGACGCATCCAACACCAGATCGACACGTCCAACACCAGATCGACACGTCCAACACCAGATCGACACATCCCGCACCAGATCGAAACGTCCAACACCAGATTGATGCATCCAACACCAGATCGACACGTCCATCATCAGATCGACGCATCCAAAACCAGATCGACACATCCAACACCAGATTGACACGTCCAACACCAGATCAACACGTCCAACACCAGATAGACACGTCCAACACCAGATAGACATGTCCAACACCAGATCGACACGTCCAACACCAGATCGACACATCCGACACCAGATCGACACGTTCAACACCAGATCGACAAATCCAGCACCAGATCGACACATCCAACACCAGATGGACACGTCCAACACTAGATCGACACGTCCAACACGACATTGACACATCCAACACCAGATAGACATGTCCAACACCAGATCGACATGTCCAACACCAGATCGACACGTCCAACACCAAATTGACACATCCATCACCAGATTGACACGTCCAACACCAGATCGACACGTCCAACACCAGATCCCCACATCCAACACCAGATCGACATGTCCAACAGCACATCCACACGTCCAACACCAGATCGACACGTCCAACACCAGATTGACACGTCCAACACCAGATAGACATGTCCAACACCAGATCGACATGTCCAACACCAGATCGACACGTCCAACACCAGATCGACAAATCCAACACCAGATCGACACGTACATCACCAGATCGACATGTCCAACACAAGATCGACGCACCCAACACCAGATCGACACGTCCAACACCAGATCAACACGTCCAACACCAGATCGACGCATCCAACACCAGATCGACACGTCCAACACCAGATCGACATGTCCAACACCAGATCGACGCATCCAACACCAGATCGACATGTCCAACACCAGATCGACGCATCCGACACCAGATCGACACATCCAACACCAGATCGATACGTCCAACACCAGATCGATACGTCCAACACCAGAACGACACGTCCAACACCAGATCGACACGTCCAACATAAGATCGACACATCCAACACCAGATCGACACGTCCAACACCAGATCGACATGTCCAACACCAGATTGACACGTCCAACACCAGATCCACACGTCCAACACCAGATTGACATGTCCAACACCAGATTGACACGTCCAACACCAGATAGACACGTCCAACACCAGATCGACACGTCCAACACCAGATTGACACGTCCAACACCAGATAGACATGTCCAACACCAGATCGATACGTCCAACACCAGATTGACACGTCCAACACCAGATCGACAAATCCAACACCAGATCGACACGTACATTACCAGATCGACATGTCCAACACCAGATCGACACGTCCAATACCAGATCAACACGTCCAACACCAGATCGACGCATCCAACACCAGATCGACACGTCCAACACCAGATCGACATATCCAACACCAGATCGACGCATCCAACACCAGATCGACATGTCCAACACCAGATCGACGCATCCGACACCAGATCGACACATCCAACACCAGATAGACACGTCCAACACCAGATTGAAATGTCCAACACCAGATCGACACATCCTACAACAGATAGACACATCAAACACCAGATAGACACGTCCAACACCAGATCGACATATCCAACACCAGATCGACATGTCCAACACCAGATCGACATGTCCAACACCAGATAGACATATCCAACAACAGATCGACACATCCAACACCAGATCGAAACGTGCAACACCAGGTCGACATGTTCAACACCAGATCGACGCATCCAACACCAGATCGACACGTCCAACACCAGATCGACATGTCCAACACGAGGTCGACGCATCCAACACCAGATCGACACGTCCAACACCAGATCGACACGTCCAACACCAGATTGACACGTCCAACACCAGATCAACACGTCCAACACCAGATAGACACGTCCAACACCAGATAGACATGTCCAACACCAGATCGACACGTCCAACACCAGATCGACACATCCGACACCAGATCGACACGTCCAACACCAGATCGACACGTCCAACACCAGATCGACACGTCCAACACCAGATCGACACATCCAACACCACATCGACACGTCCAACACCAGATCGACAAATCCAACACCAGATGGACACGTCCAACACTAGAGCGACACGTCCAACACGACATTGACACATCCAACACCAGATCGACATATCCAACACCAGATCGACATGTCCAACACCAGATCGACACGTCCAACACCAGATCGACATGTCCAACACCAAATTGACACGTCCATCACCAGATTGACACGTCCAGCACCAGATCAACACGTCCAACACCAGATCCCCACATCCAACACCAGATCGACACGTCCAACAGCACATCCACACGTCCAACACCAGATCGACACGTCCAACACCAGATTGACACGTCCAACACCAGATAGACACGTCCAACACCAGATCGACAAATCCAACACCAGATCGACACGTACATCACCAGATCGACATGTCCAACACAAGATCGACGCACCCAACACCAGATCGACACGTCCAACACCAGATCAACACGTCCAACACCAGATCGACGCATCCGACACCAGATCGACACATCCAACACCAGATAGACACGTCCAACACCAGATCGACATGTCCAACACCAGATCGACACATCCAACAACAGATAGACACATCCAACACCAGATAGACACGTCCAACACCAGATTGAAATGTCCAACACCAGATCGACACATCCAACACCAGATAGACACATCAAACACCAGATAGAAACGTCCAACACCAGATCGACATGTCCAACACCAGATAGACATATCCAACACCAGATCGACATGTCCAACACCAGATCGACATGTCCAACACCAGATCGACATGTCCAACACCAGATCGACACATCCAACACCAGATAGACACATCAAACACCAGATAGAAACGTCCAACACCAGATCGACATGTCCAACACCAGATCGACATGTCCAACACCAGATAGACATATCCAACACCAGATCGACATGTCCAACACCAGATAGACATATCCAACAACAGATCGACACATCCAACACCAGATCGAAACGTGCAACACCAGTTCGACATGTTCAACACCAGATCGACGCATCCAACACCAGATCGACACGTCCAACACCAGATCGACATGTCCAACACCAGGTCGACGCATCCAACACCAGATCGACACGTCCAACACCAGATCGACACATCCCGCACCAGATCGACACGTCCAACACCAGATCGACACGTCCAACACCAGATCGACACATCCCGCACCAGATCGAAACGTCCAACACCAGATGGATGCGTCCAACACCAGATCGACACGTCCAACACCAGATCGACGCATCCAACACCAGATCGACACATCCAACACCAGATTGACACGTCCAACACCAGATCGACATGTCCAACACCAGATTGACACGTCCAACACCAGATCCACACGTCCAACACGAGATCCACACGTCCAACACCAGTTCGACACGTCCAACACCAGATTGACATGTCCAACACCAGATTGACACGTCCAACACCAGATCCACACGTCCAACACCAGATCGACACGTCCAACACCAGATCGACGCATCCAACACCAGATCGAAACGTCCAACACCAGATCGACACATCCAACACCACATCGACACGTCCAACACCAGATCGACGCATCCAACACCAGATCGACACATCCCGCACCAGATCGAAACGTCCAACACCAGATGGATGCGTCCAACACCAGATCGACACGTCCAACACCAGATCGACGCATCCAACACCAGATCGACACATCCAACACCAGATTGACACGTCCAACACCAGATCAACACGTCCAACACCAGATAGACACGTCCAACACCAGATAGACATGTCCAACACCAGACCGACACGTCCAACACCAGATCGACACATCCGACACCAGATCGACACGTCCAACACCAGATCGACACATCCAACACCAGAAGGACACGTCCAACACCAGATCGACACGTCCAACATGACATTGACACATCCAACACCAGATCGACACGTCCAACACCAGATCGACATATCCAACACCAGATCGACATGTCCAACACCAGATCGACACGTCCAACACCAGATCGACATGTCCAACACCAGATCGACACATCCAACATCAGATCGACATGTCCAACACCAGATCGATACGTCCAACACCAGATCGATACGTCCAACACCAGATCGACACGTCCAACACAAGATCGACACATCCAACACCAGATCGACACGTCCAACACCAGATCGACACATCCAACACCAGATAGACACATCCAACACCAGATTGACACGTCCAACACCAGATCGACATGTCCAACACCAGATTGACACGTCCAACACCAGATCCACACGTCCAACACGAGATCCACACGTCCAACACCAGTTCGACACATCCAACACCAGATTGACATGTCCAACACCAGATTGACACGTCCAACACCAGATCCACACGTCCAATACCAGATCGACACGTCCAACACCAGATCGACACGTCCAACACCAGATCGACACGTCCAACACCACATCGACACGTCCAACACCAGATCGACAAATCCAACACCAGATCGACACATCCAACACCAGATCGACAAATCCAACACCAGATCGACACGTCCAACACCAGATCGACACGTTCAACACCAGATCGACAAATCCAACACCAGATCGACACATCCAACACCAGATCGACAAATCCAACACCAGATCGACACATCCAACACCAGATGGACACGTTCAACACCAGATCGACACGTCCAACACGACATTGACACATCCAACACCAGATCGACACGTCCAACACCAGATCGACATATCCAACACCAGATCGACATGTCCAACACCAGATCGACATGTCCAACACCAGATCGACACGTCCAACACCAGATCGACATATCCAACACCAGATCGACATGTCCAACACCAGATCGACACGTCCAACACCAGATCGACATATCCAACACCAGATCGACACATCCAACATCAGATCGACACATCCAACACCAGATCGATACGTCCAACACCAGATCGATACGTCCAACACCAGATCGACACGTCCAACACCAGATCGACACATCCAACACCAGAACGACACGTCCAACACAAGATCGACACATCCAACATCAGATCGACACGTCCAACACCAGATCGATACGTCCAACACCAGATCCACACGTCCAACACCAGATCGACACGTCCAACACCAGATCGACATGTCCAACACCAGATTGACACGTCCAACACCAGATCCACACGTCCAACACCAGATTGACATGTCCAACACCAGATTGACACGTCCAACACCAGATCCACACGTCCTACACCAGATCGACACGTCCAACACCAGATCGACACGTCCAACACCAGATAGACACATCCAACACCAGATAGACACATCCAACACCAGATAGACACATCCAACACCAGATTGACACGTCCAACACCAGATCGACATGTCCAACACCAGATTGACACGTCCAACACCAGATCCACACGTCCAACAGCAGATCCACACGTCCAACACCAGATCCACACGTCCAACACCAGTTCGACACGTCCAACACCAGATTGACATGTCCAACACCAGATTGACACGTCCAACACCAGATCCACACGTCCAACACCAGATCCACACGTCCAACAACGGAACGACACGTCCAACACCAGATCAACACGTCCAACACCAGATTGACACGTCCAACACCAGATTGACATGTCCAACACCAGATGAACACGTCCAACACCAGATCCACACGTCCAACACCAGATTGACACGTCCAACACCAGATCGACATGTCCAAAACCAGATCCACACGTCCAACACCAGTTCGACTCGTCCAACACCAGATCGACATGTCCAACACCAGATTGACACATCCAACACCAGATCGACATGTCCAACACCAGATTGACATGTCCAACATCAGATCCACACGTCCAACACCAGATCCACACGTCCAACACCAAATTGACACGTCCATCACCAGATTGACACGTCCAACACCAGATCAACACGTCCAACACCAGATCCCCACGTCCAACACCAGATCGACACGTCCAACAGCACATCCACACGTCCAACACCAGATCGACACGTCTAACACCAGATCGACACGTCCAACACCAGATTGACACGTCCAACACCAGATCGACATGTCCAACACCAGATTGACACATCCAACACCAGATAGACACGTCCAACATCAGATCGACATGTCCAACACCAGATAGACACGTCCAACACCAGATCCACACGTCCAACACCAGATCGACGCATCCAACACCAGATAGACACGTCCAACACCAGATCGACATGTCCAACACCAGATCGACACATCCAACACCAGATAGACACGTCCAACACCAGATCGACATGTCCAACACCAGATCGACATGTCCAACACCAGATAGACACGTCCACCAACAGATCGACATGTCCAACACCAGATAGACACGTCTAACACCAGATCGACATGTCCAACACCAGATCGACACATCCAACACCAGATAGAAACGTCCAACACCAGATTGACATGTCCAATACCAGATCGACATGTCCAACACCAGATAGACACGTCCAACACCAGATCGAAATGTCCAACACCAGATCGACATGTCCAACACCTGATAGACACGTCCAACACCAGATCGACATGTCCAACACCAGATCGACATGTCCAACACCAGATAGACACGACCTACACCAGATCGACATGTCCAACACCAGATCGACATGTCCAACACCAGATAGACACGTCCAACACCAGATCGACATGTCCAACACCAGATCGACGTGTCCAACACCAGATAGACACGTCCAACACCAGATCAACATGTCCAACACCAGATCTACATGTCCAAAACCAGATATACACCTCTAACACCGGATCGACATGTCCAACACCAGATTGACACGTCCAACACCAGATAGACACGTCCAACACCAGATCGACACGTCCGACAACAGATAAACACGTTCAACACCAGATAGACACGTCCAACACCAGATCGAAAAGTCCAACACCAGATCGACATGTCCAAAACCAGATAGACACGTCCAACACCAGATCGACACGTCCGACAACAGATAAACACGTTCAACACCAGATAGACACGTCCAACACCAGATCGACATGTCCAACACCAGATAGACACGTTCAACACCAGATCGACATGTCCAACACCAGGTCGACATGTCCAACACCAGATAGACACGTCTAACACCAGATCGACACGTCCGACACCAGATAAACACGTCCAACACCAGATAAACACGTCCAACACCAGATCGACATGTCCAACACCAGATCGACATGTCCAACACCAGATCTACATGTCCAACACCAGATCGACATGTCCAACACCAGATCGACACATCCAACACCAGATAGACACGTCCAACACCAGATCGACACGTCCAACACCAGATTGACACGTCCATCACCAGATAGACACTTCCAACACCAGATCGACGCATCCAACACCAGATCGTCACGTCCAACACAAGATCGAAATGTCCAACACCAGATAGACACGTCCAACACCAGATCGACATGTCCAACACCAGATCGACATGTCCAACACCAGATAGACACTTCCAACACCAGATCGACACATCCAACACCAGATTGACACATCCAACACCAGATAGACACGCCCAACACCAGATCGACACGTCCGACACCAGATAAAAACGTCCAACACCAGATAGACATGTCCAACACCAGATCGACATGTCCAACACCAGATCGACATGTCCAACACCAGATAGACACGTCCAACACCAGATCGACATGTCCAACACCAGATAGACACGTCCAACACCAGATAGACACGTCTAACACCAGATCGACATGTCCAACAGCAGATTGACACGTCCAACACCAGATAGACACGTCCAACACCAGATCGACATGTCCAACACCAGATCGACATATCCAAAACCAGATAGACACGTCCAACACCAGATTGACACGTCCGACACCAGATAAACACGTCCAACACCAGATAGACACGTCCAACACCAGATCGACACATCCAACACCAGATAGACACGTCCAACACCAGATCGACATGTCCAACACCAGATCGACATGTCCAACACCAGATAGACACGTACAACACCAGATCGAAACGTCCGACACCAGATAAACACGTCCAACACCAGATCGACAAATACAACACCAGATCGACATGTCCAACACCAGATAGACATGTCCAACACCAGATCGACATGTCCAACACCAGATCAATACATCCAACACCAGATAGACACGTCCAACACCAGATCGACACGTCCAACACCAGATTGACACGTCCATCACCAGATAGACACTTCCAACACCAGATCGACGCATCCAACACCAGATCGTCACGTCCAACACAAGATCGACATGTCCAACACCAGATTGACACATCCAACACCAGATAGACATGTCCAACACCAGATCGACATGTCCAACACCAGATCCACACGTCCAACACCAGATCGACATGTCCAACACCAGATAGACACGTCCAACACCAGATCGAAATGTCCAACACCAGATCGACATGTCCAACACCAGATCGACATGTCCAACACCAGAACGACACATCCAACACCAGATAGACACGTCCAACACCAGATCGACATGTCCAACACCAGATCGACATGTCCAACACCAGATCGAGATGTCCAACACCAGATAGACACGTCCAACACCAGATCGACATGTCCAACACCAGATCGACACGCCCAACACCAGATCGACATGTCCAACACCACATCGACATGTCCAACACCAGATCGACATGTCCAACACCAGATCGACACGCCCAACACCAGATCGACATGTCCAACACCACATCGACATGTCCAACACCAGATCGACATGTCCAACACCAGATCGACACGCCCAACACCAGATCGACATGTCCAACACCACATCGACATGTCCAACACCAGATCGACATGTCCAACACCAGATCGACACGCCCAACACCAGATCGACATGTCCAACACCAGATCGACACGCCCAACACCAGATCGACATGTCCAACACCACATCGACACGTCCAACACCAGATTAACACATCCAACACCAGATAGACACGTCCAACACCAGATGGACACGTCCAACACCAGATCGACATGTCCAACACCAGATCAACACGCCCAACACCAGATCGACACATCCAACACCAGATCGAAACGTCCAACACCAGATCGACATGTCCAACACCAGATCCACACGTCCAACACCAGATCGACATGTCCAACACCAGATCGACGCATCCAACACCAGATCGAAACGTCCAACACCAGATCGACACGTCCAACACCAGATCGACATGTCCAACACCAGATCGACATGTCCAACACCAGATCGACATGTCCAACACCAGATCGAAACGTCCAACACCAGATAGACACGTCCGACACCAGATCGACATGTCCGACACCAGATTGACAAATACAACACCAGATCGACATGTCCAACACCAGATAGACACGTCCAACACCAGATCGACATGTCCAACACCAGATCGACACATCCAACACCAGATCCACACGTCCAACACCAGATCGACACGTCCAACACCAGATTGACACGTCCAACACCAGATCGACGGGTCCAACACCAGATCGACATGTCCAACACCAGATCGACATGTCCAACACCAGATAGACACTTCCAACACCAGATCGACACATCCAACACCAGATTGACACATCCAACACCAGATAGACACGCCCAACACCAGATCGACACGTCCGACACCAGATAAAAACGTCCAACACCAGATAGACATGTCCAACACCAGATCGACATGTCCAACACCAGATCGACATGTCCAACACCAGATAGACACGTCCAACACCAGATCGACATGTCCAACACCAGATCGACATGTCCAACACCAGATAGAAATGTCCAACACCAGGTCGACATGTCCAACACCAGATCGACATGTCCAACACCAGATAGACACGTCCAACACCAGATCGACATGTCCAACACCAGATAGACACGTCCAACACCAGATAGAAACGTCTAACACCAGATCAACATGTCCAACAGCAGATTGACACGTCCAACACCAGATAGACACGTCCAACACCAGATCGACATGTCCAACACCAGATCGACATATCCAAAACCAGATAGACACGTCCAACACCAGATTGACACGTCCGACACCAGATAAACACGTCCAACACCAGATAGACACGTCCAACACCAGATCGACACATCCAACACCAGATAGACACGTACAACACCAGATCGAAACGTCCGACACCAGATAAACACGTCCAACACCAGATCGACAAATACAACACCAGATCGACATGTCCAACACCAGATAGACATGTCCAACACCAGATCGACATGTCCAACACCAGATCAATACATCCAACACCAGATAGACACGTCCAACACCAGATCGACACGTCCAACACCAGATTGACACGTCCATCACCAGATAGACACTTCCAACACCAGATCGACGCATCCAACACCAGATCGTCACGTCCAACACAAGATCGACATGTCCAACACCAGATTGACACATCCAACACCAGATAGACATGTCCAACACCAGATCGACATGTCCAACACCAGATAGACACGTCCAACACCAGATCGAAATGTCCAACACCAGATCGACATGTCCAACACCAGATCGACATGTCCAACACCAGAACGACACATCCAACACCAGATAGACACGTCCAACACCAGATCGACATGTCCAACATCAGATCGACATGTCCAACACCAGATCGACATGTCCAACACTAGATCGACACGTCCAACACCAGATAGACACGTCCAACACCAGATCGAGATGTCCAACACCAGATAGACACGTCCAACACCAGGTCGACATGTCCAACACCAGATCGACATGTCCAACACCAGATAGACACGTCCAACACCAGATCGAGATGTCCAACACCAGATAGACACGTCCAACACCAGATCGACATGTCCAACACCAGATCGACACGCCCAACACCAGATCGACATGTCCAACACCACATCGACATGTCCAACACCAGATAGACACGTCCAACACCAGATGGACACGTCCAACACCAGATCGACATGTCCAACACCAGATCAACACGCCCAACACCAGATCGACATGTCCAACACCAGATCGACGCAACCAACACCAGATCGAAACGTCCAACACCAGATCGACATGTCCAACACCAGATCGACACATCCAACACCAGATAGACACGTCCAACACCAGATCGACATGTCCAACACCAGATCGACATGTCCAACACCAGATCGACATGTCCAACACCAGATCGAAACGTACAACACCAGATAGACACGTCCAACACCAGATCGACATGTCCAACACCAGATCGACATGTCCAACACCAGATCGACATGTCCAACACCAGATCGAAACGTCCAACACCAGATAGACACGTCCGACACCAGATCGACATGTCCGACACCAGATTGACAAATACAACACCAGATCGACATGTCCAACACCAGATAGACACGTCCAACACCAGATCGACATGTCCAACACCAGATCGACACATCCAACACCAGATCCACACGTCCAACACCAGATCGACACGTCCAACACCACATCGACATGTCCAACACCAGATCGACATGTCCAACACCAGATCGACACGCCCAACACCAGATCGACATGTCCAACACCACATCGACATGTCCAACACCAGATCGACATGTCCAACACCAGATCGACACGCCCAACACCAGATCGACATGTCCAACACCACATCGACATGTCCAACACCAGATCGACATGTCCAACACCAGATCGACACGCCCAACACCAGATCGACATGTCCAACACCAGATCGACACGCCCAACACCAGATCGACATGTCCAACACCACATCGACACGTCCAACACCAGATTAACACATCCAACACCAGATAGACACGTCCAACACCAGATGGACACGTCCAACACCAGATCGACATGTCCAACACCAGATCAACACGCCCAACACCAGATCGACACATCCAACACCAGATCGAAACGTCCAACACCAGATCGACATGTCCAACACCAGATCCACACGTCCAACACCAGATCGACATGTCCAACACCAGATCGACGCATCCAACACCAGATCGAAACGTCCAACACCAGATCGACACGTCCAACACCAGATCGACATGTCCAACACCAGATCGACATGTCCAACACCAGATCGACATGTCCAACACCAGATCGAAACGTCCAACACCAGATAGACACGTCCGACACCAGATCGACATGTCCGACACCAGATTGACAAATACAACACCAGATCGACATGTCCAACACCAGATAGACACGTCCAACACCAGATCGACATGTCCAACACCAGATCGACACATCCAACACCAGATCCACACGTCCAACACCAGATCGACACGTCCAACACCAGATTGACACGTCCAACACCAGATCGACGGGTCCAACACCAGATCGACATGTCCAACACCAGATCGACATGTCCAACACCAGATAGACACTTCCAACACCAGATCGACACATCCAACACCAGATTGACACATCCAACACCAGATAGACACGCCCAACACCAGATCGACACGTCCGACACCAGATAAAAACGTCCAACACCAGATAGACATGTCCAACACCAGATCGACATGTCCAACACCAGATCGACATGTCCAACACCAGATAGACACGTCCAACACCAGATCGACATGTCCAACACCAGATCGACATGTCCAACACCAGATAGAAATGTCCAACACCAGGTCGACATGTCCAACACCAGATCGACATGTCCAACACCAGATAGACACGTCCAACACCAGATCGACATGTCCAACACCAGATAGACACGTCCAACACCAGATAGAAACGTCTAACACCAGATCAACATGTCCAACAGCAGATTGACACGTCCAACACCAGATAGACACGTCCAACACCAGATCGACATGTCCAACACCAGATCGACATATCCAAAACCAGATAGACACGTCCAACACCAGATTGACACGTCCGACACCAGATAAACACGTCCAACACCAGATAGACACGTCCAACACCAGATCGACACATCCAACACCAGATAGACACGTACAACACCAGATCGAAACGTCCGACACCAGATAAACACGTCCAACACCAGATCGACAAATACAACACCAGATCGACATGTCCAACACCAGATAGACATGTCCAACACCAGATCGACATGTCCAACACCAGATCAATACATCCAACACCAGATAGACACGTCCAACACCAGATCGACACGTCCAACACCAGATTGACACGTCCATCACCAGATAGACACTTCCAACACCAGATCGACGCATCCAACACCAGATCGTCACGTCCAACACAAGATCGACATGTCCAACACCAGATTGACACATCCAACACCAGATAGACATGTCCAACACCAGATCGACATGTCCAACACCAGATAGACACGTCCAACACCAGATCGAAATGTCCAACACCAGATCGACATGTCCAACACCAGATCGACATGTCCAACACCAGAACGACACATCCAACACCAGATAGACACGTCCAACACCAGATCGACATGTCCAACATCAGATCGACATGTCCAACACCAGATCGACATGTCCAACACTAGATCGACACGTCCAACACCAGATAGACACGTCCAACACCAGATCGAGATGTCCAACACCAGATAGACACGTCCAACACCAGGTCGACATGTCCAACACCAGATCGACATGTCCAACACCAGATAGACACGTCCAACACCAGATCGAGATGTCCAACACCAGATAGACACGTCCAACACCAGATCGACATGTCCAACACCAGATCGACACGCCCAACACCAGATCGACATGTCCAACACCACATCGACATGTCCAACACCAGATAGACACGTCCAACACCAGATGGACACGTCCAACACCAGATCGACATGTCCAACACCAGATCAACACGCCCAACACCAGATCGACATGTCCAACACCAGATCGACGCAACCAACACCAGATCGAAACGTCCAACACCAGATCGACATGTCCAACACCAGATCGACACATCCAACACCAGATAGACACGTCCAACACCAGATCGACATGTCCAACACCAGATCGACATGTCCAACACCAGATCGACATGTCCAACACCAGATCGAAACGTACAACACCAGATAGACACGTCCAACACCAGATCGACATGTCCAACACCAGATCGACATGTCCAACACCAGATCGACATGTCCAACACCAGATCGAAACGTACAACACCAGATAGACACGTCCGACACCAGATCGACATGTCCAACACCAGATCGACATGTCCAACACCAGATAGACACGTCCAACACCAGATCGACATGTCCAACACCAGATCGACACATCCAACACCAGATCCACACGTCCAACACCAGATCGACACGTCCAACACCAGATTGACACGTCCAACACCAGATCGACGGGTCCAACACCAGATCGACAGGTCCAACACCAGATCAACACATCCAACACCAGATCGACATGTCCAACACCAGATCGACACATCCGACACCAGATCGACACGTCCAACACCACATCGACACGTCCAACACCAGATAGACACGTCCAACGCCATATCAACACTTCCAACACCAGATCAACACATCCAACACCAGATAGACACGTCCAACACCACATCGACACGTCCAACACCAGATCGACACATCCGACACCAGATCGACTCGTCCAACACCAGATCGACACGTCCAACACCAGATCGACACGTCCAACACCACATCGACATATCCAACACCAGATCGACACGTCCAACACCAGATCGACACGTCCAACACCAGATCGACATGTCCAACACCAGATCGACACGTCCAGCACCAGATCGACATGTCCAACACCAGGTCAACATGTCCAACACCACATCGACACGTCCAGCACCAGATCGACATGCCCAACACCAGATCGACATGTCCAACACCACATCGACACGTCCAGCACCAGATCGACATGTCCAACACCACATCGACACGTCCAGCACCAGATCGACATGTCCAACACCAGATCGACATGTCCAACACCACATCGACACGTCCAGCACCAGATCGACACATCCAACACCTGATCGAAATGTCCAACACCAGATCGACACGGCCAGCACCAGATGGACATGTCCAACACCAGATCGACATGTCCAACACCAGATTGACACGTCCAACACCAAATAGACACGTCCAACACCAGATCGACATGTCCAACACCAGATCGACATGTCCAACACCAGATCGACACGTCCAACACCAAATAGACACATCCAACACCAGATAGACACCTCCAACACCAGATCGACATGTCCAACACTAGATAGACACTTCCAACACCAGATCCACACGTCCAACACCAGATCGACATGTCCAACCCCAGATCGACACATCCAACACCAGATAGACACCTCCAACACCAGATCGACATGTCCAACACTAGATAGACACATCCAACCCCAGATCGACACATCCAACACCAGATCGACACGTCCAACACCAGATCGACATGTCCAACACCAGATCGACATGTCCAACACCAGATCGACACGTCCAACACCTGATCGAAATGTCCAACACCAGATCGACACGTCCAACACCAGATCGACACGTCCAACACCAGATCGACACGTCCAACACCAGATCGACACATCCAGCAACAAGTCGATGGTGATGGTGTACATAGTCGGGGAGGTGCTGCGGGTGCAGTGTACACAGTCGGAAAGATGATGGGGTTACAGTGGGTACAGCCAGGGAGGTGATGGGGTGCAGTGACTACAGTCGGGGAGGTGTTGGGTGTGCAGTGTACACAGTCAGGGAGGAGATGGGGTGCAGTGAGTACAGTTGGGGAAGTGATGGGGATGCAGAGTGTACAGTTGGGGTGGTGATGGGGGCGCAGTGTGCACAGTCGGGGAGGTGATGGGGGTGTGGTGTGCACAGTCAGGGAGGTGATGGGGGTGCAGTATACACAGTCGGGAGATGATGGGGGTGTGGTGTGCACAGTCGGGGAGATGATGGGAGTGCAGTGTGCACAGTCGGGGAGGTGATGGGGGTGTGGTGTGCACAGTCGGAAAGGCAATGGGGATGTAGAGTACACAATCGGGGAGTTGATGGGGTGTAATGAGTACTGTCGGGGAGGTGATGGGGCATAGAGTACACAGTCGGGGAGGTGAAGGTCGTGTAGTGTGCACAGTCGGGGAGATGATAGGGGTGCACTGTGCACTGTCGGAAAGGTGATGCGGGTGCAGTGGGCACAGTCAGCGATGTGATGGGGGAGTAGAGTGCACAGTCGGGGAGGTGATGGGGGTGCAGTGTGCACAGTCGGGGAGGTGGTAGAGGTGCAGGGTGCACAGTCGGGGGTGTGATGGGGGTGCAGAGTGTACAGTTAGAAAGGTGATAGGGTGTAGAGTGCACATTCGGGGAGGTGGTGGGGTACAGTGTGCACAGTCGGGGAAATGATGGGGGTGTATGAGTACAGTCGGGGTGGTGATGTGGGTGTATAAATTCCAGTCGGGGAGGTGATGGGGGCGTAGTGTACACAACCGGGGAAGTGATTGGGGTGCAGTGTGCACAGTTGGGGAGGTGATGGCGGTATATGAGTAAAATCGGGGAGATGATGGGGGTGTAGTGTGCACAGTCGGGGAGGTGATAGGGGTGCATGAGTGCACAGTCGGGGAGGTGATGGGGGTGCAGTGTGCACAGTTGAGGATGTGATGGGGGTGCAATGTGCACAGTCGGGGAGGTGATGAGGGGCAGTGTGCACAGTCGTGGAAGTGATGGGGGTGTAGAGTACACAGTCGGCGAGGTGATGGGGTGTAGTGTGCACAGTCGGGGACGTGGTGGATGTGCAGTCTGCACAGTCGGGGAGGTGATGGGGATGTATGAGTACAGTCGGGGTGGTGATGGGGATGTATGAGTACAGTCGGGGTGGTGATGGGGGTGTAGATTACACAGTCGGGGAAGTGATGGGGATGTATGAGTACAGTCGGGGTGGTGATGGGGATGTATGAGTACAGTCGGGGTGGTGATGGGGGTGTATGAGTACAGTCGGGGTGGTGATGGGGGTGTAGATTACACAGTCGGGGAGGTGATGGGGTTGCAGTGTGCACAGTCGGGGAGGTGATGGGGGTGTAGATTACACAGTCGGGGAGGTGATGGGGTTGCAGTGGACACAGTCGTGGAGGTGATGGGGTTGCAGTGGACACAGTCGGGGAGGTGATGGGGTGTCGTGTGCACAGTCTGGGAGGTGGTGGAGGTGCAGTGTGCACAGTCGGTGAAGGAGATGTGGGTGTATATTACATAGTTGGGAGTTGATGGGGGTGTAGTGTGCACAGTCAGGGAAATGCTGGGGGTGCAGTTTACACAGTCGGGGAGGTGATGGTGTGTAGTGTGCACAGTCGGGGAGGTGGTGGGGATGTAGTGGGCACAGACTGGGAGGTGATGGAGGTGCAGTGTGCACAGTCGGGGAGGTGATGGGGGTGCAGTGTGCACAATCGGGGAGGTGATGGCGTGTAGCGTGCACAGTCGGGAAGGTGATGGCGATGTAGTGGGCACAGACTGGGAGGTGATGGGGGTGCAGTGTGCACAGTCGGGGAGGTGATGGGGGTGCAGTGTGCACAATCGGGGAGGTGATGGCGTGTAGCGTGCACAGTCGGGAAGGTGATGGCGATGTAGTGGGCACAGACTGGGAGGTGATGGGGGTGCAGTGTGCACAGTCGGGGAGGTGATGGGGGTGCAGTGTGCACAATCGGGGAGGTGATGGCGTGTAGCGTGCACAGTCGGGAAGGTGATGGCGATGTAGTGGGCACAGACTGGGAGGTGATGGGGTTGCAGTGTGCACAGTTGGGAAGGTGATGGCGATGTAGTGTGCACAGTCGGGGAGGTGATGGGGGTGTAGCGTACACAGTCGTGGAGATGGTGGAGGTGCAGTGTGCACAGTCGGGAAGGTGATGTGGGTGTACAGTACACATTCAGAGAGGTGATGGGGTTGCGGTGCGCACAGTCAGGGAGGTGATGGGGGTGTAGATTACACTGTCAGGGAGGTAATGGGATTGCAGTGTACACAGTCGTGGAGGTGATGGGGTGTCATGTGCACAGTCTGGGAGGTGGTGCAGGTGCAGTGTGCACAGTCGGTGAAGGGGATGTGGGTGTATATTACATAGTCGGGGAGTTGATGGGAGTGTAGTGTACACAGTCGGAGAGATGCTGGGGGTGCAGTGTACACAGTCAGGGAGGTGATGGTGTGTAGTGTGCACAGTCAGGGAGGTGGTGGGGGTGTAGAGTACACAGTCGGGGAGATGATAGGGGTGCAGTGTGTACAGTCGGGGAGGTGATGGGTGTGTAGTGTACACAGTCGGGGAGGTGATGTGCGTGTCGTGTGCACAGTCGGGGATGTGATGGGGGTGTAATGTGCACAGTCGGGGATGTGATGGGGGTGTATGAGTACAGTTGGGGAGGTGGTGGGGGTGTAGAGTGCACAGTTGGGGAGGTGGTGGGGATACAGTGTACACGGTTGGGGAGGTGGTGGAGATGCAGTGTGCACGGTTGGGGAGGTGGTGGGGATGCAGTGTGCACGGTTGGGGAGGTGGTGGGGATGCAGTGTGCATGGTTGGGGAGGTGGTGGGGATGCAGTGTACACGGTTGGGGAGGTGGTGGGGATGCAGTGTCCACGGTTGGGGAGGTGGTGGGGATACAGTGTACACGGTTGGGGCGGTGGTGGGGATGCAGTGTGCACGGTTGGGGAGGTGATGGGGGTGCAGTGTGCACAATCGGGGAGGTGATGGCGTGTAGCGTGCACAGTCGGGAAGGTGATGGCGATGTAGTGGGCACAGACTGGGAGGTGATGGGGGTGCAGTGTGCACAGTCGGGGAGGTGATGGGGGTGCAGTGTGCACAATCGGGGAGGTGATGGCGTGTAGCGTGCACAGTCGGGAAGGTGATGGCGATGTAGTGGGCACAGACTGGGAGGTGATGGGGTTGCAGTGTGCACAGTTGGGAAGGTGATGGCGATGTAGTGTGCACAGTCGGGGAGGTGATGGGGGTGTAGCGTACACAGTCGTGGAGATGGTGGAGGTGCAGTGTGCACAGTCGGGAAGGTGATGTGGGTGTACAGTACACATTCAGAGAGGTGATGGGGTTGCGGTGCGCACAGTCAGGGAGGTGATGGGGGTGTAGATTACACTGTCAGGGAGGTAATGGGATTGCAGTGTACACAGTCGTGGAGGTGATGGGGTGTCATGTGCACAGTCTGGGAGGTGGTGCAGGTGCAGTGTGCACAGTCGGTGAAGGGGATGTGGGTGTATATTACATAGTCGGGGAGTTGATGGGAGTGTAGTGTACACAGTCGGAGAGATGCTGGGGGTGCAGTGTACACAGTCAGGGAGGTGATGGTGTGTAGTGTGCACAGTCAGGGAGGTGGTGGGGGTGTAGAGTACACAGTCGGGGAGATGATAGGGGTGCAGTGTGTACAGTCGGGGAGGTGATGGGTGTGTAGTGTACACAGTCGGGGAGGTGATGTGCGTGTCGTGTGCACAGTCGGGGATGTGATGGGGGTGTAATGTGCACAGTCGGGGATGTGATGGGGGTGTATGAGTACAGTTGGGGAGGTGGTGGGGGTGTAGAGTGCACAGTTGGGGAGGTGGTGGGGATACAGTGTACACGGTTGGGGAGGTGGTGGAGATGCAGTGTGCACGGTTGGGGAGGTGGTGGGGATGCAGTGTGCACGGTTGGGGAGGTGGTGGGGATGCAGTGTGCATGGTTGGGGAGGTGGTGGGGATGCAGTGTACACGGTTGGGGAGGTGGTGGGGATGCAGTGTGCATGGTTGGGGAGGTGGTGGGGATGCAGTGTACACGGTTGGGGAGGTGGTGGGGATGCAGTGTCCACGGTTGGGGAGGTGGTGGGGATACAGTGTACACGGTTGGGGCGGTGGTGGGGATGCAGTGTGCACGGTTGGGGAGGTGGTGGGGATGCAGTGTGCACGGTTGGGGAGGTGGTGGGGATGCAGTGTGCATGGTTGGGGAGGTGGTGGGGATGCAGTGTGCACGGTTGGGGCGGTGGTGGGGATGCAGTGTGCACGGTTGGGGAGGTGGTGGGGATACAGTGTACACGGTTGGGGAGGTGGTGGGGATACAGTGTACACGGTTGGGGAGGTGGTGGGGATGCAGTGTGCACGGTTGGGGAGGTGGTGGGGATGCAGTGTGCACGGTTGGGGAGGTGGTGGGGATGCAGTGTGCATGGTTGGGGAGGTGGTGGGGATGCAGTGTGCATAGTTGGGGAGGTGGTGGGGATGCAGTGTCCACGGTTGGGGAGGTGGTGGGGATGCAGTGTCCACGGTTGGGGAGGTGGTGGGGATGCAGTGTGCACAGTTGGGGAGGTGGTGGGGATGCAGTGTCCACGGTTGGGGAGGTGGTGGGGATGCAGTGTGCATAGTTGGGGAGGTGGTGGGGATGCAGTGTCCACGGTTGGGGAGGTGGTGGGGATGCAGTGTGCATAGTTGGGGAGGTGGTGGGGATGCAGTGTCCACGGTTGGGGAGGTGGTGGGGATGCAGTGTCCACGGTTGGGGAGGTGGTGGGGATGCAGTGTGCACAGTTGGGGAGGTGGTGGGGATGCAGTGTCCACGGTTGGGGAGGTGGTGGGGATGCAGTGTGCATAGTTGGGGAGGTGGTGGGGATGCAGTGTCCACGGTTGGGGAGGTGGTGGGGATACAGTGTACACGGTTGGGGAGGTGGTGGGGATGCAGTGTCCACGGTTGGGGAGGTGGTGGGGATGCAGTGTCCACGGTTGGGGAGGTGGTGGGGATGCAGTGTACACGGTTGGGGAGGTGGTGGGGATGCAGTGTACACGGTTGGGGAGGTGGTGGGGATGCAGTGTACACGGTTGGGGAGGTGGTGGGGATGCAGTGTCCACGGTTGGGGAGGTGGTGGGGATGCAGTGTACACGGTTGGGGAGGTGGTGGGGATGCAGTGTACACAGTTGGGGAGGTGGTGGGGATGCAGTGTATACGGTTGGGGAGGTAGTGGGGATGCAGCGTACACAGTTGTGGAGGTGATGGGGATGCAGTGTACACGGTTGGGGAGGTGGTGGGGATGCAGTGTACACAGTTGGGGAGGTGGTGGGGATGCAGTGTATACGGTTGGGGAGGTAGTGGGGATGCAGCGTACACAGTTGTGGAGGTGATGGGGGTGTAGAGTACACAGTCGGGGAGGTGATAGGGTGTAGTATGCACCGTCTGGTAGGGTGTGGAGGTGCAGTTGCACAGTCGGGGAGGTGATGGAGGTGCAGTGTACACAGTCGGGGAGGTGGTGGGGATGCAGTGTGCACGGTTGGGGAGGTGGTGGGGATGCAGTGTGCACGGTTGGGGAGGTGGTGGGGATACAGTGTACACGGTTGGGGAGGTGGTGGAGATGCAGTGTACATGGTTGGGGAGGTAGTGGGGATGCAGTGTGCACGGTTGGGGAGGTGGTGGGGATGCAGTGTGCACGGTTGGGGAGGTGGTGGGGATGCAGTGTGCACGGTTGGGGAGGTTGTGGGGATGCAGTGTACACGGTTGGGGAGGTGGTGGAGATGCAGTGTACATGGTTGGGGAGGTAGTGGGGATGCAGTGTGCACGGTTGGGGAGGTGGTGGAGATGCAGTGTACATGGTTGGGGAGGTTGTGGGGATGCAGTGTACACGGTTGGGGAGGTGGTGGGGATGCAGTGTACACGGTTGGGGAGGTGGTGGGGATGCAGTGTGCACGGTTGGGGAGGTTGTGGGGATGCAGTGTGCACGGTTGGGGAGGTGGTGGGGATGCAGTGTGCACGGTTGGGGAGGTGGTGGGGATGCCGTGTACACGGTTGGGGAGGTGGTGGAGATGCAGTGTACACGGTTGGGGAGGTTGTGGGGATGCAGTGTACACGGTTGGGGAGGTGGTGGGGATGCAGTGTACACAGTTGGGGAGGTGGTGGGCATGCAGTGTGCACGGTTGGGGAGGTGGTGGGGATGCAGTGTGCACGGTTGGGGAGGTGGTGAGGATGCAGTGTACACGGTTGGGGAGGTAGTGGGGATGCAGTGTACACGGTTGGGGAGGTGGTGGGGATGCAGTGTACACGGTTGGGGCGGTGATGGGGATGCAGTGTACACAGTTGGGGAGGTGGTGGGGATGCAGTGTGCACAGTTGGGGAAGTGGTGGGGATGCAGTGTGCACAGTTGGGGAGGTAGTGGGGATGCAGTGTACACGGTTGGGGAGGTGGTGGAGATGCAGTGTACACACTTGGGAAGGTGGTGGGGATGCAGTGTGCACGGTTGGGGAGGTGGTGGGGATGCAGTGTGCACGGTTGGGGAGGTGGTGGGGATGCCGTGTACACGGTTGGGGAGGTGGTGGAGATGCAGTGTACACGGTTGGGGAGGTTGTGGGGATGCAGTGTACACGGTTGGGGAGGTGGTGGGGATGCAGTGTACACAGTTGGGGAGGTGGTGGGGATGCAGTGTGCACGGTTGGGGAGGTGGTGGGGATGCAGTGTGCACGGTTGGGGAGGTGGTGAGGATGCAGTGTACACGGTTGGGGAGGTAGTGGGGATGCAGTGTACACGGTTGGGGAGGTGGTGGGGATGCAGTGTACACGGTTGGGGCGGTGATGGGGATGCAGTGTACACAGTTGGGGAGGTGGTGGGGATGCAGTGTGCACAGTTGGGGAAGTGGTGGGGATGCAGTGTGCACAGTTGGGGAGGTAGTGGGGATGCAGTGTACACGGTTGGGGAGGTGGTGGAGATGCAGTGTACACACTTGGGAAGGTGGTGGGGATGCAGTGTACACAGTTGGGGCGGTGATGGGGGTGCAGTGTGCACATTCGGGGAGGTGATGAGGGTGCAGTGAGCATAGTCAGGGAGGTGATGGGGATGCACTGTGCACAGTCGGGGAGGTGATGGGTGTGCAGTGTGCACAGTCGGGGAGATGATGGGGATGTAGTGTACACAGTCGGGGATGTGATGGGTGTGCTGTGTGCACATTTGGGGAGGTGTTGGAGGTGCAGTGTACACAGTCGGGGATGTAGTGGAGGTGCAGAGTGCACAGTCGGGGAGGTGGTGGGAATGCAGTCTGCACAGTCGTGGAGGTGATGGGGGTGTAGTGTGCACAGTCGGGGAGGTGATGAGGTTGCAGTGTGCACAGTCGTGGAGGTGATGGGGGTGTAGAGTACACAGTTTGGGAGGTGGTGGAGGTACAGTGTGCACAGTCGGGGAGGTGATGGGGGTGTAGTGTGCACAGTCGGAGAGATGCTGGGGGTGCAGTGTACACAGTCGGGGAGGTGATAGGGGTGCAGTCTGTACAGTCGGGGAGGTGATGGGTGTGTAGTGTACACAGTCGGAGAGGTGATGTGGGTGTAGTGTGCACAGTCGGGGATGTGATGGGGGTGTATGAGTACAGTCGGGGAGGTGATGGGGGTGTAGAGTGCACAGTCGGGGAGGTGGTGAAGGTGCAGTGTACACAGTCGGCAATGTGATGGGGGTGCTGTGTGCACAGTCGGGGAGGTGATGGATATGCAGTGTGCACCATTGGGGAGGTGATGGGGGTTTATGAGTACAGTCGTGGAGGTGATGGGGGTGCAGTGTGCACAGTCGTGGAGGTGATGGGGGTGTAGAGTATACAGTCGGCGAGGTGATGGGGTTGCACACTACACCCCCATCAACTCCCTGACTGTGTAATATACACCCACATCCCCTTCACCGACTATGCACACTGCAGTGTGCACATCAGGGATGTAATAGGGGTGTAGTGTGCACAGTCGGGGAGATGGTGGATGTGCAGTGTACACAGTCAGGGAAGTGATGGTGTGTAGAGTGCACAGTTGGGGAGATGGTGGATGTGCAGTGTACACAGTCGGGGAAGTGATGGTGTGTAGAGTGCACAGTCGGGGATGTGATGGGATGTAGTGTGCACAGTCGGGGAGATGGTGGAGGTGCAGTGTACACAGTCGGAGAGGTGATGGGGGTGTATATTCCACAGTCGGGGAGGTGATGAGGGTGTAGATTACACAGTCGGGGAGGTGATGCGGTTGCAGTGTGCACAGTCGGGGAGGTGATGGGGTGTCGTGTGCACAGTCTGGGAGGTGGTGGAGGTGCAGTGTGCACAATCGGTGAAGGGGATGTGGGTGTATATTACACAGTCGGGGAGTTGATGGGGGTGTAGTGTACACAGTCGGGAGGTGATGGGGGTGTAGTGTGCACAGTCGTGGAGGTGATGAGGGTGCAGTGTACACAGTCGGGAGGTGATGGGGTGCAGTGTACACAGTCGGGAGGTGATGGGGGTGTAGTGTGCACAGTCGTGGAGGTGATGAGGGTGCAGTGTACACAGTCGGAGAGGTGATGGGGGTGTATATTCCACAGTCGGGGAGGTGATGGAGGTGTAGATTACACAGTCGGGGAGGTGATGGGGTTGCAGTGTGCACAGTCGGGGAGTTGATGGGGGTGTAGTGTGCACAGTCGGGGAGATGCTGGGGGTGCAGTTTACACAGTTGTGGAGGTGATGGTTTGTAGTGTGCACAGTCGGGGAGGTGGTGGGGGTGTAGAGTACACAGTCGGAGAGGTGATGGGGATGTAGTGTACACAGTCGGGAGGTGATGGGGTTGCAGTGTGCACAGTCAGGAGGTGATGGAGGTGTAGAGTACACAGTCGGGAGGTGATGGGGGTGTAGTGTACACAGTCGGAGAGGTGATGGAGGTGTAGAGTACACAGTCGGGAGGTGATGGGGGTGTAGTGTGCACAGTCGGGAGGTGATGGGGGTGTAGTGTGCACAGTCGGGGAGATGATGGGGGTGTAGTGTGCACAGTCAGGGAGGTGGTGGGGGTGTAGAGTGCACAGTCGGGGAGGTGGTGGGGGTGCAGTGTGCAGTCGGGGAGGTGGAGTGTACACATTCGGGGAGGTGATGGGGGTGCATTGTAAACAGTCGGGGAGGTGGTGGGGATGCAGTGTACACGGTTGGGGAGGTGGTGGGGATACAGTGTACACGGTTGGGGAGGTGGTGGGGATACAGTGTACACGGTTGGGGAGGTGGTGGGGATACAGTGTACACGGTTGGGGAGGTGGTGGGGATGCAGTGTACACAGTTGGGGGGGTGATGGGTGTGCAGTGTGCACATTCGGGGAGGTGATGGGGACGCAGTGAGCATAGTCAGGGAGGTGATGGGGATGCAGTGTACTCAGTCGGCAATGTGATGGTGGTGTATGAGTACAGTCGTGGAGGTGATGGGGTTGCAGTGTGCACAGTCGTGGAGGTGATGGGGTTGCAGTGTGCACAGTCGTGGAGGTGGTGGGGGTGTAGAGTATACAGTCGGCGAGGTGATGGGGTTGCACACTACACCCCCATCAACTCCCCGACTGTGTAATATACACCCACATCCCCTTCACCGATTGTGCACACTGCACCTCCACCACCTCCCAGACTGTGCACACAACACCCCATCACCTCCCCGACTGTGTACACTGCAACCCCATCACCTCCACGACTATGCACACTGCAGTGTGCACATCGGGGATGTGATAGGGGTGTAGTGTGCACAGTCGGGGAAATGGTGGATGTGCAGTGTGCACAGTCAGGGATGTAATAGGGGTGTAGAGTGCACAGTCGGGGAGATGGTGGATGTGCAGTGTACACAGTCAGGGATGTAATAGGGGTGGAGAGTGCACAGTCGGGGAGATGGTGGATGTGCAGTGTACACAGTCGGGGAAGTGATGGTGTGTAGAGTGCACAGTCGGGGATGTGATGGGAGAGTAGAGTGCACAGTCGGGGACGTGGTGGAGGTGCAGTGTACACAGTCGGGGAAGTGATGGGTGTGTGGAGTGCACAGTCGGGGAGATGGTGGTTGTGCAGTGTGCACAGTCGGCGAGGTGATGGGATTGCATTGTGCACAGTCGTGGAGGTGATGAGGGTGCAGTGTACACAGTCGGGAGGTGATGGGGTGTAGATTACACAGTCGGGGAGATGGTGGTTGTGCAGTGTGCACAGTCGGCGAGGTGATGGGATTGCATTGTGCACAGTCGTGGAGGTGATGAGGGTGCAGTGTACACAGTCGGGAGGTGATGGAGGTGCAGTGTACACAGTCGGGGAGGCGATGGGGTATCGTGTGCACAGTCTGGGAGGTGGTGGAGTTGCATTGTGCACAGTTGGGGAGGTGGTGGGGGTGTAGAGTACACAGTCGGGGAGGTGATGGGGTGTCGTGTGCACAGTCGGGGAGGTGATGGGGGTGTAGATTACACAGTCGGGGAGGTGATGGGGTTGCAGTGGACACAGTCGTGGAGGTGATGGGGTTGCAGTGGACACAGTCGGGGAGGTGATGGGGTTGCAGTGTGCACAGTCGGGGAGGTGATGGGGGTGTAGATTACACAGTCGGGGAGGTGATGGGGTTGCAGTGGACACAGTCGTGGAGGTGATGGGGTGTCGTGTGCACAGTCTGGGAGGTGGTGGAGGTGCAGTGTGCACAATCGGTGAAGGGGATGTGGGTGTATATTACACAGTCGGGGAGATGATGGGGGTGTAGTGTGCAACCCCATCACCTCACCGACTGTATACTCTACACCCCCACCACCTCCACGACTGTGCACACTGCAACCTCATCACCTCCCCGACTGTGCACACTACACACCCATCATCTCCCCGACTGTGCACACTGCACTCCCATCACCTCCCCGACTGTGCACACTGCATTCCCATCACCTCCATGACTGTACTCATACACCACCATCACCTCCCCGATGGTGTACACTGCACCACCATCACATCCCCGACTGTGCACACAGCACCCACATCACATCCCCGACTGTGTACACTACACACCCATCATCTCCCCGACTGTGCACGCTGCATTCCCATCACTTCCATGACTGTACTCATACACCATCATCACCTCCCCGATGGTGTACACTGCACCACCATCACATCCCCGACTGTGCACACAGCACCCACATCACATCCCCGACTGTGTACACTACACACCCATCATCTCCCCGACTGTGCACGCTGCATCCCCATCACTTCCATGACTGTACTCATACACCATCATCACCTCCCCGATGGTACACACTGCACCTCCATCACCTCCCCGACTGTGCACACTGCACCCCCATCACCTCCCCGACTGTGCACAGTGCATCCCCATCACCTCCCCGACTGTGTACATTGCGTCCCCATCACCTCTCCGACTGTGCACACTACACCCCCATTACCTCCCGACTGTGCACACTGCACCCCATCACCTCCCCGACTGTGTAAACTGCACACCCAGCATCTCCCCGACTATGTAATATACACCCACATCCCCTTCACCGATTGTGCACACTGCACCTCCACCACCTCCCAGACTGTGCACACGACACCCCATCACCTCCCCGACTGTGTACACTGCACCCCCATCACCTCCACGACTATGCACACTGCAGTGTGCACATCGGGGATGTGATAGGGGTGTAGTGTGCACAGTCGGGGAAGTGGTGGATGTGCAGTGTGCACAGTCAGGGATGTAATAGGGGTGTAGAGTGCACAGTCGGGGAGATGGTGGATGTGCAGTGTGCACAGTCTGGGAGGTGGTGGATGTGCAGTGTGCACAGTCAGGGATGTAATAGGGGTGTAGAGTGCACAGTCGGGGAGATGGTGGATGTGCAGTGTACACAGTCGGGGATGTGATAGGGGTGTAGTGTGCACAGTCGTGGAGGTGGTGGATGTGCAGTGTGCACAGTCAGGGATGTAATGGGGGCGTAGAGTGCACAGTCGGGGAGATGGTGGATGTGCAGTGTACACAGTCGGGGAAGTGATGGTGTGTAGAGTGCACAGCCGGGGATGTGATGGGGGAGTAGAGTGCACAGTTGGGGAGTTGGTGCAGGTGCAGTGTGCACAGTCGGTGAAGGGGATGTGGGTGTATATTACATAGTCGGGGAGTTGATGGGGGTGTAGTGTGCACAGTCGGGGAGATGCTGGGGGTGCAGTTTACACAGTCAGGGAGGTGATGGTGTGTAGTGTGCACAGTCGGGGAGTTGGTGAGGGTGTAGAGTACACAGTCGGGGAGGTGATGGAGGTGCAGTGTGCACAGTCGGTGAAGGGGATGTGGGTGTATATTACATAGTCGGGGAGTTGATGGGGGTGTAGTGTGCACAGTCGGGGAGATGCTGGGGGTGCAGTTTACACAGTCAGGGAGGTGATGGTGTGTAGTGTGCACAGTCGGGGAGTTGGTGAGGGTGTAGAGTACACAGTCGGGGAGGTGATGGGGTGCAGTGTGCACAGTCGGGAGGTAATGGGGGTGTAGTGTGTACAGTCGGGGAGGTGATGGGGATGTAGTGTGCACATCGGGGATGTGATGTGGACGCAGTGTGCACAGTCGGGGAGGTGATGGGGGTGTAGTGTGCACAGTCGGGGAAGTGATGGGGGTGTAGTGTGCACAGTCGGGGAGGTGATGGGGTTGTAGAGTGCACAGTCGGGGAGGTGATGGGGGTGCAGTGTACACAGTCGGGGAAGTGATGGGGGTGTAGTGTGCACAGTCGTGGAGGTGATGCAGGTGCAGTGTGCACAGTCGGGGTGGTGATGGGGTGCAGTATGCACAGTCGGGGATGTGATGGGGATTTAATGTGCACATCGGGGATGTGATGGGGTTGCTGTGTACACAGTAGGGGAGATGATGGGGGTGCAGTGTGCACAGTAGGGGAGATGATGGGGGTGTAGTGTGCACAGTCGGGGATGTGATGGGGGTGTATGAGTACAGTCGTGGAGGTGATGGGGGTGCAGTGTGCACAGTCGGGGAGATGATGGGGGTGTAGTGTGCACAGTCGGGGATGTGATGGGGGTGTATGAGTACAGTCGTGGAGGTGATGGGGGTGCAGTGTGCACAGTCGGGGAGATGATGGGGGTGTAGAGTGCACAGTCAGGGAGTTTATGGGGGTGTTTGAGTACAGTCGGGGAGGTGTGGCGATGTACAGTCGGGGAGGTGATGGGGGTGTATGAGTACAGTCGTGGAGGTGATGGGGGTGCAGTGTGCACTGTCGGGGAGATGATGGGGGTGCAGTGTCCACAGTCGGGGAGATGATGGGGGTGTAGTGTGCACAGTCGGGGAGGTGATGGGGGTGCAGTGTGCACAGTCGGGGAGGTGATGGGGGTGTAGTGTGCACAGTCGGGGAGATGGTGGAGGTGCAGTGTGCACAGTCGGCGAGGTGATGTGGGTGAAGGGGATGTGGGTGTATATTACACAGTCGGGGAGGTGATGGGGGTGCAGTGTGCACAGTCGGCGAGGTGATTGTGTGTAGTGTGCACAGTCGGGGTGGTGGTGGAGGTGTAGAGTACATAGTCGGGGAGGTGGTGGATGTGTAGAGTACACAGTCGGGGAGATGGTGGAGGTGCAGTGTGCACAGTCGGCGAGGTGATTGTGTGTAGTGTGCACAGTCGGGGAGGTGATGGGGATGTAGTGTGCACTGTCGGGGAGGTGGTGGATGTGTAGTGTGCACAGACGGGGAGGTGGTGGGGGTGTAGAGTACACAGTACACAGGTGATGGGGGTGCAGTGTACACACTCGGGGATGTGATGGGGGTGTAGAGTGCACAGTCTGGGAGGTGATGTGGGTGCAGTGTGCACAGTTGTGGAGTTGATGGGGTGCATTGTACACAGTTGCGGAGGTGATGGGGTGTAGAGTGCACAGTCTTGGAGGTGATGGAGGTGCAGTGTGCACAGTCGTGGATGTGATGGGGGCGTAGAGTACACAGCTGGGGAGGTGATGGGCTTGCAGTATGCAAAGTCGTGGAGGTGATGGAGGTGCAGTGTGCACAGTCGTGGAGGTGATGGGGGTGTAGAGTACACAGTCGGGGAGGTGATGGGGTTGCAGTGTTCACAGGCAGGGAGGTGAAGGGGGTGCAGTGTGCACAGTCGGGGAGGTGTTGGAGGTGCAGTGTTCACAGTCGGGGAGATGATGGGGGTGTAGTGTACACAGTTGGGGAGGTGATAGGGGTACAGTGTGCACAGTCGGGGAGGTGATAGGGGTACAGTGTGCACAGTCGGGGAGGTGACGGGGTGTAGTGTGCACAGTCGGGGAGGTGATGGTGTGTAGTGTACACAGTCGGGGATGTGATGGTGGTTTGGTGAGCACAGTCAGGGATGTGATGGGGGTTTGGTGAGCACAGTCAGGGAGGTGAAGGGGCTTTGGTGAGCACAGTCAGGGAGGTGAAGGGGGTTTGGTGAGCACAGTCAGGGAGGTGAAGGGGCTTTGGTGAGCACAGTCAGGGAGGTGAAGGGGGTTTGGTGAGCACAGTCAGGGAGGTGAAGGGGGTTTGGTGAGTACAGTCAGGGAGGTGATGGGGGTTTGGTGAGCACAGTCAGGGAGGTGATGGGGGTTTGGTGAGTACAGTCAGGGAGGTGAAGGTGGTTTGGTGAGTATAGTCAGGGAGGTGATGGGGGTTTGGTGAGCACAGTCAGGGAGGTGAAGGGGGTTTGGTGAGTATAGTCAGGGAGGTGATGGGGGTTTGGTGAGTATAGTCAGGGAGGTGAAGGGGGTTTGGTGAGCACAGTCAGGGAGGTGATGGGGGTTTGGTGAGTATAGTCAGGGAGGTGAAGGGGGTTTGGTGAGCACAGTCAGGGAGGTGATGGGGGTTTGGTGAGTATAGTCAGGGAGGTGAAGGGGGTTTGGTGAGCACAGTCAGGGAGGTGAAGGGGGTTTGGTGAGTATAGTCAGGGAGGTGAAGGGGGTTTGGTGAGCACAGTCAGGGAGGTGAAGGGGGTTTGGTGAGCACAGTCAGGGAGGTGATGGGGGTTTGGTGAGTATAGTCAGGGAGGTGATGGGGGTTTGGTGAGTATAGTCAGGGAGGTGATGGGGGTTTGGTGAGCACAGTCAGGGAGGTGATGGGGGTTTGGTGAGTATAGTCAGGGAGGTGAAGGGGGTTTGGTGAGCACAGTCAGGGAGGTGATGGGGATTTGGTGAGTATAGTCAGGGAGGTGATGGGGGTTTGGTGAGTATAGTCAGGGAGGTGATGGGGGTTTGGTGAGTATAGTCAGGGAGGTGATGGGGGTTTGGTGAGCACAGTCAGGGAGGTGATGGGGATTTGGTGAGTATAGTCAGGGAGGTGATGGGGGTTTGGTGAGCACAGTCAGGGAGGTGATGGGGATTTGGTGAGTATAGTCAGGGAGGTGATGGGGGTTTGGTGAGCACAGTCAGGGAGGTGATGGGGATTTGGTGAGTATAGTCAGGGAGGTGATGGGGGTTTGGTGAGTATAGTCAGGGAGGTGATGGGGGTTTGGTGAGTATAGTCAGGGAAGTGATGGGGGTTTGGTGAGCACAGTCAGGGAGGTGATGGGGATTTGGTGAGTATAGTCAGGGAGGTGATGGGGGTTTGGTGAGTATAGTCAGGGAGGTGATGGGGGTTTGGTGAGTATAGTCAGGGAAGTGATGGGGGTTTGGTGAGCACAGTCAGGGAGGTGATGGGGATTTGGTGAGTATAGTCAGGGAGGTGATGGGGGTTTGGTGAGCACAGTCAGGGAGGTGATGGGGATTTGGTGAGTATAGTCAGGGAGGTGATGGGGGTTTGGTGAGCACAGTCAGGGAGGTGATGGGGATTTGGTGAGTATAGTCAGGGAGGTGATGGGGGTTTGGTGAGTATAGTCAGGGAGGTGATGGGGGTTTGGTGAGTATAGTCAGGGAAGTGATGGGGGTTTGGTGAGTATAGTCAGGGAGGTGATGGGGATTTGGTGAGTATAGTCAGGGAGGTGATGGGGGTTTGGTGAGCACAGTCAGGGAGGTGATGGGGATTTGGTGAGTATAGTCAGGGAGGTGATGGGGGTTTGGTGAGTATAGTCAGGGAGGTGATGGGGGTTTGGTGAGTATAGTCAGGGAGGTGATGGGGGTTTGGTGAGTATAGTCAGGGAGGTGATGGGGGTTTGGTGAGTATAGTCAGGGAGGTGATGGGGGTTTGGTGAGTATAGTCAGGGAGGTGATGGGGGTTTGGTGAGTATAGTCAGGGAGGTGATGGGGATTTGGTGAGTATAGTCAGGGAGGTGATGGGGGTTTGGTGAGCACAGTCAGGGAGGTGATGGGGATTTGGTGAGTATAGTCAGGGAGGTGATGGGGGTTTGGTGAGCACAGTCAGGGAGGTGATGGGGGTTTGGTGAGTATAGTCAGGGAGGTGATGGGGGTTTGGTGAGTATAGTCAGGGAGGTGATGGGGGTTTGGTGAGTATAGTCAGGGAGGTGATGGGGGTTTGGTGAGTATAGTCAGGGAGGTGATGGGGGTTTGGTGAGTATAGTCAGGGAGGTGATGGGGGTTTGGTGAGTATAGTCAGGGAGGTGATGGGGATTTGGTGAGTATAGTCAGGGAGGTGATGGGGGTTTGGTGAGTATAGTCAGGGAGGTGATGGGGGTTTGGTGAGTATAGTCAGGGAGGTGATGGGGGTTTGGTGAGTATAGTCAGGGAGGTGATGGGGGTTTGGTGAGTATAGTCAGGGAGGTGATGGGGGTTTGGTGAGTATAGTCAGGGAGGTGATGGGGGTTTGGTGAGTATAGTCAGGGAGGTGATGGGGGTTTGGTGAGTATAGTCAGGGAGGTGATGGGGCCCACTTGCCGCCATGATACGGTTTTCATTTTTGACAGCCTCCAAGTAAAAAGGGATCACAGGTGGCTCAGTTCACTGGCCCTCATGGCCCCCAAAGTAAAATGGGAAACAAGTATTCACAAAACAGTTCACACTTCTGATTGTTTTAAGGGATAGCCAGATCACAACAATGTCATTGTTTAGAAAACAAAATCCAAGCATATTGGTGCTCAAAGTTATAAATAGAAAATGAAGCAAACATAGTGGAAGACTTTAGTACTTAAACTACATTGAAGTAGAGTCAGAGGTATCATTGGTCTGAAGCAACCTAGGCCCTGGATTTCTTTACCAGCAGGACAATGTAATTTAAAAATTCTATTTCAAGAAAAATAGGGCATTCATCTAATGTTTCATCGACAATCCTCCGCAATATTGCCCCCAATTGTTCCCCACATTCCAAATGCAATCCTACCTAAAGTAGGTTTGTCAGTCATTTTTCTACTTACAGTCATAGACTCATCGAGATTTACAGCACGGAAACAGACCCTTTGGTCCAACTGTGGGAAAAAAAAGTCAAAACGACAGCAGTTTAAAAGGGAGAAGAGCAGACACAGGAAGCACATGGTGAGGACAGTGCAGGAGAGAGAGAGAACCTGCATAGTTACCGCCTTTGCTGTTTGAATTCGTGTATCGCTGGACATCGGAGTGCATCTGGGAAAATTAACAAACAGTGAAATTCACAACTAATCTTGGAGGAACTGTTGGGCGAAGTTCACAGCACAGAATCAGATAAGTTCATTGTTGTTTTATGTCTGTCCAAGAGAAAGGCTGCAGTGGTGAGTATAGTGGATTCTTTCTTGATTATATGTTTTTGGAGATAAGTCTCTTGATTAAACTTCAAATATAAGCCATAGCTATTAATTTAACCTGGGGCAGTGTTTGTAGAGAAATAAGACGGTGTAATTTTTTGGGTCTGTAGATTGTGAAGGAGCAAAAATGGCCTTTGCAGTGATATGTACTTCTTGTCAGATGTGGGAGTTTAAAGAGAGTTTAAGGGTTACTGTGGATTATATCTGCCATAAATGCTCTTGGATGCGAATCTTATCAGATCGAGTGGTTCGGGTGGAGAGACAGATAGAAGCGATGAGGAATTTGCAACAGCAACAGTATGTGATGGATGGTAGTTATAGGAAGGGGGGAAAGTCTCAGATACAGTCACATAGATGGGTTAACTCCAGGAAGGGTGAGAGAGGTAGGCACCTAGGGCAGGAGTCTTTTGTGGATATACCCATTTCAAACAGGTATGCTGTTTTGGAAAATTTAGGGGGTGATGGATTCTTAGGGGAACGTAGCACGAACAGCCAAGTTTCTGGTATTGAGACTGGCTCTAATGCAATGAGGAGTACATCGGCTTCCAAGAGATCAATTGTGTTAGGGGATTCTGTAGTCTGAGGTACAGACAGACATTTCTGTGGCCAGCAGCGAAAATGCAGAATGGTGTATTGTTTCCCTGGTGCCAGGATCAAGGATGTCTCAGAGAGAGTGCAGAATGTTCTCACGGGGGAGAGGGTCCACATTGCAACCAACGACATAGGAAGGGAAAAGGTTAAGATTCTGAAGGGAGATTACAGAGAGTTAGGCAGAAATTTAAAAAGGAGATCCTCAAGGGTAGTAATATCTGGATTACTCCCAGTGCTCCAAACTAGTGAGGGCAGGAATAGGAGGATAGAGCAGATGAATGCATGGCTGAGGAACTGGTGTATAGGAGAAGTATTCACATTTTTGGATCATTGGAATCTCTTTTGGGGTAGAAGTGACCTGTACAAGAAGGACGGATTGCACCTAAATAGGAAGGGGACTAATATACTGGCAGAGAAATTTGCTAGAACTGCTTGGGAGGATTTAAACTAGTAAGGTGGGGCAGGGGGACCCAGGGAGATAGTGAGGAAAGAAATCGATCTGAGACGGGTACAGCTGAGAACAGAAGTGAGTCAAGCAGTCAGGGAAGGCAGGGACAGGGTGGGACTAATAGGCGGCACGGTGGCACAGTGGTTAGCACTGCTGCCTCACAGCACCAGAGACCCGGGTTCAATTCCCATCTCAGACGACTGACTGTGTGAAGTTTGCACGTTCTCCCCGTGTCTGCGTGGGTTTCCTCCGGGTGCTCCGGTTTCCTCCCACAGTCCAAAGATGTGCAGGTCAGGTGAATTGGCCATGCTAAATTGCCCGTAGTGTTAGGTAAGGGGTATATGTAAGGGTATGGGTGGGTTGCGCTTCGGCGGGTCGGTGTGGACTTGTTGGGCCGAAGGGCCTGTTTCCACACTGTAATGTAATGTAATCTAATCTAATAAATTAAACTGCATTTATTTCAATGCAAGGGGCCTAACAGGGAAGGAAGATGAACTCAGGGAATGGTTAGGAACATGGGACTGGGATATCATAGCAATTACAGAAACATGGCTCAGGGATGGGCAGGACTGGCAGCTGAATGTTCCAGGATACAAATGCTACAGGAAGGATAGAAAGGGCGGCAAGAGAGGAAGGGGAGTGGCATTTTTGATAAGGGATAGCATTACAGCTGTGCTGAGGGAGGATATTCCTGGAAATACATCCAGGGAAGTTATTTGGGTGGAACTGAGAAATAAGAAAGGGATGATCACCTTATTGGGATTGTATTATAGACCCCCTAATAGTCAGAGGGAAATTGAGAAACAAATTTGTAAGGAGATCTCAGCTATTTGTAAGAATAATAGGGTAGTTTTGGTAGGGGATTTTAACTTTCCAAACATCGACTGGGACTGCCATAGTGTTAAAGGTTTAGATGGAGAGGAATTTCTTAAGTGTGTACAAGACAATTTTCTGATTCAGTATGTGGATGTACCTACTAGAGAAGGTGCAAAACTTGACCTGCTCTTGGGAAATAAGGCAGGGCAGGTGACTGAGGTGACAGTGGGTGAGTACTTTGGGGCCAGCGACCATAATTCTATTAAATTTAAAATAATGATGGAAAAGGATAGACCAGATCTAAAAGTTGAAGTTCTAAATTGGAGAAAGGCCAATTTTGACGGTATTAGGCAAGAACTTTCGAAAGCTGATTGGAGGCAGATGTTCGCAGGTAAAGGAACGGCTGGAAAATGGGAAGCCTTCAGAAATGAGATAACAAGAATCCAGAGAAAGTATATTCCTGTCAAGGTGAAAGGGAAGGCTGGTAGGTATAGGGAATGCTGGATGACTAAAGAAATTGAGGGTTTGGCTAAGAAAAAGAAGGAAGCATATGTCAAGTATAGACAGGATAGATCGAGTGAATCCTTAGAGTATAAAGAAAGTCAGAGGAGGGAAATCAGGAGGGCAAAACGGCAACATGAAATAGCTTTGGCAAATAGAATTTAGGAGAATCCAAAGAGGTTTTACAAATATATTAAGGAAAAAAGGGTAACTAGGGAAAGAATAGGGCCCCTCAAAGATCAAGCAAGGCGGCCTTTGTGTGGAGCCACAGAAAATGGGGGAGATACTAAATGAATATTTTGCATCAGTATTTACTGTGGAAAAGGATATGGAAGATATAGACTGTAGGGAAATAGATGGTGACAGCTTGCAAAATGTCCAGATTACAGAGGAGGAAGTGCTGGATGTCTTGAAACGGTTAAAAGTGGATAAATCCCCAGGACCTGATCAGGTGTACCCGAGAACTCTGTGGGAAGATAGACAAGTAATTGTTGGGCCCTTGCTGAGATATATGTATCATCGATAGTCACAGGTGAGGTGCCGGAAGACTGGAGGTTGGCAAAAGTGGTGCCACTGTTTAAGAAGGGTGGTAAAGACAAGCCGGGAACTATAGACCAGTGAGCCTGACGTTGGTGGTGGGCAAGTTGTTGGAGGGAATCCTGAGGGACAGGATGTACATGTATTTGGAAAGGCAAGGACTGATTCGGGGTAGTCAACATGGCTTTGTGCGTGGGAAATCATGTCTCACAAACTTGATTGAGTTTTTTGAAGAAGTAACAAAGAAGATTGATGAGGGTAGAGCAGTAGATGTGATATATATGATTTCAGTAAGGTGTTCGACAAGGTTCCCCACTGATTAGCAAGGTTAGATCTCATGGAATACAGGGAGAATTAGCCATTTGGATACAGAACTGGCTCAAAGGTAGAAGACAGAGGGTGGTGGTGGAGGGTTGTTTTTCAGACTGGAGGCCTGTGACCAGTGGAGTGCCACAAGGATCATTGCTGGGTCCTCTACTTTTTGTCATTTATATAAATGATTTGGATGCAAGCATAAGAGGTACAGTTAGTAAGTTTGCAGATGACACCAAAATTGGAGGTGTAGTGGACAGCGGAGAGGGTTACCTCAGATTACAACAGGATCTGGACCAGATGGGACAATGGGCTGAGAAGTGGCAGGTGCTGCATTTTGGGAAAGCAAATCTTAGCAGGATTTATACACTTAATACTAAGGTCCTAGGGAGTGTTGCTGAACAAAGAGACCTTGGAGTGTAGATTCATAGCTCCTTGAAAGTGGAGTCGCAGGTAGATAGGATAGTGAAGAAGGTGTTTGGTATGCTTTCCTTGATTGGTCAGAGTATTGAGTGCTGGAGTTGGGAGGTCATGTTGCGGCTGTACAGGACATTGGTTAGGCCACTGTTGGAATATTGCGTGCAATTCTGGTCTCCTTCCAATCGGAAGGATGTTGTGAAACTTGAAAGGGTTCAGAAAAGATTTACAAGGATCTTGCCAGGGTTGGAGGATTTGAGCTATAGGGAGAGGCTGAACAGGCTGGGGCTGTTTTCCCTGGAACGTCGGAGGCTGAGGGGTGACCTTATAGAGGTTTACAAAATTATGAGGGGCATGGATTGGATAAATAGACAAAGTCTTTTCCCTGGAGTCGGGGAGTCCAGAAATAGAGGGCATAGGTTTAGGGTGAGAGGGGAAAGATATAAAAGAGACCTAAGGGGCAACTTTTTCATGCAGAGGGTGGTATGTGTATGGAATGAGCTGCCAGAGGATGTGGTGGAGGCTGGTACAATTGCAACATTTAAGAGGCATTTGAATGGTTGTATGAATAGGAAGGGTTTGGAGGGATATGGACTGGGCGCTGGCAGGTGGGACTAGATTGGGTTGAGATATCGGGTCGGCATGGAATAGTCGGACCGAAGGGTCTGTTTCCAGGCTGTACATTCTATGACTCTATGACTCGTCCATGCTGACCAGATATCCTGAAATAATCTAGTTCCACTTGCCAGCACTTGGCCCTTATCCCTCCAAACCCCTTCCTATATACCCATCCAAATGCCTTTTAAATGTTGTAATTGTACCAGCTTCCACCACTTCCTCTGGCAGCTCATTCCATCCATGCACCACCATCTATGTAAAAAGGCTGCCCCTTAGGTCCCTTTTATATCTTACCCCTCTCACCCTAATCCTATGTCCTCAAGTTCTGGACTCTGTGACCTTGCTGTGCAAGAATTGACTGCACATAAAACATTCACTGCACTTCAAATGTTTTTACAGATTTCTGAAAGAGGGGCCTGGTACTTTGAGAAAACAGATCTTTCATTTACTTTCTTAAAAGGAGGCAGAGAGATCCACTTTAAAACTCTAAGACAAAGCTGTGATATTATAACAAGTTATTGGGCATACTGCTCCTGAAACATCTGCTGAACATTTCACTGCATTTACTCAACCTGCAATTCATTCTGCACAGGGCCTGGGTGTAAACGAATGGGTTTTCTTGCTTGTATTTATTTGCAAAAAGAAAGTAATATTTTCTTTATGATTCAGATTCTAAAGACTAAAATTTAAGTTTGAACCAATTACACAATCTTTTTGTTAGACAACTCAATTACCACGCACTGAATTCCATTTTATCTGCAGAATGTCATGCAGCCTACAGACAAGACTTGTTCCTTTCTGCCATTCCATTAAAGCTTGTGGAAATCGACAAGCGCGTTTAAAATTGGAAGATCCTGCAAGTGTTATTACAGCTGAACATATTTGTTTTGCCTGGAAGGATTTAATCTTCAATTACAAATCCCATTTTATTGTTCACTATCTGGTAAGAAAATTTGTCACCGTGTACCGAGTGCGGCTAGTTTGTCATACAAAATTGAATTCTCTCAGCTCATCACTGGAGCAGGCTAGCGTGAAAGATTGTGGTCTGTAAGATCCTGCTTTTTTGATGGCTTACACAGTGACTGGTTTTATATACACAGAGGTATGGCAAACCATTGTTTTGTTGTGAAACAACAAGATTATATCAGAAACATCCTTCTTGATAAGAAGCAGAAATAAGCATTCCGTGATATGCTTCTTTTTATAACCAGCTGATACAGAAAAATCAGGGCAGTTGCACATTTCCCCACACAGCATGTTGGAGGATTAATTATCGAAGGATCCTGGAGCCAAATTGATGTCCTGAAACAGATGAACTCTTAATACGTATGGAAAACTTCCCAGTTTTTTCTCCTTTCTGCTGTCAACATTTTCAGTTCCCTGACCTTAAGTTGGTGAAAGTTAAATCCAACCCTTTGAAAGTGAATATCCATGAGGTTTATTACACGTGCTGTTAAAGTAGATTTACTAAATATGCCTTGGAAGTTATTTTTTAGAAAGGGTTTAAATGGCATTGACGTTTTTTTTTGGTGCAGTCCATTTTGCTCAACAGGAGCTTGATGTGTGCATGACTAGCATGAATGTACGGCTTGCCTGCACTTTTTGAAGGTAAACCATCTGACAGAGCAATGAACCCAGGTTACAGCGGCTGAAGGAACAGTCACTTTAATGAAAGAAAGGCTTTTATGAAAGAAAGGAGACTGGTAATAGGACAACAGCAGAGGACTCCCAGCTTTTAATTTGAAGGCTTTAGTTGGGAGATCAGGAAGGCGAGAGAGAGAACACGTTTCCATGGAGGATAAGCAGGCTCTGAGGTCCGCATTGTAAAGAGAATGAAAACAAATGGTCTCAAGGTCAGTTCCCAAAACCTGATCCCAGTCACAGGGCCGAGAAACTGCAACGCATTCAAGATCACTGAGTGTATATTTTCCCCTGATTTATTCATGGGACAAAGGAGTTCTTCCCCATGTTGGTTGGTTTGGAGAGGGTGATGGTGGTTCATGTGATATGGGTGCACCCACAATGATGTACTGTAAATCAAACTTGGTGCTTTTTATTGTTTAAACTCGCCTGCCCTCTCTCGCAGACCTTCACTGTTGTTGCTCTCACCTCAATCTCCTTTACTTGCTCAAAACCTAGTGCAGTTCGAATGTTTCTTATTCTGACGAAAGACAGACCTGAAATGTTAATCCTGCCTCTTTCCCCACTGATGCTGCCAGATCTGTTGAGCATTTCCAATATTTCCTGTCTTTATGTTCTTATTTCATTCACCTTCTCAAATCTGATTTCACACTCATTCTGCTCGTCGACATGAAATGTAAGCTGCAGATGGTTTGATCATGGTGCTTTTTCTGCCCATTTCACCCTGCCTCTCACTTCAACCTTCCCCCCTGTAAGTACAGTGATCTTAATTGTCACTGAAAAAACTCTCCTTGCCCTGCTGCCTGAGTGGTAGGCTCTTTTCCTAGAGGTGGTACTGTACAATTCAGTGAGCATTTACTTGATGAGATATAGCTGCACCAGACGTATCTCCTGGCTGGAGGCAGGGAAACAGCTCTCTGTAAACCTTTGGTCCGGATGACCTTATGTTGAGTCTGACCTCATCCTTTTGCAGACAGCTTCTTCTCTGCTCCCTGTGCAACAGCAACTGCAACTACAGCTCCCTTTTACTGAGGGAGATTTTCTCCCGCTAGCTTCTCACCTTCCTGGCAGGGCCCAGCTACTTCTTGCAAACCCAGAACCTTTTTCTAAACCCCTCCAACAGCAAAGACTTCCATTCATTCTGTTGTAGTGAAAAAAAAATGTTAAACGCATCCCCCACCCCAAAACACAGAACCTTACTGCCATGTTAATTATTTTAATAAGGCTTGGATTCACTACGACCCCCCTCCATAGCTGAGCATGTGTGAAACTGGAAGTGATTAAAGGATGATGTTATCAGGTCTGAAATGATACATTATTAACACAGCATCAGTTAGTGTTTGTCACCACGCTGCACACTCTTGGTGTATGCATGGTAACACTGAGAACCTCAAAACTGTGTGGTGTGACATGTGGGTCAGAAGCAGTCAAGCCAATTATTTTGAAGCTTTGGACTTCCATAGCAACAGTAATGCCAATAATTTGCGAGTCTTAACCTGCAGGTTCATAATTTGATGTTTTGCTTCGCTCCCCACAAGTAAAGCTGTGAATCAGTAGTTGTGAAGATGGGAGCAGTACTCTGTTAAATTCTCATTCCATTATGAAGTGTTTGAAGGATTAACTAGCAGTTTTTCAAACTAGACATCATAAAAGGAAGCTAATCAACTTATCATGTCCACTCTTTGGACAATTTACCCAATTAGTCTTACTCCTTTGCTCTTTTCCCAAAAATTCTGCATTTTCCCTTGTCAAATAAATGTTCATCATCATCCTTTTAAAAGTTACTTATCTCTATCACACTGTTAGACAGTGTATCCAATACCCTCATTAGTTTGAATTCTGTAGACCCTGTTATAATCAAAAAACGGCTTGAATTAATGACAGATCTAATTGATCATTGGTTTAAATTCTACATTAACAGATCTTCAATTTATTTTAATCATGCACTGAGGCATGGATTACATTGCCTAAAGTAAAATCATTCAGAAGGGTGTTGCATGTATTTTGGACTTTATTGCTAACAGTCATTGCCACAAATCTTCATTCCTAGATATTTTTAAATCAATCTGTCCAGAGATGTCCAGTAGAGCAGGTGGAGTTGAACCTGGTCCCCTTGGTCAAGATGTAGGGACATGACCACTCCACCACAACAGCCCCGATCCTCATTTCTACACTGAGTCTCAGGGCCTGTTTGCTTAACTGTCATGGATGATGAAGAGAGGCACTTGTTCTAACAAGGTGTAGTTTATTTGCTTAAAAGGTTCAAGTCACAGTGGTTTGTGGGGAACTTAGGAACAGTAGATGTCCATTCAGCCAACTGAGTCTGCCCCAGCATTCAATATGGTCATGGCTGAACAAACACTTCAATGCCTTTTACCCATACCATCTCTATAACCCTGTACACTATTGGTAATTAGAAATCTATCATTCTCACTCTTCAAAACTCCAGAGAATACAACCTCTCTTCATAAGACAGCCCCAACCTTCTGGGAATAAGTCTGGTGTACTTTTATTGCACTCCCTCTATGGCATTAATATCCTGAGATAAAGAGACCAAAACTGCACATTGTCATTCAGGTGTGGTCTAACCAAGCTCCTATACAGCTGAAACAAGAGGTCATGACTCCTGTACTCAGATCCTCTTTACAATACAAGTTAACTTGTAATTAACCTTCCTAATAGCTTGCTGCATCTGCATGTTAGTCTTCGTGACTTAACTAAAGGACACATGGGTCCCTTTGTACATCTCCATTTACCAATCTCTCACCATTTAAGAAATATTCTGCACATATGTTCCTCCTTCCAAAGTGGGTAACCTCACAATTTTCCATATAATATTTCATCTGACATGTTTTTCTCCATTTACTAAGCCTGTCCCAATCCTCCTGAAGCTGCTTTATACCTTTCTCACAAAATACATCCCCAGTTAACTTTGTTTTATCCTCAAATTCGGAAATATGACATTTCAACGCAGTTGAACAAAATAACTAAGACTATCAAGAGACAATGATGATGCATCTCTTCCTCACTTGAGATAATTAGATTTGGCAGAAACAAAATTCAGTGTCTGACATTAATGTTTTGAGAACCATTACCCTATTCAGCAAAGGGAAATAAGTATGTACTTGAAATTAAAGCATTTGCAACATATAAAGGAAAATTAGGGAAACTGGAACTAATTGGAGCCCTCCATTGGAAAGCTATTACACAGTGGGCTGAATGGCCTTCAATATTGATTTCAAGCATTTATTCCACAAAATGAAAGGTTTGTATATGTATCTCAAAGGGTTAATATGGAGGAGAGGCAAAAGCATGATCCATGGCGATGATGTCATATGGGCTTGTCGACAAGTTTAGGATCTCAAAGGAGTAAGAGTTAACAACAGGTCTTCATGAAAGTCTGTGTATTAAGGTAACCATAACTAGTTATGAACTGGCATGTTAACTACAAGAGACTTTGTTAGTTAGACCAGGAAGTGGTTTTCTCAACCACACTAGACCAAGTAGGCTCTGTAGTTTCCCACACATGAAGAGGAAGGTGTTAGTAATCTTTATCCTGAGCAGTATTTCAGGAGTCTTTTGGGGGGGGGTACAGGTCCATACAACAGAAAGTGAGGGTCATTCTTGCAGATGCCCCTTTCAAGTTTTCTTTCCCTATTTACCCAAATGTGGCATTTTTTTAAAAATCATTTGTGGGAGTTGGGCATCACTGGCTGGCCAGCCTTTCTCGCCTGAGCCTAGTTGCCCTCGAGAAGGTGGTGGTGAGCTACCTTCTTGGACCACTGCAGTTCACTTGCTGTGGGTTGATCCACAATGCCATTACAGAGGGAATTCCAGGATCTTGACCCAGCTTTTTATAGTCAGTATTTCAACTTAAATTGAATTGAATCTTTAAATATCCAAATATTCATGATAAATCATTGCACATTCAGCAGTTTTCTGATATTAGGATAGAATCCCTACAGTGTGGAAACAGCTCATTAGGCCCAGCATGTCCACACCAAACCTTTGAAGTATATTCCACTCAGACTCATTTCCCTATTACTCTGTATTTTCCTGGACTAATGCACCTGAGCCTACACACCACTATGGACAATTTAGCATGTCCAATTCACCTAAATTACACATCTTTGGACTGTGGGAGGAAACCCATGCAGACACGAGGAGAACTTGCAAACTCCACGCAGACAGTCGCCTGAGGCTGGAATCGAACCTGGGCCCTGTGAGGCAGCAGTGCTAACCACTGAGTCACCACGCCACACATATTCTTGCCACTTTAGATTAATCTGTGATCTTTGGTCACAGTGGCTGGAATTCCCTAAGCCTTTTGAGGACAGATTGTCAATTAGGAAAACTGAATAAAAAATGAGGCAGAAAGACACAAGTGGGGGGTGTAGCAATGCCCCAGGATTCACCTGCCACCATGCCAATCACGTTAAAGTGGACTCATTGCCCACCAGGTAGGGTGACTGTTAGGTAAAACTTACTGGGTCCTCTTATTCCATGGCTCTGGGAGGAGTCCCAGCTGGCAATGACCGTAGCAGTGGCTCCATGTCCTGTTTGGAGGGTGCCTGACCATCCAGGTCTGGCTGAGCTGCTGAGTTTCTGGTCCTCGGATTCATTCACAAGCTCTTTCCTGCTTGCTCAGAGAAGCCCCAGCAGTGAGCTCTGAACTGGCCGCTGCTGGTAATTTAACTCCTTCAGGCCCTGCTACCTCCTGAAGCAGGGTTTCAGTTCAGGCAGCCAGCTCTCCCCAAATGGAAACCAAATGTCCTCCTTTCAATGGTTTTCATTCCTGGATATGTGGAAATTTCATTTGATTTTGAAAATGGAGTTGTTTATTTCTCATGTATTACATTGAACCTCACGTTTCTATGAGGAGAAAGTGAGGACTGCAGATGCTGGAGATCAGACTTGAAACGTGTGGTGCTGGAAAAGCACAGCTGATCAGGCAGCATCCGAGGAGCAGGAGAGTCGATCTTTCAGGCGTAAGCCCTTCATCATTCCTGATGAAAGGCTTATGCCTGAAATATTGATTCTCCTGCTCCTCGGATGCTGCCTGATCAGCTGTGCTTTTCCAGCACCACACTTTTCAAATCTGATCTCCAGCATCTGCAGTCCTCACTATCTCCTAGCAACCACATCAACTCAGTTTCTAGGGGCCCAAAAGATGGAAGATGCCAACTTGTAGCAGTAGCCTTTCCACTGTCATTCCCAGCTCCGCAGGTGACACAATTCCTGGATTTCCGCGCAGGGAGAGAAACCCCAGCCTGAAAACTGGCAGACAATCAGACACCAGCAGCTCAACTTTCCCAGCGGTGTCAGTGAGTGCAGAACCATTTCTATTTCCATCACTGGCTGGGTCAGCATTTAATGGCCTGGCAGCTGGTTGTAGCATTTCTACTGGAGGGCCAATGTTCTCAGCCCCAGCTGCGTTTTCATGTTCGAGTTGAGGAGTCGCAAGTCCATCTCAGTAGGTGATGATTGCACAAAGTTGCAGTCACTGAAGTTACATCCAGTATCACAGCAGCACCAGAATGCACCAGGCCTTGGAGGCTCAGTGCCAATGGGGCATGGATCTTCCCCAACAAGTATAATGGGTTCTCCTCCTGGTATGGGGCCAGCTACTGGTCCGTGAATGGGTCCACCAATGGGAAATACTCCTGGAAGATGAGTACCAATGGGAATGTCAACAGGAGTGAGACTGCCAACACCAGGGAATCAAGGGCCTCCTCCACGTGGCATGTCACCACCAAAATAGTGAAAATAAAACCGTCAATGTTCAGGCTGATCGACTACACGGGAGTATTTGACCACTGTGATGGAGTTGTAACCTGAGCAGAGAATTTCTAAATCTTGCCATATACGATGGCTGGTGGTTACAAAGCAACTGCTGAAACCTCTGGGACTTTGGGAAGATTGACATTACCATGGACCTGATGTGTTTGCCTTTTTATTTTAATGTTTGACATTTTCATTAAAAGGCTTTGGTAAAATGAAAAAGTACTGGTTCAGTCTTTGTTCCCAAAACTTTTAGCAACATTCCCTGTGATTGGCTGATCAAAGCCCACCCACCCTTGATTGGACAGCTCAACCTCTAACCAGTTGCCAGCCCCTGAACATAGATTGTCCGAGTATCAAAATGTCTGCAGTGTTCTTAGGACAATACTTAACATGCAATTATTTCTCCAGGAAGTTCCCATAACAAACATTAATTTGTTTGTTCCGACTTCCTATCCAAACCAGGCTGCTGCTCTAATTTCAATTCACTTTCAGTTCCCTGTTCAAAACCAAAAATGAAAAAAAAACATAAAATGGCAACGACTTCAATAATTAGGAGACATGTAACATGGACTCTTACTCAAATGTATGCGACAGCTTCAGCCTTACAGTCAACATAAAGAAAACTGAAGTAATGTACCAGTCTGCTCCAGGAAGTCTGACTTCAAACCCAAGATTTCAAACCATGTCCAGAATTTGTCACTTATTTCAATAGCACTCTCATTGGAACTCTTTATATTGACAAAAGTGCCACATGCAAGAATTATTAAAGCAAATATATAAAAATAAAGCAAATTAGCAGACTTGAAATACCAGTCTCAGAATGAAACGATCTGAGTCTTCCAACCAAACAGCTTCCATCACAAGATTACCCTGCTCACCCTTGCTTAGGTGTGCAGACATGAACTGTGCATGGGGGTGCATTTCAAGCATTTCAAACACTTTCAGTTGGATGCAGCAATAATTAGTCACATCGGAAAAGTGAGGAATGATCGTGAAATAGTGGGACCATGCGGAAAAATTCAATTCTTTTGGAATCTAATGGTACGACCATTCCATCAAAATACATAATTGATTCTGGGAATGTATGATGTTTAAAAATGGAAGTGCAATATCTTGTTCTTTTGTTCAAATTTTGTAATGGTTTAACAGTCTTATTATGTGGATTACTTATAGATTGTGGGCCTTCTTCAGATTTCTAATTCAGAAGGTGGAAACTAATTACGGCGTTTCATGGTAGACACATTTTATAAAAAAAACAAGGTAAACATAAGCAAAAGTGATGTAGCCCTGCGTGTGAAAGACATTTGGGTGATAAATTAGGTTGATCTTTTGTGGCACAGAAATCTACAAATGAATTAGTCTGGCGCTGACAACACTGTTGCTAAAAATGGCAAAGATACTGCTAGGGTAATACTGGAGACTCAGGTCACCAGGAGGATAAAATCAGTTTGCTTCAATCAACTTACGACAGACCAGCAAATCCAAGGCTATATATAAACATGGTTCTGTTCAGTTGCTGTTTAGAATGAGTAGGCATATGGCATGACTGCTTCTTGATCCAAAACACCAAGGATGCAGTAGGAAGCAACTCTCATCTTGATTTGCAAACGGATCCAGCTCATCTGCACCTTCTCCTCCCACTGTTTGAACCACAACCATCTGTGTAAACAATGCTTACCATGAGCACTGGGACGCTTGCATTCAAAACCATGCAGTAATCCTTCAGCAATCTTTGGATCTTGAAACGATTCTTTTCTCATTTCAGTTCACAATCAAAAATATAGAAAAAAATAAAAAAAAACGTGAGGTTCACAATGGGGATAACACAGAATATAGCATTGAAGTTGATGATCAACCATAATCTGGTGTGGCAGAGCATTGAGGGGCTGAACGATCTTATTCTGCTCCCATGGTCTTATGTTGAAATCTACTCTAACCATCTGGTGACATCAGTGCAAAACTTAAATGGTTTTTATTTTTGAGTGTCATTTAAAGACAAGCAGTGAGCAGTCATCACCACTGGCACGACTCTCTATTTGGAGTGTGAAAAACTCGTTAAACAGAAAGGGAAGTGGGTTTGTAGCAGCACTTTAACAGGAAAGACTTAAGGGATCGGCAAAGCCACAGATTGAAGTGGCAGAAGATGTCAAGGCCACACCAGTTAGCAAGAAGGTGATATTAAGAACATCTTTAAGAGCATCTCCAAAGTCAGTCATAGTCCATGTGTTATAATCTCCGTGGACATCAATTAACTGAATGAACGAAATGTACTGAAAAGCCCAATGAAAAAAAAATCAGGCAAAATCTTACAATTCTCTTTGCAAAGTCCAAGTTATGTCAAGGTTGATGAAATGATTCTTGCTGTGAGGCTAAGTGAGTTTTCGCACCATATCTTACCAAACTTGTTGCAATAATTGGTGTTTGAGCCCTTGTTTTGAGTATCACATCTGACTTCCACACCATCTTACCATGCACAACAACTCGCCACTCACCTGATATCCCAGGATTGACTAGCATCCCATGAGCCTGTGCCAACTTTAAAAGGCCATTTTGCACTCAGGCAAACTCTGTTAGTCTGGAACTGCCTTGCACAGTTCATGACATTTGCCATAGGCATAGCAGATGGGGGCAAATTGGCACCTAGCTTTGCAGGCATGGACATGGAGGTCCTGATGGATGGGATGGTGCATAGATAGGACTTCATCCCTCCCCAGGACTAGCAGCAGAGACCATGACACCAGATCATGCCAGCCTGGTCTGAGGATGCCATCAGGATCAGTGCAGTCTGAGCTGTCTGGAGGAATGCCTGGCAGTGTAGGAAGAAAGGCCATGTCCTTCTCAACTCTATTACTGTAAGTGTCACCTATCTACAATCCAGTAGTTTGCTCTTACTCTATCTCTGTCACTGGATCCACCTCTCACCAAGCCTGATGGACTGCCACTCTCTAATACCTGTACTCACTTTCACCCACTGCAATCATGGACACAACTGACCCTGTGTGCCCTCTGCACTGCCAACTCATTCTTTCAGGACACCTTCCCAACTGAACCAACTGGAATGGATGGGCTGCCCACTTTCATCTTCTATAAAATCTGCCTCTCTTGTAGCCTATGAGGAAAACAGCTCACAGAAGGGCACAAAGAGTGAAGATGAGTTGTGTGCTGCCCATCATTTGGTTTCTTACCCTTAATGATGAAAGGATCCTGACTCTGACTGCTCCAAACAGGCACTGGGCTGCTATCAGAGGTTGCTCTTAACTTATTGTACTGGACGCCCCTGAGTGAAGGCTGATCTCCTGGACTCGAGTGAGGCCTGTGCCAACGAGGACAGGGTTCCAGGCTTTGTGTCTGTGATAATGGCACAGAATGCAGCAGTAATATGAAACAAAAACAGAAGTTGCTGGAAAAGCTCAGCAGGATCTGTGAAGAGAAATCAAAGCTAACATTTCCGTTGCGGTGACCCTTCCTTAGCTTATGAGGAAGGGTCACTGGACTTGACAGGCTGATCACTCTTTGACAGCGCTGAAGCAGTGACAGCTACTTTCCTCTTATTCCTATTCATGGATCCAGCATTTAAATTCTTTAAACTGTTCCCTACACAACCTGCCTGCCCTGTCCCACTGGGCTGTTTGGATTTTTACTTATGGTTTTGTGTCTTTGGTTTCAATTTGTTTTAATTTACCAGAAAACTGAGGTTACTGCACCATTTATCACAAGCTGAAGTTGCAGCTTTTTCTTTCAGTTGGGATCTGACAGAACAAAAGAAACGAAAAATAAACAAGTTTTTGTGGTCAAGTGATCATGGGCCCAAAATTAGTCATGGGTCACAGAGTCATAGCGATGTATAGCATGGAAACAAACCCTTCGGTCCAACTTGTCCATGCCGATCAGATATCCCAACCCAATCTAGTCTCACCTGCCAGTACCTGGCCCATATCCATCCACACCCTTCCTATTCATCTATCCATCCAGATGCCTTTTAAATGTTGCAATTGTACCAGCCTCCACCACTTCCTCTGGCAGCTCATTCCATACACGTACCACCCTCTGTGTGAAAAGGTTGCCCCTTAGGTCTCTTTTATATCTTTCCCCTCTCACCCTAAACTTATGCCCTCTGGTTCTCAACTCCCCCACCCCATGGATAAGACGTTGTCTATTTATCCTATCCATATCCCTCATGACTTGGAAATTCAGAACAGAAATGCGGAGACATTTTTACAGCCAGAGAGTGGTGGGCCTGTGGAATTCATTGCCGCAGAGTGCAGTGGAGGCTGGGACGCTAAATGTCTTCAAAGCAGAAATTGATAAATTCTTGATGTCACAAGGAATTAAGGGCTACAGGGAGAATGCGGGTAAGTGGAGTTGAAATGCCCATCAGCCATGATTGAATGGCGGAGTGGACTCGATGGGCCGAATGGCCTTACTTCCGCTCCTATGTTTATGGTCTTAATAAACCTCTATAACGTCACGCTCCAGCCTTCAATGCTCCAGGGAAAACAGCCCCAGCCTATTCAGCCTTTCCGTCTAGCTCAAATACTCCAAACCTTGCAACATCCTTGTAAATCCTTGCTGAACCCTTTCAAATTTCACAATATCTTTCTGATAGGAAGGAGACTAGAATTGCATGCAATATTCCAACAGTGGCCTATCCAATGTCCTGTACAGCCGCAACATGATCTCCCAACTCCTGTACTCAATAGTGTCATTCTGAATTGATCCACAGCTGGAGAAATCAGGCCTGACAGAAAATGGCCAGATTAAATTCAACAGCAGCAAGCAGCAATTCGCTGCAGGCAACAGCGGGAAGCAGGTCGCCGCGGTTACAAACGTTTGGTGAGAACCAGTTACAAACAGACAGAAGGAGAAGTATCAGTCAGACTTTCTGGCAACTTGATTTCCAGCCAGTACCTGAGGACGTGCACTTAGACCTTCCCAACATGGCAACACGGAAGGGTATTGGCGTGACCTCATTGGACATTTTGAACCCAGTTCATTACCTCATTTGCCAAAGGCCACAGAACATTCTGGGAAGTCTAGGGTGAGTGGGAGATAAAAACACACACCAGGAAGCCATACCGTCAGCTAACACTTGCAGTAAGACTCATGGCAGAAGACAGTGTGGAAACCCAAGAAGGCCCAGGCGAAGATCCGCTCTGATCAGTCCGACCCATCTTCGTCAAAGAGACTCAGCCCTTCATTACAGAGGAAGGAGATTCCAAACACCCAGCTCAAACACATGGATCATTGCTGACGTTTAGAACTAGATAGAGGGTAAACATTGTGGGAATCTGGGAAATACTCACAAAATGTTTTTAATAAGAAACATTTTCTTAATAAAATCAAGCAAACTGAATTCCGTGTTCCTTTGATTGGCTTATAAATAAGAGCGCTTGGGCAAATTGTTTTTAATACATAAACTGGTGGAAGTGTCCAAACAATGGACAAAACGTAGGAATCAGGGTCAGTGTAATCGACAGAATATCTGACCTATCTTCTAGTTTTTTTGCAGAGATAGGCAGCAGGAACACACTGACTGTGGCACCAGCCAGCTCAGAGTCAGTCCCCCTGAACTGAGTCTGACCAGTCTTCTATTTAGAAAGCAGTTTGTACTGATTGGGCAAACAACATCTTCCATCACATCCGTACTCCAAGTAGCACTCCAAATGTTTATCTAATAATATAGTACAATTGGTAGCCACTGTTTATGCATAGTGTGAGGAAGCAGCACTGACAGAGAAAATTGATATGAAAATAACATTTGAATTCCAGTAACATCATCAGAACCATCTTTTCACTACATTTAAATAAAACAAAGAGCTAACAAATGTTGACTATCTGAAACAAATTACTGGAGAAACTCAGCAGATCTAGCAGTAACTGTGGAGAGAGAAATGGAGTTAATGGTTCAAATCCAGTGACCCTTCCCCAGAAGTGACCATTCTGAAGAAGGCTCACTGAATTCAAAATATTAACTACATTCTCTCCTCAGATGCTGCCAGACCTGTCGAGTTTCTCCAGCAACTTCTGTTTTTATTTCATTATATTTGTCAGACTCCACCTTTATCACCCAAAATAGGAATGGATATGGTGATGGGCTACTGATTTCTAATTGGGTTTCACATCTCATTACCAACCTGTTCACATTGTATTACAGATGACAAAGAGTAGTCTTACAGAGATCAAATCAGTTACTGATTACTGATATTTAAATATTATATGGAGATAATTATTCAAACATCAATTGCAAGAAGCCCTCAATTGATGATGTTGTTATGATCTTGGTACAGACTGGTCAGGCCTTCCATTTATTTGTAGAATTTGAAACTCAGGTATTGCCTGAATGAAGCCATAGGATTCATTGCCACAAACAGAAGAATTGTCTTACACCAAAATCAAAGAACACAAATACTAAGAACTTAACTCTTAAAATAGTCAGTTAAGTTAAAGAGTCAGTTAAGTTAAAGATGTGAAAAGTACATTGTATACAATTATTTACACTTTAACTAAACTACAAAATTCAAATTTCCTTGCAAACGTTTTCTTTTCAACTTAAACCCTGAATAATTCAAACCAATTACTCATCATAAATTCAAAGGTAGACCAATTAGTCTGAAATCAGCTTTAAAGATTCAGATAGGGGCTGAGATTTCCGGAACCTTCCAAGTATGACCATCAAATTCCCTCAAATCTCTTGCCCGTCTACTCTATGTCTATAGACTTGCCATTCAAGGCAGATAACACCAGTATCTTAAACATGACCATTTATGTCTCTTGGTTCTAATGTTCTTTAAGTCAGGAATTTTGTATTTAAAATGCTCTCTGGCTATCTCTCAGCTTGGGTATCCCAGAAGTTCAAATCACTGTTAGGAGCCCTACAGTAAACAAAAGGTTTCAACTCTTTTAGCTACCACCTGAAGTTCAACTAAATTCTGTATAAAAGAGGAGTTGTTTCTTCTGCAGCAGGCGAATTCCTAACTTTAAACTAAACTGTTTGAACTCAAAATCACAGTTACAATCTGCTCACCCCCTGTAATTAACTTATGGTTGACTTTTTGCTATTCTATTGTTTATCTTCCAGACAACATGAGATGGTTTACTACAAGCAAACTGTTTTTAACTCGAAATTACATCTACTTCTTAAAGGAAACACAATACTCACATAAAATATATTCTATATTTTTCTAAAAGCTTGTGAGCCATCACAATATTTACCATGCTATCTAAATATAAATAATATATATTTCTAGAAAAAGGAATTTCAAAACAAAAATTGATGCAAACTTTTCAGTTTGCATCTTATGCCATGGACAATGTGGGAACAGGAATGGACTTTAAGTTATGGGCTGCTCATCAGAGTTTCCACTCCCACTCGATGAGATAATTGTGAAAGCATCTATTCCCATTTTAACATAAAAGTCTTGATGTTTGCCTTAGTCTAGAACTGGTTGGAGGCTGATGGTTTCGCTCCAAGACCTCTGTGTCAACTTTAGTTGGAATGTCTATACAGTACAAGGAGTTCAGAAACTTCTGGGAATGCATTTATGTGCTATGTCTCAGTTATTTATAAGCCAAGAGAGGTTTACGTTTTTAAAGAAAATAAAATGTAATCATGAAAATGTTGAACAAATGCAGTTTTCTTTGGGATTTCTCTTCATGCACTGTGGCCATGATACATCTTCCTCCTTGGTAGAAAGAAATGGATTTTATCTCTTTCTTTGCTAAACACGCCTACTTTATTGTAATGTGAACACAGTGACTTCCAGGGGAGTCTCCCTGCATGCTGCAGGATGGCTTTAACCAATCTTCATTGGGTTCCCCTTTCTGGGTGGAGTGTTTCACTTATCTCTCTTGCCCTTGTTTTCCGATGCTCATGGGAATGGTTTGAGAAAGTCCTGTCTGGTTTCTCAGTTCTGTCTGATTTCTTAGTCCTATGGTTAAGATTGTAGCTGGCTGCTACGATGCCTAAAACTCTTAGCTCTGAGGATTCTCTGATCCAACAGCAGGTTGGAGGGTTAGGCAGTCATATCATCTCATGTAAGGCATTGTTGTTGGTCCAATGTTTTACAGAGTGGGCCCTCTGGTCAAAAATCACTTGTCAAACACCACATCGTTCTGCATGGGTTTCCTTGCAGAGTCCCTGAATTGCTGGCAACATGCTCACATGCACTAAGATTGTCAACATTCATCTGACCATCATCAAGGAACACTTCAAGGATCAGTATTAGATTTGATTAGATTCCCTACAGTGTGGAAACAGGCCCTTCGGCCCAATTAGTCCACACCGACCCTCCGCAGAGTAACCCACCCAGACCCATTCCCCCTAACTAATACACCTAACTCTACAGGCAATTTAGCATGACCAATTCACTAACCTGCACACCTTTGGACTGTGGGAGGAAACCGGAGTACCTCGAGGAAACCCACGCAGACACAGGGAGAATGTGCAAACTCCACACAGCCAGCTGCCTAAGGCTGGAATCGAACCTGGGTCCCTGGTGCTGTGAGGCAGCAGTGCTAATCACTGAGCCACTGTGCCGCCCCTATGCCATAAACCTTTTGAGCTTTCTAGGTTAACTGAACCTGAATCATGAAGGCCCATTTAAGAACACGAGGCTTGCTTCTGGGGTAGGGACAATGTGACTAAGGCTGGTGGACCTTTCCCCCCTACAAATTCTAACCACTTAATTTCATTCTGATTTTGCAATTCCAATTCCGTCTTTTGGAACTGGATAACACTGTGCCCTTCTCTTTCTGCCCGTAACCCCTAGCTGCCTTCTCAGCTTCCCAGAGCAGGCTGGGTAATGAGATGTTGCTCAGTTTCAGATTCTAAGCCTCCATCGAACTGTCCTGAGTATGCACTGAGGTTAAAGTGCATGTAGGGCATTTTGGTGCTTTTGACTTTACCTGGTAGTTTCAGCCATTGCCTTTTCAAGTTTCGTGTGGCTTCCAGTCAATTTCCTTTGATCCAACTCAGCCAAGTTTCAATATTTTGAATTCAGGTGAAATTTTTGACCAACTTCCTTATTTAATTTTCTCTCCTATAAATACTGGTCATCTCCTTCCAATTCCCTCATGGATATTGGGAAATAGAGTAAATTTAAATTATGAATTCTTCCCTCTTCCTAAACCGGCGACCGTGAAATATGCGGTTCCCTTTTCATTTCCATCCCTTACTGAGATTGCCTGCAGGGTACATCCAAACTTTGGTTTTTGAATTCCAAATTTTGAACTAAACCCACAACGAAATACTTTAAGATGTAATCAAAGATGAGATTTTTCAACAAAACATTCAAAATCTCAGGAGAATTACTTTGCTACTCTATCCACACAAGCAAATTCCAAAGAAATTTAAAATGACAGGATAGGAGAGGGAAGGTGATAGATTATCAATTACAAGTTTTGGCAAAGTTAAAAATCACACAACACCAGGTTATAGTTCAATAGGTTTAGTTGGAAGCACTAGCTCTCGGGCAACCACCTGATGAAGGAGCGGCGCTCCGAAGGCTAGTGCTTTCAATTAAACCTGTTGGACTATAACCTGGTGTTGTGTGATTTTTAACTTTGTACCCCTCAGTCCAACACCGGTATCTCCAAATCATGACAAGTTTTGGCAAATGAGTATTAAAGAACATATGAATGACAACTTCCTGGAGATCAACATTGAACAATAGTTTCTTTGGTGAGCTGCAAGCCAAGTGTAGGTTCAGCCAGCAACCTGGAGACAGAAATGAAGGATCTGAGACAGGCTGCCGACTCACTCAGAGTTCTATTCTCCCTCTATAAATTAAATTACAACTGACTTGGATTTAAAGTATTCAGTGCTTAAGCATTGCGACAAGCTGTGCCTGTAGTCATGTGACAAACACTGGCATTTCTGATGCTGATGGCCCATCACACTGAGGTAATTGCAAGGTCGTTAAGCTAACAATGTAGCTTTAGCTCCCCCATCATTAGAGATTCTATTGTGAGACGATAAGATCTCTGTAAAAGCATTAGGCCTCATTTTTGCACAATGGCTCTTGACGTTTTCTATAAAAGCAGACTGTAAGAGCTTTTATACATGTGTAAAAAGAGAAGAAAAAGTAAAGACAAATGGAGGCCCCTTACAATCTGAAAGAGGAGAATTGATCCTGGAGAACAAGGAAATGGCAGTACATTTCAGCTACTGCTTTTGTTATTCCTTCGAGAAGAAATAATTTCCCAGAAGTGCTAGGGAAGCAAGCATGTTTTGGAAAGGAGGAAATTAGTATCAGTAAAAAAAATGCTAGAGAAATTAATGGCCGAAGGACAGACTTTTATACTTTTTCAACTTTTTTACATCCTTTTCCGCTTCAACATTTCCCAATCTATCACCATTTAAGTAGTACAGAGGAACCCGATGATCCAGCACTCGATTATTCGTGTATCGGACTATCCGACAAGGTTCCTATGCTTGGCTAAACAATGTTATCCGGTATTTGATTATTCGGAATTTGATTAACCGAACGAAATACTCCCCGCCTGTGTCCTTCAGATGATTGAGGTTCCTCTGTATACTGCCATTCTGGTTCTCCTAACAAAGTGGAGAACTTCACATTTATCCACATTATACTGCACTGGCCATGTACTTGCCCACTCACTGAAGGTGTTTAAATGACCCTAAAGTTACTGTGTCTCGCCTCATTATTCAATTACAGTAGGATTTGGCCTTATCAGCAATCTTGTAAATACAGCCCGAGCCATTTGTTCACCATGCAATCTTTGATATGGAAATAGCACGCAGCGATGCCACCTTGCAGTATATGGATAACTTGATCAGATCATTACTTGCTGTTTATCACATAAACTCATAGAAGGCCCTAAAGCTGTCAATCTTGGTCCTGAGAAGTGTCCAGTCTCTCTGAGTTTCTTCTGGAAGGGCAAGCTGTCTGACAGGTATGAGTAACAGGTAAATCTAGCTGTTTTATGTTACTGCTGTGCATTAGCAACATGAGTGATGCTTGCTACTAACAGGTTGCTGCCGTCAAGCCAAAAAGACAATCTACCTGTTTTGCACAAGTAATGAATTTCAGTGTTGGTGTGATGTTAATAAGCTAGGCGAAAGCGAGGACTGCAGATGCTGGAGATTAGAGTCGAAAGTGTGGTGCTGGAAGGGCACAGCACATCCGAGAAGCAGGAAAATCGACGTTTCGCGCAAACGCCTTTCAGCCCGCTGAAATGTCGATTCTCCTGCTCCTCGGATGCTGCCTGACTTGCTATGGTTTTCCAGCAACACATTCTTGGCTTTGATGTTTATAAGCTGCATTTCAAAAAGACTGGTGGATCATATTAAATAGCATGTGCTGCTCTTTACAATAAGCAAGGTTTACAATTACCATACCCAATCAGCCCATATTTGTAAAGCTCACAATACAATGTCTAACTTTAGATATGATTCTGTGGATGGACAACAATTGACAGATTATCTTGATTGTTTGAGGAGATATGCTGACAATTAATTTAGGATTGTCAGTTGGGCCCACTGTATAGTGCACTTGTGCGTACTGAAAGCTATACATATACATTAATGTATAGGACTTGTCCTTTGTAATAAAAAGAACATACACACACAGAGTGTGAACAACTCACAAAGCAGACAACAAACATTCACTTGTTAATTTCTCAGGGCAATGTCCAAACCAATCAAAGTTAACTTGCCTGGCTTAAAATTGGAACGAAACCTGGCAATTAACTGTCAATCAGCATTAAAGTGTGCATTCTCCACAGCAATAGCTCTACCAATCGGAGTACACTTACAAATCAATCCGCAGTCTCCTCCCATGCAATCTAAAGGTTGTATTCTCAATAGGGTAAATAGACAAGATCTTTTCTCTGGGGTGGGGGAGTCCAGAATTAGAGGGTTAGGGTGAGGGGGAAAAAATTAAAAGGGATGTAAGGGGCACCCTTTTCCCACAGAGGGTGGTGCGTGTATGCAATGAGCTGCCAGAAGAAGTGGTGGATGCCGGTACAATCAAAACATTTAAAAGGCATCTGGTTGGGTATATGAATAGGAAGAATTTAGAGGGATAGGGGCCAAGTGCTGGCAAATGGGACTAGATTAGGGTTAGGATACCTGGTCAGCATGGACGGGTTGGACTGAAGGGTCTGTTTCGGTGCTGTATATCTCTGGGGCTCTATGGCTCTATGTCATGACAGTGCAAGACAAAAAGTCTCAATATTATGTGTTTTTCGAGCGATACTCCAGTTCTGTACTACCAAATGACCAAATTCATTTTCTGCTGTGATAGTATCTTCACTGTGGTTTAGTCTATTAGATACTTACTAAATAATGTTTAGTCAATGTTGATTTTAGTATGTTTATTACAAGAAAAACCTTATGTTATGAAATCTTGTCATGTGATTCATTTGTTTCTCATCCATTCCAAAGATGGGTTAGCTGGATTGGCCATGCTAAATTGCCCATATTGCCCAGGGATGCACAGGTTTGGTGACTTAGCCGTAGGAAATGCAGGGTTACAGGGATAGGGGAGGAGGGTGGGCCTGGTTGAAATGCCGTTCAGAGGGTTAGTGTGGACTTGATGGGCCGAATGGCCTGCTTTCACACTGAAGGGATTCTATGATTCATGTGGACACTCTTAATGAGACAGACACACGAGACAACCACAGCTTCTATTCCAGGATCCATAGGTTCAATCAGAACATTGGGAGATGGCAGTCCCTGGCAAGGAGGGCATTAAGGTGCCCCCACATGGACCCTGCATATAGTTGACCTAATCCAAATGTTTACTGCTTGCCTTAGTTGGCACAAATGCCCTCAGAAGTTGTAGGTGTGGTAGCAGGAGTGAGAATTTCTCCCTCCTCTTCCAATGCCATATTGCCCAAGTAAAGCAACATTTCATATCGGATAATGGTGTTGATATTTTCTAGTCCAAGTTGGGAAGCGAGCAGCTCCTTTACCTTGTGCTGGTGATGAAATCTTGGAAGGTGATTACAAAGTTTGGAACTAAATTGAATCTTTATGGCTTGCATGACTTGTGCTTCACAGCCATAACTAAGAAGAATTTGTTACGTCGAATGATATGATCAAGAATGCTTCTGGACAGAATTTTTGTTAAAATGGTTGGTCAATGCATGATGTAATTTAGAATTATATGATAACAGATGTCTTTCATCAGTGCTATATGAGGATTGCCACTTGATACTATCACATCACTCACATGCATTACCTGCTCTCTTTGGGAAAATAAAAACCTTTAGCCCACCAACTCCACGTGTGGCGCCAGCCATTTTCAATTTAATGGAGTTAAAAATCACACATCACCAGGTTATAGTCCAACAGGTTTATTTGGAAGCACTAGCTTTCGGAGCGCTGCTTCCTTCATCAGGTGGTTGTGGAGCATAAGATCGTAGGACACAGAATTTATAGCAAAAGTTTAGTGTGGTGTAACAGAAATTAGATATTGAAAAAGGCCTGTTTATTATGTCTCTCATCTTTTAGAATGGGTGTGTTGATTTCAGTTCTTTCATATGTTAATTCCAGAACTTTCTTAAAGTTACATTTTCAAATGAACTTTAACAACAGGTGCCATGTTGGCCCAGATAATGTATTGAAGCGGTGAGGTGCCCAGTGTGAGGCTGTCTGTGTCCCACTGTTCAGACTGATTCTCAACTAAAAAAAGGATTTACAGAATCTCACATGGATTCATGCAGTTTTTGAGCAAAATAAAATGTAATTTTGCAAGTACAAATTCACTCCACAAACTTACATGTGTGGGTGTGTGTGTGTGGGTGGAGGGGGTGGTGGTGGGGTATGAGAGTCTGTGAGAGATTGTAGGTATGTATGTGAGTGTGAGCGTAAAAGGGTATAAGCCTGTGAGAGGGTTTGTGTGGGAGTGTGTGTGAAGTGGGGTCACCTGTAGTGTGACATGAACCCAAGGTCCCGGTTGAGGCCATCCTCATGGGCTCAACAGACTTAACAAACATTCCGAGTCTTTTTCAATACATAATTTCAGTTACATCACCCTGTAAACTTCTGCTCTAAATTCTGTGTCCTATTATTTTATAGGAGAAAGTGAGGACTGCAGATGCTGGAGACCAGAGTTGAAAAATGTGATGCTGGAAAAATACAGCGAGCCAGGCAGCATCCGAGAAGCAGGAGAATCGATGTTTCGGGCATTCCTGAAGAAGGGTTATGCCCGAAACGTCGATTCTCCTGCTCCTCGGATGCTGCCTGGCCTGCTGTGTTTTTCCAGCATCACATTTTTCAACCCTACTATCTTATACTCCACAACCTCCTGATGAAGGAGCAGCGTTCCGAAAACTAGTGCTTCCAAATAAAGCTGTTGGACTATAACCTGGTGGTGTGTGATTTTAACTTTGTATACCCCAGTCCAACACTGGCACCTCCAAATCATTTAGATGAGGATGAAGGGCAAATGAGGTAGTGACTCATGGCTCAGCATCTCAATCTAAGTGACTCCACCCCAAAACTTTCATGTTCCTTTCTACCTCGCTCCCTGTCTACCTCCATCAGTTTTGATCTTCCCCATGTTTTTAACGGCTGATCTCCATACTTTACTACTTGAGACCCAGGCCTACAGCTTAGTTATACCAAACATAGTTAGGTATCTGCTCTCCACCATCCCTATCCCCCATCGAAGCCATGATGGTCATGATCAGTGATTGCCCTCTTGCCGTACTCATTGCCCTCCCATACTCTTTTGTTTCCCATCTACATTTGGTGAGTTGCCCCATTTCATAATTATTATCCCCTTTACAAAGCAGCATGCTGTTTTTAATCTCCACAATTGACTGCTCCAGCATCCCCACCACTGCTCTTGACCCCTACCAAACACCTTTTGACTTTTAGTGAACAGAACCCCTGAATTGACTGTGACCCAATCCCGATTGACCTGGCTGGATTGCCCCAACTGATGGCTGACCAAGCCCCTGACTGCTCTCTGTTCCTTTCCCTGACTGAATTACCATTAGTCTCCTGATAGGGTGCACAGGGATTACAGCACAGACCATAGCCTACTCCCCAGACCGTGGTGATAATACCTTCCTAACTCTGATCAGCTGACGCAGCATGTCCAAGTGCATGTACTGAGATTGGACAATATCCTTGGCCTATGATACTGGGACCTCCCCTAATTGACGTCAGTCCCCTTGACTGGTTTCAAGATCACTCCCCTTAGTCTTTGAGAAGTGCCCATTTGGTTGAAGTACATACAATGTACTTGCCACATAGATTGCTGACACATATTGTAGATGAGCCATTGACATAGCATGTTACCACACAGTAACATATCCGCCCCTTGACTGATCACTGCTAACAACCATGACAACCTATAGCTTAGTGTCTGTACGAAAAGAAAAAGGCAGAAATACTGGAAAGAATGAAGTTCTGAATGAGGCAGCAAAGTGCAAAAATACAAGGAACAATTGCTGGGTAAATTGAGTGAGCGCAATGAGAGACAACTAAGAGCCCTGAGATGCACATTGGTCCGATAGATGCCTGTCCATACACAAAGTAGGCTGGCATCAGCATTATAATGCACGGCATCAGTAAGCTCCAAAGTGTGGCATTGATGCGGTGAATGAAATTAGAAATGACTTGAAGCTGTGTCATGATGATGTGATAAGGCTGGTACATGTCCAATGCCAACCTCCATGAAAGATGGATGCATATGGTTGCTGCCCATGGAGTATGCCCAGCGATGTTGGGCATTGCTGAGCAAGGTGAGGGAAGAGCAAGTGGGATGGTGGAACTGTCAGGCACCCACGCTGACTTTCCTGTCAGGAATTGCCACTGCCTAATTTCTCTTTGCCGTGTGGGAAAATAACAAATTATATATAAATTAGGTAGGGAAATGCAATAATGTAAATCCATGCAAATAGGCTTTTACCACTCGTTCGTGAGATTTTCGTCTCACTGTTGTGACTTTTGTGTGGAAATTGGACTTCTTTTTCAATTCGTCCAGAAACTTGTTTTTCTGATCTTGCCGCATTTTCCCAACTGTGTCACCACTGCTTGTGTTGATCAGGGCCTGGGAACGTTCTGGTGAAAGTATAGTTCAACCGTTCTCCGGAGTGCAGTTCCACAGCTCCTTGAAAGTAGAGTCGCAGGTAGATGGGATAGTGAAGAAGGCATTTGGTATGCTTTAGGAGAAAGTGAGCTCTGCAGATGCTGGAGATCAGAGCTGAAAATGTGTTGCTGGAAAAACGCAGCAGGTCAGGCAGCATCCAAGGAGCAGGAGAATCGACGAGAACCATAAGCAGGAGGGACTTGGGATAGGTGGAAGGAGGTTAAGGTGAGGGTGATAAGGTGAGGGTGATAGGCCGGAGGGGGGCTGGGGGCAGAGAGGTCAGGAAGACGCTTCTCCACTTCCCGCTCCTCCGCCCTTGAAACCCGCCCCTCCAATCGCCACCAGGACAGAACCCCACTGGTCCTCACCTACCGCCCCACCAACCTCCAGATACATCGTATCATCCGTCGTGATTTCCGCCACCTCCAAACAGACCCCATCACTAGGGATATATTTCCCTCCCTTCCCCTATTAGCGTTCCGGAAAGACCACTCCCTCCACTACTACCTCGTCAGATCCACACCCCCCACCAACCCAACCTCCACTCCCGGCACCTTCCCCTGCAACCGCAAGAAATGCAAAACTTGCGCCCACACCTCCCCCCCTCACTTCCCTCCAAAGCCCCAAGGGATCCTTCCATATCCATCACAAATTCACCTACACCTCCACACACATCATTTACTGCATCTGCTTAACCCGATGTGGCCTCCTCTACATTGGGGAGACAGGCCGCCTACTTGCGAAACGTTTCAGAGAACACCTCTGGGACACCCGGACCAACCAACCCAACCGCCCCGTGGCTGCACACTTTAACACCCCTCCCACTCCACCAAGGACATGCAGGTCCTTGGCCTCCTCCATCGCCAGACCATGGCAACATGACGCCTGGAGGAAGTGCGCCTCATCTTCCGCCTAGAAACCATCCAAGCACAAGGGATGAATGCAGATTTCTCCAGCTTCCTCATTTCCCCTCCCCCCACCTTATCCCAGTCCCAACCCTCGGACTCAGCACTGCCTTCTTGACCTGCAATCTTCTTCCCGACCTCTCCGCACCCACCCCCTCTCTAGCCTATCACCCTCACCTCAACCTCCTTCCACATATTGCATTTCCAAAGCCCCTCCCCCAAGTCCCTCCTCCCCACCTTTTATCTTAGCCTGCTTGGCACACCTTCCTCATTCCTGAAGAAGGGCTCATGCCCGAAACGTCGATTCTCCTGCTCCTTGCTGCCTGACCTGACCTGCGCTTTTCCAGCAACATATTTCCAGCTTCTTTCCCAGCAGATACTGCCAGACCTGCTGAGGTTCTCCAGCATTTTCTGTGTTTACTGTTGAACCATTACTGAGTTCCCTGTGGGTTTGGCATGTTGAGATTCTGCCTGTTTGCCTTTTTCTTGTCTGCCCTTGGCCCCATCCCTGGATATCGAGATGAGGTGTAGACTTGCTTTTTAAAGCTGCTGTGACTCTTGATCTGGTGACTGAATATCAACCCTTTGTTCTCACAATGATGCTGACCAACATTCTTCCCTGAACCCATACCAAGAAAAAATAAATGACTTTGGTCTTTGAGGATCATGCTGGGCAAGAGTTGGGTGCACCGTTTAATTGTGCTCCCATTCAAAATTGCGCGAGCTTAAGTTGTTTTCAGTCATTTTAAAAGAAATGTAACAAGCCATTTCAAAAGCTAAGGCCCCTTTCTTTCTCTTTCATGCATGGATTTTCTAGTCAGAGGGCAGCAATCAGGAGTAAGAATCATTGTTCCCCAGTTGATGCACTTTGCAGAATCTTGATGCCCAGTTGAGAAAAGGCTAATTTGTTAAAGAGCAGGAATGGATTGTGTAGGCTTAATGGTTTACTTTAGCAGTGAGCACACAGAAAAGAGCTTGTTTTAACATTGAAGCAGCAATCAACAAGGTCAGAGAGGTTCTAATTGCGTGTTGATTGTTGTTCTGCTATACAATCTCCTGCTGTGAGATGTTAACTGAACTGTCAGGCTGGGAAACTAACTCAGAACTCTTTAGTTTTACAAAAAAGGAAAGACTAGCTGTAACGGCAATTTACAATTTCAGCTTATTAGAATTGCAATGTTAGTTTGTAGATGCTTTATGTAAAGTGAAGTGTCAGGTGATAATTAAGCACAGTTAAATAGCACTGTTATTTTTATGAGAGAAACTGTCAAATCCCTGGGTTGTAATATTAGTAAAATAGCCTAGAACTGACCAATGAATGCAATTCAGGTTGAGAATAAATAACAGACTTTTTTTTGTTTGCTGAATGCGGTGTCCTATAGACACTGACCTATTGCCAAGCTAAGAAATGTCAAATCAAACCGTTGAAAAATCCACTTCGGGGGATCCTGAGATGCAGTGCAGTTTTTTTTTCTCCCCAATAGCAACACATTTCGATTATAACGATGGAGTGCTCAGGCTATTCAGTTGCCATTATGTTAACACAAACACTGTGCTGAGGATAAAACATCTGTCTGGGCATCAACTCTGGCTGTTCAAATAGCCTTCAAGTAAGTTATTTCTCACCATTCACACTGAGTGCAATCTGAATTCAAAGCTGATGATCTGCCCAGATGTGGAGAGTCAGACTTTGATATTTTTTCCGCATAGTTGTTCATTGATAAGGCACCCTTTAGCCAGAATTTGATCCATTCAACTTCAGAGACTGTCCAGTTAGTGTCTTACCTAATTACATCTATCATCTGCTTAATGGTTGTTTAGGTAACTTGGAGTTTGAAGGAAAACCTAAAATCTTTTGCTATTCCAGCTTATCACCAAGTTGGAACCTCTACGATTTTGCAACCTCAAAGCTTACTTCCAAGAATATTGAGATTGAAACTCCAATTATTTCTGATGATGACTTAAGTAACAATTCTATGCATGGTTATGACTTCATTAATATGCAGCAGACAATATTTATATGAAAACATTTAATGAACATTTTGCATTAGTTACATATAGATAATCAAGTTTAATTAGCCATTCCACAAAAAGGATACAGTAACTTTCTGATACGCCTTGATTTCTTTTATACATGATTCCAAAATTTCTACCTTTGTGACCCTGTGTAAAATGTGTTCCATGTACAGCATTAGAATGATCCCTTTACTGTTGCACCTTTTCAATACCTATTCCTTTCTTTCTGTCTCCATTATGATAACAGGAGAAAGGGATAGTTTGAAACAGAGCAGGTAAGGGGAGGAAAGAAAAAATAGAATGAGTGCAAGAGGAAGGGTTATTAGCTGGGAAGAGAGTGAGAGAAAGCAGAGGCCCCTTAAAGCACACAGCCACAAGTCAGGCCGAACCTTAATTAACATGGAACAAAGCGACAAACACAATGCTTATTGAATTCCAAATGACTTGTGCAGTGTGGATCAGAATGCATCACTAACTGCAGGTGCAATAAATCACATTTGATGCATTGACTGCTTTGGTGCTTCACGTTTATGGAAATCTATTAAATTCATGAAGTGTTGCCACTGGGATTGAACTGGGATGAATTAAACCTGAAAGGAAATGGACAGCCGGGACAGGAGCAAACATATTGCTGAAGTATTTTCCATCCATTTTGAAGATTGAGTTGTAAAACACTAGCCCACCTCAGCAAAATTGGTCCTCGGCCACAGATTAACTCTCTGTTTAGACAGTAGTAATTCTAATTAATTAGGAAGATTAATAATGTACCTATCTTTAAATAAAATGTTAGAAATAGGACTCATAATAAATCTCTCACTTCTGGTTTTATAATATGATTTCATCAAATTTTCAAGAATTTACTGGGATTCATTTCTCATTATTCAGGATTTTGCAAAGTCATACTCTGAAGTGACAGTAAAATGACTGCAATATACATGTAATCTGCCACCTGCCTTCTCATGCAAACATTTTGACTCACTCTTCGGTCACTTGGGTTTATTTTAATATCCATCATCTACATAATATCATTTGTGCAGAATCATGTTCTTCCCTCAAGAATCCGTCAAACCATTTTCTGTTATATGACTCGTTAGTCTATTGTAAGCCATCTCTACAATAATGAATAGTTGACAGGAATAGAATGGATTACAAAACATAACCTTGGCATGAGAAACCAAGTTTCAAGCAAAATGGGCCAATGTTAATAGTACAAAGTATCACTAAGTCATAGAGTCAAAAAGATGTACAGCATGGAAACAGACCCTTCGGTCCAACCCGTCATGCCGACCAGATATCCCAACCCAATCTAGTCCCACCTGCCAGCACCCAGCCCATATCCCTCCAAACCCTTCCTATTCATATACCCATCCAAATGCCTCTTAAATGTTGCAATTGTACCAGCCTCCACCACATCCCCAGGCAGCTCGTTCCATACATGTACCACCCTCTGTGTGAAAACGTTGCCCCGTAGTTCTCTTTTATCTTTCCCCTCTCACCCTCCTATGCCCTCTAGTTCTGAACTCCCCACCCCAGGGAAAAGACTTTGTCTATTTATCCAATCCATGCCCCTCATAATTTTATAAACCTCTATAAGGTCACCCCTCAGCCTCCGATGCTCCAGGGAAAACAGCCCCAGCCTGTTCAGCCTCTCCCTGGCGCTCAAATCCTCCAACCCTGGCAAAATCCTTGTAAATTTTTTCTGAACCCTTTCAAGTTTCACAATATCTTTCCGATAGGAAGGAGACCAGAATTGCATGCAATATTCCAACAGTGGCCTAACCAATGTCCTGTACAGCGCAACATGACCTCCCAACTCTTGTACTCAATACTCTGACCAATAAAGGAAAGCGTACCAAATGCCTTCTTCACTATGGAGAAAGTGAGGACTGCAGATGCTGGAGATCAGAGCTTAAAAATGTGTTGCTGGAAAAGCGCAGCAGGTCAGGCAGCATCAAAGGAGTAGGAGAATCGACGATTCGGGCATAAGCCCTTCCTGAAGGGCATAAGCCCTTCCTTGATTCTCCTACTCCATTGACGCTTTCTGACCTGCTGTGCTTTTCCAGCAACACATTTTTACGCCATCTTCACTATCTTATCTACCTGTGACTCCACTTTCAAGGAGCTAAGTACCTGCACTCCAAGGTCTCTTTGTTCAGCAACACTCCCTAGGACCTTACCATTAAGTGTATGAGTCCTGGTAAGATTTGCTTTCCCAAAATGCAGCACCTCGCATTTATCTGAATTAAACTCCATCTGCCACTTCTCAGCCAATTGGCCCCATCTGGTCCAGATCCTGTTGTAATCTGAGTTAATCCTCTTCGCTGTCCACTACACCTCCAATTTTGGTGTCATCTGCAAACTTAATAACTATATCTCTTATGCTCACATCCGAATCATTTATATAAATGACAAAAACTAGAGGACCCAGCACTGATCCTTGTGGCACTCTACTGGTCACAGACCTCCAGTCTGAAAAACAACCCACCACCACCATCCTCTGTCTTCTACCTTTGAGCCAGTTCTGTATTCACATGGCCAGTTCTCCCTGTATTCCATAACAGCTAACCTTGTTAATCAGTCTCCCATGGGGAACCTTGTCGAACGCCTTAACAAAGTCCATATAGATCACATCTACCGCTCTGCCCTCATCAATCCTCTTTGTTACTTCCTCAAAAAACTCAATCAAGTTTGTGAGACATGATTTCCCGCGCACAAAGCCATGTTGACTATCCCTAATCAGCCCTTGCCTTTCCAAATACATGTACATCCTGTCTCTCAGGATTCCCTCCAACAACTTGTCCACCACCGACGTCAGGCTCACTGGTCTATAGTTCCCTGGCTTGTCCTTACCACCCTTCTTAAACAGTGGCACCACGTTAGCCAACCTCCAGTCTTCTGGCACCTCACCTGTGACTATCGAACATACAATTATCTCAGCAAGAGGCCCAGCAATTACTTCTCTAGCTTCCCACAGAGTTCTCGGGTACACCTGATCAGGTCCTGGGGATTTATCCACTTTTATGTGTTTCAAGACATCCAGCACTTCCTCCTCTGTAATATGAACATTTTGCAAGGTGTCACCATCTATTTCCCGACATTCTATATCTTCGATATCCTTTTCCACAGTAAATACTGATGCAAAATACATGTTTAGTATTCCCCCATTTTCTGCGGCTCCACACAAAGGCCGCCTTGCTGATCTTTGAGGGGCCCTATTCTCTCCCTACTTACCCTTATGTCCTTAATGTATTTGTAAAAACCCTTTGGATTCTCCTTAATTCTATTTACCAAAGCTATCTCATGTCCCCTTTTTGCCCTCCTGATTTCCCTCTTAAGTATACTCCTATTTCCTTTATACTCTTCTAAGGATTCATTCGATATATCCTGTCTATACTTTACATATGCTTCCTTCTTTTCTTAGCCAAACCCTCAATTTCTTTAGTCATCCAGCATTCCCTATACCTACCAGCCTTCCCTTTCACCTTGACAGGAATATACTTTCTCTGGATTCTTGTTATCTCATTTCTGAAGGCTTCCCATTTTCCAGCCGTCCCTTTACCTGCGAACATCTGCCTCCAATCAGCTTTCGAAAGTTCTTGCCTAATACCATCAAAATTGGTCTTTCTCCAATTTAGAACTTCAACTTTTAGATCTGGTCTATCCTTTTCCATTATTATTTTAAATCTAATAGAATTATGGTCGCTGGACCCAAAGTGCTCCCCCACTGACACCTCAGTCACCTGCTCTGCCTTATTTCCTAAGAGTAGGTCAAGTTTTGCACCTTCTCTAGTAGGTACATCCACATACTGAATCAGAAAATTGTCTTGTACACACTTAAGAAATTCCTCTCCATCTAAACCCTTAACACTATGGCAGTCCCAGTCTATGTTTGGAAGGTTAAAATCCCCTATCATAACTACCCTATTATTCTTACAGATAGCTGAGATCTGTAAGTTTGTTTCTCAAGTTTGTTTCTCAATTTCCCTCTGACTATTAGGGGGTCTATAATACAATCCCAATAAGGCTATCATCCCTTTCTTATTTCTGAGTTCCCCCCAAATAACTTCCCTGGATGTATATCCAGGAATATCCTCCCTTAGCACAGCTGTAATGCTGTCCCTTATCAAAAACGCCACTCCTCTCCTCTCGTGCCTCCCTTTCTATCCTTCCTGTAACATTTGTATCCTGGAAAATTAAGCTGCCAGTCCTGCCCATCCCTGAGCCATGTTTCTGTAATTGCTATGAAATCCCAGTCCCATGTTCCTAACCATGCCCTGAGTTCATCTGCCTTCCCTGTTAGGCCCCTTGCATTGAAATAAATGCAGTTTAATTTATTCGTTGTACCTTGTCCCTGCCTGCCCTGATTGTTTGACTCGCTTCTGTTCTCAACTGTACCCATCTCAGATTGATCTCTTTCCTCACTATCTCCCTGGGTTCTTCCCACCACCCCCCACCCCACCCTGCCCTTACTAGTTTAAATCCGCCTGAGCAGTTATAGCAAATCTCCCTGTCAGTATATTAGTCCCCTTCCAATTTAGGTGCAATCTGTCCTTCTTGTATAGGTCACTTCTAACCCAAAACAGATTCCAATGATCCAAAAATGTGAATCCTTCTCCCATACACCAGCTCCTCAGCCATGCATTCATCTACTCTATCCTCCTATTCCTCACTAGCTCCTAGCACTGGTAGCAATCTGGATATTACTACACTTGAGGACCTCCTTTTTAAATTTCTGCCTAACTCTCTGTAATCTCCCTTCAGAATCTTAACTTTTTCCCTTCCAATGTCACTGGTTCCAATGTGGACAATGACCTCCTGCTGGCCCCTCTCCCCCGTGAGAACATTCTGCACCCTCTCTGAGACATCCTTGATCTTGGCACCAGGGAAGCAACACACCATTCTGATTTTTCGCTGCTGGCTACAGAAACATCTGTCTGTACCTCGGACTAGAGAATCCCCTAATACAATTGATCTCTTGGAACCCGACATATCCCATGTTGCACTGCTTCCAAAAGTTAAGCAAGTGGCTGGACTTAATGCAAGTCCTTTTGAATTTGTGAATGGCCAGCTACTCACCTTTAAGCAAAGTAACATTAAATCTCAAGGAGAAAGTGACACATTGAAATCTTAACTTCAATACTCTTGACTGCAGAAGAGCATGTTATTCTTTGCATAAAATATTCTAATCCATCTGAATCTTTTCAAAATGTTAGTCAATTTAACAAGTCACTTTCCTTATTTGAACAAAGCCCTATTACTAATACCTGTTTTAAAAACATATTTATTATACAGCATTACACTATGACATGTGGCATTTTTGTTACATTTTGAACTTAGTTGTGAATTGATTTTTGACTACAGACTTTGCTTAACCTCACAACTCAGTGTAATTGCTTTGAAGTGGATTGAAAATGCCTGGTCCCATAATGGTGAAGACAAAGGCAGGATTGTTGTGAGCAGACCCACTAATAACCACACTATTCTGGGTCCATAATAATCCTATATGACAGGAATGGGTCTGACTTAGCTGTGACTGGAATATTCAATCTCCACTGCACTTTGAGAAGGGCGCACAGGCTTTAGCGAGTCCACAGAATACTTTGCTGAGAATAGTTTTAAAGACAAGGGATTTCCATTTTGTGGGTAGATTGTTTTCCTTAGAGAAAAGGCAGTTGAGGGGCACTTTGATAAAAGGGTTCAATGCCATCAAGGATTTGGAAACGGAGAAACAGTTCCTATCTGTGTAAACCATTGGACTCTGAGTTAAGGTGAATGGCAAAAGAGTCAATGTTGACATGGGTTCCAATGATTTTTACCCAACGTGTGTTTAGGAACTGGAAATGAGCCTAAGTGTGTGGCGGAGGCAAACTCTGTTTCATGTGATGCATAAAATGTCTACTGATGTGAAGGATGAAGAAACAGATGATGTGGGAGAAAGAAATTGATTATGCTGGTTTGATGCATTGATTTCATACCTATCATATGTCTCCAGGAAACCACTGTGTACCAAGTTATTTATCCAAACATTTCCCATTCATACCATCACCTCCCACTCCTACTTTGTATAGAAAAAAAATTAAAAGAAATCTTAGGCAACAGTATATTTACACGACAACATATAATTCTTTATATTTTTGAAAAAAAATAAGAAAAGTGTGCAAATTTTACATCCACTGAGAAAGGGAAACTTCTACCGAGCTTCAAATTGCAGTTAGTGTATACAGAACTCTGCAATGTACAACCGTGTAACACTGAACACAAAGATAAAGCAGACTTATTAATCTCTTTAATGAGGTTTGATTTTCCATGCTTGAGGGCTCACCTATGAATCCTCCTAATTTACCGTGGCTCTTACAGCACTTCCAAAGCCTTGATTACTTCCCTGGCTTTCACCCTTCGGTCAAGCGAAATCAAATATTATTTTGCAATTGTGAATTACTTCTTCATCCATTACTTTCCTCTGTGATATTGATCGTCCTCTGAATGGAAATCCACCAAGTCAAAACATTTTGATCTTCTAGATATTCCCGGTGAGTTGCAATTCTAGCTCTGTCAGTTTATTTAAATAATAGTTTCAAAATTCTTAAAGACACAATTGTTGAGACTATTGTCCTCTCGGTTGCTGAAATCCAACCTCACTGTTCTACTTTTGGTTTCTGCATTATTGTAATACTCAAAAGTTTCTTTAGCATTCTCAAGTTCAAACATCTCAAAAATGCCTTTTTTAATCTGCCATTTTGATCAATCTTGCGAAAGGATTTCCCATTTGCAGAATATGCCAAGTTATTTCCCCAGACAGAGTACACTGAATTATGGTTGAATTTGTGAACTACAGTATTTACATTTTAACGTGCTGTTATCCTCAGTGAAATCAATGAGTGATAGCCCTTGACTTCAATGTTTTGTTTCTGTTCCCATGTAGTTACCTGTGACTGTCATGCTCAGAAACCCTGAAACTTCATGAAAAGCAGGAATTCAATAGTATCCTCAAAAATCTCTTTGCAGCCATCTTGAGTTATCATGGAATAGAAATTTTTGACAAACATTGCCTTATAATCCTTTTTCTCTTTTGCTTTCTGCATTGCTTTAGTCTGCTCAGTCAGACTTTACTACACTTTGTTTCCATTGAGTCTCAATGCTTTTTCCAGACTTTTGGTTTCGAATATTATGTAACCACATTCTTGGAGATCCAATTCAGACATTTGTGATTGAAGGTTTTAGTTTTGGTGAAGAGGTTATTTTCAGAGTTTAGGGGCAAAATTTTCCATTATGCAATTTAGGTTCAGCATTGAGCACAGAGTGAATACCACTTCTGCTTGTGGACAGGTCTTTTCTCATACGATTATGTGGTTTTCACCTCCTTACAAAAACTTGCATGAATACCTCAGCAAATCTTGCAATGGAGACAGGTAGGAAATTTTCACTGGCGATGTTACTTCATGGGGTTGAAGATCCTGTGCCATACTTAAAGGCACCCAGACGGGCATTCACTCACTGCTAGCCAGCAGCATCTACTCAGCCTGCTCACGACCCAACCTCCTCGCAGAAATACCACACACTGGAAAGAAATTGCTCCATTTTCCTGCAACTCTTCACTACCTGACAATTAGTAGAAATGCAGGTTTTATTTGTCCCAACTCTACATTTGTGAGGCGATAGATGTGAAGAAATGGCAGGGATCGAACTGTTCAGCATTGTCTTTGGAACTTTCCCTCTGTCCCTGTCTCGGATACAGTTAATGCCCTTCATTTCAAACATCAATGCATTTTCTGATATCGCTAGGATTTCAATGTCATGGGAATGCCTGAACTATGGAGCAAAAGTGTTGACCTGTTGACTTCTGAGGGACATGCATTCCTGCCACCTCATTTAAAAAAAAAATTAACTCATGTTGCTAATCAACCCCTTTGGAGATGTTATTACACACCTCTGCAGCAGGAGGGACATGAACCCAGGCTTTCCAGTTCAGGAATAGGGACACTACCAATGTACCCTAAAGGAAATCCGACCTGCCACAGCATGAACCTAAGCTTTTCTATTACACTCAGGCTCAGATTAGAAAAATCTGCTGCATTCAATTCAGTGAAAGGATTTTTCCATAACATGTGTTAATCTTTATCACCTAACTCTAATAAAGTTAGCACTTCCTATTCTCACTGGCCTATTCAAGATTCGTGCTCTTAATGTTGTAAAAATCTCACCTTCAACTCGGTTTATTCTATTTCCCTTACAGTGTATTATTTCCCACGACTGTTTTTTGTAACTCACTGTGCTGATTATATTTTTTTTAAATTCCTTTACAGGGACATCAAAAGCAAGTTCCTAATTTCCCACAAAGTGATGGTGGTTATAATGGTAAACTGCCAAATTGAACTATTGCAGTTCATCTGGTGAAGGTACACCCACAATGGTACATTTCAAACATCAGTCAAAGCATTCATTAACTTTCTAAATTCTTGAAGACACAACCCTAGGTTGTACAAGAACTGCTTATAATTTAAACCTTGATGTCCAGGTGTCATTCATATAATTGCAGTGCAGAAAGAGGCCGTTCAGCCCATTAAGTCTGCACCAACCCGATATAGAGCATCCCAGACCCACCCACACCACCCATAACCCCACAGCTACCACGGCTAATCCACCTAGCCAACACATCTTTGGACAGTGAGAGGAAACTGGAGCACATAACAGAAACCCAGGGAGACAAGGGAAGAGTACACAAACTCCACACATACAGTCACCCTAAGCTGGCCTCAAACCTAGGTCTCTGGTGCTGTGAGGCATCAGTGTTAATCACTGAGCCATCGTGTCACCCAATTGTGGCAAATATACATTGCACTCCCTCTAATGTCAGTATATCCCTCCGTATGTGGGTTCCAGAACGGTCCAAAATATTCATAGATTGGTATAGCTGTGGCATGACTACTGCTCCCTTTTATTTTAAATATATAAGTAAGCATTCCATTAGCCCATGTATATGATTTGCTGTAACTGTTTATGACATTGTAATAATCTAGTTACTTGCATGCCACATCTCCTTCCATCTCTATTAATTCTAGCCTTTTACTATTGGGAAAGAAAGGATAGATGAAACATCACAGATTTGAAACATTAGCTTCTCACATTGCAGATGCTGCCAGACCTGCTGAATTATTCCAATATTCCCTTTATGCATTGGAGAAGGAGTGAGGAGGAGGCCTGTGTAGGAATAGAACAAAGAATGCTCTGCTCAACTTACATAAAGAACAGCTGGGATCCACGGGGTGGATTTTGAGGTGTTGTTCAGAACGAACAGGGGGCAGAGTGGATTAAGAGCAGAGAAAAAAAAAGAGTCGGATTCAGTTGAGTGGAGTTATGGGCGATGTAATTCCTCAATCCATTTTAGAAAGGTGGGAGGCTTGGAAAGCATCACTCTCATTTACCGGAGCTGGAGATATTCTCCAAGAATTAGGCAGCTGGTTGCTGTACATTGACTGGGTCAATTGAACTCATCTGGACTGGGCGATCCCATGAAGAAAGCTATTTCTTGCAACATCAATAGCTTTGGAGATAAGTTGCCAACAACAACATTTCAAGGATTCCTTGGTATGTTTGGTGTGATTAGACCTAATTTATTACAGCTCAATTGCCATGCAAAAGCTAGTTCCCAGTATAAATGACATGGCAAGAATACATTTTTAATGCCTTCGTTTACTCTCGATTAGGAGATAGAATATGTGTCAGATGTGAGTCAGTGCAAGGAAGTTCACTGAGTCACCTGCTGCAGGTTTGTTTAAGGACTGAGCTATGATTAAGTGAGGACCATCTCAATCCCAAAATGCAATCAGTTCTATTACCCTGATGCACAGTATGATTTTAGATTAGATTATCTACAGTATGGAAACAGGCCCTTCAGCCCAACAAGTCCACACCAACCCTCCGAAGAGCAACCCACCCAGACCCACTCCCCGACCCTATTTACCCCTGACTAATGTACTTAATGCTATGGGCAATTTTAGCAAGGCCAATTCACCTGGTCTGCACATCTTTGGATTGTGGGAGGAAACCAGAGCACCCGGAGGAAACCCACGCAGACACAAGGAGAATGTGCAAACTCCACACAGATAGTCATCCAAGGCAGGAATAAAACCCAGGTCCCTGGTTTGTGAGGCAGCAGTGCTAACCACTGAGCCACCATGCCACTCAGTTTGTCTGGTTGGCACTTAAAGCAATACTTTTCACTGTATCTCAGTACATGTAACAATTATAAATCAAATCTGATCAAATCAAATCTCAGGAAGCTCACCTGGACAGAAAGCAGCTAACACCTCCTGCCTACCTACAACTGAATTAATATTATTTAGGAATAATTAATGTTAACATCACGAACAGACTCTTTTTGGAAATGGATGCATTTAAACATTGGATTGTAAATTGTGTTGTGAAAGATAGCTTGATCTCAGAGCAGACACCTACATACTTGTTTTCCTAAGTGAGAGTTTAATGGTTGCTTTAAGATGAAAGCACCATGGTAACTTCCAGAGTGAGTTTTGTTATGTGGTGCTACTGATCACAAAGAAGCTGATTATCGTGAGATTTGAAAGTTTTCCTTTCTGACGACATTAATAAAGGAAGGTGATGATGGATGAACGTGTCAGTACAATATCCCATTTCCTTGAAGTGTGGAGGATCTTGTAAACTGCATTGTCCTGTCTTGCTGCAACAGAGGACTGGGATAAATTGGCTTGCTGAAGTAAACAATACAGTTTTATACAGCTGTGCAGAGCTGGTTGGCTGGTGTGATTGATGGTCACCTGGAATGACCCTGTGGAATTATAGTTCAGTATTTCTGACCTCTCCAACCAGTGGTTCAGAAGCTGAGCAGGTCTGGTGACAATACTTCACAGGGCTGATTAATGGCTCAGTCTCCGATAATCCACTGTGAAAAGCATTCAATTTCTATTTTTAAAAGCACCTGCTGAATCATTAAAGTCAGCTCTACATTTTCATCAAGTTATGGATTATGGTGGCTGTGCTTTATCTATTAATGAGGTGGCAATGTTAGCTAAAAAGAATAGGTGTTAATGCACCATGTAAATAATTTATTGACATACATTTTCGGCCAGCTACCTCTGACATCATTTGAAGGTGGCATAAAGACACCTCAATTTCTAATCCACATTTGTACAGTATCCAAGATTGAGAGGTGGAGAGAAAGAAAATGCTAAGAATCTTACTTAACCATTGCATAAGACCCTGCATCCCAGTTTGAGGTAACAGTTTTAAGTGTCCATATATTACAATGTTACAAGAACATGAGAATTATTCCTTAGTATATCTGTACAGATAATGAATGGATGAAATGTATTACTACTGGAGATTTGCTCTGAATAACCTAAGAATTGACAAGAAGTTGAATGGATAAGGGGGACTGCTGTGAAGTATTATTAATCACTGATTTATGCAACCTATTTGAATTCAACTCAGTGATACAAAAAGAACCTCTGATAATGAAGCAGACTGGTAGCTTAGCTAAACATATTTAAATCTGATGAGCATAGTCATTTCTCAGTTGGATTGCTGGGTCAGACAGCTTGAGGAGGTGGAGCCTCTGACCTCAGAGAAAGGAGCTCAGCCCGTTAGAAGCTTTCCTTCTGCCAGTTGTGTAAGGAGCTATACTGATGTCAAGCCTAGTTCACTGGGAAGCATCTGCCCTGTCTGTCCATTTGTCTAGCGATGGGAAGGTGCGCGGACCTCTGGGAACTTTTCACCCCTTGAATATTGATTTGCCAATTTATCAGAATTGCTTATATTATAGCATAATGAACCTGGTAACATTACATTTCCACAATCTCTAATATTCAATCCTGACAAAGGGATTTTGACAATCCTTTGAAGCAATTTACTCAAAATTTGGAGAAAAATGTTGTAACAAGTAGACTTTTGCTCCTTCAAGCAGAAAAGTAATTCACCAGTACAAAACACAAACATGTATATATGCAAACATATAATGGTCTTAAATGAGGTAGTTAAACTGACCTGTAAAACACACCAAGTCCAGCATGTATGCTGTTAGCATAACACAAGCACTAATGTTAAGAATATTGCTTAAAGACCACACAGCACCCCCTGCACTTTTAAATAGCCTTTGGTTCCATAAAGAAAATAAGAAATCTCCCTTTCTTATGTTCTTCCCAAACCTCAGGTCACTCATCAAATTCTCAGACTTTTGGCAGTAAAGCTTTTGAGTCAAATCATTGCAGGTTGTGTAGAGGTTTTCTGGAGTGGCTTGACCTCAAGTATTTTCCTTTCTCCTATTAGAAGAAGGCTCATCCAGTCCAGCTCAGAAAATTCTTGCCTGGGGAAATCACGTACACAGCTACTTCTAGTTCTCACTCCATTACACCACAGCAAGTTCCTCTCCAAATGACATACTATCCTGAGTTGTAATTGTACCACTGTTCCTTAACAGTCTTGGGGTCAAAGCCCTGAAACAACATGGTGGATCTCCCTACACTACAAGCGATTCAAGAAGACATCTCACCACAACGTTCTTCAGAGCAATTAGGGATGGTGGAATAAATGTTGACCTAGCCAATGATGCACATGCCCCATGTACAAATAAAGAACACCACCCTATTGTATACCACTCAAATCACAAAACACCTCTCAATTATATTTTTTCTTTGAGCAGTGAGGCAAAGGCAAACGTATTAATTTTACCAAGTCAATAATATAGAGGCGTATCTCCAATCTAAAACTATTTGCTGGCAAATTTCAAAAACACAGATAGGGTAATGCTTCTAACAAGTTTTAAATGCATTGGGAACAACTAAACATTTTCAATATGTTTAATCAATCTGTATAGGTATGTCATGACTCACATTTGGGACTTGAACATCGGCCCACTGGCTCAAAGGTAGGGGCACTACACTGCACCAAACTGGTTAACAGTTTGTGATTGTTTCACCGTGATCTTAGTACCACAGCTGATAGGCTTTCTGACAACTTTTTTGTGATTGTCATCCTGCTTTGAGCTGTCAGTGTCTTCCCGTTACTTTTGGAGAAGGGACCTAAAGTGAGAGCTTGAAAACAGTGGGAAAATGCATTACCTATTTGAACACTAACTCCTCACACCAATTGAAAATCTTGGTGCATGTACACACAATCTGTGCATGTGCCAAGGCAATCATCATATTTTCAAAATGTGCCTTTTTTCCTTGCTGTGGCCCAGGTTAAAAAGAAAGGTCCCAGCTTATCCAACCTCTCCTGAAAACTAAAAACCTGCAATTCTGGTAACATGTTTGTACTGCAGCTTCTCCTTTGCCAGTACCCATTCAAAAGATCATCTGCACGTGTGTGCAAAGACACCATAACATACAAGCGGTTATGTTCTTAGGCTCCTGAACCCTTCCTGTGGACCTAACTCTCACCCACTCCCTTTCCGTCTCCCAGCTCTGCAAAACTAAGTTTGGCAGCAACCTGGTCAATAGGCAGGTTAATCTGAACCACTCTGTAGCTTACGTTAAATTTATAAAGAAGCTGCCAGCAAAAAAATTCTTCTTGCCATGTCTTGGTCACATTTACAGCTCACTCCAGACCGGATGAACTGCCAAAGCAGCAGGGAATGTAAGATGATTTTTGAGAAAATTAACTGCTAGAAAATCTCATCCTTCAGAAGGAAGCGAATGTACAGTGGGCGGCACGGTGGCACAGTGGTTAGCACTGCTGCCTCACAGCGCCAGAGACCCGGGTTCAATTCCCGCCTCAGGTGACTGACTGTGTGGAGTTTGCACGTTCTCCCCGTGTCTGCGTGGGTTTCCTCCCACAGTCCAAAAATATGCAGGTAAGGTGAATTGGCCATGCTAAATTGCCCGTAGTGTTAGGTAAGGGGTAAATGTAGGGGTATGGGTGGGTTACGCTTCGGCGGGTTGGTGTGGACTTGTTGGGCCGAAGGGCCTGTTTCCACACTGTAATGTAATCTAATCTTACAGAAATAAATAATCGTATATTTGTGGAGGAGTGAGATGCACATAATGTTAGCAGACAGTAACTCCCATCACAGCTGGTGGAGATCAAACATTAGTTTGACCGCGTAAAAAACACACTGCCGTAATATTTACAGGAATAAGTGGGAGGGTCTCTGACACTCAGATATGCATTGAGTTTTAATTATCAAACAACTGCAATTTTCATCACTGACTGTTTATAGCAAAGGGCAAGGAGAAATATTCAGCATTGGGCTAATACTAGAGTTTGCCTGTTGAACCCAGTGATAGAAAATGATAAGCTGTTCAATTTGACAGGGAGAACAAAATAAAGTTAAACAGTGATCAACTGTTGAAAACATTTAGAGAGATTTAAGTATTCTAGTGCACGCGTCACAAAACATTCGTCTGTAGACACTGCAAATAGGAGACCGTGAGGACTGCAGATGCTGGAAAGTCAGACTCCTCCATAAAGTGTGGAGCTGGAAACTGGCCAAACAGCATCAGAGGAGCAAGGGAGTCACACTTCAGGTCGAAAGTTCATTCCATATAGGCACCACCCTCTGTGTGAAAAGGTTGTACCTCAGGTTCCTTTTAAATCTTTCCCCTCTCACTGTAAACCTATGCCCCCTAGTTTTGAACTCCCTTTCCCTAGGGAAAATACCTTTGCTATTCACCTGATCAATGCCTCTCATCATTTTATGAACCTCCATAACATTACCCCTCAACCTCCTATGATCCAGGAAAAAAAAGGTCCCAGCTTATCCAAACCTCTCCTTATAACTAAAAACCTCCAATCCTGGTAACAGCCTTGTATTCTTTTTTTACACCCTGTCCATTTTAATAATATCCTTCCTATAACAGGGCAAACAGAGCCATTCCTGATGAAAAGGCTTTTGGCCGAAATGTCGATTATCCTGCTCCTCAGATGCTGCCTGACCTGCTGTGCATTTCCAGCACCACTCTAACCTTGACTCTAATCTCCAGCACCTGCAGTGCCCACTTCCACCTGTACAAAGTACAGTCAGTTCTACTATAACACCTAGTTCTGTTCTTGTGCAACCCCGTGTTATAAGAAAATTGCATATTAGCAGCATCATTTAAACTAATAGGGCCAGAATCGCATTATAACCAATATACACTTCAAACGTTTGTGCTTTAGAAACAGTATCCCCAATTTGTCAATCGTGTTACAGCAAATTCGCATTAGCGAAATGCGCGTTATAGCAGAATGACCTGTATTTAAAGTGTGACCTCACAAATGTCCTGTACAGCTACAACATGATGGCCCAACTCCTGTACTCATATCCTTCATTGTGACAGGAATTGAACATTACGTAAGGATGTTGTGCTTCAGGAGCATTGCTGAGATCAGATCGCAAAATCTGTGAAATTTTGGCCTCCATATTTAAGGAAGGATGTAAATACATTGGTAATGGTTCAGAGGAAATTTACTAGATTGGTTATCTTATGAAGAAAGATTGGGCAGGTTAGGTTTGTCTTCACTGGAGTATATAAGAGCAAGGGGTGATTTGATTGAAGTTCACAAGATCCAGAATGGTCTTTACAGGGTGGATGTGGAAAGAATATTTCTCCATGTGTGTGAGAGACCAAAATTAGGCAAGTTTTAAAATTAGGGGTAACCCATTTAGGATCGAGATGGGGGAATTTTTCTCTCACACGGTTTTGTGACTTTGGAACTCTGTTTCAGAAGTGGCGAAGAAGGGTCAGTGAATACTTTTAACTTGGAACACATTCTGATTATTTGGTGCAGTGGGTTTCCACTAGTGTTACCTTCTATTGCTAGATGAGTGAATATTAGGCAATAAAATGAGGCTTTTAACATGGAGGTAAACAGATTCTTGGTAGGCTGGAGAATCAAAGTTGTCACTGGGAAGACGGAATTCGAACACAAACAGATCAGGATTGATTTTATTAAATGATGGAACAGGCTTGAAGGGTAGAATGGCCTATTTCTGCCTCTAATTTGAATGTTCCTACTCCATAAGATGATGTGGAGACGCTGGAGTTGGACTGGGGGTGGACAAGGTCAAAAATCAAATGACACTGGGTGATAGTCTAACAGGTTTATTTGAAATTGCAAGCTTTTGGAGCTCTGCTCCTTCCTCAGGGCGTGGTTATTTATGGTACCATCCAAATTTATTTCTTATTTACTACCTTACACTGAGAAGAACTGTAATGTTGAACTTCTAACTATTTTTTAATTTTTCTACTTTTTACCTAGGTACCTTGTATCTAAGATGGTGCCTTGAATGACGACGTTGTAAACTTTTCACTGTATCCCTGTACTTGAGTGCCCGCGACAATAATTGGCTAATTCTAACTTGAAGTGCAGGCAGCTATTTGGAGCATGTTACAGAGTGCTGCTGCTCTTGTGTGCAAAGTGCTCCCTCTACTGTTGTGGCAAGGAAACTCAAAAATGGTGTTAGTCAGGACACATCGAAAGGGAAGACTACCTGGAACATAGCCTGTATTACTCCAAATCAGCTCCTTCTGACTCATTCCAGAGGGAATTCCCTCTCAGTGCCCTGACTGGAATATGTTCTGATTATTTGGTGCAGTGGGTTTCTGCTATTGCTGCCTTCTCTTGTACTAGGCCACAAAATTTGGCTAGGTGAAAGTGAGGACTGCAGATGCTGGAGATTAGAGTTGTGGTACTGGAAAAGCACAGCAGGTCAAGCAATATCCAAGAAACAGGAGAGTCGATGATTTGGGCAAAAGCCCTTCATCAGGAATGACGAAGAGCTTTTGCCCGAAATGTCGACTCTCCTGGCTTCGGATGCTGCCTGACCTATCGTGCTTTTCCAGCACCACACTCTCGAATAAAATTTGGCTTCCTGCCTTAATTTGGAAAAGCAGGGCAGTGGGTGTCATGTTGAAGGTTGTGGCGTAAGCTTCTCAGATCACTCATCTGGGGTGCTTCATTCTTTTGATGATTTAAAAGATATATTGGTAGAAGTTTTACAGGCAAGTATATTTGCAAATCAGGCCTTTTAAAAAATAAGAAGGTATGATTTGAGTAGTAAAGAGACTTAATGATTATAAGTTAAAGTTAAATCATTATAAAGTTGCAGCTTAAAAGTCTGAATAAGAAGGTCAAATATTTGATGATTAAATATAAATACTTCATCAGTCATCACAACACAGTTTGGATCAATGGGAGTATAACTTCCTGTCTGAAATGATCTGATTCCCAGATGCAGAAAGGAGTGTCATGCTGGAAGGTAGTGGTTTGTCATTATTTCACTTGAAGATCACAGATTCCTGCACAAGCACTTAAGCAGTTAAAGCTTTGCTGAGCCATTTGAAACCCTCCTGTCTGCAGCATATATTCATAAAACACCCCCTATGCAAGTGCTAGAGTGCCCTGCCGTGCAGCCAATGTATCCATGGAAACAAAGAGACGGATGCCAGAGTGAGATTTGATAAATGCACAAAAGTTGTAGGGAGCACATGATGCTGCTGCTGCCAAACTACAACAAGACAACTGTCAAGGCTTGAAATTAGATTTGAAGTCATGAAAAGGAACATTTCTGTCGGGACTGCTCTGCTTCTCACCATTGCAAGATGAAGTATTCCAGTTTTTGGTGGGGTGGCCTGAACACTGATAAATCACAGCAGCAACAGAACACAATGAGAAAAAAAAACTAAGCAATATCTGAAGGACTTAAGTGCTACATGGGAACATGATATATAGAAAAACATACATGAGCTCATCAAGGCACAGAGTGATGGAATCTCAAAAAGACATCTCGCAAAAATGCAGAGTATTTTAACATAAGTAAAAAATGGAATTGCATTTAAGGAGAGCTAAGTAAATACATGAAGGACAGAATAACAGAAAGTTCATGCTGGTGGTGTTCGATGAGAAGGACTGGGAGGACTCATGTATAGAATATGAACATAAGCACAGAAATTTGATGAGAATGTCTTGTTCTGTTCGTGTGGACTCAATCCAAGTTGAGGTCTCAGCCAATGTGACCCTGTGACTTTTTTATGTAAAGAATGAGAGATTGCAGCGGTCTGAGATGCAGTGAGATCTGGTGCATGAATCGCAAGACATTAGTATGCAGATTCAACAAATACTTTAAAAAGCAACTAAAATATTATTGTGCATTGTGAGGGGAATTAAATATAATAGCAGGCAGTTTATGGTTCAGTTATAAAGGGAATTGGTGAGACTACATTAAGAATTCTGCATACAGTGGTGGTCTCCTTAGTTAAGGAAGGATGCAACTGAAATGGAAGGAGTTTAGAGAAGGTTTACTCGACTAATACCTGGAATGGCATGTTATCTTATGAGGAAATGTTGGCTAGGTTAGTTTTGTATCTGTTGGAATGCAGAAGGGTAAGATGTGACTTTGATCCTGAGGGGTGTTGACAGGATAGATGTAGAAAGGAGACTTCTTGTGGGAGAATCTGGAACTAGGGTCTCTCGTTACAGGGTTTTACTTGCACAATCATGAGTTTGGCTTCAAGATAGACTGGTCGAGAAGGCAATGTCAAGAGCTGTTTTCAGACTCAGGTGTCTTTTGAACTCTATTTATTGCATATTCATTCTAACAACTACTATACAAGGTAAGCAGAGATATACCAGGCTGTACTCTTGCTACTACATTATTGAAAGATGATTTGCTACATGTGCTTCTTTCTTCAGTCCAACTTGAGGCTGGCCACACTGTCCTATTTATGTCCAGTGGGAGCAGCCTCCATGATACCATTGCAATGCCCGGGACAATATTTCCTCATTTGTCTCTGCATTTGGAAGCTGCTGCCATGCGCGGACCTCAGAGGTCCACACAGCAGACAAAGATAACAATGAGAACATTACCTCAGGACTGAAAACCCTTCAACAACAAAGGGAATACTATTAAAAAATAAAAGTTCACCCACTTAAGACAGAGGTGAGAGATTTATTTCTTACAGAGGGTCAAAAGTCTTCAGAATTCTAAAATGCAAAATCTGGCAGAGGCAGCGTCTTTGAATATTTTCAAGGCAGAGGTAGTTAGATTCTCCGTAAATATTGGTTATTGGAGGTAGGTAGAAATGTGGGTAATCAGATGGGTCACAACCTTATTGAATGGCCAAGTAGGTTCAAGCAGCCAAGTGGCATCTTCCTGCTCCTACTTCATACATTCACATATAACATGGCCCAGCAACAAACCAGAAAATAACAGATCTTGGCTGCTGTTGGCTATCTGAGTCAAGAGTGTGGTGCTGGAAAAGCACAGCAGGTCAGGCAGCATCCGAGGAGCAGGAGAATCGCCATTTTGGGCAAAAGCCCTTTACCAGAAAAGCACAGTCTGACCTGCTGTGCTTTTCCAGCACCACACTCTCAACTCTAATCTCCAGCAGCTGCAATCCTCACTTTCGCCTAGTTGGGCTATCGGAATCCCACTAAACACATAACTCATCAGGAAAACGCAGCAAGTGTGGGAAATCACTCCCGATAATTTTGGAGGTCTCTATAAACTGTGATACATTGGCAGAAGATCAGTAACAAAAATGTTCGGTTACATAATACACTTATGGTGATGCGAATATTGGCAGCAAATTCACTGATACATTTTTAAAGTTACAGATTGTAAGGATGAACACATTATAAACCAGGCTTGATGAACAGAGTTCACAATGTGCAGTCCCAACGGCCTATAGTTTCCACCAAGGTTTCTCTTCCATGATGAGCACTAACTCATCAGGGTGGCGTAGTGGCTCAGTGGTCAGCACTGCTGCCTCACAGCACCAGGGACCTGAGTTCGATTCCTGCCTCAGGTGACTGTCTGTGTGGGTTTCCTTCCACAATCCAAGGATGTGCAGCCCTGTTAAATTGCCCATAGTGTTAGGTGCATTAGTCAGGGGTAAATATAGGGTAGGGGAATGGCTCTGGGTGACTTAGTCTTTGGAGGGTTGGTGTGGACTTGTTGGGCCGAAGGGCCTGTTTCCATACTGATTAGATTACTTACAGTGTGTGGAAACAGACCCTTCGGCCCAACAGGTCCACACCGACCTGCCGAAGCGCGACCCATTCCCCTGCACCTAACACTACGGGCAATTTAGCCTGGACAATTCACCTAACTTGCACGTTTTTGGATTGTGGGAGGAAACCGGAGCACCTGGAGGAAATCCATGCAGACACGTGGAGAGTGTGCAAACTCTACACAGTCAGTGGCCTGAGGCGGGAATTGAACCCGGGTCTCTGGCGCTGTGAGGCAGCAGTGCTAACCACTGTATACCTTCATTCATACAACATTTTTTTCTCCATTCAGATAAAATAGATGGTAATTGAAGAAAAAGCACTACAGATAATGGACACAAAGTATGATGAATCCAATGTGGTTGAAATTGGTATCTTTAAATGCAGGTTAATGATTTTTTTTAATTTTAAAAAGTAAGTAACATTTGAGCATGTTATGACATATTTTTGAAATCAGTGGCTCTTGAATTCAGACATTCTGATTAGAAATAGAAACACATATATTGTGCTATGAAACCTTACTTGAAGAAGCTGACCTGAATCCAGCACCTTTAATTACACAAGAACAGCAGTCAGCAAGAAGAGCAGCAGTTTTATCCCTGAATCCAGATGTTCCAGATTATTCGTTAAAAAAGATCCCCTTCTGAAATACTTTCCCTTCAGTAATAGATTTGAATTTCTTTCCTTTCAAAACCCCCAATAAGCAGCCATCTGTCTTTTTAGAGTCATACAGCATGGAAACAGAGCCTTCGGTCCAACTGATCCATGCTGAACGTAATCCCAAACTAAACTAGTCCCACCAGCTTGCTCCAGGCCCATATCCCTCCTAACCTTTCCTATTCATGGATCTATCTAAATGTTTTTTAAACATTATAATTGTACCCACATCCACCACTTTCTTAGGAAGTTCATTCCACATGCGAACCACCATTTGTGTAAAACATTTGCTTCTCATGTCGTTTATAATCTCTCTCCTCTCACCTTAAAAATGTGCCTCCAGTCTTGAAATCCCTGTTCTTGGGAAAAGACAACAACCACTAACTCTATCCATACCTCTCTTTATTTTAAAAACTAGTATCAGATCCCCTCTCAACCTTTGATGTTCCAGTGAAAATTGTCCCAGTCTATCTTGCCTTTCTTTACAACTCAATCCTTCCATACCAGGCAACATCCTGGTAAATCTCTTCTGAGCTCTCTCTCGCTTGATAATATCCTTCCTATAACTGGGCAACCAGAACAGGACACAATATTCCAGAAGAGGCCTCATCAATGTCCTGTACAATCTCAACATGACTTCCTAACTGCTATACTCAAAGGACTAAGCAATGAAGGCAAACGTGTCAAACACCATTTTAACCACACTGTTATATGTGATGCAAACTTCAAAGATTTATGTACCTGTACTTCTAAGTCCCTCTGTTCTACAACACTACCCAAAGCCCCACAGTTAATTACATAAGCCCTACACTTGTTCGTATTACCAAAATGCAATATCTTGCATTTATCCAGGTTGAACTCCATCTGCCATTTTTCAGCCTATTGACCCATTTGCTCAAGATCCCTTTGTAATCTTAGAAAATCTTCTTCACTATCTACAATGCCACTAATTTTGGTGTCACCTGCAAACTTACTAACCATGCCTTCTATTTTCTCATCCAAATCGTTTATGTAAATGACAAACAAAAGAAGACCCAGAACTGATCCCGACAGAACAACGTTGGTCATAGGCCTCCAGTCAGAAAAGCAACCCTCCACCATTACTCTCTGTCTCCTGCCATTAAGTCAATTATATATCCAATTGAATCCCATGTGACTGAACTTTACTAATAGTCCAACATGTGAAACCTTGTCAAAAGCTTTCCTAAACCCAAATAAACAATATTTACTGCTCTGCCATCATCAATCCTTTTGGTAACTACTCAAAAAACTCAATCGAGTTTGTGAGACATGATTTTCCTCACACAAAATCATGCTATCTTTAATCAATTTTTGCCTCTTTAAATGTTAATAAATCCCATCTTTTAAAATCACGTCCAATAATTTACCCACAACCAAAGTCAGACTCACGGATCTATAGTTCCCCGGGTTCTCCTTATAATTTTTTTAAACAAAGGTACAACAGTGACCACCCTCCAGTCATTAGGCACCTTACCCGTAGATAAAGATAATGCAAATATTTCTGCAAGAGGTCTCGTAATTTCCTCTCTTACTTACCCCAATGTTTTGGGATACATTAGATCAGGTCCCAGAAATTTATTCACCTTTATATTCTCTAATATCTCCCAAATTTCCACTGCTGTAACGTGAACTGATTTAAAACATCAGAGTTTATTTCTTTGCATTCCCTGGACTCCACTTCTTTCCACACTGTAAATACTGATATGAAATATTCATTTAATATCTTTCCCATCTCCTGGGGTTCAACACAAAGATGACCTCCTTAATCTTTAAGAGGTCCTATCCTCTCTAAAGTTACCCTCTTGCTCTTAATGTATTTATAGAATCTCTTTGGATCATCCTTAACCTTATCTGCCAATGCTATCTCATATCCCCTCTCTGCCTTCCTGATTTCTCTCTGAAAAATGCCCCAACACTCTTTATATTGATTAAGAGATTCAATTGAACCAAGTTGTCTATATCTAGAATACTTGACTAGAACTTCAATATCTTTATTCATCCATTGTTCCTTAATCTCACCAGCCTTACCCTTCACTCTAACAGGAACAACATTTCTCTGAACTCTCATCATCACATTATTGAATGCCTCCCACTTGTCTGACATCCCTGACTGTGAACATTCTACTCCAATCAACTTTTGAAAGGTCTTGTCCCATACCATTAGCATTTGCCTTACTCTCGTTATAAACTTTAACATTTATGGAAGGCTTATCCTTTTCCATAACCATAGAATTATGATTGCTATGGACCCAAAGTGTTCCCCCACTTTTACTTCAGTCACCTTCCCTGTCTTATTGCTGAAAAGAAGGTCTAATTTTGCTCTTTCGCTAGTAGGAGCATCCAAATATTGCTGAGAAGCATTTTCTTGAGCACATTCTTCACCATCCAAACCTTTAAAACTCTGGTAGCCCCAGTCACTGTTTGGAAAATTAAATCCCCCATTATTATAACCATAATATGCTTACATATATGTGAGATCTCCCTGCATATTTGTTTCTCAATTTCCCTCTTACTTTTGGGGGGCCTATAGTACAATCCCATCAAAGTGAACTTTCCTTTCTTATTTATAATTTCCACCCAGATATTTTTATAGGCGATTTTTCAGAAATATCTTCTGTAGTTACAGCAGTAATGTATTCTTTAATCAAAAATGCCACCACCCTCTCCTTTCTTGCTTCCTTTTCTGTCCTTCCTATAAAATTTAAAACCCAGAACATTGAGCTGCCTGTGTTATCCATCTCTTCGCCTAGTTTCTGTAATAGCTATGATGTCCCAATCCCATGTTCTTAAACCTGCCCTGAGTTCATCAGCTTTCCCTGTAAGACTTCTTGCATTGAAATAAAGGCAATTTAGATCTTCAGTTACTTATACTCTAATTCTCTCTTGTTTTTCTTTGATAATTGCTCTCCTCACATTCAGAACCTTCCTCATCAATCCTTCTGATTACACTGCTACTTCAAATTCCTCCTCTCACCCTCTCTGTCGGTAAAAAGTCTTCCTTAATGAAACGAGCAAATCTCCCTGCTAATGTATTGGTCCCTTGCCAGTTTAGATTAGACCCATCCTTTTTGAACAGGTCTTTTCTGTCCTAAAAGACATTCCAATTTCCAAAAACCTGAATCCCTGAACAATATACCAGCTCTTCAGCCACTGATTAATCTACTTTAACTTTTGGTTCCTTCCCATGCTTGAGTTTGGCATTGGAAATTGTAGGAAAAGATCTGCCACCTTGCCTACCCACAGCATGGCCACACAGAAAACAGAAAATCAAACCTGTCCAAACCATACAAGGAACAGCCAGAATGCCTCAGCATCGATGAAACAGGCTGACCAGGGAAACCAGACCTGACCACAGTCACTCGCAGACCAGGGAATACACTTGCCAAGACAACCTGATAATAAGCGTTCTGGACCCGATAAACACCACTGTCCCAAAGCCCTAATGCAGTCTTGTATCCCAGTGATAACTAAGACACACAAAGGACAGGTCAGATGGAGAGACACCAGAATACCCCGCTCACAGGAGAGCAACAATGGAAACACCTTACTGCCAAGAAAAGAGACATTCTCACCGACCCTCGAAGAGAACTGCTGTCTCCCAATCCCATTAAGAATTGATTGATGCTGCCAGATGCTTCATTGTATCTACATTCCAGATACAATGATAACTGATAACTGCTTTGCGATTATCACCATCGTAACTTGATTACTTGATGATCAAGACCATTGTATTTTCACTATTTTTAATTAGCATCATTGTACTGTATGCCTAGAAAAGGTGGCTTGATTCTCAGCTCAGGGAAGAGAACCCTTGATCTACCTGTACAGACTGTCAGTTCTGTGTCAGCTTAGTCAATTTCTATTCCAGCCATATGGCTTGTAATAAACAGCTTGTCAATTTCACACGATCTGGCTCCTGTAGTCTCTGTTCAATTGGGCTCACTTCTCTGACGGAAGTAAGTCAGAAATTATTAGTTTTAAGGTTCCATTTTTTAATCTTCCATCTAACCTCTTAAATTCACTCTGTACTGTTTTAATCTTTTCCCTAAAAATGTCTTTCCTTCCAATGCGTACAATAATTACTGGCTTCTCAATCTCATCTTTAACAATATGCTTGAAACATTTAGAGATGTCCTTAATCCTAGCATCTGGAAAGCAATAAACTATCCTAAATTTATGCTCACTGCCACAGAATCTCCTGTCTATGCCCTTGATGGGAGAGTGCCCAATAACAATAATTATATTAAATTGCTTCTTTAAGCAAATCAATTAACCATAACTCTTTCTGATGAGACCTGCATTTTCTTTCAGCTCTTTATTACAAAATCACAGTTCAAAGTAAATACGAAAACACATCTCAATTCACTTACAGAGACTTACTCTGTCTTCGTCGTTGTAGCCATTCGATTTCAATGATAGAATATTTCATCACTTCAATGATTTTCTGGTCAAGGTCAGCATGTTCAACAATATGTTTCAGCAATATTTTCAGCTTATCACTCACTTTTCTAAATAAATGTGCACAAGATAACAAGTAATGTTCTTTTCATACAATCCACTGGGAACGCTGTACATTATCAGGAAAAGACCTTGAGGATCAGAATCTTGTCTGGTGTTAAAGAAAATCCTCAAACACATTTTCTCACGTCTGAATATGTACGTCTATATTCCTTTTTACAGGCAATGTACTTCAATTTATCTTGTATTCTTGAAATTTAGACACTGTCTCTGCCTCACATACAGAAATTATGCTGAAATGAGAGGTACACAACTAAAAGACAGTGATGGGTGTTTAGAGGGTAAAAGCCTAATTAGTTTATGCCTCAACTCTCATTTCATCCACTGCCTTGAATGTCAACATTAAAAATCACACAACACCAGGTTACAATCCAACAGGTTTATTTGGAAGCACTAGCTTTCGGACCGCTGCTCCTTCATCAGGTGACTATGGAGCAGGGTCATAAGACACAGAATTTATTGCAAAAGATCACAGTGTCATGCAACTGAAATGATATATTGTACAAACCTAGATTGCTGTTAAGTCTTTCATCTTGCAGATTTCAATTCATTAATATGTAAATCCCAGAACTTCTTTTAAATCACATTCTTGAGGTAATGTAAGGTTTTATAAAAAAACAGGTGACATCTCAGCTCAGACAATGCATTAAAGGTGTGAGGTTAGAGTCTATCTGTATCCCAATCTTGAGTCAGACTGGCTCTATTTCCAAAGTAGGAATTTATAAAATTTATATAATTCTATGTCTTATGATCCTGCTATACAGCCACCTGATGAAGGAGCAGCGCTCTGAAAGCTAGTACTTCCAAAAAAAATCTGTTGGACTCTAATCTGGTGTTGAGTGATTTTTAACTTTGTCCACCCCATTCTAACACCAGTACCTCCACATCATTTAACTTCAACATATGTCGTTTTGTTATAACACCAACGAATTTGCTGTAACGCGATTAACGAATTGGGGGATGCTGTTTCTCCAGCGTAAACTTTTAAAACATGTTTGGGCTGTAATGTCAACACAGCGCCAACACTTTAAGCACTAAAGCAGTTTTTCTATAATGCGAGATTGCACAAGAACACAACCATCACGCTATTGAAGAACTGACTGTATTGGGCAAAAGAATTGTGTGCCCCATTTTCTTGTGGGCATTTTGATGGCTTGCTGATCCATGAAGCAGCATCACTGAATACAGCGTGCAACTTTTTAATGGTTTTATTCCCAGTTGAGGCCATTAATAGATAATGGTTTACTTTTTCCTTCCCTGTGAGATGACAGCTTATTCATTCACATCTGGCAGGCACTTAGAGCTCCTTTCTCTTGTTTGAGAGAATGTTTACAAGATTACCTGTTTCATTCTAAAAAAAGACATATCTTCATACATCACAACAGTAGATGCTAAAAAAAAAATCACTGATTGATTGCACTCATTTCAGATATTTCTCTGCAGTTGGAATGCAGAGAAAGTTTCTGATTTGGGGTCAAGAGAGCATTAATAAATCCTATCACCTTAAAATTGTTGCAAGTGATATTTGCAGATTGTTATTTAATAAAGTATCAAATAAAATGGATTAAACCCTCACAGAAAAGACAAAGAAATGTGATGAAGTATAGTATTGCTAATATTACTGTCATTAACATTGCCATCAGATATTTCTATTTTTAAGCATAATATATTCCCTTTCTGCCATTTTTAATATTTTCATTATCGTGAGAATCCATAAACGAAAACAAGTTATCTTTAACTTAGGAAATAACTGAACAAGATTTCATCTGCTTTTAACTTATGCAAGTATAATAATCTACATAAACATAAATTAACAAGAAAATTGACAGCTGCTATGAAACTGTAAATTACATATGGAAGCGAAGAGAGAGATTTCAAAGATATTCTATGCACTCTATTCTCCCTGCCATCAATCTCAGCTCACAGTTCTTATCAGTTTGGATATTTTTTGTGCAGAATCCAAAGATTAGACTTCAAAGACTAGTGAATTCTCCATAGGCAGCCGTCTCTGTGAAAGCAGAGTTTTGTCCGTACAGTTTTCCAGATGATCACACTCTGCTCTCTGGTGGATTCTTAATTCTCAGCTCCCATCACTAGAACTGTCTTTGTCTTCTCAGGACATGACTGACTCTGGTCATTCTATGATCTGGAAAGGAATGAAACAGCAGCAGCAGTTCTCAACATAATCTCGGATGGCTCAGAATCCAGTTCTTTGACTTAGCCTCTTGACTGACTCCTCTAATTGTAATTTTTCACTTTCTTCTTTCTCTCTCCACCGAATGCCCCCATACTTTAACTTCCTTCCTGTTGATTTTGCTTCCAGGTCATGGGGTTTGCCTAGGTTGTATGTCAAATGAAGTAGTATTTATCATCCAAAAATTAAAATCGATCCATTTACAAATGAGAGAAACATTTAAAAAGTCCTTTTCAATCGTTAAACAAAATCACAGTCCCCAAATGATTTAAAGTTATTAAAAATCTTCCTGTTGCTACTGCTTTTGAATCAAAGGCCACTACATTTTTCATACGATGTATAGTTTTGAAATATTTTTCAGAGGATACAAAATGACATATTTATGTTCTCAACCAGCTAAATTTGATTGTTACATGCTTGAAACAACAATGGATTTTGGTATTTACTTTTAATATACATATACAATTTAGTTCAGACATCCTTGCAGTTCCATCTCCTGAAATCATACTTATTCATTCTACTGGGTGACATAATAACAGTAAGCTACTGACAGTCAGCAATTCTGCTTTATAACGGTTCTCTTAAAAAAGTATTCTTCTCAGTTAAAAATGTCAGCTTCTTGTGTGTATTGATTATATCAAGCTTGTAATTGATCAGCAGATGCCTTGTGAGAAATAGGAATTAATTGAATTGTGTTAATAGTGAACAGATTTGTTCATATCTTGTCAGTATGCAGAGACCTGCTCAGCTTCCAAATGTGGATGACCTTCAGTAAACCTAATAATTGAACTAAGGCAGGAACTGTTAATGTCATTTCTTATAAATGGAAGATTGCAATTTTTTTTCAAATTTCTCAAAGATGTACACTGTAACATCTATTGTGTTTAAATTTCTATTTCCTCTATTCGACATCATCAACCAATTAGGGTTGTTCAAGTTACATTCAATTAATTCTCTTTTTTTTAACATGGAGCTACCTAGAAAGGTGCTCCATTATATAAAGTCCTTCAGCTTGAATGTAGTAGTTGTTCAGATAATAATTACATCACAATTGTAACTTTGTTCCTTAGCTTTGGTTACAAAATCCATTAGAAATGACATTCAGTGTTTGATTAACTTAAATGAACAAGACACATTACATGAACTTCACCAAGGCACATTACACAGCACCTCCCAAACTCATGACCTCTATCAGCCAGAAGGACAAGGACAGTAGATATATGGGGACACTTCTACCCGCAAAGTTCCCTCAAAGCAACTCACCCCCATCCCGACTTTCAAATGTATCGCCATTCCTTCAATGACACTGGATCAAACCCCTGGGACTCTAATGGTATTTTGGCTGTACCTGCAGCAAATGAACACCATCTCAAGAGCAAGTAGGTTGAAACAATAAATGCTAGCATAGCCAGAAACACCCATTTTCAATGAATTAATGAAAGAAAACAATCCTTCCCAGAATTAGTCGTCATTCAGCTTATAACCCAGGTAATGTAGAGATTCAAGTATTCAGTCTATTATAATTTAAAAGCAAGCAGTGATCAATTTCTGCAATATACACTAACGTTTATCAGTTTCAAAAAAGCTGATTGGCTAGTTTAACAAAAATCTCAGTTCTTAAATGGTATGCAGCAAAATAAATTACATGATGAGCTACATTAATATTTGAATCTGGATAACTTGTTTGTCGATGATACTAACATCATTCTCAAGTTGATTAGAGGAATTCAGTATTAAAACTAGCCTAATTAAATGTCAATATCTCAATTTTTAACCTTATTAATACTGAATTTAGATAGCAGCCACAGCATAAATTTAGACGTAGGTTGGCATTAACGTTTGATAAGGTAACTTTCTTGAAGTTATTTAGAAAGAAAGAAGAGTCCTCTCAAACTGGCAGTTGCGAGCCAGTACATTTTTTTGGAAACATATTTTATTAACCCTATTTCAGTTTATGTTTACTTCAAAGAAAATATAATTGTGTGTAAAAGATGTTTCCATCTCTTCAGCTTCCCAAGCTCCCTGATTGATCATCAGAATCACTCGAAACATGAACTTGAATCCTTCTGCAGCTGAAAGAATTCAGATTAATGTACTATTGAAAGCTACAGATGTGGCATGAGATGGCTATAGCTGTAGTAATCACAGTTTAATGGGATTAGTGCTCTTAAACTTCTCAACAACATGAATAAATGTGATTGGAACTTAGGAACGAGCACTTAAAGTAATTTAAAATTTGGATCATTTAGCATTTACGGTTCACGAAAAGGATTACCCAACTCAGTAAAGTCCTCAAGATAGTGGGGGAAAATTGGTGTGTAGTGATCTTTGGGTGTGATTTGCGAGGTGGGACATGCTTATGCTGCTTATGAATAGCGTATAGTTTGATCCCATATATACATATTATATTTTATTCATTCATTCATGGGATGTGGGCATTGATGGCTAGGCCAGCATTTATTGCCCATCTGTAATTATTCAGAGGGCAGTTAAGAGTCAATTACATTGCTATGGGTCTGGAGTAACATGGGGTGGCACGGTGGCTCAGTGGTTAGCACTGCTGCCTCACAGCACCAGGGTCCTAGGTCCAGCCTCGGGTTACTGTCTGTGTGGAGTTTGCACATTCTCCCTGTGTCTGCATGGGTTTCCTCCCACAGTCAGGTGAATTGGCCATGCTAAGTTGCCCATAGTGTAAGGTGCATTAGTCAGAGGGAAATGGGTCTGGGTGAGTTACTCTTCAGAGGGTCGGTGTGGACTGGTTGGGCCGAAGGGCCTGTTTCCACACTCTAGCGAATCTAATCTAAACTAAACATCCAAATACATCACCGCATCCCCAATGCTGCCAGCCTCACATATTTGTTGATTCCAAAATTCTTCACTTATTCAGCTGTGATAGACAGGTAATGCTATACAATCTCTAGTATTCTGCATTCTCTCTCTCATGCTGTTGCAGAAAATTGATAAAAATGTAGAAACAACCCAGCGGAAGAAATAATCTATATTTACAGAGTCGAGCCGTGAAAATATTATAGAAAGGGTTTACAGGCAATTACTCTGCAGCGGTCATTAGCATTTTGAGGGATGGGCTAACTGTGGTTACTGTTTAGGATATTTCTGATATTAATGCTTGGTGCACCACCTTGCCTCCTGCAACTCTGCTAATTGCTCACTGGAGGAAGAACGCTTCATCTCTTGCCTTGGGACCCTCCAACCACACAGGATCAATGTTGATTTCACCAGTATCCTCATTTCCCATGCCCCTACCTCATCCCACATCTAATTCTCCAACTTGGCACTGCCCTCTTGAACTGTCCTACCTTTCCATCTTTCTTCCCACCTATCGTCTCCACCCTCCGCTCCAACCTATTACTTTCACCCCCACTTTCATCGCATTTCCAGCTTCTTCCCCCCCACTCCCTCCCATTTATCTGTCAGCCCCTTGGGCCTCCCCTCCCTTCCCATTTCCTGATGAAGAGCTTATGCTCAAAACATTGACTCTGCTGCTCCTTGGATGCTGCCTGACTGGCTGTGCTTTTCTAGCACTACATGTTTCGACTCTGATCTCCAGCATCTGCAGTCCTCACTTTTCTCCTTATACAACTAGGAACCCCTATCCGTTCCTGCTTGTCATCCTCTGCCAAATCCAATGCTGAGGAGCACTGAATGCAATTGTAGTATGCAAAAGAAGCTCACCTCAGAGTAGAAGTTGCAGCTTTCACAGCATGTTCTCCAGTAACATTGGTTCCATTTGAGTGAGGTAAATTCATCTCATAATCTAGGTGGTTGCTTTAAAGACTCTTAAATATCAACTAATTATCTAATTTCATTCGAACAACTAACATATCGTGTATCCTCAGATAAAATAATCTTGGACAGCAATTTTAAATGGGTGAGAAACAACTAGTAAAACAAACACTGAAATAAAACCATAAATTGCTGGAATGCTCAACAGATGAGGCTGAATCTGCGGAGAGAGAAACAAAAGTGAAAAACTCAGGCCAATGACCTTGCATCAATAAAGGGAAAACATTATAGCTATACAGTTTTAATTTTGAATCATGGAAGGGAGTAGCGGAGGAGGAATAGGATCAATGAAAGCATGGAAGACAGAAAAGATTAAATGACAGAAGGGATAAAGATGCAGGGAAGATAGGATGCAATGCGACAACAAACAAATAATGGGTTTCGAGACACAGTGTAAATGGAAACAGCAGAGTTATTACTGGAAGGCTGTAAAAATCTTAACTGAAAGATGAGATGCTGTTCACCAAGTTTTTATCATGTCTCAGGGGATATTTAAGAGGGTAAAGATTAGAGACATCCGAATTGGAGCAAGGTGGAGGATTAAAATAACAAGAGAGCAGAAACCTGGGCCCAAACTGTTGACTGAACATAAGTACTCTTCAAAGCAAATACATTGCTGTTTCACTTACAATTAGTTTCTGAGGCCCTAGAAGGTGGGAAGGAAGGAGGTAAGGTTAACAGGAAGGTGCTCTGTGAAGGGGAGAGGCTCCTGGGAAAGTTTGAAAAATGATCCCATCAGAATGCTAAAAGAAGCACAGAGGGAGAAAGATACGGTTGTTCGTGAAATCACATTACATGTAATGGCTATGACAGAGGGTGATCTATTGTATGCAGAGCCCGGCAAGATGGAAGGCAAGGTCGAGGGAATTTCGATCATATTTTGAGATACAGGAGAAGGGAGGAGAGCAAAAGTACGGGAAATGGCCTATGTATGGTTGGGAATCCTGCCAGTCATGGACCACAAGCTGTTTAATGCAAACTTAGAAAGTTTGAGGTTCACAAGCAGCCTAATACTCATATGTTTAAACCACATTGTGATCAAAGTTCAGCAACAACATATGCTGGGAAGCGCACTTATTTAACAACAATTTGTGGTAAGTAAAATATGCAGTGGCTTATTTGCATCTGCAAAGCTCTTTTCCTTCATAATTTTGTCCCCAAATCCTGGAATACCCTTCCTTAAACTCCTCTGTCTCTCTGCTACTCATTTCCCTTTATTGGATACCTCATGGTCATTTCCATATATGATTAGATTAGATTAGATTCACTACAGCGCTGAAACAGGCCCTTCAGCCCAACCAGTCCACACCGACCCTCTGAAGAGTAACCCACCCAGACCCTATTCCCCTCTGACTAATGCACCTAACACTACAGGCAATTTAGCATCACCAATCCACCTGACCTGCACATCTTTGGACTGTGGGAGGAAACCAGAGCACCTGGAGGAAACCCACGCAGACACAGGGAGAATATGCAAACTTAGGACCCTGGCGCGGTGAGGCAGCAGTGCTAACCGCTGAGCCATTGTGCTGCCCTATATGGCTTGGTTTCATAATATTCCTGTAAAATACCTTATAATTTTTATTGTTAAAAGCACTATGCTAACTAGGTTAGCATGAAGTTAGGTAAATTAGGTAAGCACGAAGTTGTTGTTAAGTTGGTCTTAACTTACAGGGAACTTAGTACCCATGATTTCTAACCACAGGTTTTGTGCAAATAGCCTTTATATTGATAGGTTAAAACACAACTATAAATCTGTTGGATTTTCAAAGGTTGTTTTATAGACAGAGCCAGCCAAAGATTGTCTTGTTTATTTTGAACTTGCCACTTTAAATCTTACAGAATATTGGCCCAATTTACTTGAAGTTATATCATGACACAGACTACTTACTAAGCTTTTAATATACGACCGTAATCCATCATTAGCTCTTCTGTAGAGACAAAGGCAGTGCCACTGTGGTGTCGGTTGTTGCTCTATTCAGTTAGTTAAAATTTAATTAACTGCATTATCAATAAAGTGCTGAATGTTAGAAAGCACCAAGGACAAGTGACTATGCAGTAAGATAATGGAATATAATTGATTTCAATACAACAAGCTTTAGTTCATGCTGAGAGTCCATGGTTTAGATCAAATAGTTCTTGCTGCTATATTGCTTGGTCATGGAAAATGTAATGATTTACTCTGTAGTACATGAAACAAAAAGTAAGCAATTCCTTATTCCCAATGTTGTATAAATACAAAAGGAACATGAGTTAGATTCAGGGTAACTTCAGTACTTACTTATTACAAACAGACTGCTATCACTTTACATGAAGTTGGAATTTAAGAGCATTAAATTGATAATCTGTGCCAGTATACATGAGATCATATTAAAGTAATTTTATCAAACTAAAGCAGTTTATATTATTGCAATTTTCGTAACATTAAACAATGATTAAACCCAAATGAAATCAGAAAATTAGAAAACAGGTGTTGGCCAGAAAACAAATCTTAAAGAAAGAAGATAAAAGAAGCAGTCTAAAGGATGATTGAGATTCCTGTTAGGAATCTGAGAATTGAAAATCTACACTTAATGCTTAAAATTACTGAGAATGGAGTCAAAAATTGTTTTGCCTGATTTGAAAATCTAACCGATCAAAGTGGAAAAAAGATCATTAGACCTTAATGCTATAACGTCTTGACAAGTACTATATGACTGTGTGTGCACATTTGTCAGAAGAACAATATGTAGATTTGGAAACTGTTAAAATAAATTCAATGCGCATGAGCTCGCTTCTGAAGATGATTGTTTAAAATGAATAAACCTAAATAGGCATTTGTAAGATTTGCAAGAGAAAAGAAGAATAATAAGGTCAGTTGTTTTGATTAGTTTGAAATATTTGAAAAAATTTGAAAAATTAGGGAAAGTATGTCTTGTTAGAATTCAGAAATAGCATTCCTGCAAACCTAAAAACTTATTTAGACGAGCATGAAATTTCAAAGATTCAAGAAGCAGTGGTTCAGGCAGATAATTGTGATAGTCACACAAACATAAGAACATAGGGATCGGAGTTGGTTATTCAGCTCATCAAGATCGCCCTGCCATTCAATATGACTGTGGTGACAGATAACATCAATTCTGTTTACCACACTATCCATAACTGTGTATGCCACTTGTAATCAAATATCTATCGATTTCTACCTTAAACATAATCAAAGACTGAGCTTCCAAGACCTCTGTGGTAGAAAATTTCAAAGGTTCATAACCTTTTGAGTGAAGAAGAGTCTTCTAATCTTGGACTGAAGTGGCATCCCCTTTATTATTCTTGCTATATAAGTGTGTTCCCTGCTTCTAGACTCCCTATCTCAAGGAAATATCTTAACTGCATCAACCCGTCTAAATTTTAAAATATTTTATAAATCTCAATGAGATTACCTCTCATTCTTCAAAACTCCAGAGAATAGAGGTCCAGTTTGTCCACTCTCACTTCATAGGTCAGTTCCGCCATCCCAGGGACAGGACTGGTGAACCACCACTGTAATAATAATTCCTGAGGTAAGGATACCAAAACTGCACACAGTGTACCAGATGTGATCTAACCAAGCTCCTATACAATTGAAGAAAGATTTCACTACCCCTTACTCAAATCCTTTTGCAATGATGTTTACATTCCATTAACCTTCCTAATACCTTGCTGCATCTGCATGTTAGCCTTCAGTGACTTGTCAACATCTAGATCCCTTTGTATATCTCCACTTTCCAAACTCTTACAGCTTAAGAACTGTTTCCTACCAAAACAGATAACCTCCCATTTTTCCACATTATACTCCACCTGTAATGTTCATGTCCATTCATTAACCCTGTCCAAATCTTTATGAGTTGCTTTGTATCTTTCTCATAAAACCCATTCCTACTTAGCTTTCTAGCCCCTACAAATTTGGAAATAATACATTTGGTTCCCAACGGATAGAAACTCTATAGTATGGAAGCAGGCCAACACCACTCCTTCATACCCAACCTTCTACCCTATATTTCCCATAGTTAATTCACCTAACCTGCACACTATGGGCAATTTGGTAAGGCCAATCCACCTAACCTGCACAGCCCTGGACACTATGGGAAATTTAGCATGGCCAATCCACCTAACCTGCATATCTCTGGACAGTGGGAGGGAACCAGAGTACCCTGAAGGAAACCCATGCATAGGGAGAACATGCAAACTTCACACAGCCTGAGGATGGAATCATACCCGGGTCTCTGGTGCTGTGAGACAGCAGTGCTAACCACTGAGCTACCAGGCCACCCATTGATATCAAAATCATATAAATCATTGATATCTTTGTGAACAGTTGGAGCCCCAAGTACTGAACCATGCTATACCCCACTAGTGACAGCCTACTAATGAGAGAATGGCCCATTTAGTCCGAAGTTAAAAATCACACAACACCAAGTTATAGTCCAACAGGTTTATTTGCAAGCACTAGCATCTCCAAACCATTTAGTCCTGTTCTCTATTTTCTGGCTGTCAGCTCATCATTAATCCATGCCAGGACATTACCTTTTATTCCATTCACTTTAATTTTTCTAACCAACCTCCTGTGGTGGACTTTAAGATGGGAAGAGAAAGATTTAAAACGGGGAAATTTTTTCACACAGAGGCTGTTTTGTGTGTGGAGTGAACTGCCTGGAGAAGTGATAGAAGCAGATATAGTTACAACATTTAAAAGACATTTAAACAGGTACATGAATAGGAAATATTTAAAGGGATATGGATCAAATGCAGGCAAATGGGACTAGTTTAGTTTGGGAAACTTAGTTAGTATGGACAATTTGGAGCGAAGGGTCTGTTTCCATGCTGTATAACTCTTTGTCTCAATGACTCAATTTTCCATTCACAAATTCATTCTCACTGTGCTCAATCAATCATTATCAACAAGGTGGCTATTTATCCCATCCTTTATATGAGACTCTGTCATTTGCCCTACTACTGATGTAAGGTTAGTAGGTCTGTGGTTTCTTGTTTTCTCTTTCACTCCCTTCTTAAATTGTGGGATGACATTTGCTACTTTGCAATCTGCGGGACTCATTCCAGAAGCAATTGAAATTTTGAAGATAACCACCAATGCATCAACTATCTCTATAGCCACCTCCTTCAACACTATAGGATGCATACCATTAGGTACTGAGGATTTATCAATTTTCAGCCACATTAATTTCTCCAGTACAAACCTCTTATTGATACTAATTTCCTTCAACTCCTTATTCTTCCTCGTCATTTGGATCTCTAGTTCTGGGAGATTTCTAGAATTGTCCTCAGTGTAAACAGACACAAGTTAATCATTTCACTTCGCTGTCACTTCTCAGCTGCTCATTGTAAACTATCCTGACTCTGTCTGTATCAAACCTACATTTGTTTTGACCAAGTGCTTCCTGTCTATATACATATTGATCAGTTTTTACAGTCCATTTCTACTTTTTGTTGTAAGATTACATTTAAATTCTATTTTTCTTTTCCTTATCAATTCTCAGTCCCCCTTTATTGCATTCAGTTAACCTCCCAATCCACAGAATTACTGCTATTTCTAGTGACTTTATAAGCCTTTTCTTTTAATCTTATAGGATTTCGAATATATATTTTGTACAGAAACCGTCAGAAGGCATTGGGTAAAATACCAACTAATGGGTTTGGCAGCAAAGAGGAAGGCCATTGAACAAAAACTGCAGAGACAACATGGATACAAAGTTGATTGAGTGAAAGAGATAGTTCAGATTGGAAGAAGGTATGCAAAAGAGGTATCATCTCTTGATATTAATATACTTACATTGGAGATGTAAACTTGTGTGTGCCAAGCACAATTTTAAAATTCCAGATGACACTGACTTGAAAGTACTGTAAATTGTAAGGAACACCGTGATAGTGAAACCAGTTGAATGGGTTGCATGTAGCAGATGAAATTTACTACAGAGAAATGTGAAGCGATACATTTTGACAAGTAGATTGAGGAGATACTAAACAAAACAGTATAATTCTGTAGGGAGTGCAGGAACAGAGATCTAGGGATACAAACGCTGATCCTCGAAGGTGGCAAGTTAGGTTGGAAGTGTGGTTAAAAATGCAAATAAGCCCTGGATTAATGAACAGAGGCAGAGGATACAAGTGCAAGGAAATAACAATTTATATCTGAGCAGAGCAGGGCTAGAGAAAGACACTTAGAAGAGTGGTTGAGAATCAGGGAACGCAGATATAAGATGATTGAAAACAGAACCAAAGCTGAAATCTTTTTTAAATAGAGTAGGTGTTTTGGTCTGAAATACACTCTCTGAAAGGATGGGTAGATGCACACTAAATTATGGCTTTCAAAACATAATCAGACCAGCACCTTAAGAAATAAAATCTTCAAGTTATGGAGATAGAGAGGGAAATAGGTCTAGCTGAATTACTCTTACAAGGAATTGTGGTCTGGACTGACTCATTGATTTCCTGTGTTACAATGATAACACAAGCTGTTATTAAAAAAAGAAGCCATAATTTCCACCATATGATCATAAACCATCATATTTAGTGAGTCAAGTCTGATATTTGCTTATAATTCCTGTTAAGCAAAACTCAAAAACTTTTATTCACTTGTGGGATGTGGATGTTGCTGGCTGGGCCAGCATTTATTGTCTGAGAAGGTGGTGAGCTGCCTTCCTGAATCACTGCAGTCCTTGCACTTGTAAGGAATCTGCAATACTGTTAGGGCATGAATTTCAGGATTTTGACTCAGTGACACTGAAGGAATAGTGACATATTTTCAAGTCAGGACAGTGAATGACTTAGAGAGGCACTTGCAGCTGGTGCTGTTTCCCATGTATCTGCTGCCCTTGTCCTATATGGAAGTGGTCATGGGTTTGAAAAGTGATGTCTAAGGAGCTTTGGTGATTTTCTGCAGTGCATCTTATGTACTGTACACTGCTTCTACTGAATGTTGATGGTGGAGGGAGCAGATGTTATTCCAAATAAATAGGCTGTTTTGTCCTGGATAGTGTCAAGCTTCTTGAATGTTGTTGGAGCTGCACTCATCCAGGAAACTGGGGAGTAATTAATCACTTTCTTGGCTTGTACCTTATATGTGATGGTCAAGCTTTGGGAAGTCAGGAGGTGAGTTACCACAATATTTCTAGCATCTGACCTGCTCTTGCAGCCACTGTATTTACATCGCCAAACCAGTTGAGTTTCTGCTCAGTGGTAATCTCCAGTATGTTGACAGTTGGGAATTCAGTCATGGTAATGCCATTGAATGTCAAGGGAGGTATTTGGCTTGAATCTAACTGGAGATGATCATTTCCTCACATCTGTTTGGCGCAAATGTCACTTGCCACTTTTCTGCCCAAACCTGAAAATTGTCCAAGTCTCACTGATTTTGAACATTCCATGCTGTACATCTCTATGACTGCTTCAGTGTATGAGAAGTTGTGAATGGTGCTGAATATTATGCAATCATTGGCAAACATCCCCATTACTGACCTAATGATAGCAGAAATGTCATTGATGAAGCAGCTGAAGATGGTTGGGCTAGGACACTACCCTGAGGAACTCCTACAGAGATGTCCTGGAGCTGAGATGACTGACCTCCAACAACCACAACCATCCTCCTTTGTGCCAGGTTTGAAACTAAGCAGTGGAGAGATTTTCCCCAATACCCATTAACTCCAGTTTTGCGAGGGCTTTTTGATTCCACATATGGTCAAATTTGGCCTTGATATCAAGGGCAGTCACACTCACTTCACCTCTGATTTTTGTGTAAAGGAGATATCCTGGCAATTTTCCACATTGTTGGGTAGATGCTAGAGTTGTATCTGTACTGGAACAACTTGGCTAAGGGTGCAACAAGTTCTGGAATGCAATAGTGTTCAGTAGTATTACCAGAATGTCAGGACCCATATCTATGATTTTTGCAGTATCCATTGCCTCCAGCCATTTCTTGATATCACATGGAGTGAATTCAATTGGCTGAAGAATTGCTGTTGTCCTCTGGAGGAGGCAGTGATCAATGATCCACACGGCATTTCTGGTTAAAATTAGCTGCAAATGCTTCATCCTTATCTTGTGCATTGATGTGCTGGAATCCCCTATAATTGAGGATAGGAATATTTGTGAAGCCTCCTCCTCCAGTGAGTTGTTTAATTGTCCACCACCATTCACAACTTGATGATGCACTTGATCTGATCCATTAGTCATGGGATCGCTTAGCTCTATCACTTGCTGCTTCTGCTCTTTCATACTCAATTAGTCCTGTTTGGTAGCTTCAGATTGGCACCTAAGTTTTAGGTATACACGATGCTGTTCCTGGCATGGCAGGATCGATGGTAGTGTCAGGTATATGGCAGGCTGTAAGTTTACAAATTGCTTTGCATTGCAATTTGGCTGTAGTCTTTCATGGATGCCCAGGCTTGAGTATTTTAAGTCTGTCCCATTTAGCACATTGAGGGTTTCTTTCTTCATGTTTTGTGGCACTATCAATGTAAAGGTAGGACTTCTGTCTCCACCAGGTTGTGCAGCGGTCACTCTTGCTGTTATTGGCACTGTGTTATACCTATTTCTAAGACTCATTAGTCATGACTAAGCTTTACATTTATTTTACTTAGTCCCGATTCCATCTTCCAAGCATGGTCCCCAGGATCAGTCTCTCTGTTGCTTCTGAAACACTTTCTCAAGCATATACAGAACAGATGGTTTATTTTAAAAATATCTGGGCAAGATTTTTTAAAAAATCATTGTTTTACTGATGGGTTCATTGTCTATAACTAATTGTTCCTGCAAAGGTGGAGGTGAATCATGTTTTATCAACTGATTGCCTTTTGGGTCATTACAGAGACTGATTAAATAGAGAAAATATATAAAAGGCAACCACATTGCATTGGGTGTAGATCAGTAAGCTTCATCTATGAGCAGTTGGGAGAGAGCACATCCCCTAAGACACTACCTGAAAGAGTTTGTATATCTGGGAATTCGGACACACTGGGCGTTCAGTGCAGAGGGGCAGCAGTGCTTTTCCCTTATTACTTCTTTGGTTTGTAGTTTGGAAGATAGTCTTTGTGGCTAATAGTTCGTAAGGACTATATTCCATAATTACGAGGACCAAGCATCAGGCTCTACATTAATTGAAATGACTTTATATAAAGCAACTTCTAAAAGGTTTAATTTGGAGGAGTAAGTCATGGCAGGAGACTTTAAAGATTTGATGTGCTTGTTCTGCTCTATTTGAGAAGACAGGCACAGTTAAAGGGCCTGCGTGAATGCAAGTGCAGCTCCTGGAAGCCCAGGTTTTGGACACTGTGGAGCATCGACAAGGTGGAGAATAGCATGGATAGCATGTGAGAGGTGGTTACATCACATAATAAGACTCCACAGGTTGGAAGGGAATAGGTGACCACCAATCCGAGCAAAATGTTTGGGAATGCAATACAGGCTTCTCCACTGACTATTGCCTTGCAAAACAAATATACCACTTTGAATACTGCTGGGATAATAGCCCAAGTATCTGAGGAAAGCAGCAACAGCCAAATTCATTGCACCATGATTGCCTCTGCTACATAAAGGAGGAAGGAATGAGTTGGGAATGCAAGAGTAATTGGGTATTCATTTGTAAGGGGAATGAATAAGCTTTTCTGTGGCTGCAAATGAGATTCCAGGATGGTATGTTATCTCCCTGATGCTAGGTTAAAGGATGTCTCAGAGTTGGCAAAGTAGACAGGCAGGAGGCTGGAAGAACACAGCAAGCTACGCAGCATCAGGAGTCAACGTTTCAGGTATAACCCTTCTTCTGGACTGGGGGTGGATGTGGGGAGAGCTGCAGTTAAAGGAGGCGGCAGGGGGTGGTGAAGTGGGGATAGAACAAGACAGGTAGAGGGTACCACCTGGAGAAAGTGAGGACTGCAGATGCTGGAGATCAGAGCTGAAAATGTGTTGCTGGAAAAGCGCAGCAAGTCAGGCAGCATCCAAGGAGCAGGAGAATCGACGTATCGGGCATGAGCCCTTCTTCAGGAACCACCTGGTTGATCAATAGGAGGAATGAATTTGGTTAGTGGCAGGGAGCAGTGCAAGGAGGGGGAGGGGCTGGGAAGGGAATCAGGGGATGGTAAGGGAAGTTTTGAAATTGGAGAACTCAAAATGTTGAGTCTTCCAGGCTGTAGTCTGCCCAGGTGGAAGAGGAGGTGTTTTCCTCCAACTTGTGGTTTGATTTGTTGTGGCAATGGAGGAGGCCAAGGATGGTCATGTCAGAAAGGGAGTAGGAAGGGGAGTTGAAATGGCCGGCAACTGGGAGGTCTGGCCGGCCCGTGCAGACCCGGCTGTGATGCTCGGTGAGCTGTTCCCTAGATTTATGTTTGGTGCACCCGATGTAGAGAAGACCACTAGACAAAGGACATTCTGGATGGGGAGGGTGAACAGCTAGTAGCTGTGGTACAAACTGGTACCAACAACTTAGGTTTAAACCTCAGGGCTCAGGTCCTAAAAGCAGAATATAAGGAGTTAGGAAGTAAGTTAAAAAATAGGACCTCAAAAGATAGTGCTTTTAGGATTACTGTCATTCCACATGCTGTGCAGCATGATGGCACAGTGGTTAGCACTGCAGAATCACAGCACCAGGGACCCAGCTCAGATTCCAGTTTTGGCCGACTGTATGGAGTTTACAAGTTCTCCCTGTGTCTGCATGGGTTCCTGCTGTGTGCTCCAGTTTCCTCCCATAGTTCAAAGATGCGCAGGTTAGGAGAATTACTTATGGTAAACGTGGGGTTATGGGTACAGGTGGGGTCATGGTCTGTGTGGGATGCTCTTTGGAGGGTCAGTGCAGACTTGATGGACCAAATGGTCTCTTTCTGCACTGTAGTGTTTTATGATTCTATAAAATAGCAGGACATATACTAGATGAATATGTGGCTGAAGTGATGGCGTGATGGGGAGGATTTCAGATTCCTTGGATACTGGGACAGTAAAAACTGAATAGGTTACACTTAGGCAGGAGTGAAACTGATGCCCTACGGGCAGTATTTGCTGTAGGTGGGGAGGCTTTAAACTAAAATGGCAGGGGGATGGGAATCTTTGCAATGAGTCAGAGGATGGGGAATCAAGGACAACAACAAATGACAGATAGGAGAATAAGTGATAGGCAGAGAAATCAATTTGCCTGAATAGCTTAGGAAGAAAAACTGGATGTTAGGGAGTGAAACCCATGCATTTATGTTATTTTAAAATAGCATTTGTCATTGTCATGTGAATCTCATCATATCAGTGCTGATATGGAGGTGACTTTATGTAACATGGAAAATGAAAAGAAAAAACAACGTATTTGTCACTGACATGTTTCTCTCAAAATTTACTTCCTGTTTTCACTTCCAACTGACATATTAAAATACCAACCACAAACATACAAATGTGATTCAATGTTTTACTTTAATATAAAATGCGTTGCACATGAAAATTCCAGAAGCATTTGTATAAAAAGTTATTAAAAAAACCTCAACAGAACAGTGTTATACATATTTACCTAGTATCTTTTTACACAACCCAAAACCTAAATTGCACCTGGTGACTTTTTACATAATAAACATTCCCAAATGGAACAAAAATATCAGAAACAAAGTTTCATCTAATTACAAGCATTCACAGAAAAAAAAATCACATTTTTCACTATGAATAATCATATGTACACAGCTATAAGCAGGTCTCACTTTAAGCTAACATTTGCCAATCCAGGGACCTGAGAGACTTAACACAATATCTACATAGTTACTTCCTGTATAAGTTTGGCCTTGCTTCTCCCACAATTTAAAAACAAAGATAGCTGAATCATCAGAGTACATGAGCATAATCATTCAGCATTAAACAATTACATGAAATGGGGTCACTTTCAATTAGAATCTGTGGCCAGCAAATATTTAAAAATTGTAAGTTCCAGATTTTGTTTTGTGATTATTGCACCTTTCAAGTGTTAATGCAGCGTAATCAGAAATGTCACTTAAAATAGTGGCATACTGGGAAATAATGTAAAACCACAGGAAGTGTTGTAGCCCACTTTGTCTGTTGGGTCCGCTCAAAATATCTTCAAAATGTCACTCAGTGGACTAATGTGCACCCCTGACAATCTGTGCTTGGCAAAATGCTGCTCTTATGGGTCTAGACAGTAGAATTGGTAATGCACAAAAATATTTTTAACTTGATTCACTGAACATTGACCAGCAGCAGGTGAAGAATATAGAGGCCAACAGATCTTTTTATTTGAAGAGCTACGAAACTTGGAACTGTCTTATACTGAACAAGGCAACACATTTTCTCACTGACAAATACATATGTCAGAAAGCCATGACATGGAGGTGCCAGTGTTGGACTGAGGAGGATAAAGTCAGAAGTCATATGACACCAGATTATAGTCCAACAGATTTATTTGAAATCACAAGCTTTTGGAGAGGTGTGCTCTGAAAGCTTGTGTTTTAAATAAACTTGTTAGACTACAACCTGATATTATGTGACTTCTGACTTTATGAAGAAGTGGTGTGGGTGAAATCCCTTTTCACCTAGACTAGATTGGTTGTGAAAAGTGTTGAGGTGAAAATTTTAAGACGACTGAATTTACTGCTGTGTGCTGGCCAGCTGAAATCATTTTCAGGAAGTCTGAGGGCATTAAAGACATTATTTAGGACTGAAAAGGCAAATAACAACAAAATAAATAACACTGCATGTTAATGTGGCAAACAAACAGTAAATTGCAGACCAAATGGTCAATTATTTTAAGAGCACATGACTAAGGTAAAAGAGGAAAAAATCTCTCAGAATGGTAACGAGGTTTGAAATTATTTCCCAGTATGAAGACAAGTATATTAACTGGCTATTACTTAATGACTAATCCTGCTCTGTTCGATTGACAAAATTATTTTAGTATCGTAGTTATAGTGAAAGACCAGGGAAGCAGAACAAATTGGACAACTTCATTCAAAGAATCATCATTGGCACAATGGGATGACTGACCTTCTGTGTTGTAATTCTATTACTGCTTTAGATCCTAATGGGCAAAGGTATGATTTACAATCAACCCAAAATAGGGGATAGGTGAAACTGAAAAAAAGTAGGCTAGTGTTGAGCTTCAGCATACTAGATTCAGCTGCACAACTCTTCTTGTTCTTGTTCAAAGACTGAAAGTGAAGAATACAATTTGATATAGCATTGCTCTGCCCTGTTCTGGCTAAGAATGACCTGTTATAAGAATGCATGTTACTGCCATACTCAGTATTGTTTAAGCTACAAACTAAAACATTGGAGGAATAGATAAGATTTAAAAGACTGCAAATACTGGCTAACCAAAATAAAAACGAGAAATGGCAGAATTATACAGCGGGTCTTCAGCATTTGAAAAATTTTTTTTCATGTAAAAGCATTTACAGTTTTTATTTCAGGAGTGTGATTCAATTAAGGTCTAAATGAAGCTTTTCCTGCTTTGGAGTTAAAAAGCACCTGACTTTCAACATTTAGCCATTTTAAACATTTTAAAAACGCAATCAAGTGCTTGCACTCATCATTCAAAGCAGGCTTGGAACCTACAATTTAAAAGTTTACTGCAACAAATTGAACTTTTCATAGAAATAAAAATGTTTTATAATAATGAATATGGTCTGATCTTTTTAGTTTTAGGCACAAATTCAAAAACAAATCTAAGGAAAAGTGGGATTTAAAATGTTTAAAACAAAAAAAGTCTGGCTTGGGGATACACAATGCATTATACTGTAAATGTATCCTTATACACAGGTAAATTACAGCATCACAACTCCAGGATGCATCAAAACTTGCTTCCCATCTCTCTAATAAGGTACTTTTTTGGTGGAAGGAAAGGGACTAGATTTAATACTAATGTCATATTCAAAACTGTTAATACAGACATTGGTTTAATTATCAAATATAGTATGGTGTAACAGTTTATTACTTCCAAGTGAAAACACAATTTTTGAATATTAGTTTCCCCAATAGTGATCACTTCTGGTTGACAACTACTTTCATTTCACAAACCTACTAGATACAATTCTCACGGATTCTGTATTTCACAATTTAATCTTTCACAAAAAGTCTCAAGTTCCTTTATGCAGTTGCTTGCCTCAGGAGGGATTGCTTCAGTTACTGATGCCTTCCACCTATGTAGGGCCTCCATGGCTCCTCTAGGGTTACTAGGAGCAAGGTCATAAACCGCATAAACTGCTGCTAACTGTACAGGCCATGGAACACCTGAAAACATAGTAATCAGAAACCATGATCACAAACTGTTCAATATAAAACATAGAAAACAGTCTCTGTTCAAAATATCCGATACAGAACAGATTTTCTTCCTTCCAGAATTAGCAACGGCAACTTTGAACAAGATCATTTTCCCGCATATCATGCTGTAAAACAAAGTCTTGTTAAAGATTAATTAGATGAAGGCACAGAGCATCCAGATACTCCATCAGTTCTACCAAAGGTTGGCTTCAGCACTGTTCAGTCCTACGTTCTTTATTAAATCAAATTTAATTTCTAGGTGGTGAAAAGATCTTCCTTTACTTCCCAGCTTTCGATGAACTAGTTTTGATAATTTAAGAACAAAAAAGGAAACTGAACGTAAGAGCAACAGCAGCAAGGTATCTGACCTAGCCAATATGCTTTGCAAGTCCAAAAGATCATGGCTTATCTAATTGTGGCCGAGACTCTTGCCTGGCTCCATAACTCTTGATTTCTTTGTAGATTAAAAATCCATACAACACAACCTAAATCTATCATCTAGCCTCAGCTGTTCTCTGATGTACACAATTCCAGATTAACAGCCCTGTGAGAAAATACATTTCTCCTCACGATCTTAAAAGTGGGATATCCTTTTTTTGAAGCAATGCCATGTGGTTCTAGGTTCCCCCAAAAGAGAGAGAATAAACTTTCAGCATCTATCCTATTGAACCTCCTGAGAATATTGTATGTTTCAATAAGATCTCCTCAATCTGCTAATTTCCAATCAACATAACAAATCACTCCTCAAAAAACAAACCCTTCATCTCACGAATCAACCTAGTGATCCTGCTGTGAACTCCTTCCAACTGAAGGACTTCTTTCCTAAAATAAGGAGAGCGAAACTGAGTGCAATACACTGGTGTGCTCTTACCTTGAGTAGTTACAGCAGCAGGAATTCCCCACTTTAATACTTCAGTCCTCTTGCAATAAAGGCCAAGATTCCAAGTGCTTTCCTAATTACCTGCTTTACCTACTTGATACCTTTTCTTTTAATTTGTGTGTGAGGGCACACGAATCTCTCCATCTATTTAAATAATATTCTGCTTGTCTATTTTTTCCATCAAATTGGACAAACTCTTAATTTTTCCACATTTTATTACAGGTTGGACTAAATTAGGATGACAGATTTCATTCCCTCGAGGACACCAGTGATTTGATTTGACTTGACTTATTGACTTATGACACGTTTTGTTTTGTAAGCAGTACAGGTAGTTCATAGCAAACAAGGACATACAGATCATAGGGTGAACTGAACCAGACTGATTGGTGAAAAAGGCCTATGCTAGTTCTCATTGTCAACATTAGTGAGAATAGCTTTACAATCCACATTACTGCCTAATCTTGTTAATCAATATGCTTCCTTTTGCTGACTGTATACCCTCAAAACTTCTTGTCCTCCTTATATTTGTTTCATTCGCAAATTTGGCTCCAATACAGTTGCTCTTTCATCCACCAGTCTAAAGATATGCAGGTTAGGTGGATTGGTAATGCTAAATTGCCCATAGTGTCCAGTGATGTGGAGACTAGGTGGATTAGCCATGGGAAACGCAGAGTTACAAGGATGGGGCAATGGGGCAGGTCTGGGTGGGATGTACTTCAAACGGTCGATGTGGATTCGATGAGCCGAGTGGCCGGATTCCACACTGTAGGAACTCTATGATTACTTTCTTTCATAAAATGCTTTCTGTTTGACTGTATTATCATTTTCTAAATGGTGCAATGAACAGGTGATACAAATCGAATAAGAACATAACGATGAAATATGAATAACAACAATGTGAACAATTCTATTCATTAGAATGACTAAAAACAAAACATGCAAAATGAAAAACATAACACAACCTGACTGGGTTTCTTACACATGAAACCATATTTATATATTTGCTGCCCTAAGTTGTACGTGAAGAAATTTTAAATTTAAGTCCTGAATTTGGCAAGTTAGTGATGAAGTTTTGTTAGCTTGACACTTAAATGTCAGTTATATTGTATCTGATGTGTTCTCCATGATAACGCCCCTACAAGTTCACTTTATAATCAGTCAGCGACGTTCTCAAATATAAATTTTATTGACCCGTTACCTGATAAATTCTTGTGAATTGTCCCGATGAGTACACAATGAAAAGCTTCAATTAAGTGTCTTTATTCAGCAACACAAGTTTTGTACCACAATCGCCTTGTTAGATATTAATCTTTACTGTTAGACTGTTGTGTCTCTCTCTCCAGATCTGGCAATGGGTTTGCCACTGATGTGTAAACAAGAATTATCTGGCAGCTACCCAAATTATGCCCCTTTGCAACTATTTATCAAAATTTGGACTAATTTCCCTAGTTATTACATCTTCAGCCATTTTTTTGATGAATGCAGCTGCAGCACGAGGTCACCTGAAAAGTCTAATTTTCCCTTCAGCCAAAGATTTCAGTTTTTCTTTTTTTGCAGTCATTCTAGATTATGTTTTCTGATTTTCAGGATTATAATTGCCTCTCAAAAGATGATTTCGTGACCTTTTATCTTCTTTTTTCATGTTATATGGCATCACTGGAAATTTTTGCCAATCTCCAAAAGCCACTGAATTAAGTGGTTTGCGAGGCCATTTCAGAATCAAACACATTGCTGTGGATTTTGAGTCACATGTAGGCTCGACCAAATAAGGATGACAGATTTCCTTCCCTAGAGGACACCAGTGATTTGATTTGATTTATTGTAGTCACAGGTACATAATTCCAGTGAAAAGCTTTGTTTTGTGAGCAGTACAGCAGACCATAGCAAACAAGGACATACAGATCATAAGAGTGAATTTAACCAGACTGATTGCTGAAAAAACCCTTATGCCACTTCTCAGTGTCAACATTAGTGAGAATAGCTTTATAATCCACATTTATGAGTTGAATTTCAATTTCAGCAGGTGCGTTATCATGACCCACCATCTCTGCACACCTTCCCTGTTTCATCGCTAGGACAAAATTTAACCTGTTCAATCCATCATCGTCTTTCTCGCCCTACTCTAGTCTTTTATTCCATCATTATGAAGGCTAATTCACTTGCCAGCTTCTATTACTGGTCAATGCTCAAGTTCAAGATTTTAACTTCACTTCTTTTTCTTTACTGACAGCTCAGGTTGACTAAGCATCCCAGAATGTTCTGTTTTTAATCAAATTGATATCAGACTGAATGCTTTTCACTACAAAGGATAAAATCTAGTCTGATCTGGAGTAGATAATGAATACATTCTTTCAAAGATAATACTCTCTCATCCTAAATTGATAATAACAGCAGAAACTGAAATTCAACTCATTGCCTTCTGACAGGACAGGAAACGATCCTTGAGAGCTGAGATGGGAAGGAATTTCTTCAGTCAGCGGGTGGTTAATCTGTGAAACTTAGTGCCACAGAGAGGGCTCTGGAGGCCAAGACAATGAATGTATTTAAGACAGAGACAGATAGGTTCTTGATTGGTAAGGGAATCAAGGGTTACGGTTAGAAGGCAGGAGAGTGGGGTTAACAAACGTATCCGCCATAATCGTAGAGTCAATGGGCTGAGTGGTCCAATTCTGCTCCCATATCTCGTACTCTTAAGGACAGTATCAATTCAAGAAAATATTGATTTCCTGGAGGTCTCCATTGAAGAGGCTAATCTTGGCCAAATTGCACGTATTTAGGATCCACATCCCAGAGTGCAGAATCTATTGGGCCTCCAGTTTAAGGTTTGCAGGTAAGGAGGCCTGCACCATTTCTCAGACGATCTTCTATTCGAATTTACATGTGCTAATGACTTGTTTGCAATTTTACATGCATGGGGATGTTCACACATATGAACAAATTAGGAGTACAAATCAGCCACTTCAATAAAGACACGGCTAATTGGATTACTTCACAGTCATGCACCTTCCCTACCTTCGACGTCACCCACCACCAACCCTGATAGCTCTATGTTCATGTTAAAATATTCAAAGACTGCTTCCAATGCCTTTTGACAAAGAGACCTCCAAAAACTCAGGTTTTTGAGGTGAAAGCAAATTCTCAACTGTCTGAAACCCCTACTTTTTAAACAGTGACCACAAATTCCATATTCTCCAACAAAAGGAAAAATATTTTTCTACATCCACATTGTCAACACCCTAAAGACCTTATGTGTTTCAATCAAGTCACTTCTTACTCTTCTAATCTCCAGTAGATACAAGCTCACCCTGTTCAACAAGACAACTCACCCATACCAGGAATGGTCTAGCAAATCTTCTCTGAACTGCTTCCAATGCATTCTTCCTTAAATAAAGTTGACCAATATTGCACATAGTCTGTTCTCACTCAGCATCCGTAGCAAAGTGGTGGATGCACTACAGCATCTGTGGAGGGAGAAACAGAGTTAACATAGAATCCAAAATGACTCTCCTTCAGAACCTAGTGCCAAAGAAGAGTTATGTCGGACTCAAAGTTAACTCAACTTCTCTCTCTGCAAATGCTGCCAGACCCATTGAGCTTGCTGATTTTATTTCAGTTCGCAGTGCTTTGCTTTTATTCTTACTCCTGATGTGGACGCACAAATGCCCTTGTATAACTGAAGCATTACCTCCTTACCCTTGTATTTAATTTCCCTTGCAATGAATGGGAACATTCCATTAGCTTACAAATCAACCGTTCGTAATTCATATGAACATACAAATCAGGATCAGGAGTAACCCATTCAGCCCCTTAAGCCTGTTCTGCCATTCAATAAGATCACAACTGATGTGACTGGAACATCAAATCCATATTCCGACTGACACTGATAACCTTTCAATCTCTTGTTTAACATTAATCTGTCTATTCCTTTCTTCAAGATGTTTAACAACACTCCTCCCACTACCATTTCAGCAAGAGAGTGTTTGAAAAACACTCAATCTGCAGAAGAAAGATTTTGCCTAATCTTTTGAACAGTGACCTCAAGGTTCTAGACCCTTAGGTGGAAATATGTTCTCCATATCTATCCTGTCCAAGACCCTTCAGGATTTTATTTATTTCAATCAAGTTGCCATTTACTCCTCTATCTTCCAGAGAATACAAGTCTAGTCTGTCGGACTGTTCTTCATAAAACAGCCCTACCTCATTCAAGGTATTAGACTAGTAAATGTTTTCTGAATTGTCTTCCATACAGCTTTCCTTAAATAAGGTGATCAATACTGTGCACAATACTCCAGATGCAGTCTCACCAGTGCACTTTATAACTGAAGGATAACCTTCCTACCTTTTTATTCTATTCTCCTTGCAATAAATGATAATCTCACTTTAACAAAATTAACAATAAACTACTTGCTAGATCTGCAAACAAATCTTTTATGATTCATGTACTACTACACTAACATCCCTCTGGAGCACAGAGTTCTGCAATCTCTCAACATTTAGATATTTCCTTACTTTTTCACTCTTGTGCCATAACTGCCAATTTTGCATTTTCTCACATTATCCTCCATTTGCCTGATGTTTGCTTACTCACTTAAGCTATCAATACTCCTTTGTAGCCTTCTTATTTGCTCTTCTCAACCAACCTTTGTACCATGAGCAAACTTAGTAACCATATCTATGGCCCCTTTATCCAGGCCTTTATATAGATTGTAATGCATTGTGTGCCACAGACATTAGTGTTTTCCACATCTTGCCACCAGAAAATGACCTGTTTATGCCTAGGCTTTTTCCTGTTAGCTATCTAATCTTACATCTATGCCAATGCTTTTTCTCCATTTAATAAGCAATCACCTTTGACATGGCACTTTATCAAAGCCTTCTGGAAATCTAAGTACAGTACATGCCACATTTTCCCTTTATCCACAGCACATGTTTTTGTAAGGAATTTCAATATATTGGTTAACATGGTTTCCTTTTGAAATAAGCCACATGGTCAGAGTGAAGGAGACTTTGCCAAATTGAGAGAGAGATAGAGCGAGTAAGTAGCACTTTGGGTCAAAGTTAAGTCAAAGATAGGTTTACCGTTAAAAAAGGTTTCCAGGTTGAGATGACAGCAGGAGATGAATTAAGTCATGGATTGAGAGGCTTGCACAACCAAAAATGGTGTGATGTCACTACTGCAGGGAAAGCAGCCGATTAGAAATATAGTGACCAAACATGCTTGCCAATCTTCATAGTGAACATTGGGTACTTAGTTTGTGTTTAAACATGTCAATGTTTTTCACTCTCTTTTTGAGAAATAGTTCATTCAGTTTCATAGCTAGTTCTTTGAGAGTCCAAGAGTAACAAATAGTTTTTAAAATTCAGGTTGGCTGATTAGAAAGAAGTGGAGTGTACAACCTATGGTATGTGTGAAGTCATGGACATACTATATGTCCCAGACAAAACATGTGCAGAGATGTCACTGTTATGAACCTATGAGGCATGGACTATGTGGATAGCACGTATAAGGAGGTCACTACACTGCAGAGTAGAAGCGTACTAGTGGAGAGGGAAATGGATGATTACTACGCAGTCTAGAAAAACCAGTCAAGTAGTGCAAGAGTTCCCAAGTCTATCTTGTTTGCTATTTGTTATTCTACTTTGAAAACCGTTTAGAACCACGGTGTCTCAAGGAAGTGCAAAGAGAGCCAAGACTCTGGCACCATGGGAGAGTCAGCTGCAAAGGGGAGGAGAAAGGAAAACAGAAGAGCAACAGTTATACAAGATTCCATAGTCGGGAATCAAGCATGTGATTCCGAGATGGTGCATTGCTCCTCTGGTGCCAGGATCACAGAAATCCTTCTGGGGGCTTTGGGTTGGGGGTGGGTTGGGTATTAGGCAGAAGTTCGGGTCCCTACTGGCACAAACAACATGGTAGGAACAGGAATAAAGGTCCTGCAATCAGATCTCAGGGAGTTAGGAAGGAGATTAAAAACAGTTCCTCAAGTGTCTCAGGATTACACCTAGTACCACCTGTCAGAAGTGTGAAGCAATACTCTGCAGCTCCAACAACACTTAAGAAGCTTGAGACAATCCATGGCAAAGCAGCCCACTTGATTGGCAACACATCCACAAACATTCACTCTACCACTGACATTCAGAGGCCTCAGTGTGTCCTACCTTCAATATGCAGTGCAGAGGCTCGCCAAAGGTCCTGAGACAGCAACTTCCACTGTGACCAGTACCATTGAGAAGGACAAGGCCACCAGATATGTAGGAAGATCACTATCTGCAAGATTCCTTCCATGCCATTCACCATCCTGACTTGGAAATAAGATTGCTGCTCCTTCATTGTTGCTTGGTCAAAATTTTTCAATTCCCTTCCTGATGGCGTTATGAGTTTACTTACAGCATATGGGACTGCAGCAAACCAAGAAAACACAGCTTGCACACCCTCTCATGGGAAACTAGCAACAGACAATATACGCTGTTCCAGCCAGTGACACCCATGTCCCATTAGTGAATATGCTTGCCCCTTTGATGAGTCTAGAAATGGTGGACAAACTTAAAAATGAGGGTCATGGCACTTTGTTCCAACATGAGGAAGAAGTATTTTATCAGACTTTGGAATTCTCTACCACACAGGGCTGTGGAAACTCAGTCTTCCGAGTATGTCTAAGGTAGTGAGTGATAGATTTCTGATTACCTGTAGTGCAGACAGCTATGGGGGTGGGGTGGGTAAAAGACATTGATGTGTTAGATTGGCCATGATTATACTGAATGGTGGGGCAGGCTCGATGGGCTGAATGGTTCAGTCTTATGTTTTCCTTTCATCAAAACCATATTAATTTGGCCTGATTACCTTAAACATTTTTAAGTACCCAGCTAAACAACTTTAATAACAGTTTCTCTCATCTTTCCCCGATGACATGTGACCCTAACTGGCCTGTTATCTTCTACCCTCCGTCACCCTCCCTTTTATAAGATGTCTAGGAAAGTCCTCCCACCAAGCCCTAACTGAAACTCTCGTGTAGCCAAACAGATTGGCTGACCCCAAAGTTACTAATGAATATGATTGGCTGGCAGCCTCAGAGATGGTACCTCCACTCATGCGAATAGTAAATGTCTTGCGTTCAATCACTGAACAGTTACTACATAGGTGGGAAGGACTGTGCGATAGTCCTGATCAATGGCAATGTGTTCCCATCAATCTCTATCAGCTTTGACTTTTCCAGTGGTGGGATAGAAAAATTGGAAAAATTATGCCCTAAAATCCTTCTTGCTAAATAAAATGGTGAAGGTTTGTCTGCCTTTGGCATCAACCCAGAAAGAATATTGTGCAACAATTCAGTAAATAAACTCAAATGATTAAAGTGGATTTAAATCTATGACTGATTGATGTAAACTTCACTTTTAACAGTCGGCAAGTGTGTCTATTAACAATTTAGTAAACAACATTTCTATGCTAAATACTAAATGCGGTGGAATAGTGTTAGCAATCCAGAACCCAAGCCTAATGTTCTAGGGGCATGAATATGAATTCCATACATGTCAGCTGGTGGAATTTGAATTCAATAAAAATGTGGAAATGTATAAAAGCTAGTCTAATGGTGACCATGTAACCACCATCGACTGTCATAAGTACCCAACCTTGTTCACTAATATTCTTTAGGGAAATAGATTGGTCAGCCTAACCCAGTCTGGTCTAGATTAGATTAGATTAGATTAGATTACATTACATTACAGTGTGGAAACATGTGACACCAGATGTGCAGCAATGCAGCCAATACTTAATTGCTCTCTGGTCAAGTAAGGATGGGCAATAAATGACGACAAAGCCAAACACATGACAGAGAAAGGTAAAAAGTCTCAAAGTCAAGTGTTTGTTAAGATGCAAAATTTAAGCAACAAGTTCCTTTGACCGAAATATATGTGGACACTTACCTTCTTGAAAAGCCTGCTGGAGAAACTGGTTCATCACTGCAGCCATGTTTCTTACAGCAACTAAAGATTCTTTCTTCAGTCCTTGCTGCCCCAGGTGTCCTTTTAATTAAATAAAACCCAGTAAAATATAAATATTTCTGACCACAATTCTATACTGTCTTACAGAACACTTATAATATTGAATACTTTAATGGGCAAAACTGATACAGAATAGTCACTTATCTTAACCCCATTCTCCTGCCAAGAACCTCTTAAATATATTGGTCCTATTTCTGACTTACAAAAATGCAAACATTGCAATTCCCCTCAGCAACGAGGATGCGCATCTGTTTCAGAGCAGAACCAGCAGGCACACAGGAGTGGCTGGCCCACTCCAATAGTGATGAACCCAATGAAACAGAGTAAAGTGTCAACACAGGACCATCATTCACTATAATAACCTAGCAGTGGCATTGGCCTGCCAGCTCTAAATATACACTATATATTTTGTTGCAAAACACACACTGTATTGCTGCAACACACTATAACAGAAGAACAATATAAAAGCACAAAAATAAAAGAAAATAATCCACTCTTAGTTATTCATACTGAAATGGACAGAAATAAATGTAAACAATAGCAGTCAACTTTGTTAAAAATCACACAACACCAGGTTATAGTCCAACAGGTTTAATTGGAAGCACACTAGCTTTCGGAGCGACGTTTAACCACCTGATGAAGGAGCAGCGCTCCGAAAGCGAGTGTGCTTCCAATTAAACCTGTTGGACTATAACCTGGTGGTGTGTGATTTTTAACTTTGGACAGCCCAGTCCAACACCGGCATCTCCAAATCATGGCAGTTAACGTTGTGTTTCTTTACTCACTGGAACCATGCAATAAACCGGTGAGGGGATTTTTTAGATACCTAAAATGCATTTTAAATTCACTACAAATGCAGTTCAAATAGTAATAGTGAATACAAATGTTCATTGCTACAAAGTGCAAGAAAATTCTGCAGATGCTGGAAACATGGACAGAAAAGCAAATGGTGGAAGTACTCAGGACAGACAGCATCCTTGGAGAAAGTGTAAATACCAGGTTATGATCTTTATCAGTAAAGAACAGTACAGCTCATCAGCAAAAAAAAATTAGAGATTTAATAGTTCATGTGCAAATGGAAAGACAAGGCAGGAAAGGAGTGAGAGAAGGAAATAACTGAAAGGAAGGCTTTTGATAGGAGTTGCAATGAGGAGAGGCTAAGTAACAAGAAAAGGTGGTAGTGCACAGAAAGAAATGAGGTTGTAATGCAGATATAAACAAAAAGATGGGTCTGGAGGAAATTGTGAATGCAATACCAGATTAATTGCCATCATTTGCTTGGCACAGCAATAATGATGCTGAACTCAATGCTGAGGTTGGAAGGTTATGGCTTTACCATCACTCTTGTCCACACCCCATGACAAAGGCCTCCCCTTTGTTCCTTCCTTTCACGATATCTCCCATACTCCACCTGCCTCTAATCTGTTTTATCACTAAGTTCATCCAGTTCTGATGAAATGTCATCTCAACCTGATCTGTTTACAGTTTCCAGTATTTCCATTGTTGATTTAAGAGCAACAGAACACAGCTAACAATTGCAGTCTAGTTAGGATATCCTAAATAAAAACACTCAAATATATTCCAGATTGTGTGAAAGAAAATGGAAACATTAGGCTGATTAAAATTAAGTTCAAGTGTGCTCTTCATGGAGATAAATATTCAAAGCTCCTTGCTTATTAATTATTCTCAACAGCGGATGAAATCAATAAAACGTATATAAGACCATAGACACAGGAGCAGAATTAGGCCATTTGGCCCATCAAGTCTGCTCCTCCATTCAACCATGCCTGATATTCCCCTTCTCCTGCCTTCTCCCTTGAACCCCTTACTAATCAAGAACCTATCTCTAAAGCAAAATCTGAAAGAACTTCAGATGCTGCAAATCAGAAACCAAAACAGATATTGCTGGAAAAATTCAGCTGGTCTGGCAGTTTACAGTTAACATTTCGGGTCGACTGATCTTTCCTCAGGACCTGTTCTGAGGAAGAGACACTCAACCAGAAACATTAACACTGATTTCTCTCCGCAAATGCTGCTAGACCTGCTGAGCTTTTCCAAGAACTTATCTATCTCAGTCTTAAATACATTCATTGACTTGGCCGCCAACAGCATTGTGACAATGAATTCAACAGATTAACCACCAACTGAATGAAGGAATTCCTCCTCTTCTCAGTTCCAAAGGATCATCCCTTCATTCTGAGGCTGCGCCCTCAGGTCCTAATCTCTCCTCCTAGTGAAGGCATCTTCTCCACATCCACTCAATCCAGGTCTGTCAGTAATCTTTAAGTTTCAATCGGATCACTTCTTGTCCTTCCAAACTCCATCGGGAGGATATTGTGAAACTTGAAAGGGTTCAGAAAAGATTTACAAGGATGTTGCCAGAGGTGGAGGAATTGAGGTATGGGGAGAAGCTGAATAGGCTGGGGCTGTTTTCCCTGGAGTATCAGAGACTGAGGGGTGACCTTATAGGAGGTTTATAAAGTCATGAGGGGCATGGATAGAATAAATAGGCAAGGCTTTTTTCCCTGGGGTGGGGGAATGCAAAACTAGAGGGCATAGGTTTATGGTGAGAGGGGAAAGATATAAAATGGACATAAGGGGCAACCTTTTTACACAGAGGGTGGTTTGGATTAGATTAGATTCCCTACAGTATGCAAACAGGCCCTACGGCCCAACATGTCCACACCGACCCTCTGAAGAGTAACCCACCGAGACCCATTCCCCTACCTGATATTTATCCCTGACTAATGCACCTTACACTATGGGCAATTTAGCACGGCCAATTCACCTGACCAGCACATCTTTGCATTGTGGGAGGAAACTGGAGCACCCAGAGGAAACCCATGCAAACACAGGGAGAATGTGCAAACTCCACACAGTCACGCAAGGTGGGAATCGAACCCAGAGCCCTGGCGCTGTGAGGCAACAGGGCTAATCACTGTGCCACCGTACACATCGTGCGTGTATGGAATGAGCTGCCAAAGGAAGTGGTGGAGGTTGGTTCAATTATAGCATTTAAAAGGCACCTGGATGGGCATATTCATAGGAAGGTTGAGAGAGATATGGGCCAAGTGCTGGAAAATGGGACTAGATCAGGTTAGGATATCTAGTCGGCATGGACGAGTTGGACCAAAGGGTCTGTTTCCGTGCTGTGTGTGTCTATGACTAGATATACACACCCAGAGTCCTCGACTGTTCCTCATATGACAAGCCCTTCATCTCTGGGAACATTCTTGCAAACCTCTTCTGGACTACCGCCAATGCCAGCACATCCTTCCTTAAGTATGGGACCCAAAACTGCTCACAATACTCCAAATACAGTCTGACCAGTGCTGTATACAGCCTCAGCAGTACATCTCTGTCTTGCATTCTAGCCCTCTCGAAATGATTGGTAGCATTGCATTTTCTTTCCTAACTGCAACTGAACTGGTATGTAAGAGAGTCATGAACTAGGATTCCCAAGTCCCTCCTGTGCTTCAGATTTCAAAACCTTTCCCCATTTAGAAAATAGTTGACACCTCCGTTCATTTGTCAAAAGTGCATAACCTCACACTTTTCCACACTGTATTCCATCTGAGACTTCTTTGTCCACTCTCCTAGCTGGTCCAAATCCTTTTACAACCTGCTTACTTCCTCAACACTACCTGCCCATCAATCTATCTTTTGTGTTATCTGCAAACTTAGCAACAATGCCCTCAGTTCCTTCATCCACATCACCACATGCAACATGAATACTTGTGGTCCCAACACAGACCACTTCAGAAGACTACTAGTCAATGGCCGCATTCCAGAAAAAAGATCCCTTTACCCCTTCTCTGTCTTCTACCAGTCAGCCAATTCTATAACCATGGCAGTACCTTGCCCTTAACACCATGGAGCTCTTGTCTTATCTAAGAACCTCCTGTGTGGCACCTTGTCAAAGGCCTTTTGAAAATCCAAATAGATCATGCCCACGGGCTCTCCTTTGTCTAATTTGCTCGTTACCTCCTCAAACGAATTGTAAAAGATTTGACTCAGTCCTATTTTACCTTTCACTTCCAAGTAGTCTGCAATCTCATCCTTAATATTGGACTGTAAAAATCTTATTAACTACTGAAGTCAGGCTAACCAGCCGATAGTTTCTTGTCTTCTGACTTGATCTGTTCTTAAACAGGGGTGTTACATTAGCCATTTTCCAATTCTCTAGAATGTTCTTAGACTCCAATGATTCCCGAAAACAAAATCACCATTTTTGTCTCTACAATCGCCTCAACTATCTCCTTCAGAATTCTGGAGTTTCGTCCATCTGATCCAGATGATTTATCCACCTTCTAGCCTTTCAGCTTCCCAAAAACCTTCTCCTTAGGTGATAGCCACTACACTTACTCTGCCCCTGACTCTTTTGAAGTTCTGATATGCTACGGAGCCTTCCACCATGAAAACTGTTGCAAAGTACCTATTCATTTCCTCTGCCATTTCTTGGCTCCCCAACCTCATCTCTCAGTGGTGCAGCCTTGCCTCTCTCTTACCTTTTACATACCTACAAAAACTCTTGAAATCTTGGATTTTACTAGCCAGCTTACTCTCATATTTCATCTTCTATTTTCAGCCCTCAATTTTTTTTTTTTAAGTTATCCTCTGCTAGTTTTTAAAGGCTTCCCAATCCTTTGACTACCAGTAATCTAATCACATTGTATACCTTTCCTTTTGCTTTTTTGCTGTCTTTGACTTCTCTTGTCAGCCATGGTTACCTCTTCGTCCCCTTAGTATGCTGCTGCTTCCTTTTGATGGATCTCTGGCGTGCCTCCCCAGAAACTCCTGCCATTGCTGCTCCACCAATTTGCTTACTGGGCTTTCTTACCAACTCTGGCCAGCACCTCATTTATGCCTTTGTAGTTATCTTTAATCAATTGTAATACCGTTACATCTGATTACAGCTTCTCCCCTCAAACTGCGGGGTGAATTGATCACTTACCCGCAAGGCTTCCTTCATCTTCAGCTCCCTAACAAAGTCCGCTTCATTACACATCACCAAATCCAGCACTGCCTGTTTCCCAGTGTGCTCTACCACAAGCTGAGCCAAAGAATCATCTGGTGAACTGTCCACAAATTCTTCTTCTTGAGATCTGCTACCAGCCTGATTTTCCCAGTCCACCTGCATATTGAAATCCCCCAAGAGTATTGCCATAGTACCTCTTTTACATGCCTTTTCTATGTCCGGAGTTATTTTCTTCCCCATGTCCTGACTGGTGTTAGGAGACCTGTACACAATTCCAATCAGACTGTTTTCTCCTTTATGGTTTCTCAACTCTACTCTCAGATTCTATGCCTTCTAACTCTATATCACTTCTTGCTATTGACTTAAATTTTATTTCTTACTAACAAGCCATCTGTCAGTTCTTACTAACTGTCCCCTCTGTCATCTGCCTTCCTTTCGAAAGGATGTCTATCTTGGATATTTAGTTCTTTGCCCTGATTCCATTACAGCCACGACTCTGTGATACCCACAATATTGTACCTGCCAATTTCAACCTGCGCTACAACCTCATTTATCTTGTTTTGTTTGCTCTACGCATTTAAGTACAACACCCTCAGCTCTGAGTTGACTGTCTCCCTTCTTATAGCTATCCCCTTATCTGCTGTGTCTGAAGTTAGATTTCTGAACTTTTCAGTTTTTTTCCATCCTATTACTGGTTATGGAAACAGCCTCAGAATGAAGGGATAACCCTTTGGAACTGAGAAGAGGAGGAATTTCTTCATTCAGATGGTGGTTAACCTGTTGAATTCATTGTCACAGAACACTGTGGGAGGCCAAGTCAATGAGTGTATTTAAGACCGAGATAGATAAGTTCTTGGAAAAGCTCAGCTGAGCCGTCCCCCCTTTAACTATTTCCATAATTGCATACAACTGACTCTTTAATCTTGTTGGCCTATACCAATTTGCTCTTGACTCAGTTAATACTCCAGAGATGATCACCTGTTCGGTTCTGCTTTTTAATTTAGCTCCAAGTTGCTCATATTCCCTCAGCAGAGCCTCTTTCCACTTTTACTGTTGGTATCTATGTGGACCATGACAACTGTAGCTTGGCCTGACCACTCCAAAGTCCTCTGCAGCCCAGATGAGATTTCCTGAACCCAGGCAGGCAACACAGCCTGCAGGACTATTGATTATGGCCACAGTCTATTCCCCTGACTATACTATCCTTGATTACAATTACATTTCTCTTTTCTCCATCCTCTTGAATGGCTCCTTGTACCATGGTGCTATGGTCAGATTGTTGATCCTCCCTACAGCCCCACTCCCAAACACACAGGGAGCAACAATCTCAAATCTGTTGGACAAGCTCAAAGGCTAAAGCTCCTTCAGCACTATCCACCTGCCTCATATGTAGTCACACCCTTCTGCCCCTGACCGAATTTGAGGTAAGTTAAGGGGTGTGAATGCCTTCTGAAACACAGAATCCAGGTAACTCTTCCACTTCCTGATACGTCGGTGAAGAGTCCTGGGCCTAGCATTTCCATTATATGGTTCTTGATTTGTTTTTTTTAAAATTTTGTATTGTCTTTTTAGTTTGTAGCTTGTTATTATTTCCACTATTTATCTTCAACTGAAAGAGGTTGATATAGACAAATTAGTAGCTGTTGCCAACCAATGAAATTACAATTTACACTGTTTTGTGCTCGTCCCCTAATCCTGGTCTTCAATTTTATCCTGTTTAAAAAATGCTTACAAGCTAAAAACATCAGCAAAAGCACCCCTTGCCCTCTGCATGACCTCTCACGCTGTATCCAAATTTCATGAACTATATATTCACTCGGGTAGAGTCTCATTCTGGAAGAGATTTCTCCTTCATGACCATGCAAAACGTACAGGACAACCAAGTTCGAGATAGTGTTTGTTTTACTATTTACTTTCCTTTTGGATTTGAGAAAAAAATGTTCCTTTGTGTGAATGACAACTTTTGAAAATGGGTTGGATGTTTTTCTTTGTTAAAAAAGATTCCCAAATTAATCTGATAACCTCAATAGAGAATTAAGAAAAAATTACACAGTATATTCAAAAAGATTGCCATAACCTACTGCCCTACAAAATAAATTTGATGCAAAAACAAGATATATGCTGCATAATAAAAGAAGAGTGAAGGTTAAACTTTAAATTTTACATAATTTTTACTTCATAAAATCAGAAGGTTGAAAAAGCCAATGTGGCATTACCTGTACCTCATAATTCACAGAATCTTCAACTATGTTAAGTATAGTTTTCCATAATCAAATTAATTACCAATAAGTCTCATGACGCCTGCCACTGTAGCATCTGGAACATTTGGCATATTTGCTTGTCCTCTTCTGCGTTTCATCCATTTATCCATTACAGGCCACACCTCTGTCCTAAAAGAAAAAAAAGCAGAGAAGTCAACAATAATAAAAAAAAGAGAATGCACATTATAAACATTCCACCAAAATGATAGCAAAACAGCACTTTACTGAGAAATACTACCAAAGAAAAGCATTTCACTTCTGATATATTTGCCATCTCACTGGATTGGAAGTAGAGTGAAAGCATTAATTATATCATGCAAAAGGAAATGTCAGTGCCGTGCACCCCACTAGCTGCTCTTAATTTCCTAATGGTCTTTTGAGAGATTGGGGATCAGCCTCAAATATCAATTAAAACAAAAATGTCATAGCCTTTGGATGATTCTGTACTGCAATAAAATTTTGGTTTGACAAGCATGGCAATTTTGAGTGCATTTCAGAAAACATGGTTCTTAATTTGATGCAGCCGTGTGACTATAGCCTTAAACATGCTAATAAAATATTAGAATTATTGTTTAAACTGGCTCGTGCTGGTTATGCCTCTGAAAGAAGACTTTCAAAACTTTCTATGTTCAATCCAGCAATCATCACTGACTAGCAATCATAAATTTGAACCACAGCTTATTTTAATCCCACTCAAGCCTGGGACTGAGGATAATGTTAGCACCTAACTGAATTATCTAACTGTTCAGCTCAGTTATAAACTCAGATATGAAACAAACCGTACCATGCCTTTCATAGTAATCAGTGTTATGGTAGGAATGACTGGGCTGTATACGTTAACTCACCACGATCTTCATCGCCTCGAAGATCAAGGGCAGCAGATACATGGGAATATCACCCAAAAGTCCCCCTCTAATTCTCCAGCACCCTGACTTGGAGTTATTTCATCATCTGTTGGTGTCGCTGGGTTAAAAATCCTGGAATTCCCTTCCTAACAATGTTGCGGCTGTACCTACATTCCAAGTATTGCTGTAGTTCAAGATTAACCACTACTACTTCCAGGGTAACTACAGGTGGGCAATAAATGTTGGCCCAGATTGTGAATCTCCATCCCATGAACAGATAAAAAAAATTGATCCATCGAGTACATGGAATTATGCACACATTCAAATCATTTAAATGGTCATTTTAGAATCAAGCATATCTCTGAATTACCTTATGAAATTGTTGTGTGTCCATGACCATGGCTGTTGAGAACACAGCAAATCTATCGCGTAAATCAGCTCCCACATATCATCATTAAAATCCATGCCGTATTCATTACTTGTTCGGAATCCCACTTTAGGACTCTGCTGCATGGCAATAAGGAAACTCGAAACCAAAGGACTAATATCTAGGGGGGAATTCTGAAAAATTAAATAAGTACATATGAGAATTAAATCTCTCTGCTTGTTGAAGACGCAGCTTCATCAACGATCTCCAAAGAAAGTGGACAGATCTGGCAACTGAATTCTAATAAACAGGCAAGGTAACATTTTCACTTTCTGCTGCGAGAACACTGAAAAGATCATTTGTGGCTTCCCTCTGCTTTAATTATAAAAATGAGATTGTAATTTTGTGAAGGGAAAGGAGGAGGAACTCATCTAATATGTACTAGGAGCTTTCTTCATTTATGCATTTCTATCTCAGCAAGCAGGGAAGCAGTGCTGGCTTTAATTCTGGAGAAAGAGTAAAAAAAGTTTGCATTCACTAGAAAATACTGTTGCCAGTGTGGGAATAAAGGAGGAGGCGGTAGTCATTTTGCATTGGATAAAAATAAGGCACTTAAGAGACTGGTTGTCTTCAAAAGGGGAAAAAAAAATCCTGAACCAGATGGGATGCACCCCATTTGTGGCAGCCTAGTCAAAATCTCCTTAGATATACAACATAGAACATTACAGCAGAGTACAGGCCCTTCGGTCCTCGAGATTGCGCCAACCTAGGAAACCAATCTGAAGTCCATCTAACCTACACTATTCCATTTTCATCCATATGTCTATCCAATGATCATTTAAATCCTCTTAATGTTTGTGAGTCCACTACTGTTGCAGGCAGGGCATTCCATGCCCTTACTACTCTTGACTCAAACTTCACTCAGTAATTCAACAAACCAAACTTCGTTTATTCATTAAACGAAACAAACTTCATGCATTCATTCAATTAATCAAATTTCATTCATTAATTCATGGACTCAAACTTAATGAGTGAAGTTTGAGTCAATGATTCAAACTTCATTCATTAATTCACTGACTCAATCATCACTCATTCGTTCAATGAATCAAACTGTGTTCATTCATTCGTTGAAGCATACATTCATTCAATGGGGATAACATTTGCTATCCTCCAGTCTTCTGGCACTAATCCTGTAGACAATGATGACATTAAGACCAAACCCAAAGGCTTGGCAATCTCCTCCCTGACTTCCCAGAGAACCCTAGGATAAATCCCATCCGGCCCAAGGGACTTATTTAATTTTTACACTTTGCAGAAATGCTAACACCTCCTCCTTATGAACCTCTAGTCAAATAGCCTGTATCTCAGTATTCTCCTTGACCACTGTCTTTTTCCTGTGGGAAGACTGACAGAAAATGTTCATTTAGTGCCTATCCTATTCTCTTCAGGCTCCACGCACAACTTCCCATTACTGTCCTTTACTGGCCCTAATCTTACTCTAGTCATTCTTTTATTCCTGACATACCTACAGAAAGCTTTAGAGTTTTCCTTGATCCTACCTGCCAAAGACTTCTCATGTCCCACCTGATTCTTCTTAGCTCCCTCTTTTGGTCCTTCCTGGTTAACTTGTAATTCTCATGCGCCCGTACTGAGCCTTCACGTCTCATCTTTACATAAGCCTCCATCTTCCTCTTGACAAGAATTTCAACTTCTTTAGTAAACCATGGTTCCCTCGCTCAACTACTACTTCCCTGCTTGACAGGTCCATACTCATCAAGGACACAGGTGGACATATAGAACTGGTGCTGGAGAGCTAATGGATTCCAAATGTTACATCCCTCTTCAAAAATAGGAGATATGTCTACCTGTCAACTGTGAACCAATTAGCTTAAACATCAATATGGAGGAAATTTTGACAGGCAACAATTGAGGACACAGTAAACTATCATTTAGAAAAGCAAGATCACAGCTCTTTTTGATATAATGACCTACACAGCATATTTTCAAAATTTACAGATAATGCCAAATTCAGAAATAAAGATGCAGTAAAAACACTTCAGAAGGACACTGAAGAAATGAAAAGAAACAGGTAGATGAGAATATGCCTCAATATGTTACAGAAATGATTTTTTTTGTAATGTGTCAGGGAAAATGGCAAGTATCATATGATGGAATCTTCTCACTGATTTCAGAAATTTATAAGCACTTAGTCTGATTGACCTCAATACCTGACAAAAGTGTATCTATAAAACCATTCACTTCTACACTGTCCCCTCCAATTTAGACTGTGACAAAATGTCATAAAGTAACTGTACCTTTTCCCAATTGAGGTATGCACTCAAACAATTCAGAACATCTCCTTTGGCACGTTGCTTGGCAACAGCTTGCATAGCTTTATTGACTGGTCCTTGCGTAGAAAATATGTTCTGCCAAACACTCAGGATGAGCAGCAACAATTTGCTTGAATCTGGAAAATCTGGAAAAAAAAAACTTTATCAAATAGAAAATCTGGTACATGCTGCAATATAAATATTTGACCTATCCACATGTGAAATGCGGAATTGCAAAGAAAAAAGAATATTTTCAGATGGAATGAAACAAAACAGAATTACATACTGCAAAATTCAGTATAATGAGATATCTGAAGAGGCACTATTTTGGATACCATTTTCACACTTTACAAAATTGAATAATTCCAGTTGAATTTAAAAACATGAATTATTTCTTGTGAATTATTTTTGATACTATTTGAAATGTACTGTAGTCTCAAATATGAAAGATTGAGGCACCTGGTTAAAAAGAAAACTTCAAAATTTCAATCTTTGATCATTCAAAAATTCTGCTTCTGGTTTAGAGTTACTCATCTACATTTGGAGGTTGCTTGCGTCTGTTACAGGGAAAGATAATTAGTGTTCATGAATTTCACCTCACATCAATGTGGTTGCAATGTTGTATTTTGACTTCAATGCTGGTGTGCTAGTCTCTTGATCTCTAAAATGCGCTGCCTTGTCAGCATACAATATGGTATGTTCTCCTGTCTGGTGTCATGACTATGAGTCAGAACCCCAAGTTACCAAGCAAACGTTTCATTTGTACTTCCAACGTTCGTTTTTGGAAAAAAGTGTGCTGATACACCCAAAAATGGTATATGTAAATTAATGGTTATTAGAGAGGGATCCACTGAATTTTAGATTTATGCATCCAAAGAGGACTTCAAAACCCTTCTCAACAGTAAGCAAAGCCCTGCAGATTTTGTCCTAATCTGCAGGCAGATTTTGCATTTTGAAGAATACACAAGGACAGGGGCTAAAAAGTCAGGTTCAACTTTACTGGGGTGATGTTAGTGGGACTGAATGTGTAGAATAGATTAGGTTATATTGCCTACAGCGCGGAAACAGACCCTTCGGCCAAGCCAGTCCACATCGACCCTCCAAGAGTAACCCACCCAGACCCATTTCCCTCTGACGAATGCACCTAGCACAATGGTCAATTTAGCATAGCCAATTCACATGACCTGCACATCTTTGGACTGTGGGAGGAAACTGGAGCACCTGGATGAAACTCATGCAGACACGGGGAGAATGTGCAAATTCCACACAGACAGTCACCCGAACCTTGGACCCTGGTGCTGTGGGGCAGCAGTGCTAACCACAGAGTTACTGTGCTGCCCATAAGCCTGCATTCCAGCATGAGCATACTGTACGGGTCACAGTTGAAGATCTAGTTACCCAAGTGTACACTGCAATACGACAGTGTCACACTGAGTGACAGAAGTCAGCTAACTAGCAACCAGACAAGATGACCTTGAGCAAAAACAGAAGCTGCTGGAAAAGCTCAGCAGGTCTGGCAGCATTTGTGAAGGAAAATCAAAGCTAATGTTTCAGGTCCAGTGACCCTTGCTCAGAACAGACGGGGGAAGGTAAGTTTCTCAGTCTGAGGAAGGGTCACTGGATCAGAAACATTAACTCTGATTTTTCTTTACAGATGCTGCCAGAGCTGCTGCGCTTTTCCAGCAATTCCTGTTTTTGTACCGGACTTAAACCATCTGCAGTTCTTTGGGTTTTTATAAAGAAGACCTTCCAATAATCAGTGTGCTACAAATCAGTTTAAAAAAAAAACTAACTGAGACAGCAGAACTTCAGTCAGACCATAAAATCCCGAGTTGTGAAACCAATCGTTTGCCTACCAATGTCGACGTTACCTATAGGACCTGCAACAACTACTGCCTCAAAAACCAAAGTGCTTGGAAACACTACCATTGACATCCCCTCCAACTCACTCAGCAAAATGCCATGGGACTATTTTGCCATTCTCTAAACTGTCGTTGGGTTACAATCCTGGAAAGGTTGATAAATGGCAGGCTTGTCAGCAATGCCTGCATCTCAAGGAGGAAAATGAAACTGCATTTACTAAGTTAAGATTTTACTCAGTGAAGACTATCGGTTTAATAACAGGAACTACAATTTCACTAGGAGATCCAGAACAACACATTCTATTGGTTTATGTAATTTAGACTCAAACTTACCTTCTTTTAAGATATTATAGGAGAGGATACGAGCTCTTTCGAGATCTCCTTGTTGTCGGCAGATTGCAACATAAACTCGAGAAAGTGCCTGAAGACAGTTACCATCCAGGGTCATTTGCTCAACCTTCAGTTTCTTGAGAATAGCCATCATTAAAGCTTCTGTTAATTCCTATTGTCAACAAGTGAAGAGATTACTGCATCAACAATCACCAATAAACTACATTTCAAAGAACCCGTACCATAGAAATAAGTCATTTGTCCTAATTGGTTAATATCATTATAAATACTCCACGACAGCCCCCTCTTCCCCGAATTGCCTTTTAATTAACATGGCCTTTTATCTTCCATTGGTGTGCACAGACAGATTACACGTATGACCCCATTAAATAGTTTTATGCAGCCACAATGGTTGTGCACTTACAGCCAAGCAGCTAAGAGGTAAACTTCCTTGATCAGAATCAAAACCATGCAATCTGGTCCAGCAATTAAAGAATAAGCAGGTATGACCCCACCACAGTACCTTTACCGCCGAAAGTGAAAACCTGGCCTTAGTTGTCTCCACACAGGGCAACTGGAATCCCTACCACTACAAATATGTCTATCCACACTACAAATATGCCTATCAACTGCTACTTTCCCACAACATAGAAGAAAATGTTTATACAACCATTAGAAAACATCCCTTCTCAGCGCATCTGTTGATCTTGTTCATATAAAAAAAAAATTCAGGCTTGATAGCAGATCCGGCACTTAACAAAAAATTGGGATATAAACTGTTTAACAAGAACAAAATTGGACTTGGACATGTCTTCCCCACCTCTACAAACGGATGATAATACTTTTCATTTCAAACTGCCCAATTGGAAAATCAGCCTTGTCATCAGGAAGGTGAGCTCCCCCCAACATTTAGTTACCCTCCCCATTTCCTTTCCCTGCTTCCTCCTCTTCTCCTGAGCTCAGTTCATTCTGCTCCTCTACCCAATTACCATCTCTTTCACTCTCCTCTTGGCACCTTCCACATCCCTCCTCTTGTCCACTGTTCATCTTCTCCCATGTACATTGCTTGCGATGCACCTTTCCTTGTCCAGTTACTCCTCCATCCAGCTCTCCTCCAATAATGCACTTGGTCTTGGTCGCTTGTGCGCAATGTCACAGGAGTTCAAACAGTGGCTCAATTACTTCAATTATATAAACAGAGAATGGTTGAACTATATTTGCTGAATAATTAGGTTAACCTGTCAACACCATTTTAATCTTCGTTAAAGTCACCCAGTATCTTTCTGTCTGAGGCTGAGGTTTCAACAGAATGTTGGAAAGGTTATGCATTTGGTCTCTTTCCCAATCAGAACACTGATTTGAGGAAAAGATTTCTCAACTACAACACAGAATCCATAGAGATTCAAAACAGGAATTGCTGAAAAGCAATCAAGATTGAAATTTTAGAGCAGTGAGGCATCTGTAGGATCCCTGTCATCAAGTCCAACTGAGGTCAACTAACATGGCCAGATTAAGGTCTGAACGTTGACATTTTCTGATATTTTAGACATAGTTTCCATTCACAATACTTTTTTGATTAGATTCCCTACAGTGTGGAAACAGGTTCTTCAGCCCAACCAGTCCACACCAACCATCTGAAGAGTAACCCAGACAAATTTCCCTCTGACTAGCACTACGGACAATTTAGCATGGTCAATTCACCTGACCTGCACATCTTTGGACTGTAGGAGGAAACTGGAGCACCCAAATGAAACCCACGCAGACACGGGGAGAATGTGCAAACTCCATACAGACAGTCGCCCGAGGCTGGAATTGAACCTGGGACTCTGGTGCTGTGAGGCAGCAGTGCTGACCACTGAGCCACAGTGCCGCCCTATATTTTGGTAGAAATATATTTACAGGGGCTACGTCTTTTTGCACCTTCCTTACCTAAGATTATGAACAATTTATTGAAAGAAAACTTACAGTTGCAAAATAATCCACTTTATTCTATTACTCACCTTGATCGACGTGATTGATTTCCTTTAATTTCTCAAAATGGAGCAGAAAAAAAACTGAGCAGTAATTCCTTTTGAAATTATAATTGTCTGGCCCTTTGAAATTCAAACAGGCTCACACAAGGACCAAAATGGTGTATTTAGCAACTGTTAAAACTGCAAGCCATACGTTTTAAACACAGGAACTTGCTGTAGATTCAGATTCTGACTCAGATTGATTTATCTCCTTTCATTTAACTGGTTGCTCCTCCGTACTGTTACTCAGTTGCTGGATAATTACCCTGGTAGATGGAATCTAACATCTAAGCCATTAGGGTTGCCTCCATTGAAAGTACAAGAAGTTTATGTGCCGCATTGAGTTAAAAATGATATTAGAATTTAAAATTGTAATGATAGTTTCCTACACAAGAAAATTGATGGCCAGATTAACAACATCTGTACAAAAAAACATCCTGGAAAGCATATAGTGTGTTAATCGTGCACTGGGAACAGCAGTGATGACCTGAAAACCTGGGTTGTGAAATTTCTAAAGAAAGGATTGTACTTGCTGCCTTCACTTACATTCCACATTGAATGCCCTTTTACTCTCATGGTTGCTCCCAAGCACAGCTTTTAATAACATTTCATTGTGCATCATAGATTTATTTTTAAGGCAGTTATCAGGAGCAAAAGATGCCATTCTTAACAGCCTTCAGATTCCAACTTTCAAGCCACTACTAGTATACCAATCCCAACCCAATCCAGACCCCTCCAAATCATGGAGATGCTGCTGCAGGTGAAGAAGTTACTGACAGGATAATCCAAAACACTAAAAAATAGACAGTGTATTTTCAACCACACGCATCTTTTGCATCTGGTCCCCATGCCATTCAGTTATTGCTAGAAGGAAGGCGGCAGGAATGCTGCCAACTTTCTAAGTACACACTCCCTTCCTTCACAATATCATGTTTCTTGCCATTGTGGTAAGGTTCCATGAAGTCCATTTGTTGACTTCAGTGATTAACCGAGTTTGAGCATGTTGAAAGTATGTTTCCTCATATGTGAGAATCTGGAACTAGGGGTCATAGTTTAAATAATAAGGGGGCGCCCCTTATTTCAAGAAAAGAGATGAGGAAACATTATTTCTCTTTGAGGGTTGACAGTCTTTGGAATTCCCTTCCTCAAAATTCAGAATCCATATACTTTTAAAGCAGAGGGAGATAGAATGTTGATTACCAAGGGGATGAAAGGTTATTGGTATATGCAAAAATGCAGAGTTGAAATTACAATCAGGTCAGCCGTGATCTTATTGAATGGTGGAACATGTCTGAAGCAGGCTTGAAGTGCCAGATGACCCATTCTTGTTTTTTATTTGTATGTTGTCAAACTTATTGCTTTACTTTAACATTCTAAACTGCCATTTTGTTCAATCCTTTGAATGAGCTTTGCCTCTGAGCTTTTAGTTTTAATTATAGATTCTCAGCTAAGATGCTAACCTGCTTTTTCCCTTTAAACATGCTAACAGATCTAATTTTTGCTTCACTTTTAAATTTTCATTCTTACTTTTCATCTTGATTCTATCATCTAACCCCTTTGAAAGTTTCATCTTTTGCAGACTAATAGCTATTGAAAATATCTTATTTTCAAAATTTCTGATTCACCAGTGACACCTTAAATATAGATAAAATTTCGTAAAAACCAGTAGGAGGCTAGCTTTATTGCCCAGACAGAAACATAAGGATTTATAGGATTAGATGTTAACTGATGAGTACGTTTTATGGAAAAACAATGCAATCTTTTGTTTATACAGCTGTTCTCACTGAATGATCCTATGATACAGTTATGTTTAGCTAGTTTACATTTTATTAACATCATATGCTGCTGGTGAAGTCTAGATTATCAATGAAATGTTAATCACCAAGATGCTTGGTATTCGTTTCTGAATTCTAACATTTGCAGTTTTTTCTATTGGAAAATTATACTATTTGCTAAGCTTCAATCTCTTTAGCCTGGCTGCCATCTGCTGGAGCAATTCTGAATTAATTGAGTTATCTATGTTGTAGTTTCATTTATCAGCAGTTTATCCAGAGAAATACAAGCCTTCAATTGAAAACTATTTATAGTGTTATTTTGTGCTTTAACTTCATTTTCACCCTATTCTTCTGTGACTAAGAAGTCACTAGTCCCTTAAGTTTGATCAATTGGCTTCGGGTATTTTGCAAGGTAATCATAATTCAACATTGAGTCTTGACATTGTCACCAGCAGAATCTTCTGCTTTGCACAGTTCAAGGTCCCGTCATATATAGGGCGTGGAAGACAATTAGCCTATCTAGCTCAATTTTCCACAGAAATCCCATCAATAAATCTAACTAGTTTTTAATTAAATATTTTATAAATTTTGCTGAAGTCTCCTCAAATGAGATTATTTCAGAGTAAAAGAGTCTGAATTTTTTGTAACTTTCCTTCCTGATCCTTGTCACTTTGACACTGGAGATCAGCTGTATCACATTGTGCTCAGTGTGTTCCATTTGCTTTTCTGACCAGAAAAGAATGCAGTCCTCAAACTATTATTTGAGTAGGGCAAGCTGAAACTTCAGCATAATTGTCTTAGAATTGTACACTACTGATTTGATAATAATATTATTCTGCTCATTTCACTGATCCTTATGCCTACAATGGCTGGTTGAGCCTATGATCACTTCCATAATCAGTTTCTCCTTAAACAAGTTCAAACAATTCATTAAATGCATGAATTTTTATTCAGTAACTGAAAACATTAAAATTTAAGAAACATTTATATACGATTGACTAGCGAGTTTTTCGGTTTCAAAATATTTTCTGCTTGCTTTTAGAATTTGGTTTCTTGAAGTGAAAATACTCGTTCTTTAAAAAAAGGGCAAGCTTTATTTTCGGTGCATCAGAATGAACTAAATGTAGAATTTTAAATTTAGGAATGGTTCAAAATTTGTGGCAGACTAATAGTACTTACCAAAATAAAAAGAAAGTACATGACAATACAAATGTCTGGCACAATGGACTAAGAAAATTTATTTAAAATCAGTAATAACTATTCAGCCTTGCAACAAAATCATAGATGTATTTTGAGATAAAACCATAATAAATAAAAGGATGCTACTTTGGTTTTGCAATGGACTAATGTAGACATCACTTTTGTAAGGCATTTCCATTGAAGAGTTTAACTTTTGAAAGACAGAGAAGGAGAAAGACAGAGAAAGACAAAGAAAAATAAATCAGAAAAGAATGCTATTATAACTCTTAAATCACAACCTCAGGATATGATAAAGTATTTCAAACAATAAATTATGTTTGTAATGTAGTTGCTGTTATACAAACAAAAATAGCAATGAGTTTTTGTGCAAAAATCCCACAGCTAGTGAACTGAATTAGTCAACTGCTTTCAGCGATAATATAGTGAATTATTTGAGATGTAGGTAGTTACAACCACACAATAAATTTGGTACTCAGGGGTACTTTTCGATATCCTTACCTTTTTGCATCATTGAGAGTCATCCTAGAATATTTTAATACCATATATTATCATATATTAAATTACTACCATAAAACAACTGAAACCCGCGCACATAAAGAAAATTAGAGACACATGCTTACCTTATTACCACTCAATTCACAAATCACTTCCTTTTCCTCATCACGTAATACTGGAATATGAGGAATATTCCCAACAAATACATGACTGCGAATAACAGGCAGTAGGTCAAAGCAGGACTTGGTAATTTTCATTAAGGCACTAGCTAAAGCCTCTTCACTTGAATTAATAGATTCAAGAGGCTGGGAGAAACATTGAGCTTTATATCCAGCTTTTTGTTCCATTAGCCCATTGCAAAGTGGTTTGGTTGTGTCAATAACATTTACAGTTGAGGACTCTTGTGATATGATTAAATCAGTAGTACTATCGCCATTTTGACAACTGTTTTCTACTTTCACTCGTTTAGCTTTTCCTGACCCATCATCATCTGCATTTCTTTTGGCACCCTTTTGGTCTTTTTTAGGCCTATCCACAGTACTTAACACAACAGCAACAGCTGGGTGTTGCTGCTCTAAATCCTTCTCATATCCATCAGGCTTTGAGCCTTCAGATCTGGAATTACTTCCTGCTTTAACAAATGCAGTTGCAGAAGAATTAATTGCTTTGAACCCCATGATTTGGTTCACTGCTCCTGCTTGGTTCTCACTATCTGTGGGGCTACGAATGCTGAGTTGAACATTTCCACGGAGAATGTTCAAAGTTCTTGCACGGGCAGATAGGTTGGGATACATAGCATCCAAAATTTTTACAGAGTTCTCTTGAGGTAAAGCTGAACTCCCAGATGTTGATGCAGACTGAGGTAGTCTCCCAGGCACAGGTACAGCATGTTTTGGGGTTGCAGTGCAAAACTGTAATGGAGAAGACTGGATTCGTTCATGTCTTCCAAATTCTAATGGGGATGGCGACTGCATCAAAGGAGACTTCTGTTGGGTATAATCCAAAGGAGGAGAAACTGAAGCAGCCTTTGTAGTCTCTTTAGAAGGTGAAGCCAAATCATCCACAGGAGAACATAAAGACACTGTACTAGATGTTGTAATAAGAGGGGATATCGGTTTTGCAGCTCTTACAGCTCTTGGTGGTGTAGCTACGAGTGGTGGCAGTAATGGTGGCAAAGGGTCTCCCATTTCTAACATGACTTGATGAATTTCCTGTGTACACAATGCTGGCGCAGAAGTGTCGGCACTGGCTTGTACAGGAGGATTGTTCAAATTTGAACTTCTTCTGTTTCTTCTTAAAACAGCACGACTTTTGCAGGTGGACTGCACATTCAATTTTTGTAAAACATCCTCTGGTTGCAGATCTCCATCACCTTCAGCCAAACTTCGTGGCATTCTTCTACCTAATTGTACTTTTTTGGTTTTTGCAGTCTTTTTAGAGGCATGCTCACATTCTGAAGTTCCAAATGATTCCATAGCCACTGAATTGTCAACTGTACTTTCAAATAATGCCTCTGTATCATGTGAAGCCACTGTGTAAATGGATCTGCGATGGTCTGAAGGAACATCTGGAAGTGATGGATTCCACAAATCACAATAATTAGAATGTTGTTTTGCATTTGGTGTTCCTACTTTACTTGCTTCAACAATATCTGTCTGAGGAGCAGCCTTAAGATCACTGCTAGTGTAAAGCACAGTTTGTGAACCAACACACATTAATTCAGTTTGTGTTGAACTGTCTACTGTTTGTACAAGATGTACATGACCAGAGATTCCCTCCGTAGGTGTATTTGTAGAATTATTCATTGTTTTTACATTTGAGATGCAATTGGGCATTTTGTGTACAATTCCAATGGTATTCTTGTCTGTTTGCAAGCCATCCTTCTCTTTCATGTCATTGTCTTTATTGAAACAAACGTCAGAAGAGTTTCTCAATTTCTCCACAATCTCTGGATCATTTTGCAGACAATTGTTTTCCAAACATTTATTTTCTATACGTACACATCCTAACAACATGTCAGTGTTGGTGCTCGATTCCGAAAGAGGTTCATTCTCACAATTCTTTATCGCAGGGGTATCTAAATCTGGAGCTGAAACCCCATATTTTCTTGACACAGTATTATCCCCATGTTTGTCACCTTCAGAATTCAAATCATTTTCTTTGTTTGCTGGAGTCTGACAGATGTCTTGTGAAAAATCTTTATCCAAAGTTACTGGCTCAGTTTTACTCTCAATAGAGTCAGGATGAATAGCCACTTGATCTTCCTTAGCATTTATTACACTTTCAATTTTACAAATAGTTTCAGTACCTTCTGATACACAGACGGAAGAAAAAGGTACTTTGTCACATTGAACTGTAACATGGCCATTAACAGAAAAGGTATGGTGTTTAGCTTCAAGTTTCTGATTCACAATCTGAGCTTCGACGTCATGAGACGAGCTTTCACGCATGCTAACATCAGCTGTGGTGTCTAGTTCAACTACCTTTTGATTAATGGCTTCTTGCTTTTCTTCCTCGGGAGTTAGAACCTTTGAATGCCATTGCTTTCTTTTGATTTTTCTAACCAACACAGAGACTTCTGCCTCAGAGTTCTGCAGATTCATCTCACAAATTTGAGTTGAGTCTGTGCTAGATTCTTGATTGCTTATCTCTCCCATGTGACATTCTTCTTTTTCATTTTCCACAACTTTATCTTCTTCTTCATTCCATTGGTCAACTGCAGTTTCACAAACAAGGTCTTCTACTTTTTGAGCATCTCCAGTTGATTCTGATCCTGTGGAAAGGAAATTCGGCTTTTCAGATTTGCTGGAGATTCCCATAAAAGTACAATCTGAGGATTTGTCCTCAGCAAGATCAGTCAAAACAGAAGAACAATCTGACTCGAGGGGTGAAGGTGCTTCACTAGTTTTGGTAATCATGCCATCTTCCTCTATTATGGACTTGGTTTCGGATTCTTCTATGGAAGACTGCACTGAAATCAATGTGCATTCGATAAATGCCGATCCGTTGGAACTACCTTCCTCCAGGTCTACAATGTGTGTTGAAAGATAGTCTTTGCTTTGATCCTGTGTAACACCAGATATCTCAGAACTGTCAAACTCAAAAAGTGGCGAAGGCAGCTCTCTCATTTTAAGATAATCTTGACCATTTGCCGTGGTCTCCACTTCAGTCATCCGAGTACTGAATGGTACCAAGGTTGGTGTACATGTATTGTTTGTTACATCAGATGTAGAACTATTCAATTCTACTTCGTCCATCTCCGTATCTGTACTGCAAATGGAACTCTCTTGAATGACATCAGAGCAGTCAGATTCATGCGAAGACACCTCATTGAGTTTGCTGAAACTGTCTTTCTCCTTTATTATAAAGGATGATTCGGCCTGTTGAATAAATTCAGGCTCTGAAAGTACTACAGGTTCATTGTTAGGGCTGTCAAAGGCAGAAGCTGTGGAATCTAAGCCTTTTACCACATGTTCAGTGTCGAAATGGTCCTTGGACCTGTCCTGAGCTATGACAGAATTGTCAAACTTGCCAACTACTCCGGTCTCTTGTATTCTGTCAATCTCCTTATGTTCCTTTGCATCCAACTCTTCAGTGTCAATGGACACAGAAGTCAGTCTGTCTTCATCTTTTTGATTATCTGATGTTAGACCAACAGAATTGATGTTTATTTCTTTGTCCGATGGAGAAAAATGGTTCTTTGCCTTATCCTGGGATATACTGGTTTCTGTGGGACACTCAAAATCTGCTAGCGATGATACTGCCTGTATTTGATCTTTTGCAGCAAGTTCATTAGGTGTTTGCTCAGAATCAGTGACTGACATTGAAGTCAGTATGCATTTATCTTTGTGATTAGACATGGAACCATCCAAAGTAACTTCCTCCACCTCTGCACACCCTGTAGCAGTGCAGGTCTCAGACATGTGCTGAGAAACATCAATTTCTTTAGAACAGTAAGTCTCAGCTGATGGGGTTTTCTCCTCCATTTTGTTAAGATTTTGTTCTGTTGTCAGTGAGTTTGTTTGAGAAAGTTCCACATCAGTTGGCTGCAACAAAATCTGTGAACATTCACCCTTTTGCCTGTCAAGTGTAAAGCTATTGCAATTCCTTTCCTCTACCTCCATGTCCTCTGCAGGAATACATTCGTCAGAGTTATTCATCAGAGCAACACTGTCAACTTCTGTATTGTTCAGCTGTGAAAATGATATTTCTTCTTCCCCTGTGCTAATACCAATTTGCTTCTTTGTCGTGCATTCTGATGTGGTGTGCTCCATATCAGTGGCCAGCACTGAAGTTATTATGCCTTCACTTTTTTGATTGTGACATGTAAGACTATTACAATTAAATTCTGACACCTCCATTGCTTCAAATGTTGTTTCTAACTGTCCACTAGCAGGCACTTCATCCGACACAAGCTGTTCCTTGTCCACTTCTTTAACACAAGTTTCTACGCCATATTCTTCTCTACTGCATGGTTGCGTCTTTTCAAATTCTGGTTCCACTGTTTCAAGATTAGATTCTACTGAAACCACAGTGTTTTCTGAACTTTCTGTATCATCATCCCTCTTCACATCAGCATTGCAATTGTATTGCGGAGATGTTGTGTCATTTTTAGCAACAGGGACAGAATCAACATCACACATTTCTGGATTTCTGGTCACATCACAGTTCCCTGGAGTTTCCTCAAATAAGGACTGAACTTCAGCGCCGTTCTCATTTCTACACTGAGCATCTTCGACAATCAAAGAAGAGTCTGAAAATTCAGCCTCTACTTCAGTTTTTGTTGAACATTGCTCATTCAGATCATCAATTTCTGCCTCAGAACAATCCATTTTTTCTGCAGGTAACTGTTCACACACACTTGCAGAAATGCCTGCTTCCATCAGGGATGCCTGATCAGTTGTCAGCACCTTGGTGCATCCAGAATTATCCACTTGATCAGTCTCTGCTACACTTTCACTGCAGTTCCTTCCAGGAAGATTAATATCTTCATCGTCGCTTGAATCGGTAATATCGCCAAACAGGATTTGCTGCAGAAGAGAAAGAATATTTTATTTACATTTTTCTGATTTTTTTAAGCAGTCTGAACAAAACAAAAACAAACCACTATGACATTACTTTTACAGTGTTTTAAAAGAAGTCAATTAATCAAGCTGTCTTAATATCTGAATTAGTAACTGAGTTAGAGAGACAAGGAAAATTCTAAGGTTAAGTGCTGAGTTTCAAATTTCAATTGGGACATTAGTTGGAATGCTACAATTCACTTAGTGTCTCAGAGTTCAGGAAAGTTAAAGACTCCCACATTATCATGTATCATACAGTTGTTGAAAATGCATTAACATGGGAGTAGGGGTAATGGAGCCAGACATGTCCTTAGCATGAACACAAATAGTTTCTTGGGCTAGGACTTGGAGAATGCTCACTACACTGAGCAGTTAACTGTTTCAGGCAAGAATAAGGGACAGAACTGGTAAAGAAAATGAAGCTTGTCCCAGGTGAAATTTCTTAGAGACATTGACACTTACAAGATTTTAAAATCACAACTGACACTTCTAAGAACATAGCTAGTAGCAGGAGTAGGCAATTCAGTTCAGTTTAGGGTGGTACATCTAATTTTACATTAAGAACCCTGAGGTTTCAGTAGTATGTCTATCAGTAGTTTTTTAACCTGGCTGAATTCCCAAATTAGTTTCATGACTATTGGTTTGTGATTACTTCATCTGAGCTATTGGGTTAGGGAGGTAAGTGAACAAAGGATGAACTGATATAATGGAGTCCCAAAGCTTCACAGATATGGTCTGCAGGGAAACAGCCTTTCTTAATGATGGGAGAGAACTGCTACAGAGAAAGTAGTGTGGATGGAAACTGCTGAGGTAACTAGAAGTGTCGTGTTGGCTAATAGATACAATGCCAGAAGTGATTCAACGACCTAAGGACAGGAAAGATGTACAGAATGGCACATCACACAAAACTTTTACCTCTTGCTCAATTACCCACTATTGCTTTCACTGGCAAAGTCTAGAGATCTACGTACCCACACTTAACAAAAGCCCTCTTTCAAAATCTCTTATCACTGATTACCATTTTAAACCGTGTACTGTTTTTTGTGAAAGGGCCTTCTCATAGCTTTATCTGCATCACTGTGTGCTAAGTTGCTCCCAAACCCAGTTACTGCTTCAAATATTGTACCCTTAGTTGTCTATGAGCACTGGTTCAATGTGATAAAATGTTACAGAATCTTACAGTACAGAAGAGACCCCTCAGGTCGTCAAGTCTGCTCGACAAAAACTTACTCCAAATCTATACTTGAACCATGTTCTAGCACCAGGCCAATCGCTTTGAATGCCATGACATTTTAAGTGGCCTTCCAAGTACTTTCTCAAGGTTGTGAGGTTTCCCACCTTAACTAACCTCCCAGCTACTGCATTCCAGATTCCCACACCCTCTTGCGTGAAAAGAGCTTTCATGAAACCCCCTCTAAATAGCCTGCCTTTTAACTTAAAATTCTAACACCTTGTCACTGACCTTTCAACTAAAGGAAGAGCTGCTTTCTAATTTCCCTGTCCGTGCCGCTCATAATCACATACAACCTCAATCAGGTCCTGCCTCAGCCTTCTCTGCTCCAAAGAAAACAACCAGAGTTTAATAGCCTCCCTATATAGCTCAAGAGTATCATCCAAGGCAACATCCCAATAAATCTCCTTGGATGTCCTCCTTCGTTCTCTTTATAATGCAAGTGCCTATTCCATATTCTTCACAGTTTTAACCTTTCTGGCTGCACTGTTTTAAGATTAGATGCCATTGAAACAACAGTGCTGTTGGAATTTTCTGTAACATCATTTCAAATATCAGCTGTTGCATTGGTGGATTAGTGGGTGCAGGAAGGAAACTAACAATCTACATTCTGGAATACATGTACACTGATTCCTCCCAAACAGCGGGGACTTTGTTAAATAAAATCGCCAAGACTAGGATTGTTTGAGTTGTTAGGTAAGGGCAAAGAGAGATTGCACAGCAAAGATGGATAAATGAAATTGAGACATAGATTAACTATGATATAAAGTATCAGTCAAATAAACTAGAGTTTGAATGCCCTTTCTACGTGGGTAGGACTTTATTCCGATGGCTTTTTTTGTGAAAAATAAATTCATACATTGCTTATATTACATTGACCGTAGAAAACAATACTAGTGTTCCAACAATTATTCAGTGAAGCTCCCTAAATATCAACTTCAGCATAAACTTGGTCTTAAAAGAAACACTTCCCACTCTCCCGAATTATTATTCGTTCCCATCCAACTCACTTACTGGGTTCTACGTGTGGAATTATTACTTTAATTCCCATGAGTACTGAGTTTTGGAAGTCACCTTGTTCCCTGGTTTGTTTGTCACCAAAAACTGGTTAAAAAAAGGAAACCTTAACCCCACCTTCCTGGGCTGGATTTAAGGCAAGGTATCAAAATATAAGGATGGTGTGCAAGTGTACTTAATCATTCATTATCTCAACCACTTTTACATTTTCTCCAGAGAACAAACCGAGTGGTAATTCCCTGTTGTACCTCAGTCTTATCCAAATAACCTTGGTGTTAATTATGTTAGCTACAATGAAATATTTATTACTGTTCTCTAATGTTCTGAAACCTGGAAGCACAATGACCCAACACAGCATTGGTGCAAAACCAATAAGATATTAATAAAATATTTGATAAAACAATAAAATTAAGTTTTCTATGACAACTAACATTTTGTTTAGACCTGCCTTTTTAGATGAAGGAGAACATGGCAATGGAGACAGTTGAGGAGGAAGAGGTTCAGTCCAATCAAGTATTTCTTGCAGCTGCCGGCTTAAAGCATCTTGCTCATCATCATCATCACCATCATCGCTATCAATATCACTACTTGAAGTGTTTGCACTGTCAGTAGGATCTTTGTGTTGAGTTAGCTCTATAGTTTTGTCATCATAGAAGGCACTGTCACCATTGCTCTTCAGTCCTTCATCAGCCAAACTCTCATCCATCTTTGAGAAATTGTTTTCTTCTTGATTGCACTCCAATTGACATGGGAGTGAAGATGTTGGCAGCTCTGAAGTTTCCATTGGACTGCTGTGACTTGGGTTACTTAGACTACTTCTAAGCATCTTAGTTTTCTTCTGCGAAGGTCCTCTCTTGCCTATACCAGGTTAGATTGGAGAAAACGTTAAACATACTCAAATAGTTGAGCTTTACCTTTTAAAAATGCGCTGTCATAAGAATTCAAGAATTTGGAGCAATATTAGCATTTAAGCTTTTTGCTTAACAGTAGCGAATTCTTGACATAACTGTATCCTCCAAGCCAGCAAGCAAGTGGAAAATATGATGGAATACAGTTGGACGGAAATTGTAGATTGGTGGAAGAATTTTCAAGTACTGATATGGGAAACTTTCAATTCATTTATGAGATGTGGATGTCGCTGGCTGGGCGAGCATTTACTGCCTCTTCCAGCTGCCCTTGAGAAGGGAGCTGTGACCTGCTTTCTTGAATTACCGCAGTCCACGTGCTGTGTGTAGACCCACAATACCATGAGGTAGGGAGTTCCAGGTTTTTGAGTGACATTGAAGGACAGCAATACATTTCCAAGTCTAGGTGGTGAGTGGCTTGGAAGGGAACCTGCAAGTGGTGATATTCCCACCTTAGAGGAAATGAATGTTTTGCATATTGTGCTGATCAAGTGATTGCTTTGTCCTGGATGGTATCAAGCTTGTTGAGTGTTATTAGAGCTGCAAATGGTGAGTATTCTACTATATCCCTGACTTATGCCTTGTAGATGGTGGACGCGTTTGTGGAGGTGAATTACTTGCTGCAAGATTCCTAGCCTCTGACTTGCTCTGTAGCCACTATGCTTAAATAGCTAGTTCAGTTTTGTTTCTGGTCAACGTTAACTCTGAAGATGAGGAAGTCATTTGATGCTAAGCAATGTTGCTTAGATTCACTCTAGTTAGGGATGGTAACTGTTTGGCATTTGTCTGGCATGGATGTTACTTTCCATTTGTCAGCCCAAACCTGGATAATGTCCCAGTCTTGATGCATTTGGGCACGGACTGCTTCAGTATCGGAGTCACGAATAGTGCTGGACATTGTGCAATCATCAACAAATATCTCTACTTCTGACTTTTTAATGAAGCATTTGGAAATTGTTGCGTGGATGGTTGTTTATGTATCCTAATACAAACTAGGAAAGCAATAGCGTAGAAAGGGGGAAAGAGTTTTCTTGAGTGCTTGGGAGTATTTTCACGATCAGTGCATTTCATCCTATGAGAATGAATGGATTGCTGGATTTAGTTCTGAGTGGAATGGTCTTGGAAAAGTTGGAATTAAAGAATGGCAGACAAAACAACATCAGAACATTCTGCTACTATTAGAGAGGAGATGGTTTTCGTACATTGCCCTAACTTATTCCTTGCGGGAACCATGAAAGTCAGAATTTTATGCATGAGTACAGAGGGGAAAAGACAAGATATATATGGATATTCCAGGGATGAAGGTCATTGTTTACAAGGAGAGACTGATGATATTCTCCTTAAAGAGAAGTATGGTTTTGATAGTTGGAAATGTTCAAAATTATTCAGGGTTTTGACAGAACTGAGAGAAATATCGCTCTCTCGGATGGACACGTTAAGAACTAAAAGACACATACGAAAGATGAAAGGCAAAGAGAAAACAATTTTAATATTGATTGTTTCAGATTTGCAATGCACTGAGAGGGTGGTGATGGCAGATTCAATTGTGGCTTTCAAAAGGGAAGTGGATAAGCATCAATAGCGTGCAGGTTTAGAGAGAATGAGTGATAGAGTGGGTCGAGCTGGATTGCTCTTGCCAGACAGCTCTGTGGATTTGAGGGGCGAAATGGTCTACTTCTGTGTTGTTACCATTCTTTAAAAGGTTAATACTGTTGCTTTTACATTAAATAGCAGAGTCAAACAATCCAAATTAGATGCACCGTACCTGGGCTCTTGTTTGGCTTCTCTTGTACACTGGGTTTTTCAATACACTTCCATATTTCTTCGAGTAACACTTTTACTTTATCTATGGATACAATCAACAGTAAACAGACAGTCACCAAGTTGGACTTATAAAATGGGAAAGAGGAGATCAAGCATTCATTTATGAATATTTGGTGTAGTTTTTTCAATGTTTGCTTCATGCGGGCATCTTTCCTGCCAACAGTACATAGTGAAAACAATTAAAGGACCTGGTTATCTGAACATTCACTATTAGGATAGAATAATTAGCAGAACATTCTAACAGTGGACAGTTTCCAATGTATATATTTCTTTTCCCAAGGGATGTCGGTGTCACTATCGAGGCCAGCGTTTGTTGTCTACCCCTAGCAGTCTTCAAGAAGGTGGTGATGAGCAGTCTACTTCAACCACTGCAGACCATGTGGTATGACTTTTGTGTAGCAGTTTGGTATACCTGAATGGCTTGCCAGGCCACATCAAAGAGCACTTAAGTGTCAACCACTTTGCTGTGGTATGGAATCATGTAAAGACGACAAAAAGTAAGTATGACAAGTTTCCTCCCTAAAAGCACTTCAGTGAAGTAGATAGTTATTTAATAAAAGTGTTCATTATGGATTATCAACATTCAATTCTAGATTTAATGACTACATTTATTAATTCACCTGCTGATAGCTTCCAGAGTTTCTTTTATATATTTGGGTAATTAAAGCATTTTGGAAAAAAGACAGTAAATAAAATCCACATCAATAACTTTTTTTAAAAAAACACTGTTGGATGAGGGTCTCGCTGGCTTTATTACCCAGAGGGAAGTTAAGAGTCAACCATATTTCTATGGATCTGGAGTCACACACAGGCCAGACTAGGTATGATTTCCTTCTCTAAAGTGAACCAAATGTGTCAGTCATTTTTCTGACGTATAAAGGGAGCAGCCAAAACAACACCTTCAATTCAATTTTTTTTTGTGATTTTTGTGAAACACCCATTTAAATACACATCCTCATCACTTTCCAATTATCACCTGATGCATCAAAATATTTAAAATATTTCCTGATTACCCAGATAAAATATAGCATGTTCAACATGTAATTAAATATAATCAACAAGTTCACACTATATGCATCTTAGGACATCCTTTATCTGTCCCAGAAATTTCTTTCTTTAAAAGAAAATCTCAGCATTTAAATAAGTAGAGATGCAGATCATCAATGCAAGAAAGGCAGATTTACTTTTGGCTGTTTGCAGCAACGTGATAAGTGATGCAAACAAACTCTTCACCAATGACTATTCTTATCCAAGGTCAAACATCCTGTTACAATCAATACTGAAACATCATTAAAAAAATGCTCCCCCTCAGGGGGGTATTGGGGCAGTGACTGGCATCTCGGCTCTATCTCCATTCAAAAGAAAGAGGCCCTCTTGTGGCTCACTGGTAGTGTCCCCACCCCTCAACCAGGAGGCAGGGGTTCAAGTCCAACCTACTCCAGAGGGATGTAATAACATCTCTGGACAGGCTCATTAGAAAATCAGAAAATTAAAAAGGTGCACAAAATTTACTGAGTTGCTGATTTACTTACTTGTGTCAATTCTTGTTGCAACATCCTGCAGGACATTCTGTGTCTGTGCATCTTTCAGAACTAGAAGATATCATATTACATAAATTGTAAAAACATGCACTTGTGTACAAATAGTAAATAAAAGTCATCACAATAAAAAAAAAGTGTGAAATTTACCTTTTATACCATTCTTCTGCTGAAGTGTCAACTTTTCCTGTTGATTTGGAAAAAACATGTATCAACCTCAAAAATATTGAAGTACTAACCTTTTATATGCAAAGAAGCTGCCCTATAACTTAGTTAGAAATGCCAAGAACTTGGCATAATTTTTGGATAAGTACATGAGTAGGAAAGATTTGGAGGGATAAGAGTTAGGAGCAGGCAAGCGGGATTAGTATAATTTGGGATTATGGTCAGCATGGACTGGTTGGACTGAAGGGTCTGTTTCTTTGCTGTATGACTCTATGACAATAATGTTGTGGCATCCCATTATTCCCTGTCTTACTGCATATTGTTGCCAGCGGCAAATTTAGAGATTTAACCCTATTTTAACACATTGCTCATTAAGTGAACTCACTGTCTGTTGATGTTACATTTACTGAAAATCGTAACAGTTGCTTAGAATTGCTGTAAAACATCAGATTTTGCCTAAGTTTCTTGATTTGTTCTCATCAGGACAATTCCCAAGAAATACTGACATAAAGGAAAACCAAACATTTTATACTGTATGAGAAGAAAATGCTGTTTGGTTGGCAAGCGGACTCTGATTGGTAGAGGTGCTTCCATAATGACAACCTACAGTTAGAAAACAACATTTACGGTTCAAGCACGCTTGTCCTAATTTTTGTTTCTCCATTCTCAAACCCCAAGCACTCACATCTAATTGAAATAAAGAGCCATTTGATTTGAAGCATAGTTGATACTAATGGAATCTTATTTTTAAAATATTCAGCACAAGATAGTGTGCAATGAAGACTGACTTAGAAATGATAAAAAGTGAAGACGGGGATATAGCGATGTACAGCATGGAAACAGACCCTTCGGTCCAACCCGCCCATGACGACCAGATATCCCAACCCAATCTAGACCCACCTGCCAGCACCCAGCCCATATCCCTCCAAACCCTTCCTATTCATATATCCATCCAAATGCCTCTTAAATGTTGCAATTGTACCAGCCCCAACCACATCCTTTGGCAGCTCATTCCATACCCGTACAATCTTCTGTGTGAAAAAGTTGCCCCTTAGATCTCTTTTACATCTTTCCCCTCTCACCCTAAACCTATGCCCTCTAGTTCTGGACTCCCTGACCCCAGGGAACAGACTTTGCCTATTTATCCTACCCATGCCCCTCGTAATTTTGTAAACCTCTAAGGTCACCCCTCGGCCTCCGACGCTCCAGGAAAAACAGCCCCAGTCTGTTTAGCCGCTCCTTGTAGCTCAGATCCTCCAACTCTGGCAACATCCTAGTAAATCTTTTCTGAACACTTTCAAGTTTCACAACATGTTTCCGATAGGAAGGAGACCAGAATTGCACGCAATATTCCAACAGTGGCCTAACCAATGTCCTGTACAGCCGCAACATGACCTCCCAACACCTGTACACAATACTCTGACCAATAAAGGAAAGTATACCAAATGCCTTCTTCACTATTCTATCTACCTGCGACTCCACTTTCAAAGAGCTATGAACCTGCACTCCAAGGTCTCTTTGTTCAGCAACACTCCCTAGGACCTTACCATTAAGTGTATAAGTCCCCCATAGATTGGCTTTCCCAAAATGCAGCACCTCGCATTTCTCTGAATTAAACTCCATCTGCCACTTCTCAGCCCATTGGCCCATCTGGTCCAGATCCTGTTGTAATCTGAGGTAACCCTCTTCGCTGTCCACTACACCTCCAAATTTGGTGTCATCTGCCAACTTACTAACTGTACCTCTTATGCTCCGATCCAAATCATTTATGTAAATGGCAAAAGGTAGAGGGCCCAGCACCGATCCTTGTGGCACTCCACTGGTCACAGGCCTCCAGTCTGAAAAACAACCCTCCAAAAACCACCCTCTTGTCTTCTATCTTTGAGCCAGTTCTGTATCCAAATGGCTAGTTCTCCCTGTATTCCATGAGATCAAACCTTGCTAATCAGTCTCCCATGGGGAACCTTGTCGAATGTCTTACTGAAGTCCATATAGATCACACCTACTGCTCTGTCCTCATCAAGATATCCAGCACTTTTTCCTCTGTAATCTGGACATTTTGCAAGCTGTTATCATCTATTTCCCTACAGTCTATATCTTCCATATCCTTTCCCACAGTAAATCCTGATGCAAAATATTAATTTAGTATCTCCCCCATTTTCTGTAGCTCCACACAAAGGCCGCCTTGCTGATCTTTGAGGGGCCCTATTCTCTCTCTAGTTACCTTTTTGTCCTTAATATATTTGTAAAAACCCTTTGTATTCTCCTTAATTATATTTGCCAAAGCTATCTCATGTCCCCGTTTTGCCCTCCTGATATCCCTTTAAAGTATACTCCAACTTTCTTTATACTCTAAGGATTCACTCGATCTATCCTGTCTGTACCTGACATATGCTTCCTTCTTTTTCTTAACCAAACCCTCAATTTCTTTAGTCATCCAGCATTCCCTATACCTACCAGCCTTCCCTTTCACCCTGGATTCTCTGGATTCTTGTGATCTCATTTCTGAAAGCTTCCCATTTTCTAGCCATCCCTTTACCTGCGAACATCTGCTTCCAATCAACTTTTGAAAGTTCTTGCCTAATACCGTCAAAATTGGCCTTTCTCCAACTTAGAACTTCAACTTTTAGATCTGGTCTATCCTTTTCCATCACTAATTGAAAACGAATAGAATTGTGGTCGCTGGCCCCAAAGTGCTCCCCCACTGACAGTCACCTGCCCTGCCTTATTTCCCAAGAGTAGGTCAAGTTTTGCACCTTCTCTAGTAGGCACATTCACATACTGAATCATAAAATTGTCTTGTACACACTTAAGAAATTCCTCTCTATCTAAACCTTTTAACACTATGGCAGTCCCTGTCGACGTTTGGAAAGTTAAAATCCCCAACCATAACTACTCTTTTATTCTTACAGTTAGCTGAGATCTCCTTACAAGTTTGTTTCTCAATTTCCCTGACTATTAGGGGGGGTCTATAATACAATCCCAATAAGGTGATTATCCCTTTCTTATTTCTCAGTTCCACCCTAATAACTTCCCTGGATGTATTTCCGGGAATATCCTTCCTCAGCACAGCTGTAATGCTATCCCTTATCAAAAATGTCACTCCCCCTCCTTTCTTGCCTCCCTTTCTATCCTTCCTCTACATTCGTATCCTGGAACATTAAGCTGCCAGTCCTGCCCATCCGAGCCATATTTCTGTAATTGCTATGATATCCCAATCCCATGTTCCTAACCATGCCCTGAGTTCATCTGCCTTCCCTGTTAGGCCCCTTGCATTGAAATAAATGCAGTTTAATTTATTAGTCCTACCTTGTCTCTGCCTGCCCTGACTGTTTGACTCACTTCTGTTCTCAGCTGTACCCGTCTCAGATCGATCTCTTTCCTCACTATCTCCCTGGATCCCACTGCCCCCCGCCCCACCTTACTAGTTTAAATCCTCCTAAACAGTTCTAGCAAATCTCCCTGCCAGTATGTTAGTCCCCTTCCAATTTAGGTGCAATCCGTCCTTCTTGTATAGGTCACTTCTACCCCAAAACAGATTCCAATGATCCAAAAATGTGAATCCTTCTCCCATACACCAGCTCTTCAGCCATGCATTCATCTGCTCTATCCTCCTATTCCTGCCCTCACTAGCTCATAGTACTGGGAGTAATCCAGATATTACTACCCTTGAGGACCTCCTTTTTAAATTTCTGCCTAACTCTATGTAATCTCCCTTCAGAGTCTCAACCTTTTCCTTTCCAATATCGTTGGTTCCAATGTGGACAATGACCTTCCAGCTGGCCCCTCTCCCCCGTGAGAACATTCTGCACCCTCTCTGAGACATCCTTGATCCTGGCACCAGGGAAACAACATACCATTCTGCTTTTTCTCTGCTGGTCACAGAAATGTCCGTCTGTACCTCTGACTACAGAATCCCCTAACACAATTGATCTCTTGGAAGTCGACGTGCATTAGAGCCATTCTCAACACCAGAAACTTGGCTGTTTGTGCTACGTTCCCCTGAGAATCCATCACCCCCTACATTTTCCAAAACAGCATACGTGTTTGAAATGGGTATATCCACAAAAGACTCCTGCCCTAGGTGCCGATCTCTCTCACCCTTCCTGGATATGTGGGATTTAGCATTGTTCTCTACTTTAGAGTGAAAAACCATACAAATCATACAATTTACATTTATGTGATGTGTTTTGTGACTAAGATGTTTCAATTTGCTTCACAGCCAATGAATTGGTTTTCAAATCATAGTTTCTGTAATTTATGGCATAGGAGGAAGCCATTTGGCTTATCAAGCCAGCTCTCCATGAAACAATCCAGTCAGTCCCATACCTCAACAATATCCCAGAGTCTTGCCAGTTTGTTGTTTTCAAGGACCACCCAACATCCTTTTCAAATCATTGATCTGCTTCCACCACTCTCATGGGAAACAAGTTTCAGGCCATTACCACTTTCTGTACAAAAATGCTCTTCTGCACTTTCCTCCTGTAGTTCTTGCCCAAATCTCAAAGCAACGTTCCTATTCCTGTGTATAAGCTTTTGAGAACAGTTTTGCTTTGTCTACTTTATCCAAATCGGTCATAAATTTGTATATAGTCTTTCAAATCTCTCTTCAATGCCTTTTTCTCCATGGTGAATAATCCTAGCTTTGCCAATCTCATCTTCTGGTTAAATACTCCCTTCCTGGAAAGGTTGTGCTAAATCTCTTTTGCAGCTTCTCAAGGATACAGACATCCTTCCTCATAAGTGGTGACCAGACTGGATCAATACTCGTGTTGTGGTCTGCCTAACAGAGCTTCAAATGTTCAGCATTATTTTCAGCTTTTGAACTCAATGTATTTATTTGCGAATCCCTCAATCACATACATTCTGCTACCTTCAAAGTTCTGCTTACATGCATGACCACTTCATCCCCTGCCTGTTCCTCTGTTCCTGCTCTCTTTAAATTTATGCCATTAAAAGTATGCTCCTTCTCTATCCTTTCTGTCAGAAAGCATTATCTCACAATCTTTGTACTAAATTCCATCTGCCACCTGTTTGCCACTCTTCATAGTTTGATATTCACTGGCAAAACTTGAAATTTAGTATTTCAATACTTAACTCCCCAAGTCATTCCTGTGTATCAAAACAGCAGTGTTCCCAGTACTGACACTTGGACAGCATAACTCTCTACAATCACCCACTCTGAAAAACAACCATCTTGCATGACTTACTGTGTACTGCTCTTAAGCCAGTTTAAGTTGACACTGAACTCCTATTCCATGAGTCACAATTTTGTTCATCAACATTCTGCATTGTACTTTGTCAAATGCTTCCTTAAATGCATGTAGACAACATCCATTGCAGTCCCTTCATCAACCGCTATGACTTTTTAAAACATTAGGCAAATGTAATATGCCTTTTGTAAATCCACGCATGCACTCCTTAGTTAACTAAATCTCTCCAAGCATCTGTCAACTTTATCTCCCTGATTATTTCTAAATCCTTACCCACATGATGTTAAACTAATTAGCCTGTAGTTGCTAGAGTGATGAGAGTCTTTGCAATTGTCTTTCTCAAAAGGTAGTGGAAACACAATCTTTGAATATTTATAAGGCAGAGAGAGATACATTTCTGATAATCAAGGGGTTGAAAGGGTATTAGGATTAAGCAGAAATGCGGAGTGATTAAACCAGCCATTACTGAATGGCAGAAGAGGCTCAAGGGATCGCAAGGGTTGCTTCTGCTCCTAGCTTGTACATACTTTTGAGGTTCTGCACTGTTTTTTACATGACATGCAATTTTTGAAATCAAAATCCAAATCATTTATGCATATATTAATTGTATATGAAAAAGCCAAGTCCTAACACTAAATCTTGTGGAACTTCACTCCCAACCTTTAGTTCACAAGTCTGTTGTTACCTCTCCTTTTGTTACGGCTACTATTATTTATCAGATTCCACCTTCTTAGAAAACACTGATACAAAGTACTCAATAAGAATTACAGCCTTGCGGTGTGCCTTTTGCCAGTCAAAGCATTCACTTCTAATCACTTACTGTTTACATGTCGTTAGATGATTTTTTGGTTCACTTCTATGTTGACTGTTATCCTATCCTCACATTCTATTTTTGCTAGTCTTATTTTTCTCTTCACTTCCTTTCCCAATCTACAGTATTCAATGAAATTCTTACTGAAGTCCTTATCTGGTATCCATCAAGCATCATCTTCTTGTTTCATCATATTATCTCTCTCCCTTTATCAATCAAAGAGCCCTAGCTTTGGATCCACTGCGTTTAGTTAGAACCTTTTCCTTCCCATTTTAAATTATTCCTCTTTTAATTTAGCCATTCCACTTTAGATTATTACGCATTCTTCTTGCCTTACTATTGAAACTTTAGGATACAATGATTGTTCTTACTCATGTTCCCCAGACACTTGTCCACTTTCTCCAACTAGAACAAAAGTATTTCTGCATCTGGCAACGCAGCGTAAGGTGGGTTAAAAGCACACATTCCCGAAGTCGTCTATATTCACAGTTGTGATATCGACAAATTGTGAAAACAACTTCTGCACTCTAAGGACCCAGAGACAGCAACAAGATAAAGGAGGTGCTGTTTGAAAACGTTGGCTGAGATCCAAATAAACAGGGCCAAAGTAACACGAGAACTTCCTTCCCTGCTGTTTTTTTAGATTGTGCCATGGATTTATAAAAATACATCTGAACATGCAGATTTGACGCTGAGATATAATGCATCATCCAGATAGGAACTGCTCAAAGCAGCTGGGATGCAAACATTCAGGATCTGATTTCAGTTCTGCTCCAGAGAAAATCTCAAGGTCACTCTACAGAGTGCAAGAAAGCAAGTACTCTGTTGTAACTTCAGTGAGTAGAACAATAGAAAGTAGGGATGACTGAGCTTTCCCAAAACTTTAAAAATCAAACAACATTTTAGTAAGATTATAAAATGAAGGAGTTTCTTGCATGAATTATTGCTATTCCAAAAAAATTATTTTCATTCCCAAAATATATTTGATGCCCATTTATTAGTCCAAAAGATGGATGCCAATAGGTTGTCATTAATTAGATGATTAACTCAATTTAAACCCAATAACCCATGTGGATTCTGTATGCAAAGGATTTTCCTCTTTAAAAAATGTGCTCCTTTTAAGGACTCCCAGTTGCTGGGGCACACAATACTCTCAGCTCCCCCTCTTATTTTGTGTCTTAAATCAATGAGTAAAACTCTTCACTGGCAGTGAAATTTCTTAAAATAGGCTCTACTTTTCTGGAATCTCTTATTTGAATTATACCTGAGTTTTCTTCAGATTTCTTTCTAATGTTGTCTTCTCTCTTTTCAATTGCTTTATTTCTGCATTTTGTTTTGCTGTTGTTTCTTCATTAGAAAGAAAAGGACAAAGTTTATAATCAGACAGTCAAATGAAAAATCCCAAGTAGTATTCATACTTGCAGTAAGTCATAAGAATGTTTTTGTTGACACATTATTCTATTCAGTAAAACAATAGTATTCACTTGAAATGCTCAGCGAGTTGTAAAACACCAGCAGCTCAAACAGGAAGCAATGCTTTCTGCTTTGAACACTTACATTTCAACAATCAACGATGGTCTCCTTTGCTATCTGGCGGGGGTCGCAGCATTTTAAAAAAGAATTCCAGCTGCAAATAGATGCTATCTTTTTATTAAACTACAGACTAAAACTTCATTGGTTTCAGTTATTTGAGGGCCAGGTTTGGGATTCTTAATCTACCTGCTTTGGTTCTAGTTGAAGGGGGACAGTGAGTAAATTGCCCAATTGCAGTGTGCAGCCAAGTATTACAGAATACGATGGCACTCAAAAGAATGGAGCAGGGCAGAGTAACAGTTAGCCTACCAGATAACCTCTTCACATGTCCAAGTTGGCAGCTTCTGCTCTATCTTCTTGTCATGCTGCAGATCCATCTGTGTGGACAGGTCTCTAAGCCCAATGCTCTCCCTGTCACAGTGTAACATTTTTTGGACCTCCATGAATTCACATATCGTCCAACACATTTCACAAGACTTCCAGACACTTTGAAATGGCAGAGGTTCTTAAAAATAACTACCTGTAATTTGGATTTCTAGTCTTTTAAGGAACATTAGTGGTGGGCCCACCTTGCATCTCTTTGCCTGTCAAATGCACATTGATGGAGGAATACATTGTCTGGGCCTGGATGGTTTAAATTTGGTTGGCTATGTAACATCAGAGTAGCGTTAATTTAAAGGCTTCTGATGCATGCAAGAGGTTCCTTTCTCGAAAGGAATACTGCGCTGCCATGAAGGAAGGTGTTGATTTGGATCACAATCAGCAAAGCAGCACTGGGCCTCCAGATTTTGGATATGATTCTCATCCAAAATAAGCTTTCAACAGAGGTTTGCAGTGAGCTTTTATCAATATAATGGAGTATTACATGGCAAAATACAAGATTTGAAATGTAGCAACCCCCTACAATGTTTGCAACTTGAGCCATTAGATTATCGTATCGTTTGGTTCCTGAGTGCAGAGTGCCTGAAAGCAGACAAATACGCTAGAAAAAGAGAATCGTGCATTTTATGGTTAGTTACCTTCCAGTCTTTTTACCCGACTTTCCAACTTCTTCTTCCTAAAGTACAAGGTTAAGAAAAAAAATCAAATAAACAATATCAGGCAAGCACTAAAACCAAACCACATTAACAACAATAAAACTCTGCACTTACGCAGCATCATTTCTTGCCTGTTCTTGCTGCAATTCATTGAACTCTAAATGGGTCTGTTGGTACATCTTGATGGAACTCTACAAAGAAAACCAACAATGACAAAAGTGCATTAGATATTTCAAAGTGTTTTGTTTCTTAAATAGGGGAAAATGGACAGTCTCTGATGATAAATAGATTTCAATTTCATGTTCTACTAAATGAGATTTGGTTCTCTTTTATGGACAGGTTTAATGCATTAAAATAAGGGTAAATATAATCTCAAAATAACAATCTCTCAAACATCTCATATACATTTAATATATATTATATATATAACAAAAACCAATAAGATTGAGTCATTAGCATGTACTTCAGGGAAAAAGTGTCACTGGACATTTCTATTTTATTGTCAAGAGGCCACTAGGTCTAAGACTGTATTACCCTCTTTTCTTCCAGTTCCACCCTCATGGCATCCATTTCTTCCTTGCATTTTTCCAGAGGTGCAAATTTCTGCAACAACTCATCCAGTTGATCTCGAAGTGTTTTACAATCCCTGCAGTCAAGTAATAACATTAAAAAAAAAGCAACATTTAGATGGAAACATTTGAGAATGGGGTGAAACGAGACTGTGAATTAAAAAGAAGCTGCAACACTAGCAGGACTGTGATGGACTACCGTCAATTGTAATACACCAATTTGAATGCAAGGCTATGTTGAATGGAACAATACTGAAGTTCCTTTTAAAAAGCACAATACTGCAGATGTTGGATGTTTGAAATTTTAAAAAATGCTGCAAAACGCAACCAATCAGGAGAATCCATGTAGAAAAAAAAAGTTAGATGTTCTGAATTAAAAGGTTGTAGACCTGAAACATGAACACTGCTTGTCTCTCTACGCGAATGCTGGCAGATTGGAGTTTTCTCTGTTCCTATTCTTCAAGTTCTTTTACCCTTCTGAGTTAGTTGAATAGAGTTAAGATGGGTATAACTGAATTATACATGGGGATGTGAAGATCAGAGAAGTTCTCACTCCTGCTATGTATTCAGTGATTCCCATAGGATGGTATGAGTAAATTACCCTGGGTGGAGGAATGACCAATCAGATTCTGTGATTAAATTGCTCACTGTCAAAGACTCAGAGTCATAGAAATGTACAGCATGGAAACTGGCCCTTCGGTCCAACCCATCCATGCCGACCAGATATCCCAACCCAATCTAGTCCCACCTGCCAGCACCCGGCCCACATCGCTCCAAACCCTTCCTATTCATATACCCATCCAAATGCCTCTTAAATGTTGCAATTGTACCAGGCTCCACTACTCCCTTTGGCAGCTCATTCCATACACGTACCACCCTCTGTGTGAAGAAGTTGTCCTTTAGGTCTCTTTTATATCTTTCCCCTCTAGTTGTGGACTCCCAAACCCCAGGGAAAAGACCTTGTCTATTTATCCTGTGCATGCCCCTCAATTTTGTAAACCTCTATATGGTCACCCATCAGCCTCCGATGCTCCAGGGAAGACAGCCCCAGCCTGTTCAGCCTCTCCCTATAGCTCAAATCCTCCAACCCTTGCAACATCCTTGTAAATCTTTTCTGAACCCTTTCAAGTTTCACAACATCTTTCCGATAGAAAGGAGACCAGAATTGCATGCAATATTCCAACAACAGCCTAACCAATGTCCTGTACAGCCCAACATGACCTCCCAACTGCTGTACTCAATACTCTGACCAATAAAGGAAAGCATACCAAACGCCTTCTTCACTATCCTATCTAACCTGCGACTCCACTTTCAAGGAGCTATGAACCTGCACTCCAAGGTCTCTTTGTTCAGCAACACTCCCTAGGACCTTACCATTAAGTGTATAAGTCCTCCTAAGATTTACTTTCCCAAAATGCAGCATCTCGCATTTATCTGAATTAAACTCCATCTGCCACTTCTCAGCCCACTGGCCCATCTGATCAAGATCCTGCCAATCCAATATATTCTGTACAGTTTCATTCATCAATTACAAACTACTTGGATTAGACAGTGAAGTGCACCAACAAACAAAGAATTACCAAGAACAGCCAACATCTGCAGAAATGGAAGAGGAACATAAAGAGAAAAGTCTTTGCCAGATTTTAAGTAATATGATCTTCTTATAACAAGTTTCTCAATCCTCAGGTCAGAGGATTACTTATTTGATCTTATTTCATGAAATTAAAAACAATGAAATTGATACAGGCAAGTAATAATTCCTTGTAATTCCATTTCCTTTCAGAATTCAAATAAAGAAATGCTTGCACTAATGATAAGGTCTCAATTTGTTGATTGAGACATAATTGTTGGGAGGTCAACAAAAGTTTATTTTGTCTATGAATTACAATAGATGGATGAACAGAAATGCTTAAAAAATTATTAATGATAATTACATCATGCAGAAAACAAAACTGGAAATCAACCCTCTTAACTATGCAACATCACATTAAACAAGAACTGAAAAATAACATGCTGTCTCACCTTTCTGTTTTTTGAAGCTGTAATAATTTATTAAGGAAAACAAGGGCAAATCTTTTAAACAGTAACTCGGTTGGAAAGAAGCTGATGAATGCTAAAATCAGTGAACAACGTGACACAGTATTTTATTAGATGATCTCCTTCTCATGAATTATTTGACATACCACAAAGATTGACAAGTTGGAATTATTTTGTACCATTTTTAACATGATTTTCAACAATTTGTGAATATTGTGCTGGCAATGTAGTTCAAAGTGAAATAAGAGATAAGGTTTCTACCTTGGACATGTATCACATCCAAAATTTAAGACGTTTTGCAGGGAGACTTCATACTATCACCACCACACACCGCCACCCTCCCCCCCACATAGGTCTCACGTAAATGTATTTGCACATTGACAGACAAAATCTGCCATGAATCATTGTAACTGGACAGCATTTTATATTTTTCATAATTTGCTTTAAAAGGTTTTCTTCAAACTGTTAAATGTGGCAATTTGGTTAAATTTGATTACGAAAATAAGATTCAATGAAAATAACATTTTGATTATAATGTAAATCCATCAGTTCCAAACAATCCAATACTAAATTACTTAAATTCAATTGTGTAGTGACTAATTTACCCAGGGGTGTGACTAATATAGTGGGCAGGCTGCTTTCCCAGCACAAAATCTTTAAAGCAGCACAAAGATTCCACAACCACAGTGAATGCAAATTGCACATGAAGTTCGCCAGACAAAACAAAGAGAGCATTTAAGTGGAAACTCCAGTCTCTATTTTTTCCAAAACTCCCTCAATTCTTCAAAAAAGTTATTTTTATTTGTTATACTACCATAGCAAGTGAGAATGCTACACTAAAAAAACACACTGTTGAATTAGAATCTGAAAAATTCCAAAGTAAAAACATGGGGAGTGGAAAATGACTAATAACTGCATAGTTCCAGTGATCAAAAATACAAAATGAGGCTCTAGCTTGTTAGTGCTCATTCAATTAATTACGTTCATTCACATTCAAGGGAAGAAAAACAATCACTCTCTCTAGGAAGCTACCATTTCACCTTTGGCACCAGCTCTGGAAGGTATTCATTTACTTCCACTTGCCCTTGACTAAAATATATTTCCTTTTCAGAAAGTACCCTGAATCCCAATTTCTGTCAGGGATGCCAATGTGCCTCTGTAAAAGAAAAATCCAAGTCTGCCACTTTGAAGATGATCCTAAAAGCTGCCAACTTAACCAACGTAACTAGAAATATGTTAAGAGCAATTTTAAAAGCGAATTGTACTAAGGGAAATAGCAGTCTCAGATAGCCCAGAGCATACTCTGCGGTTTATGTTTTCTGTGGTTCTGTTGTGGTCAGAAGACAGCAACTCATCAACCGCTATAGTACATCAGGTTGATCAAAGTGATATATCAGAACTGACAAAGTATACTTGTGAATTGTCTACCTACATTTCAAAACTTGAGACAATAAATTATATCTATCCATTCTCAAATCTCCATATTTTATTTCTATACATGATAAATTATTTTGCCAAAGCTGCCACAGTGGAGTTTCAGCATTTAAAGGTTCAATCCTCAAAATCTAATAGTTAGAAGAAGCTTCTTTTATCAGAAGGATGAAACAGGGACTTTCGTGAGTTGAGGCGATAGCATTGACCATTTAAGGGAAGCTAGATAATTATATATCAAATTAAAAAACCCAGAAGAAGGCCCATTTGGAGTCTGCCTTTCACACTCTATTCAACCTGATTTTCCTCTCTGCTGTGTCTGAGAATATCATATTGAGTCATAGAGATGTACAGCATGGAAACAGACCCTTCGGCGCAACCCAAATAATTTATCTCTCCACCCTGAAGGCTACCTGCCTCTATTCCTGATGAAGGGCTTTTGCCCGAAATGTCGATTTTCCTGCTCCTCAGTTACTGCCTGACCTGCTGTGCTTTTCCAGCACCACTCTTATCTAAACTCTGGTTTCCAGCATCTGCAGTCCTCACTTTTGCCCTTCGGTCCAACCCGTCCATGCCGACCAGCTATCCCAACCCAATCTAGTCCCACCTGCCAGCACCTGGCCCATATCCTTCCAAACCTTTCCTATTCATATACCCATCCAAATGCCTCTTAAATGTTGCAATTGTACCAGCCTCCACCACTTCCTCTGGCAGCTCACTCCATACACGTACCACCCTCTGCTTGAAAAAGTTGCCACTTAGTTCTCTTTTATATCTTTAAATGAGACTGACAATTAAACAATAAATTCTATAACACATCAAGTTTTAAGAGAGACGCAATAGAAAACAGGAATTCAAATTTCTGAAATAATTTTATAAATCAAAGAGTACCAGTACAAGTATAGTATGGTTATTTTGTACGAATAAAGGATATCATCACATTTTTTCTGGTATTCTGTCAGAACGTGGCTGGAAAGAGAAAAGCAACATCGCAATGTTACAAAAAGTATTTCCACCAGTCGATCAACAACATTTGTATTTATATGATATATTTAATCTAGTGAAATATACAAGGATGTTTCACAGAAATGTTCACATTAAGATAAGACAAAATCACAAAGAGATTAGATTAGATTACATTACAGTGTGGAAACAGGTCCTTCGGCCCAACAAGTCCACACCGACCCACTGAAGCGTAACCCACCCATACCCCTACATTTACCCCTTACCTAACACTACGGGCAATTTAGCATGGCCAATTCACCTGACCTGCACATTTTTGGACTGTGGGAGGAAACTCACGCAGACACGGGGAGAACGTGCAAACTCCACACAGTCAGTCGCCTGAGGTGGGAATTGAACCCGGGTCTCTGGCGCTGTGAGGCAGCAGTGCTAACCACTGTGCCACCGTGCCGCCCACTAAGGGTACCAGCCGATGAGTCAAGGATATTGGGCCAAATGGCCAAACGCTTGGACAAGGAGAATTTTGAAAGAGGAAAGTAATAGGGAGAGTGTCAGGGAGGGAATTACAGAATTTAAATACTTGACAATCAAAACTGCGACCACGCATGATGGACTAAGTAAAATCAGAAATGCAACAAAAGCAAAAATTACAAAAGTTCAAGGATCAGAATTTTTAAATTAAGACACAACAAGATTAAAAGTCAATGCAGGTCAATAGGGTTGATGGATGAACAGACCATGTTTGATACAGTCTTACAGTACTTCACGTTGATGCAGAATGAAAGAGGCACAGTCGCCAGAAGTGTGCTTAAATAGTTACGTGCAGAGATAATAAAGATATAGCAAGGGTACCAGCCGATGAGTCAAGGATAGTCATATGTTACAATCAGAAGTGAAGTAGGAGCTCTTGATGATTTGTTGCATATACTCTGAAGTTCATCTCTGTGTCAAATACGTCAAATGATCCTACACTGTTTCAGCCTTAGATTGTTGCTAAGGTCAGAGAGGAGTTAGCAGGTTGGGAAACAAATCTGTGATGAAGACAACAATGCTTCAGTTTCCCCTCATTTTTAGCAGGAAATCTCTGCTCATCTAGAACCGGATATTGCACAAGCAGTATGACAATTCAAAGAGAGGGAAGCGATCAAGAGAAGCGGTAGCAATTTAGATGCCATCAATATAGACATGAAACCTAATTTTTTTTTGAATTGAGGTCAATGAGGTAGTGTTTAGATAAGAAACAGGAGGGGTGATAAGGATAGATCCTTAGGACTTTCAATATGCAATGGTTTGGGAGTTAGAAGAGAAGCTGCAGAACATTTCTCTGGCTATGAATGGATTCAAAAAAAGTGGAATCAAAAAGGTGGGCAACAAATGAAAGGCATCGGAAGAGAATGGGATAGTCAACCCGGTCAAAGCCAACAGACCATCAAGCAGGATGCACAATAGTTTACTATGATTGCAGTCATATTTGATCAGGGCTAAGAACTGTCTGACATAGTGCAGGTCACAAAATTGTAAACGTGGAGACAAACATTTGAAACTTGACAGGATATTAAAGAATCTGTAAGATTTTCTGAGAACAAAGTCACAGCAAAATTCATGAATTGATAACAAAACTGACTGATATACTTACTCTGTATCAATGATTTTTTGTTTCAGTGCTATTAATGCAGTTACATATTCATTTAAATTCTGAAATATAAACAAAAGTTATAAGATTAATTTGCAGAAAATATAGAAAAGCATTTTAACACTACAAACTATCTTCCTTTTGTCACATAAATGTAATCAATTTCAGTGTTACTTTAGTCTAATTTGGTTAAATAAGCCCTTTCACCAGTAATAAATCCATATTTCACCATACGTAACCTACTCAAAGACTCAAGTATGACTTCTCAGGATTAAACAAAGCATCTGCAGGATACTTTTGCAAAAAAAAAAAGTGGTCAAAGTTTGTAAACCTGGGTGCATTCACAGCTCATTACTGTATCAGAATTTTAAATGGTACCAAGCACCAATCTCAACACCAATCATCAGTTGCTCTTCCTGAAAAATGAAGTCAGGACTGCAACTCCACTACTGCTTTCTACACAGCTCCATTGGAAAATGTACATTTGTAAATGTCAGATGAAGAGGAGTCGACTATGTTTAACTTCTATACATAGTTACTCTAACAGCAGGCACTGAGAGTCTGGGATCAGACATGAAAAAGAGTCACTTTGGGGTGTTTAACCTTTGTAGAACTGTAAAAGGTGAAAGTAAAGTCACTTCAGTCCTACTGGATCAGGGGGCTGCTCTGCCGTCAGAGAGAGACAACTGGTGGTGGTTTGAGAGATTGAGAAGGAGAATCCTTCATGGTAACCTCAATCATTGTGGGGATTGAACTCTCCCTGTTGGCATCACTCTGCATCACAAACAGGCCTCGCAGCCAACTGAACTAACCGACCCTCTATAAAAACTGGAAATACTTAGCAGATCTGGTAACATCAGTGGAGATTGGGCAGTCATGACCATTTCTACCCACCTTGATGCTACTTGATCAGTTGAGATTTTCCAGGGATTTCTTTTAAAAATGCTAGACAGTTCTAAAAGTACGTTTGTATTAAACATACAGTAGTAAAATGACACCTGATATCAGTGTAGAGTGCCAGGAGCACTATATAGCTGTGCACAAGCTAACAATTACAGAATGTTCCTGCAGTTTTTTTGTATTTTAATGTAAGTTAATTTCAAACATAGTCATTCCTTGAGGGCTGATGTTTACATTATTTATGCTAAACTAGAAATACTATAAGAAGTAAATATTAAATAAAGCTTCTAAGGATGCTTCTGGCTCAGCAGAAATGCAAGATGGAAGACTAAAATGAATAAACAACCCAGGTTTCAGGGAAATGTAGGGTCAGCCTGCAGACTTAATATGTGAACACATTCAAAACTAACTGTGCATTATCATGGAACACATCTATTGTTAACAGACAGTTAATTGCTACTGATCAGGAGAAGTGGGTCTGTAAAAAAACTGCATAGCATAAATTCTACCTTCACCCCCCCCCCCCCTCCCATTACAGATGCTTTGATATTCCTCAATGTTAACCCCCAGCGCTTCAGCCCAGTATTGGCTATTTGAGCCACATCCCACAAGTGAGAAAATGGAAATATTTAGATATTTAATGTTGACAATACAATTGTACCAAGATCTAACACTCCTATTTTGTGAAATGTTGCTACTTAGGTTATACAAGAATCTTTGGCAAGCATGTGAATACTGGACATATGTCAGCATCTGAAAAGAATCTGGAGACATTGAATCAAACACCCAAGTAAAATTATTGTTGGGGCAGAACCTATTGTGATCCAATTATATCAAACTGCAAGTGGAGAGTATAATGTCCATTGATGTAGTGAACAACAATGTAGGTCTGCTACTGATCAGGAAAGCAGTTGCCTTAGTAGAGAAAATGTTTAGAGGGGCCATGGGCTAATGAAAGAATACACAAGAGGATGTCTGAATATATGCTGAACTCAAAACAGAGTTATATAGCAGTTATATGTGCATGGTGTAACATCTAGATTGAAGTCAAAAACATTTACATGAGCAGCAATTCTATACACATTAAGGGAGGAGGCCAGACGTCCTGACACAGAAGTCATTAATCGGAGTTCAGGTTTTTGGGGATATTTGAAAATAACGAAAGAAGATGTATTTGATTGGACAGTTGTTGTGGAAAATGTGTTATGGGGTTAAAAAAAATATTAAAAGCACTATAAAAGAAATGGAATTGTCATTTCAGGGTAGCAAATGAGTTAGAATAGTTATTCAGGTGGCATCTGTAAGAAGCAATTACTTTTTAAAAGTACAACACTCAGAAAAGAACAGTGGAAAGAAGTGATGGCCAAAACTTTTCAATGACAGCAACAGCAACAGCCTCTGATTCAGGAAACTTCACTAATATGCCTCAAGACCCTTATTAAGTCCGAATGTGCGCACATCTGCAGTCCTCATGTGACAAGTTTAAACTTACAATTGCTGGTCTTACCGTGCCTGATTGTTGTTCCTCCCCCAAACCCTCTCCAGGATCAACTTCCGGAATTCCTGGCTCCTGTCCAGCCAATGTCAGAAGAATCAACATTAGTGTTTTAGAGTGAGGTGGGTCACATGCTGTTTCTGTGTTGGGTTGGGAGTGGGAGAGGTGCTGACAAGTGAGAGGGGTCTGCATTGTTGGGGAGGAGGGGTGGAGACAACACCATTGGGTGGGGGTGAGGTTGAGGGCGGGGGTTAAGGGATGATAGTCAGGTGTTTACACTGTCAATCATGAGAGGTTTTGCAGTATCAGGATTGACAATTTCATTTAATGAAAGTCAATCAATTGGAAACAGACCTTAAAAGGTGTGTGGATGGATGCACTGGAGTTACACTGGATATCTGAATGCCTGACTGCGTTTGCGATTTGGAGATGCCAGTGTTGGACTGGGGTGTACAAAGTTAAAAATCACACAACACCAGGTTATAGTCCAACAGGTTTAATTGGAAGCACACGAGCTTTCGGAGCGACGCTCCTTCATCAGGTGATTGTGGAGGGATCGATTGTAACACAGAATTTATAGCAAAAATTTGCAGTGTGATGTAACTGAAATTATACATTGAAAAATTGATTGTCTGTTAAGCCTTTCATCTGTTAGAATACAGTGATAGTTTCACTACTTTCATGTGTAAATCACAAAACCCTTTTTTTAAAAGTTGCATTCTCGGGTTAGCTGTTAACAATGGTGATAGCTCGACAATATGTTGAAGGTGTTAGCCCCCTGTGTTCTCTGCCTATGACCTGATGTTTAGATTGATTCTAATCTAAAAAGTGAGATAACAGAGTTCTACATGAATGTATACAGTTTTTGAGCAAAGTGCAATGTAACTCTGCAAGTACAAATTCACCCCACAAAATGTGTGTGTGCATGTGGGTCTTTGTCTGTCTGTGTTTGCGTGTTTGTCTGGGGTGGGGGTTGTGAGTGTGAGAAAGTGTGTACGTGTGTGTCTGTGTGTAGTAAGTGCAGAGTGTCTTAAGTCTGTGAGGGGGTGCATGTGTGGGAGTGTGTGTGTGTCTATAAGGATGTGTGTGGGTGTCTGTGTGCACGTCTGTGTGTATGTGTAAGAATGTGTGTGTGTGTGTGTGTGTGTGTGTGTGTGTGTGTGTGTGTGTGTGTGTGTGTGTGTGTAGGTAGTGCAATGGTGATCACCTGTAATGTGACATGAACCCAAGGTCCCGGTTGAGGCCCTCCCTGTGGGTACCGAACTTAGCTATCAGCCTCTGCTCGGCCACTTTTCTCTGCTGCCTGTCCCGAAGTCCACCTTGGAGGTTAGTCACCCGAAGGTCCGAGGGTGAATGTCCAGTTGGGGAACACTTCAGTGGTCCAGGACATTCAGCCTCGGGCCTTCGGGTGACCATCCTCCAAGGTGGACTTCGGGACAGGCAGCAGAGGAAAGTGGCCGAGCAGAGGCTGGTAGCTCAGTTCGCTACCCATAGGGAGGGCCTCAACCGGGACCTTGGGTTCATGTCACATTACAGGTGATCACCATTGCACTACACACACACACAGATATTCCTACACATACACACAGACATGCACACAGACACCCACACACATCCTTATAGACACACACACTCCCACACACAAAAGGGTTTTGTGATTTACACATGAAAGAAGTGAAACTATCACTTTATTCTAACAGATGACAGGCTTAATAGACAATCAATTTTTCAATGTATAATTTCAGTTACATCACACTGCAAATTTTTGCTATAAATTCTGTGTTACAATCGAGCCCTCCACAATCACCTGATGAAGGAGCAATGCTCCGAAAGCTAGTGTGCTTCCAATTAAACCTGTTGGACTATAACCTGGTGTTGTGTGATTTTTGACTGTGTTTGACTCTTCAACTCTGTTGGTGTGAGTGTTGGAAGGTACAGATTAAATTGGCAATTCAGCAAATTAAATTACTGTCAGCATCAGATCAGTGTCAAGTGCTCCTGCTCCAACAGTGTCCTGAAGATCAGGCTCGGTGTTCAATAAAGCAACACAGGGGAATAATAAAGCAACACAGCGATTGCGTGCATAAAAAGAAACAATAAAGCTGTAAATTGTCTGGATGAAAGGAGGACAGGTGGGTATAACAGCAGAACCAGTGATGTTGTGTCATTAAGTCTAAGCAAACATTGAGTTTTCTCATTTGAAACGTTACTGCAGTTAATACAGCAGACCAGAAACTTACCATATCTTTCAAAATACAATAGAAGTCAAATAAGAAGCTGCAAACATCCTAAATGACACTATGTGTCACTGGAGGGTTCCCCAAAACATTCCAAATTATTGCTTTTATTTACTTAACTTTTTAAATATGCGTGAGACAGAGACAAAAGTGTCACACTTAGAAACGTGACAGACAATAAACCTAAGCTTGACATTCCATTTTCATTAAATGGAATATATCTGGCAAATTGGTGCAATATTAGTACAAGGAACTTTGCTTTATAAATTCCTGTATCGTGTAAAGCTGTTACTAATCAAAGAAATCTAAAATTTTAATCTTATCAAAATCCGTTCTATACTACTGCAAGTACTGTAATATAAACTTAAAAATGTATATGATTCAAAAAATTAACAAGAGTCAAAACACAGGAAGCAAAAACCAGTGTACTTCACAAGCAATATTCAAGTTATAAATTTGAGATAACTGAAATAAACCATTTTAATGACATCTGTAGTTTACAATGTCACGGAACAAATCTGATTTAACAGCAGACTATGTAACTACTCCCGACGCATTTTGTTTTTGCGCTGCTCCGTTTCCAGAAGATATATTTTGCTGCTAATAATGTTTTTAGCTTGTTAAGGCAAAGAATGAAGCTACTTGTTCCACAATACATTTGCCACCTTAAAATGAACAATCCTAGTTTTCCTGGTCCTGTCACAGAAATTATCTTTCTCAGATAACTTGGTTAGCTCAGTTAGCTGGACGGCTGGCGTGCGATGCAGACTGATGTCAACAGTGCAGCTTCATTTACTGCACTGGCAGAGGTTACCTTGAAGGTCCTACCTTCTCAACCTTGCCCCTCTCTATTGGCGTGGTGAGGGCGAGCTTCAGCTCAAACCCAACACTTGTTGTCTCTAATATGAGGGGGCAACCCTATGGTCCTTTGGGAAGTGACTTTACCTTTTTACCATCCTAGAAAACATTCTTAAATACAGTGCCCAGAGGTTGTCACAACACTCCAGTTGAGGCTTTATCAAGGTTTTTACTAAGGTTTAGCACAACTTGTTTGCTTTCGTTAATTATCTCTAATTATAAAGCTCATACTTCTATATTTGAGAAACAGCTTTACAAATTTGCTTGTCACCTTTGAAGATCTGTCTGCTTCAGCAGCCGGAGGATTTTGTGGAAAAGCAGTACTGCATCCAACACTGGGCCAGAAGAGTCAGAGAGTCATAGAGATGTACAGCATGGAAACAAGCCCTTCGGTCCAACCCGTCCAGATATCCCAACCCAATCTAGTCCCACCTGCCAGCGCGCAGCCCACATCCCTCCAAACCCTTCCTATTCATATACCCATCCAGATGCCTTTTAAAATGTTGCAATTGTACCAGCCTCCACCACTTCCTCTGGTAGCTCATTCCGTACACGTACTACCCTCAGTGAAAACGTTGCCCCTCAGGTCTCTTTTATATCTTTCCCCTCTCACCCTAGTTCTGGACTCCCCCACCCCAGGGAAAATACTTTACCTATTTATCCTATCCATGCCCCTCATGATTTTATAAACTTCTATAAGGTCACACCTCAGCCTTCAATGCTCCAGGGAAAACTGGAGCCTATTCAGCCTCTCCCTATAGCTCAAATCCTCCAACCCTGGCAACATCCTTGTAAATCTTTTCTGAACCCTTTTAAGTTTCACAACATTTTTCTGATAGGAAGACCAGAATCGCATACAATATTCCAAAAGTGGCCTAACCAATGGGCTGTATAGCCACAACATGACCTCCCAATTCCTATACTCAATACTCTGACCAATAAAGGAAAGCATACCAAACACCTTCTTCACTAGGTAAAAACAATGACTGCAGATGCTGGAAACCAGATTCTGGATCAGTGGTGCTGGAAGAGCACAGCAATTCAGGCAGCATCCGAGGAGCTTCGAAATCGACGTTTTGGGCAAAAGCCCTTCATCAGGACTCCACTTTCAAGGAGCTACGAACCTGCACTCCAAGGTCTCTTTGTTCAGCAACACTCCCTAGGACCTTACCATTAAGTGTATAAGTCCTCCTAAGATTGGCTTTCCCAAAATGCAGCACCTTGCATTTATCTGAATTAAACTCCATCTGCCACTTCTCAGTCCATTGGCCCATCTGGTCCAGATCCTGTTGTAATCTGAGGTAACCTTCTTTGCTGTCCACTACACCTCCAATTTTGGTGTCATCTGCAATCTTACTAACTATATCTCTTATCCTCACATCCAAATCATTTATATAAAAGTGATGAAAAGTAGTAGACCCAGCACCGATCCTTGTGGCACTCTACTGGTCACAGGCCGCCAGTTTGAAAAACAACCCTCCACCACCACCCTCTGTCTTCTACCTTGGAGCCAGTTCTGTATCCAAATGGCTAGTTCTCCCTGTATTCCATGAGATCTAACCTTGCTAATCAGTCTCCCATGAGGAACCTTGTCGAACGCCTTACTGAAGTCCATATAGACCCCATCTACTGCTCTGCCCTCATCAATCCTCTTTGTTACTTCCTCAAAAAACTCAATCAAGTTTGTGAGACATAATTTCCCACTCACAAAGCCATGTTGACTATCACTAACCAGTCCTTGCCTTTCCAAGTACATGCACATTCTGTCCCTCTTTACCACCTTTTGTAAACAGTGGCACCACGTTAGCCAACCTCCAGGCTTCCGGCATCTCACCTGTGACTATCAATGATATAAATATCTTATCAAGAGGCCCAGCAATCACTTCCCGAGCTTCCCACAGAGTTCTCGGGTACTCCCGATCAGGTCCTGGGGATTCATCCACTTTTATGCATTTCAAGACATCCAGCACTTCCTCCTCTGTAATATGAACATTTTACAAGATGTCACCGTCTATTTCCCTACATTCTATATCTTCCACGTCCTTTTCTATTGTAAACAGTGATGCAAAATACTCGTTTAGTATCGTCCCCACAACGTCGCCTTGCTGATCTTTGAGGGGCCCTATTCTCTCCTTTATTACCCTTTTGTCTTTAATGTATTTGTAAAAACCCTTTGGATTCTCCTTAACTCTATTTGCCAAAGATATTTCATGTCCCCTTTTTGCCCTCCTGATTTCCCTCTTAAGTATACTCTAAGGATTCACTTGATCTATCCTGTCTATACCTGTCATATGCTTCCTTCTTTTCCTTAATGAGACCTTCAATGTCTTTCGACATCCAGCATTCCCTACACCTGCCAGCCTTTCCTTTCACCCGTACAGGACTTTACTTTCTCTAGATTCTAGTTTATTCATTTCTGAAGGATTCCCGTCTTCTGCGCTCAATCAGCTTTTGAAAGCTCTTGCCTAATACCATCAAAATTGGCCTTTCTCCAATTTAGAACTTCAACTTTTAGTTCTGGTCTATCCTTTTCCATCACTACTTTAAAAGGCCCAGCCTTCAAACCCCATCTGCTCCAGGGGTGTGTCATAACATATTTGATCAGATTAAAAATACCGACAGCAGTCACCAAGTCGTTTACTTACTGCACTCCATTTTAAATAGTGCAATTTAGTTCATAATACCTTTCCTCATTCTCCCTTCCAGGGAAGTGTTTACCTGAAGTTCTTTATAGATGCAACACAAAATAAGAAACAATGAATTGCACAAGATTTCAGACCACAGAGATGAAAAATTTAACAACTGTACATTTGAAACAGAAAATCAGCAAAATATTTCACTAAATCTCTACTGCGCATGGTCATCAAGTAGCTGGTCTACAGCCCAGTTTAAAACCAAGAAAATGATTCATTCTGCTGAAATGTCAGAATACCCAAAACACTGACTCTGCTTTCTCTCCACAGAAGCCAGCAGACCTGATGAGTTTCTCCACCAATTTCTGTTTTATTGCACCCCAGTTTATTTGATGGCCAAAGCCAGCTTCCCCCATCAGGCCGACAGCACACCCTTAAAGCTAGGTTGGTTCATGGACAGGAGCTGGAATTTTTCCCAAACCGGCACAGTTCTAACAGATAGGGTGGTCCTGGCTGAACAAAGGGCAGAAATTTGACTCCATTATGTATACAAAAGAGTTTCCTAAGCTTTAAGGACAAGTCACATCGACATGAATCAAATTGAGATGTTGAGAATATGGGATAGGGCACCCAACTGTTTGGAACTCAGAAGAGGTTGCATAGCCAGATGAGAGTAAGCGATGATAGGATAAAGTTCGAAAGGGTACTGAAGTAGTTATAGAGGCAGTGAGCAGCAAACTTATGAAGTGTTATTCCCAGATCATGTATTTTTCTTTCAAGACATGTGAAGATTTGATAACCGGGTAATTGATGTCGAGATAATTTATTAAAGCAAATTGTTTCTCAAGTAATTGACTTTATGTCTGCCACTGTACAACATGCAGATCTATCTTTAATTATGTCAATTGATAACAATGATTTAATCAAAAGGTTTCACAGTTCCACAAACTGAACAGTCCTCATGTTTCTCTTGCCATCCTCATGCAGAGTGATAACATTCAATAATTCTAAGTGTCTACCATTAATTAAATCACCAGCTTCACGAACTCAAGGCTTAGGTTTCCCACAGGTACTTTATGTAAAACAGGGTGGCAAGCATTATCTGCAAATCCAGACTTTTCCTCAGCAAACAGAAAGAATGCAATTAATTACAAACATCACTTAAGCCATCGCAAAAATGTGTTTTTGCAATCTTGCCTCCAATATGTGGGATACCTGTTATCTTCCTTACCAGACCCTAGATGATTATATTGGGAAAAGACAATAGGTGAAAAAACTTACAGGGCAGAGTGTCACGTGTTGGGGTCCACTATTTTTGGCAGCTTCACAAAGGCCCAAATCTTCCAAAATTTACACTTAAGTCAGCATTGGGACTCAATGTAATTCTTGGCACACAGACACGGTTGCAGAAATTGCCCAAGAAGTTTACAGTTAAAATATACTGATTCACACTGTCGATGACACTAGATGCATGTATTTTGTGTTGGTTTCAACGCTGGTGATTTGGGCTAGCTATGCAGAACTTACCTGGATAGTTACCTGTTATGCTGGTTCATCAGTGATATAATTCAATAATTACTAGATCTAACTCTCTCTCCCCACCACCACTTCATGACCAAATGACTGACACAACTGCCTGCTCCCAGCGCATCACTTACTGACCTATCCACCTACTGCAAGACCCAAACAGGGCACTGAATGTTGTATAGTGGTTGCGTACTCCAATATGCCTCATTCCACTTGAAATGCTGCCCTGACCCATTGCTGCTGCAGCCAGGATTGAATGCCCTGACTGAAAAAATGAGAAAAGGTCATGGCAAAAAAAACCTTTGCAGCCAACAACAATGAGCCAAATATTGGTAGTGACTGGAAGATCTGAACTAATGTCTATGGCAGTCAACTCGTTTGGATCACAGTACAACAATTAGGTTTAACAAAACATTCTCCAATAGCATTTTTATATATCATAGAAAGTGCTTAAGTTCTCTCCTGCACAATAATCACTACAGATTAAAACCAACTTCCAATCAGAAAAGTTGAACACAAATTTAGCTGACACTTCAGTCCTGAGAAAATGCTGAGCAGAGCTGTTGTGATTTCAGAAGTATATTAAAATAAAGCTGTCATAATCTTTCTTACAAGTAGATGAGTGTGACTTACATACATATCCATCAGAGTCCAGCTTACTTTATCCTTCATATTGCTGTCATACCACAAATCAGTGAATTTACTCTTAACTATTATTTTCACCTCTTATTTGTTTTCAAACTTCACTTCAAACAGCTGTTATGACTAACCTCAATACAGGTGCTGTTATTAAAAGAGCACTTGTGCAAACAAATCTGAATGACATAAATTTTTGTTACAAACTTAAAAGATGCGCTTAAATTTTGATGACAACTACTAAACTGAGAGTTTTAAATCTCTCAAAGTCAGCCAGTCAACTCCTATAAGTAACTAATCCAACACAACGGTCCAGTAAATGTTACAAAATACAGGGAAAATGTAAATATTTCAAGGGAAATGAGTGAGTTTGTTAAAATTATTTGAAACTCCTTGAAATATATTTAATGATAAGTTGCAAGATCAATACGTCCAACATAAGAAATAACATATATTTCTGCACCATCTTTCACAATCTCAATGTCCCGAAACACCTTGTAGTCAGAGATACTACTGAATTAGTTGCCATTGTATTGGTAACTAATTCACATCCACAGAGATGAAAGAAATGACCACATTATCTGCGTTCTCAGTGCCGACTTCAGTATATGGACAAACATTGGTTTGGCAACTTGGGAGAAATCTCCTGCTATTCATCAAAATGGCACCAAATGATCTTTCATGTCCACCCAAGGTGGCAATTGGGAACTTGATTTAACATTACACCTCCAACAGTACAGTCCTCCCTCAACATTACAGCTAAATGTACATGCTGCTGAGGTGACTCACAGTGTCAGAGCTGTTCAGCATGGAAACAGACCCTCCAATCCAATGTGTCTGCATCGACCAGACATCCCAATCTGACTAGTCCCATTTGCCAGTGTTTAGTCTGTATTGCTCTAAACCTTTCCTATTCATAAGTCCGTCCAGATGCCTTTTAAATGTTGTAATTATAGCAGTCTCCACCACTTCCTCTGGCTGTTAATCCATACACACACCACCCTCTACGTGAAAAAAGTTGCTCCTTAGGTCCTTTTCCCCTCTCAGTTTTAACCCATGCCCTCTAGCTTCGGACTCCCCCACTCTAGGAAAAGACCTTGGCTACGCACCCTATCTATGCCCCTCACGATTTTGTAAACGTCTCTAAGGTCACCCCTCAGCCTCCGATTCTCCAGAGAAAAAAGCCCCAGCCTATTCTGCATCTCATATAACTCAAACCCTGCAGTCCCAGCAACATCCTTGTAAATCTTTTCTGCAGGCTCTCTAGTTTATCAACATCCTTCCAGGGTGACCAGGATCGTATGCAGTAGTCTAAAAGTGACCTAAACATTTTTAGTGTATAACCGCAACATGACCTTCCAGCTCATATACTAAATGTTCTGACCAATGAAGACAAGTGTACTAAACATCTTCTTCACTACAGTCTACCTGTAATTCCACTTTCAGGGAACTATGCATCTGCATTCCTAGGTCTCTTTGTTTGGCAATACGCACCAGGGCCCGACCATTAATTGTCTTCAGCGAAAGTGAGGACTGTAGATGCTGGAGATTAGAGTCAAGAGTGTGGTGCTGGAAATGCACAGCAGGTTAGACCGCATACGAGGAGCAGGTAAATTAATCGACGTTTTGGGCAAAAGCCCTTCCTTACCAAAATGCAACATCTCACATTTATCTAAATTAAACTCCATCTGCCATTCCTCAGCCCATTGGCCTATCTGATCAAAGTCTTGTTGCACTCTGAGATAACTTTCTTCGCAGTCTATTACACCATCAACTTTGGTGTCATCTGCAAACTTACTAACCATATCTCCTATGTTCACATCCAAATCATTTATATAAATGAATGGACCAAGCACGGATCCGTGTGGCACACCACTGGTCACAAGCGTCCAGTCTGAAAAGCAACCCTCTACCACCACCCTCTGTCTCCTACCTTCAAAGCAATTTTGCATCCAATTGGCTGGCTCCCCCTGGATCCCATATCGTCTAACCCGACTAACCATGATCCACAAACATCTAACTCAGGTTAGTTACACACTAGGAGAAAGTGAGGACTGCAGATGCTGGAGATCAGAGCTGAAAATGTGTTGCTGGAAAAGCGCAGCAGGTCAGGCAGCATCCAAGGAACAGGAGCATTCCTGAAGAAGGGCTTATGCCCGAAACGTTGATTCTCCTGTTCCCTGGATGCTGCCTGACCTGCTGCGCTTTTCCAGCAACACATTTTCAGCTTAGTTACACACTAGTTGATCTTGGACTCCCTCTTGATTATGAATGGCTCTGCATAACATGCTGATAATTCCAAGATGGATTTGCACAAAAATTTGCATTTCAATAACCTGAAAGAAATAATACATAGTAAAATTTTCACTAACTGGCAGTGTAACTATCAGAATGATCCACAAATCAGAATCTTCTACCTCCCTTTGATAAAACAAATACAATAATTCTAAGTACTTTATGCAAAATATTTTTCCTTGAATACTATATAAATCTACTGGAATAAATGATTTCTTATCTCACACTTAACTGAATTGAAAGAGAAATGTTGATAAACAACATTACCGAAGGAGATTTGTGGTCTCAGTTGTGGTTCGATAACACTACACTCAGATGACCTCCTGGCTGCTAAAACTCCCCGCTATGTTTTTACCTTAGCCTGGGGTTGGTTCTTCAGCTGCACCTGCATTCAAGTCCTATGCTCCATCTTGTGGCAGAGATTGGTTGGTGCAAGTAATTCAGGCTAGCTGATGTCTGCACTGACCAAATTTGCCACTAGATGGTGCTTGGTCAATCTAAAAGTGCCTTCAATAGTCATAGATATGTACAACATGTAAACAGGCCCTTCGGTCTAACTTGCCCATGCTGACCAGATAGCCTAAGTTAATCTAGGCCCATTTGCTAACATGTGACCCATAACCCTCTGTACCTTTCTTATAGATATACCAATGTCTTTTAAATGTTGTAATGTACCAGCCTCCACCGCATCCTCTGGCAGCTCACTACATACACGCACCACCTTCTGCGTGAAAAAGTTGCTCCTTAGATCCCTTTCAAATCTATCACCTCTCACCCTAAACCTATGCCCTCTGGTTCTGGGCTCCCCCAACCTAGGGCAAATACCTTGCCTATTCACCCTATCCATGTCACTTGTGACTTTATAAACCTCTATAAGGTCACCACTCAGCCTCCGACACTCCAGGGAAAACAGCCCCAGCCTGTTCAGCCTCTCCCTATAGCTCAAATTCTCCAACTCTGGCAACATCCTTGTAAATGTTTTCTGAACCCTTTCAAGTTTCACAACAGCCTTCCTATACCAGAGAGACCAGAACTGCACACAATATTCAAAAAATGGTCCAACCAATGTCCTGTACAGCCACAACAAAGACCTCCCACCCCTATACTCAATGCTCTGCCCAATAAAGGAAAGCATACCAAACACCTTCTTCACCATGTTATCTACCTGGGACTCCACTTTCAAGGAACTATGAACTGCACTCTCTTACCATTAAGTGTATACCTCCTGTCCTGATTTGCATTTCCAAAATGCAGCATCTCACACTTATCTAAATTAAATTCCATCTGCCACTGCTCAGCCCATTAGCCCATCTGATCAAGATCCTGTTGTACTCTGAGGTAAGGTGATCTTGGTTCAAGATCTGAGGCACTTCTTCGCTGTTCACTCTCTCTTCAATTTTGGTGTCATCTGGAAATTTATCAACTATACCTCCTATGCTCACATCCAAATCATTTATCTAAATGACAAAAAACAGTGGACCCAACACCAATCCTATTGACACACCACTGGTCACAGGCCTCCAGTCTGTGTGATAGGTGAAATGTCTTTTGGCTTGAAAAAGGTATCCTGTGTATTATACCTTCAAGCCAGTTATTCAAATGGTTCGTTCTCTCTGTCTTTCATGTGATCTAACCTTGCCAGCCAGTGCACCATGAGGAACCTTGTCGAACGCCCTTACTGAAGTTCATACAGATCATGTCTACCATTCTGGCCTTCTCAATCCTCTTCGCTATTTCTTCAAAAAAAAACTCAATCAAGTTAGTAAGACATGATTTCCCATGCAAAAAGCCATATTGACTATTCCTAATCAGTCCTTTCCTTTCCCAATATGAATAAATCTTTTGAATTGTGACAATCTATTACACTGTATATGGTATTTTTTTGTGTAGAGATGTACAACTTTGCACATTACTTCAGCTAGGAATGTATAATACTGCACATTTTTGGCATAGCACTTCAGCAGTCATTGACCAGGCAAGAGAAGTCTAAAAGTAATCTAACCTGACATGAACATCGATTCCTGCGGGAACCTACTTAAAATTGCGACTTTCACCAATACAATCACAAGTTTAAGTGAGGGTGCCCTATACTATCCAAGATCAGATGCTCATTGTTTGGCCATCTGATTAACCAAAATGTTGCTATAGAAAGTGCACTATGGAAAATGTTACCCCCAAACTTTTGTTTAAATTTTTAAAAAGGTAACTCAACTTTGGTTTTGACAATATCATGGAGAATGCATCAACAAACAGTTTTCCAATTAAAACTGAAAAGGTGCTATGCCTGGACAAGTTTCTTTCGTCTGCGAAGTATCAAGAACTGGTAATGAATACATTAAGTTTTGATAAAATCAATGAGGAATATTGCAAGGTCAAATGATCATCCTAAATTGGTTGTTTGCTTGGTTCTTGGCTCATGTGGGATTGTTCATTTCATCCTGGACCCTATGTTCTGAATTTTGCAAGGCTGATCAAGTATAGGGTGTAGGTTTGCTCGCTGAACTGTAGGTTTGATATCCAGACATTTCATTACCTGGCTAGGTAACGTCATCAGTGGCAACCTCCAAGTGAAGCGAAGCTGTTGTCTCCTGCTTTCTATTTATATGTTTGTCCTGGATGGGGTTCCTGGGGTTTGTGGCGATGTCATTTCCTGTTCGCATGTGTTTGTTTATGGCTTTGTGGTTGGAGTGCCAGGCCTCTAGGAATTCTCTGCCATGTCTTTGCTTAGCCTGCCCCAGGATAGATGTGTTGTCCCAGTCGAAATGGTGATTTTTTTCCTCCGTGTGCAGGGCTACGAGGAGAGAAGGTCATATCTTTTTTGTGGCTAGCTGGTGTTCGTGTATCCTGGTGGCTAACTTACTTGACGTGGGACAAACAGGAAGTATGATCAAAGCTTTACCAACTATGAACGGAAGAGTCAAGTTATTCAATATGATTAACCTGTCATTGAGATATATGTTTTACTTACCTGCCATCACGCCTGTGCTGAAATTCATGTACCACATTACTAAGTTGTTCAGTGGTAAAAAAGTGCCAACTCTATCTCAAATTCCCACAAAATAAGGTGTCCCTTAAATTTCATTAATTGGTGAAGCTAGCCATTATAGATATTTTCTAAACAACTTGCTTAAAGAGGTTATTTATTACACAACCCTGGAGCAAGTGGAAAAGTTAAACATTACACACTGCTACTATGCAATAATATCAAGATGCCTCCATCAAGCCAAGAAGACATTTCACCTATCACACAAATGAGGCATTTGGTATTTGAATTTCAGTGGCAGTGTAATGCCAGGTATGAAAGTTGTACACCCAATGACTGGTGGGTCACATCAAACAGCACATCTCTTTAGGATGTCTCTGCATGGTACAAGATATTAAAAGCACCCTCAATAATCAAGGGGCCCAAGTGGGACGAAGAAAAAAAAATTATAATGATCACTATTAAAAAAAACTAGGAAAACTAAAAGGGACCTGATGGGTTACACACTAGAATTTTAAAGGAAACAGCCACAAAACTAGTGAATGTAATGGTAGCAATCTTCCAAGAATCCTTAGGTTCAGGAAAAGGGGGAGAGAATTGGAAAGCTGCTAATGTAACACCTCTATTCAATCAAGGGAAGACAACAAAAATATCAAATAACTATAGGCCAGTCAATTTAATGTGACATTGGGAAAATGTCACATTATCCTTGAGCATACTCCAGCCTCTATGCAGTAAATAATTCTATAGGTTGGTTACTGTCTGATAGAAGTAGTATCATCCTCCCCTCTGTCTTAAATAGATGACCACTTGTTCAGACATTATGCCCTTTGGTCATAGACTTTCTGACATCTGCCTGTCAAGTCCGTAAGAACCTCTGTGTTTCAACAAGGGCTGTTCTCATTGTTCTCAACAGCGACGAGTACAAGCCCAACTTACTTCACTTTTTCGAATAGGAAGATGCCTCCAGATATGGGATCTGCGCAGTGAATCTTGTCTAGATCACCTCTCATGCCAGTATAGTTTTGCCAGTAAAGTACTTTATTAGCATGGATAAAAGACTAGCTAATAAAAGCTAGACAATTGGGACAAAAGGGGCATTTTCAAAATGGCAACTTGTAACAAGAGTGCCACAGGGATCAGTGCTGGGGCAGAATTATTTACAACATATATCAATGACTTAGATGAAGGAAGTGAACGAGCTGTTACCAAGTTTGTAGATGACTCAAAATAGGCGCAACTTCAAGTAGTGAGGATAACACAGACTACAGTGGGAAATATTGACAGGTTAAGAGAATTGTCAAAAACTTGGTAGATGGAAAAGTATAAAGTTATGCATTTTTCCAAGAAAAATAGAACAGCTAAATATTTTTTAAATGGGGAAAGCAGCAGGAAATTGCAGCACAGAAAGATGTGGGACCCCTGTGCATAAATCAGAAAAACCTAGCAGCCAAGTTCATTGAAAAATAGGAAAGACCAATTGATCTTTTACCATTATTTCATAGAATATAGAACATAGAAAAGTACAGCATAGAACAGGCCCTTTGGCTCAAGATGTTGTGCCGTGGATTAATCCTAATGTAAAATAAAATAACTTAACCTACGCACCCCTCAAAGGGAATGCAGTGTAAAAATAGGAAGTCTTGTTAAAACTCTATAAGGAACAGGTCAGGCCACACCAGGAATAGTACCACAGTAGGGTCCCCTATTTAAGCAAAACTATACTGGCATGAGAGGTGATCTAGACAAGGTTCACTGCGCAGATCCCATATCTGGAGGCATCTTCCTATTCGAAAAAGTGAAGTAAGTTGGGCTTGTACTCGTCGCTGTTGAGAACAATGAGAACAGCCCTTGTTGAAACACAGAGGTTCTTACGGACTTGACAGGCAGATGTCAGAAAGTCTATGACCAAAGGGCATAATGTCTGAACAAGTGGTCATCTATTTAAGACAGAGGGGAGGATGATACTTCTTCTATCAGACAGTAACCAACCTATAGAATTATTTACTGCATATAGGCTGGATGGTTGCATCTACTCAAGGATAACACAGACATTTTAAGTCAGTAAGGGACTCAAGGGTTTTGGTGAGCAGGTAGGAAAGTAGAATTGAGAATTACTGGATCAGCCATGATCTTAGAGAAGACTGTACTTGCTGAATAGACTACTTCTGCTCCTACATCTTACTGTCTTAAGACAATTCCAAACCCTTACCAACCTCACTGTCACCGAATGAAAACCTTCAAAGCATTGTGTTCCTCCTTCACGTGGACTGCAGCGGTTCAACGCAGCAGTCCACACTACCTTCAAAAAAAAAGGGCAGCAAATCCTGGAAATTCTAGTGATGATAACGCCCATACATATATGAGCTTATAAACAAACTCTGGTAAAAATATGATGCACTCCTTCCAAAATCCTTGTTAAAATGCCTTTAAAATGTGGTATCCAGAACTGCCCAAAATACTATAGGTCTGGTTTAATCAGGGCATTGTAGGGTTGAGGGATGACTTCTGCCCCATTTTCAGTGAGATATAAACTATCACTGCCCTCAATTTAATATAATTTTTATTTTGTTTTTGAACTTATAAATGCAACACTAACTTATACAATATAGCAAAGCATATAGAATTTCAGGCATAAATTATTCAAGGATACCAATTATTTCTAACACGAGACATATCTGAAAATATTTATAAAATAAAATTTTAAGTTATACATGATCAGTACTTTTCAAAGATACTCCGAAAGCGAGTGTGCTTCCAATTAGCACTATCACCTGATGAAGGAGCGTCGCTCCGAAAGCTAGTGTGCTTCCAATTAAACCTGTTGGACTATAACCTGGTGTTGTGTGATTTTTAACTTTGTGTACCCCAGTCCAACACTGGCATCTCCAAATTATTTCAAAGATAAGCAGTCAGAAGAAGGTATTACGATAGAGTTCTAGAAAGTGATTAATAGTTTCACATATTTCTATGTTTTCAGAGAGTCAGGTCAAACACTTTACTGTTGGATACATAGACAATTACCAGGAAATACACAAGCCATCTTTTGAATTATATGGCTTGTAGATCTAAAAAAACATAATTTAAAAATGACAATTATACTTATTTTTTAAAAATCCAGTGCAAAGGATGCACAAAGTATGGAAGTGGAAACAATGCAACTTACAGAAAAATCTAAGTGCACATATTCTCTTTGTATCATAATCTTAAACAGTAAAATAAATTGTATACCATGCACACTATAAAGCTCTATGACAATGCAGTTATAATTTAATGTTAAATTACTTTGTATTGCAATCTATAATTTATCATAAGGCAATAGTTGTTTTAGAATTGAAAATTCAAGTACTACACTAGGAAGCCGAACACAAAGAAAGATTAAATTTCTATGCTTCACAGTTGGAAGTTTTTCTCTGAGGTGGTTATGAAAGATCACACAACACAACTCAAAACAGAATACTAAGATTTCTTGGGCACTCAGGTCAACACTTATGGCTCAACGGTCATCACTAAAATTGATGATCTGGTCATGACCATATTTCTTTTTAACAGACCTTGCAGCGTGCAAATTGCATGTCACTTTCCCTTCATGACAGTAACGAATGCCCTGCAAGGACTCAACTGACTGTAAAGCATTTTGAGACAGAGAACACAGGCACCCCCAATCTTGATCCGTCACACCTGCGCTCGCCTTGAATTTAACAGATCACTTTCTACAGCGGAGGTTAAAAACAATGACCTGCAGACGCTGGGAGACCAGATTCTGGATCAGTGGCGCTGGAAGAGCACAGCAGTTCGGGCAGCATCCGAGGGGCAGCGAAATCGGGCAAAAAGCCCTCCATCAGGAATAAGCAATCCAATGGTTGCTATTGCAAGCCGCCACTCTGCATGGCTCAGTGAGAACCTGTCACTCCCTTATTTGCGTTACAATCCGATGCTTTTGTTACAATCTATTCACCTGAATTCTAATCAATAATAATCGACGGCAGCATGGCAATGCGTTGTTACCACAATACATGTTAGCGCATCCCTTTGTTCCCTCATGTTATGATTCGCTGCTCTCTGTTTTAGTTTGCGGTCTGTGTAACACATCACCCCCGACTTCAGCCCAAACGGGGGTTCGCTTCCACTCTCGCCTCCTTGAGCCTTACTCAGCGCCACAGGGGCAGTGATCTCCACCGAGTGCTGCCGTGTTTCAGTCGCGGACGGACGCCCGCCCCCCGTACCCCGGCCTCCCGCCCCCCGTACCCCGGCCTCCCCCGGCCCCCCCTGCCCGCTAACTCCTTGTTGTTTGTCTGGTTCCAGCCACTAGCCCAACGTGACATCGATCCCCGGCGGCGGCGGCGGCGTCGTCACGGACAATGAGCCGCGCGCTTTACCTGCTGCAAGGTGTCGCAGTTCACGCAGGAAGCTGAGCCCGCGGTCACGGCGTCGGCCGCCTGCGAGCGGGATTCTCCGGGCATCATTGTTCCCAGGGAGCGGCTGCACTCGGCGCTCGCCCTCACTCCCCACTCGGGCCCCGCAACGACGCCATTCCTCCACCCACCCCCCTCTCACTCCCTGCTCCTCAGTCGCACAGCTGATGACGCACTTGTACGCGCGACAACAGCCAGGCCGGACCCCAGCTCCCACTAACAGCCGCCGGCAGCGGGTCGGGTAGGCCGCTGAAGTCCAGCGGGCCTTCAACGAGCACGGAGCCAGCCGGCCACCGCAGATCGTCACAGAAGGCAGAACGGGTCACCCACCCCACCTTCATTCAGACAGAGAGAAAAAAAAACTACAGGAATACAGTATATCAAACGTGGCAGCTGCATAGACAGCTTCTGCGTATCTGCTCAGGTCCCCGTTCCTCACAATATAGAGAATCAGGATATTATTACTCCAGGGTCAGAGTTACTCCAGGATCAAGATCAGAGTTACTCCAGGGGCAGAGTTACTCCAGGATCAAGATCAGAGTTACTCCAGGGGCAGAGTTACTCCAGGATCAAGATCAGAGTTACTCCAGGGGCAGAGTTACTCCAGGATCAAGATCAGAGTTACTCCAGGGGCAGAGTTACTCCAGGATCAAGATCAGAGTTACTCCAGGATCAGAATTACTCCAGATTCAAGAAAAAGAGTTACTCCAGGAACAGAGTTACTCCAGAATCAGAATTACTCCAGGATCAAGATCAGAGTTACTCTAGGATCAGAATTTCTCTAGAATCAGAATTACTTCAGGATTAGAATTACTCCAGTTTCAAGATCAGAATTACTCCAGGATCAGAGTTACTTCGGGATCAGAATTACTTCGGGATCAGAATTACTTCGGGATCAGAATTACTTCGGGATCAGAATTACTTCAGGATCAAAATTACTCCAGGATCAGAGTTACTTCAGGTTCAAAATTACTCCAGTTTCAAGATCAGAATTACTACAGGATTAGAATTATTCCAGTTTCAAGATCATAATTACTCCAGGATCAGAATTACTTCAGGATCAGGATTACTCCAGATTATAATTACATCAGGAACAAAATATTCCAGTATCAGGATTACAATTACTCCAGATCAAAATTACTCTGGGATCAGAATCACTCCAGTATCTGGAGTAATTCTAATCCGGATCAGAATCAAAATTTAGTTCCTCTAGATTAGAATTACTTCAGGATCAGAGTTATTCCAGTATCAGAGTTTCTACAGACCAGAATCACTTCAGGATCATGTTTCCTCCAGGGTCAGATTCATTCCAGATCAGAGTTACTCCAAATCAGAATTACTCCAGGAGTTATGCTAAGATTAGAATAATTCCAAATCAGAAATAGTGAAACAGGTAATCCAAATTTTAATCATCTGCAATACTGTTCCTTGATTTTTATTCCATGTTTAATCAATTAATTAAAATTGTTGTAATGGTGTGATTTGAACTGTTGTCTGCAGAACATTGGTTCAAGCCAGTGGGGGTGACATGGTGGCATAGTGGTTAGCACTGGGTTCAAAACCAGCTTTGAATAACTGCCTGTGCAGGGTTTGTACAATCTCCTCGTGTCTGCATGGGTTTCTGTTCGGTTTCCTCCTACAGTCCAAAGATATGCAGGTTAGCTAGGTTGGCCATGTTAAATTGCCCATGTGTCCAGTGATATGTAGACTAGGTGGATTAACCATGGGGAATGCAGGATTACGGGGATGGGGTGGGCCTGTGTGGAATGCTGTTCAGAGGGTCAGTGTAAACTTCATTGGCCAAATGTCCTGTAGCTGCACTGTAAGGATTCTAAGCCTCTGGGTTATTAGTCCAGCAGTATTATTACTTTGGGTAAAATCCTGTGTTCAAGACTGAATGTGCAGGCAGGCCTGAAAATGGGAGAAACATCTGTATAGGGTTGGATTGGGTTTGCTCGTCAGTTACACTTTTCGCAGCTCATTGCATGCACTACATCAGGAACGTTTTACGGGCAAGAAGGCTGGAACATCTACCTCTTATCAGGACTTTAGGGGCTTTGAAAGACAGCTGGACAGCATTTCAATCTCTGCATCATTCAGCCTCTGCTAATTCACCCCTAACCACTCCTTGAGATGTCAGAAACCAGGCAGAATGTGGAACCATGCTATGGTGATGCCCTCTTGGAGGTTCTGCTAGAGGCTGTCCAGTAGAGAAAGAAAATTAAGGATGTCTTCCTAACTCATGAAGGTAGACTGGACATATCTGTCTGCAGACATCAGCACCCAAGTGCAGCTCAAGAGAATCTGTAACAAAATGAATGATCTTGCCAGAATATGTACCACTATCATGACCCTCTCTCTGTATCTGAGATAGTCTTGCTACTGCAGAGGGCTGATAGACACAAGATTGATTGTCATCGGATGCCTCATGTACATTGTATGTCTGTTATTGCAATAACCAATTTGCATTGCTTGCTCCACACCTGTCATATTTCACATTTAAAACACAAGGAGATGCAGCACAAAATAGCTCATACATCATCAGTTCACTGACTATTCATCAAAACTAGGGGAACATACACATCTGATAATTGTACACCAAACACTGGCATGGGACAAGGTCATAACCATAAACGATTCTTTTGGGATGAAAACCTCATAGGTATATGTCACACACATCATATAATGCTTTGTTATTTTTCATCAACTGTAGCTCAGATGACATTTACTCTTTCACTCAACTGTTTAAGACTTAACATGCTGTTTTAAAAAATTCTCAAGGTCAAGGACCAGGCTCGCAGGAAAGTAGTCTGACACAGAACAAACAGCCAAGAGGCGAGTCTGCTAGAATATAAGTGTTTTATTCCCCGCAGTGTCACCACAACCAGTCTCGTACTTACAACGGGTCTGGCTTATACTCACTCTACATGTTACCAAAACTGGGAGCCGTCAGTTCTCGTAGAGCGGTTGCCAACAACCCACGCTCGGCGGTTAAACGTAACCCCGGAGCAGACTCTACCGAACTGGAGACTTCTCCAGCTGATATACCCTTTTCCAGATATAAACATTCATGTGAACAGCAGAGCAAGGCTAAAAAACACATTCCATTCTGGTTACATACAGATAAGAAGATTCACACGGGAAGGTGTATAACAAGATTCACACGGGACTAAGCGACACCTTCCATTTTCGGTTAGATTCACACATGTATTGGGACACAATTTTAACCCTTTCACCACATTCCACTGCTTGGCCCAATACATGTGTTGCATAATGATTCACACATGTATTGGGACATAATTTTACACCACATTCCACTGCTTGACCCAATACATGTGTTACATTATGCCCATATGTATTCTTTCTAACAAGCGCCTACGTACACGCCAAATATACAAGCAAGTCAGGACATTACAGCATGTTAAAATCACCAGGACCGCTACCAGGATCGACAAGGGTGGGAACAGGAATGTCCCCGCAGTGGAGGACATACCACTCAATATGTCCCACCAATGATGAGCTGACTCCACGTCCACTACACGGGCAGCATGTACTACCTCCTGTCCATGTATAAAGGTAGACACCGTAACCTTGGTGACATTGGTTTGATGCTTTCGTAATATCTGCTTAAGCTCCTCAGATCGGTCCAATGCCCGCTTAAACCGATCCAGGGAAATGTTCCAGGGATTCCTCAGCACTTTCCACTGCACCTTGGTAAAGTGGCGAGCACTGCTATAAGTGGTCAACAAATAGGTGTGATTCCTATTGTTCCTCCCATTCATCTTCCCCAGACAGCACTGGGTAAAGACGTTTGCCTCGCCCTTCTTTGTTCTTGCCTTTCTTACTAGGTTTCCGGCCACGCCTATCCACTTTATAACACTCTCGGAGGGGAGGCCGTACCTCCTCCTCCTCCTCGTCCTCCGAGGATTCCCACCGCTGGGAAGTGGAAGTTCTACCCCTTCGAGGCTCATTAACAACCGGACCCCGTGTCTGACATTTTTGTGTTAGTAATTCCACTAGGTCTTCCATAGTGGGTCGGGACTCCGTCTCTACCCGGGACACCTTCAGTCCCTTTCGTCTGCATAAGTCTTTTAATTCCGGTGTAGGTAGGCCATCAATCTCCGATGCTGGGACCTGCGCCCGTATCAAAGCTTGCCACAAAGCACGCCGTGAGGGGCCTTGGTTACTTCCTTGATTAGGGTTTACTTTTCCCCCTGCCCGAGCCTCAGGGCGACGCCCCTCCGTGCCCCCCTGAGAAGCACGGGTTGTGGGTCCCCAATCCCCCAAACCACCCATCTCCCTCATCATACTACGGGCATCTCCTAGGGTTTCTCCCCGTCCACTCAACATTATGGTTAATAACAGTGGTTTATAATGGGGGGGGGCAGTCTTCACTAGGTGGTCTCTAGTCTGTCTACTAACATTTGTGTTATCTACCTCGTCCAGCACTCCCAGCAACAGGGCATCCCGCACACACAAACGGGTTAGCCTCTGAACCCCTTCCTTAATCGTTGTCCAAGTTCCTTCCAAGGGGGGCCAATCGGACGGGAAGGGATACTGTTCGGCCACTGCCCTGGCATACATCCCAAATAGGGTCCCCATACTGCGATCTATTACCATATCCTTGGCTTGGTTGCGGTACCCCAGGTCTATGGCAGCATCCTTTGCTAGTCCACCAAACTTGGGAGCATCCTGATAGTCTACCTGCACTTGTTGCCCCCCTTCCTCGAGGAGCCGAATTAGCCATAGCTCTAACGGCTCCCCAGGATTACGTCGGGTTTTCTGGGTGATAAACAGCACCTCATCGGTAGTGAAGTCTTCCGTTAATTCAGAGAATTCTGCGGGAGGCTGAGCCCGCGGTAATTCATGCATAATTGCCTCCCCTTGTTCATTCCGTATAGGGTTTCCTTTCTCATCTAACATTACCTCCCGTTGCACTGGGAGACGTCTCTGAACCTGCTTTCTCCTAACCACTGGTTTAGCTTGGAGTACGGGTGGGTCCTCTTCGTACTGATCATCTAAATCTCCCCAAATGTTCCCATCCCAATGATCGATATCCCACCGATCCCCGTTATTTAACTGGGCTACAAACGCCCGTACTTGTACCGGGTCCGGGGTTCGAGGGACCTTCCTTTTCTCTTTCCGTTTCTTAGCAGACAGATACATAATAGTTCGTCCTGCTAGTTCAGTTAATGCTGTCAATTCAGCTTTTAACTTCATAATTTCCTGCCTCAACATAGAGGCATCTCCCGAACTGAGTCCCTGCTCATGTTTCAGGAGGGCTAATTCTGCTTCAGCTTTTTGGCGCTTGTCTGACTGTTGTCTACAAGCCGCCGCACAGGCCCACATCCTCCGCTGTACCCCAGGCAATGGGTTCTTCGGCAGGACTGGGATCCTCTCAAGGGTGGACAGCAGCGACCCTGGGGTTCCTACGCCCTCGGCCTCCCAGTCCTCCGGTCGCCCCCCACCATTTCTCAAACAAACTGCCACGCCATGCCACGGCCCATGCCATCCCGGGACGGTCGGGACCTCCACAGTTTGTTCCTCTGGTTTCTTAGCCTTTTTCCAAAACATTGTTCTGTATCAAAATCTTTCCTCAATTGCGATTGATCCTGCCGGCTACGCCAAAATGTTTTAAAAAATTCTCAAGGTCAAGGACCAGGCTCGCAGGAAAGTAGTCTGACACAGAACAAACAGCCAAGAGGCGAGTCTGCTAGAATATAAGTGTTTTATTCCCCGCAGTGTCACCACAACCAGTCTCGTACTTACAACGGGTCTGGCTTATACTCACTCTACATGTTACCAAAACTGGGAGCCGTCAGTTCTCGTAGAGCGGTTGCCAACAACCCACGCTCGGCGGTTAAACGTAACCCCGGAGCAGACTCTACCGAACTGGAGACTTCTCCAGCTGATATACCCTTTTCCAGATATAAACATTCATGTGAACAGCAGAGCAAGGCTAAAAAACACATTCCATTCTGGTTACATACAGATAAGAAGATTCACACGGGAAGGTGTATAACAAGATTCACACGGGACTAAGCGACACCTTCCATTTTCGGTTAGATTCACACATGTATTGGGACACAATTTTAACCCTTTCACCACATTCCACTGCTTGGCCCAATACATGTGTTGCATAATGATTCACACATGTATTGGGACATAATTTTACACCACACATGCCCCATACCAGAGTTTTCTCACTAATAACACACAGCTCTGGGGATTGACATCTCTATCTATTTCTATAAAAGTCATGATTTGGAGATGCTGGTTTTGGACTGGGGTGTACAAAGTTAAAAAATCACACAACACCAGGTTATAGTCCAACAGGTTTAATTGGAAGCACACTAGCTTTCGGAGCGATGCTCCTTCATCAGGTGATAGTGGAGGGCTCAATCCTAACACACAGAATTTATAGCAAATTAAACTTTTGCTATAAATTCTGTGTGTTAGGATTGAGCCCTCCACTATCACCTGATGAAGGAGCGTCGCTCCGAAAGCTAGTGTGCTTCCAATTAAACCTGTTGGACTATAACCTGGTGTTGTGTGATTTTTAACTTTATTTCTATAAAAGCACAGTTAGAGTTTATCCAACCATGCCTACGTGTCTTAATGCTTCTGCTGGAGAAGAACATGCACAGTAGAAGAACTTGCACAGACCTGGATGTGGGGACAGGAGTGATATCTGAATACACCTGCTAACCCCCTTTGAGGAGGACACTGCTGAACTGTCAGGAGAACAAAGCACCTTTGCTGAAGTAGAGATTCGATGTCTGGAGCTATTTGATAAAACCTTCAATCTGCTTCTCCCAACTGCACTTTTTAAAATTCATTTATGGGGTGTCGGCATCAATGGCCAGGCTAGCATTTATGTCCCATCCTGAATTGCCCACAGGGCAGTTAAGAGCCAACCACTTTGCTGTGGGTATGGAGTCACATGTAGGCCAGACCAGGTAAGGATGGCAGTTTCCTTCCCTAATGGACATTAGTGAACCTGATGTTTTTCTGACAATTGCCAATGGATTAGTGGTCATCATTAGACTCTTAATTCCAGATTTTTATTGAATTCTAGTCCCATTATCTACATCTCCAGAGCATTACCTGGGTCTGTAGATTAAAAGTCCAGCAAGAATAACACTAGACCATTGCCTCCACTATCAAGCCCCACCATCTGAAGGAAACATTAGGTAAGGGTGGTGGCTCATGATACTAAGAATTTGTTGCGTTTTACTATGGAACTTACAGTTTCCACTCCCAAGTCAGAGCTAAAATACGGAAGAGCCCCAGGCTCATGCCTATCAGCCCCTGAAAGTACATCTTTGAGGAGGAGCAGTCATGAACCTCAAAGAAGGTCGAGCAGCATAGAGACATTCACATCAATTGTGGGTGGCAATCATTAGTGGGCGGCACGGTGGCACAGTGGTTAGCACTGCTGCCTCGCAGCGCCAGAGACCCGGGTTCAATTCCCACCTCAGGCGACTGACTGTGTGGAGTTTGCATGTTCTCCCCGTGTCTGCGTGGGTTTCCTCCGGGTGCTCCGGTTTCCTCCCACAGTCCAAAGATGTGCAGGTCAGGTGAATTGGCCATGCTAAATTGCCCGTAGTGTTAGGTAAGGGGTAAATGTAAGGGTATGGGTGGGTTACGCTTCGGCGGGGCGGTGTGGACTTGTTGGGCCGAAGGGCCTGTTTCCACACTGTAAGTAATCTAATCAATGGGTAATCTATCTAGATTAGATTCAAGGTCATATTATGGTGAGCACAACACTGAAAAGAGTTTGCAGCTAGAGGAGAAAAAGAAAGCAGCAGAGGTCAATGATGCTTACATACGATCTAGGAGCAGAAGTAGGCCACCTGGCCCTTCAAGCCTGCTCTACCATTCAATAAGATCATGGCTGATCTTATCGTGGATTCAACTCCACTTATCCGAACTCTCACCGTATCCCTTAGTTCATTTGTTGTAAGAAAAAATCAATCTTAGCTTTAAAAACGTTTACTGAAGTAGTGTCAACTAGTTCACAACCCTCTGGGTGAAGAAGTTCCTTCTCAATTCAGTCCTAAATATGTTCCCTCTAATCTTAAGGCTATGCCCTCTTGTTTCACCTGCCAATGGAAACATCCTCTCTACTTCAATCTTATCTATTCCCTTCATAATTTTATATCTATATATAAGATACCCCCTCATTCTGAATTCCAATGAATATAATCTCAGTCTACTCAGTCTCTCCTCATAAGCCAACCCCCTAATCTCTGGAATTAACCTAGTGGACCTCCTCTGCACCCCCTCTAGTGCTAATATATCCTTTCTCAAGTAAGGAGACCAAAAATATGCAGGACCAAAAAGTCCAGGTATGGCCTCACCAGCACCTTGTATAACTGCAACATAATCTCCCTGCATTTAAAGCCAATCCCTTTAGCGATGAAGAACAAAATTCCATTTTCCTTCCTAATTACTTGTTGCACCGGCAAACTAACCCTCTGTGATTCATGCACAAGGACACCCAAGTCTCTCTGCATTGTAGCATGCTGCAATTTTTTTTACCATTCAAGTAATAATCCTTTTTACTGATATTCCTACAAAAAAAAATGGATGACTTCACATTTATTAACATTGTATTCCATTGGCCAGACCTTTCCCCATTCACTTAAAAAGTCTGTGTTCCTCTGCAAAGTGTCACAGTGTTCTGCATACTTTGCTCTTCACTTATCTTAGTGTCATCTGCAAACTTTGACACACATGGTCCCTAACTTCAAGTCATCAATATAAATTGTGAATAATTGGAGTACCAACACTGATCCCTGAGGCACACCACTAGTTACTGATTGCCAGCCAGAATAGCACTCATTTATCCCCATACTTTGCTTCCTGTTCGTCAACCAATCCTCTAACCACGCTAATACTTTACCCCTAACACCATGCATCTTTATCTTATGCAGCAGCTTCTTGTGCGGCACCTTGTTGAAGGCCTTTTGGAAATCTAGTTACATCACATCCACTTGGTCCCCATTGTCTACCTTGTTCATAACATTTTCATAGAATTACATGAGATTTGTTCAGCATGACCTGCCCTTCATGCTACATTTGCCCAATGGGACAATTTCTATCAAGATGCCTTGCTATTTCTTCCTTGATAGTAGACTCAAGCATCTTCCCCACTACAGAGGTCAAGCTAACCGGCCTATAATTCCCCATCTTTTGTCTACCTCCCTTTTTAAACAGTGGTGTCTCATTTGGTGTTTTCCGATCAGCTGGGACTGCCCCAGAGTCCAACAAAATTTTGGAAAATTACCACTTGCTATTTCATCCACCAGCTCTTTTAGTACCCTGGGATGCATTCCATCAGGGCCAGGAGATATGTCTATCCTTCGCTCCATTAGCTTGCCCACTTCTGTGATAGTTATTGTTCTCAGGTCCTCACCTACCTTTGTCTCCTTGTCAATTACTGGCACGTTATTAGTGCCCTCCACTGTGAAGACCAATACAAAATATCTGTTCAATGCCTCAGCCATTTAATCATATCTCATAGCTAAATGTCCCATCTCATCCTCTAAAGGACCAACGTTTACTTTAATCACTCTTTTTCATTTTATATACAGAGGAATCTCGATTATCCAATACCAATTATCTGAAAATCAGATTATCCGAAGGAGATCTCGAGGTCCTGATGGAAACATTGCATCAAAGACATGTTTCCAACAGTGATTGCGTCTTTTGTTTGCGGTGATTAAACAGGCACCGTCTCCAAATGACTGTCTGCCCGCCCTCTCTCTCCCCACACTTTCCCTGGAGTTCTACGCGGGGGTGTACCATACCCCCCCCCCCCCCCCCCCCCTTCCCCAGATAATCTCTCTAACATTGTCCTGTCAAAGGTAGGGCAAAGGTGGAACCGGTCAAAAAGTTGCAGTAAAATGTGTGTGTGGCTGTGCTTGTGTGTGTATATGTGTGTGTGTGCTATTCCGAGACTTACCCCACAAAGGCTACTGCAGCAGTCCTGTTGGTGTCCAGTCCAGCTGCCTCGGAGAGTGGGTGGGTGTGTACAGGGTTGGGGAGTGAGCGGGGGTTGGAGTTGGATGGGGTTGGGAGTGGGGGGGCACGGTGTTGGGGGCAGGGGGCAGTGTTGGACGGGGTTGGGGGTGGGGGACAGTGTTGGACGGGGTTGGGAGCATGGGACAATGTTGGACGGCGTTGGGGGTCGGGGCAGTGTTGGATAGGGTTGGGGGCGGGGGGCACGGTGTTGGGGGCAGGGAGTTGTGTTGGACGGGGTTGGGGGCGGGGGGCAGTGTTGGATGGGGTTGGGGACGGGGGGCGATGTTGGACAGCGTTGGGGGTGGGGGTGTGTTGGATGGGGTTGGGGTGGGGGGACACGGTATTGGGGGCAGGGGGCGGTGTTGGATGGGGCTAGAGGTGAGGGACAGTGTTGGGGGTGGGGTGGATGTTGGACGGCGTTGGGGGTGGGGGGCAGTGTTGGATGGGGTTGGGGGCGATGTTGCATGGGGATGGGGTTGGGGGGGGAGTTGGAAGAGGTTGGGGGCAGGGAGCCGGTGTTGGGGGTTTTTTGGACGGTGTGGGGGGAAGGGGGCAATTTTGGACAGGGTTGGGGGTGGGGGTGCAGTGTTGCATGGGAGTGGGGAGCGGGGTCAGTGTTGGGGGCGAGAGACAGTGTTGGACAGGGTTGGGGGCGGGGGGTGATGTTGAACAGCATTGTGGGTGGGGTCTCGCGTGCTGTGTGCTGCTCCAGAACAGGGAGCAGACTTAAAAGGTCCGAGCCCCAGAGGAAAGGCATTTGATCGATTAACCGAATAATCGATTATCCGAATGAAATAGTGCCCGCCCATCATGTTCGGATAATCGAGATTCCCCTGTATTTATAGAAACTTTTGCTATCTGTCTTTATATTCTGTGCTCGGTTTTTCTCATGTTCTACCTTACTTTTCTTTATAGCTCTTTTTGTGGCTTTCTGTTGACCTTTCAAGTTTTCCTAATCTTATAGTTTCAAACTGTTCTTGGCCACTTTGTATGCTTTCTCTTTCAATTTGATAGCCTCCCTTATTTCCTTAGACACCCATGGCAGATTGTCCCCTTTTCCTACAGTCCTTCCTTTTCACTGGAATATACTTTTGCTGAACACTTTGAAAAATTCCTTTGGAAGTCCTCCAATGCTGGACAACTGTCCCACCACAAAATCTTTGTTGTCAGTCTACTTTAGCCAAGTCCTCCCTCATTCTATTGTAGCCTCCCTTGTTTAAGCTACAATAGAGTGGTAATGGATTTATCTTCACACTCTCCATCTGTATTCTAAATTCAACCATACTGTGATCACTCCTTCCAAGAGGATCCCTAACTATGAGGTCATTAATTATTCCTGTCTCATTACACAAGACCAGATCAATGATAGCTTGCTCTCTTGTTTGTTTCATTACATACTGTTCAAGATGACTATCATGGATACACTCAATGAACTCCTCCTCCAGGCTATCCTGACTGAGCCGGTTTGACAAATCAACATGAAGCTTGCTGAACTGTTGGGGAACATGCTCCTGCTGCGCCCAGTATAAATGATGAGCCTGTAGACTTTGTCATTAGTGAGCTATTATGTGTAGACTGCAGTGAAGTGTAGCAACCGATCTGCTTAAAAGGTGAAGGTGATACCACTGCACACCAATGAAGAGGAGAAACAGACTGCTACCCATGGATTGTTATCTCAGGACACTCGAAAAGTGACCTGTTACATCACCTCTGCCAGGAAACAAAACACCTCTTTCAAGGCCAGCTAAGAAGGTTTCACCTGCATTTGTGCAAGTAACCTCAAGCAGACTGGAGCTCCCCAGGCTTCAGGTGACTAGAAGACGCTCACCAAACTGTCCTGAGGCAAGCCAGCTAAGCAGGTGACAGGCTTTCTCAAGTTCACTTAAAAATACACACTGTTCAAGTGGCAACAAGACCTAGCGCTAAGAAATGAAACATTAAACAAAATCTAAATCATTTTGGGCGCATGTATCAACCTTTTTCACAAATTGACACTTGGCAAGCAAATAGAGCACTTTGTACATTAGCCCTATGGTCTGTTTCCATCCATTACGACATCTAATTTATGTTTTCTCTCGAAACGACCTTGAGCGTGCTAATGACAGCACACACTCACAGTGCATCATATACAACAGGGCAAAGAGTGCTGTGTTATAAATAGAATAAAATGTCTGGATGGTGAAATTTACTCTAGAAATTTGGATTTTGGAGTCATAGAGTTGTACAGTATGGAAACAAATGCTTTGGTCCAACTTGTCCCTGCCGATCAAATATCCTAAATTAATCTAGTCCCATTTTCCTGTGTTTGGCCCATATCCCTATAAACTCTTGCTATTCACGCAGCCATCCAGATGCCTTTTAAATGTTGTAATTGTATCAGCCTCCACCACTTCCTCTGGCAGCTCATTTCCATATACGCACCACTCTCTGTATGCACAAGTTGCCCCTTAGGTTCCTTTTAAATCTTTTCCCCTCTCACCTTAAACTTATGCCCTCTAGATTTGGACTCCGTTACCCTGGGGAAAAGACCTTGGTTATTCACCCTATCCAAGTCCTTCATGCTTTTATACATCTTGATAAGGTCACCCCTCAGACTCCAATGCTCCAGGGAATATAGCCTCAGTCTATTCAGCTTATAACTCATACCGTCTAACCCAGGAAACATCCTTGAAAATCTTTTCTGCACCCTTTCAAGTTTAACAACATCTTTTTATAGCAGGGAGAACAGAATTGAATGCAATGTGCCTGTAGACTTTGTCCAAGTATTCCAAGAGTAGTCTCACCAATGTCCTGTACAGCTGCAACATGATCTCCCAACGCCTGTGTTCAAAGCACTGACCAATGAAGGCAAGACCAGACACCTTCTTCATTATCCTGACTACCTGTGAAACCACCTTCAAGGAACTATGAACCTACACCCCAAGATCCCTTTGCTTGCCAATACTCCCCAAGGCTCTACCATTAAGTGTATAAGTCCTGCCCTGATTTGCCAAAATACAACACCTCACATTTATCAAAATTAAACTTCATCTGCCATTCCTTAGCCATCTGATCAAGGTCCTGTTGTACTCAGAGTTAATCATTTTCACTGTCCACTACACCACCAATTTTCAATTAGCCTGTCTATAACTAATACATCATAAATGAATGCCTATGATTCAGTTGGGTGGACAGCTGATGATGCCCCAGATTATTCATGAGCAATGGCTTGTTGTGTTTTCTACTGTTGCTTACACAACATTGTACAGCAGTGAGGAACACAGCTCCAGGAGGAGGAACGTGATGAATGCTCAACCTCTTCAGAAGAGGGGAAGGATAACAACTGAAGTAACAGGCAAGGACACCAGCAGCCGCACATATAGCCACTAAGAATGCCTGGAACAGTCTAATTCAGGCTTCAGTTAAAATGGGGCAATGCTGCAACTGGTAGACATACTGTACCCTTTTCAACAAACTTTGAACTAGGATCTACCCGACCACCCCCAGCACAAGGCAGATCTGCAGTCAACGATTCCTCTCTCAAACCAATTGCTCATCTTTAATGGGTTGACCATCCTTAATGGGGCAAAGGCCATTTGCCTGGTGGCAAGCAAGAATGGTCAGAATCGAATAACAGAACTGTGCATAATTACTGGTTCATAAATAAGAAATGTGACAATGTAACATTGTATTAAGCACCTGAATCTGTCATCTTTCATCAACTATGTGGTGATACCCCAGTATTTTGAGCTGAGCTAGAATCTTGTCTCTGTCCTGACTACTCACATGAATGTGACCAATGTTTCTCTGATTGTGAGATTGCAAAGTTGTATCAAAGACAGTCCCATCTGCACTGGTCAGTGCAGAAACTGACTTGGTCATCAGGAGATGAGGACAGCACTTGGGCTTTTGAAGAGGTTTGGGCAGGGGCAAGGAGTCAGATGTGTAAGTGCAGTGAGCAAAATCCTCACTTTTCTGTCCCCTTTCTCCATCTTCCTTCTTATGACACCCATAGATCCCTCCTAGCCAAGACCAGTAAGCTGTGTATGGTCAGGAAGGAGTGAGACATAGCCCGAGATAAATTGAAGCCTGGGGCCCAGCATAAAAGAGAGTGTGTCATCACAGGAAAACGATAAGTTCATTGATTGGTATTGGCTACTAATTTGATAGTCTATTATATTTTATTTTCAGATTGAAGGTAAAAAGAGAAAATAATTACAAATTAAAAGACCAATAGGAGCTTTTTAAAAATGAAATTAACAACTAACTAAAAATAGAAAAGCAGGACCAGGCAATGTGTTGTACCTGCAAGATGTGGAACCTAGTGGACCCCATTGTGGTTCATAGTGACCACATCTGTAGCAAGTGTTGGTTGCTTGAGGAACTCCGGCTCAGAGTTGACAAGCCACTGTCTGAGCTTAGAACACTGATATATCAGGAAGGTGGAGTTTTACATAGATGCTGTGTTTCAGGAGGCAATCACACCCCTTAAATTAACTTGAAATTGGTCTGTGGTTAGGGATAGGAGGATGTGACCATGAGGGAGGCAGATAGAGGGATCTAGGGTAAAGGAAACACAGCCGTTGAGTTTACCTGAGATTACTGCTCTCTGTTTGGATAAGAGTTGGGGCTGCAGGGAGGATAAGCAAACTGACCATAACACCATGGTGCAGAGGGTCATTCAAGAAGGTGGAGGAAAGATAAATGTAGTTGCAGTTGGGGATTGTATAGTCAGGGAAATAGTCATTGTTCTCTGTACCAGGATCAAGAGTCCTGAAGGCTGTGTTTCCTACCTGGTGTGTGGGGTCAGGCTATCTCAGTGGGAGGGGAAAAATCCAGTTGTGGCTGTCCACGTAGGTACTGACGATATAGGTAGAAGGAGGAAAGAGGTTTTGCTGAGGGAGTATGAGCAGCTTGGGGTGAAATGAAAATGGAAAACCAAAGGGGTAACTATCACTGGATTACTACCAGAGCCAGAGGTCCACAGGTTAAAGAGGTAAGAGCATGGCTCAAAGATTGGTATAGGAGAAATGGGTTAGAATTGATGGGGTATTGCACCAGGACCAGGGGAAGGAGGAAGCAGTTCCGATGGGATGGGTTCCATCTGAATCCTGCTGGTTGGGGTGAGGAGGGCTGTGAGGTGGGTGTTGGGATGGGTGCAGATTGCGATGGGCGGATTGGTTGGTGGTGTTCCACAGAGGTTGCTAAAATTTCCAGAACAAGTAATAGGACAGAGAAAATGAAAAGATCCAGGAATTCAGAAACTTCAGGCACAGCAGATGAGCAAACAACTATGAGGGGAAGGGGGGCAGTCAAAACAGGACTGAGTGTCATATACTTAAATGCACTTAGTATATGAAACAAGATAAATGAACTTTTTGCATCAATTGAAGTTGGCAGGTATGATGTGGATATTGCAGAAATGTGGTTGCAAGGGGATCAGGGCTGGGAATTAATTATCCAAGGATTTTCATCCAATCGACAGGTGAGGCAGATGGGCAGGGGTATTGGGGTTGCCATGTCAGTAAGAAATTAAATTATGACGCTAAGTAATGTAAAGTTGGGAAGCACAGAATCTGTATAGGTGGAGTTGAGGAACTGCAAAGGCAAAAAGACTCTAATGGGAGCTATGTACAGGCCTCCAAGGGCAAGGATGTGAGGAAGAAAGTATCATCAGGAGATAGAAAAGGCAATTTAGAAAGTCACTGTTACGGTAATCATAGGGGACTTCTTCATGCAGTTGGACTGGGAAAGGTAGGTTGGTAGTAGATACCAAGAAAAGGAATTTGTGGAATGTCCACAATATAGTTATTTGGAGCAACTTGTGTTAGAATCTATTCCAGAAGAGGTAATTCTGCATTTGGTGATGTCTAATGCAACAGACTTGATTAGGGATCTTAAGGGGAAGATCCCCTTGGGGGCGTTGGCCATAATCTGATCAATTTCACCCTGCAGTTTGGGAGACAGAAGCTTGAATAAGATGTAAAAGTATTACAATTGAGTAAAGGTAACTACAAAGACATTAGGGAGGAACTGGCCAGAGTTGCTTGGAAGGGGAGCCAAGCAGGGAAGACGTTGGAACAACAATAGCAGGAGTTTCTGGGGATAATTTGAGAGGCACAGCAGAAATTCAGCCCAAAGAAGAAAAAAAATATGAAGGGGAGGACGAGGCAACTGTGGCTGAGAGGGTGGGTCAGAGAAAGCATTACAGCAAAAGAAAATGCATACAATGTGGTGAAGCATTGTGGGAAGCCTTTGAAAAAACCCACCAGAGGACAACAAAAAGAGCAATGAGGGGAGAGGGTGAAGGGGTGGGGTGGGGAAGAAGATGAAATTTGAGGGTAAGCTAGTCAGTAATGTAAAAGAAAATTGCAAGAGTTTTTTTCAGAGATATGAAAGGTAAGAGAAGGGCAGGATGGACATTAGACCGTTGGAGAACGGGGCTGGAGAAGTAGTAATAGGGAACAAAGAAATGGCAGAACAACTGAATAGGTACTTTTGCATCAGTCTTCATGATGTAAGACACCAGTAATTTTCCAGAACTCCAAGTGGAATGTCCACAATATAGCTATTTGGAGCAACTTGTGTTAGAATCTATTCCAGAAGAGGTAATTCTGCATTTGGTGATGTCTAATGCAACAGACTTGATTAGGGATCTTAAGGGGAAGATCCCCTTGGGGGCGTTGGCCATAATCTGATCAATTTCACCCTGCAGTTTGGGAGACAGAAGCTTGAATAAGATGTAAAAGTATTACAATTGAGTAAAGGTAACTACAAAGACATTAGGGAGGAACTGGCCAGAGTTGCTTGGAAGGGGAGCCAAGCAGGGAAGACGTTGGAACAACAATAGCAGGAGTTTCTGGGGATAATTTGAGAGGCACAGCAGAAATTCAGCCCAAAGAAGAAAAAAAATATGAAGGGGAGGACGAGGCAACTGTGGCTGAGAGGGTGGGTCAGAGAAAGCATTACAGCAAAAGAAAATGCATACAATGTGGTGAAGCATTGTGGGAAGCCTTTGAAAAAACCCACCAGAGGACAACAAAAAGAGCAATGAGGGGAGAGGGTGAAGGGGTGGGGTGGGGAAGAAGATGAAATTTGAGGGTAAGCTAGTCAGTAATGTAAAAGAAAATTGCAAGAGTTTTTTTCAGAGATATGAAAGGTAAGAGAAGGGCAGGATGGATATTAGACCGTTGGAGAACGGGGCTGGAGAAGTAGTAATAGGGAACAAAGAAATGGCAGAACAACTGAATAGGTACTTTTGCATCAGTCTTCATGATGTAAGACACCAGTAATTTTCCAGAACTCCAAGTGGGTCGGGGGCAGAGGTGAGTGGAGTGGCCATCATGAAGGAGAAGAAGCTGGTGAGGCTGAAAGGACCAAAGGTGGATAAATTACCTGGTATAAAATCATGAAGGATATAGATAAGGTGAATAGCAAAGATCTTTTCCCTAGGGTAGGGGAGTTCAAAACTAGGGGGCATATTTTAAAGTGAGAGGAGGAAGATTTAAAAGGGAGCTGAGGGGCAACTTTTTCACACAGAGAGTGGTTCATATGTGGAATGAACTGCCAGAGAAGTGGTAAATGCAGGTATAATTACAACATTTAAAAGACGTTTGGACAGGTACATGAATAGGGAAAGGTTTGGAGGATTATGGGCCAAATGCAGTCAATGGGACTAGTTAAGTTTGGGAAACTTGTTTGGTATGGATGAGATGGACTGAAGGGTCTGTTTCTGTGCTGTATCACTCAACAACCACACCCAGAGCTCTGAAGGAATAATGGAGCATTGGTGGTGATCTGGGAGCATGGGGTGGGTGGCAGGGAGGGGTGTGGTCATGTGTTCACAGAAGATTGGAAAATGGCTAATGTAAGACCCTAGTTTAAAAAGGGAGGGAGGTAGAAGACAGGAAAGTGCAGACTGGTTAGCCTGACCTCGGTTATTGGGAAGATTTGGGAGTCCATTATTAAGGATGAGATTGCAGAAAGTGCATTGTAAAATAGGGCTGAGTCAGCATGGCTTCATCAAAGGGAGGTCATGCCTGACAAATTTGTTAGAATTCTTTGAGGAGGTAATGAGCTAGCTAGATAAAAGAGAGCCAATGGATATGATCTATTTGGATTTCCAGAAAGCCTTTGATGAGGTGTGACATAGGAGGCTACTAAATATGAGTCCATGTTGTTAGTGGCAAGGTACTGGCATAGATAGAAGATTGGCTGATTAGCTGAAGGTAGAGTGGGGATAAAAGAGTCTTTTTCAGGTTGGCAGCCGGTGACAAGTGGAGTTCCACAGTTGTTCGTGTTGAGACCACAACTATTCATGTTATACGTTAAAGATCTGGATGAAGAAAGTGAGGGCATTGTTGCTAAGTTTGCCTATGACACAAAGAGAGACAGGTTGTGTTGCAGGAATGGGGAGGGTACAGATGGACTTGTAGAGATGAATAGAATGGGTGAAGAAGTGACAGATGGAATACAATGTGGGAAAGTGTGAGTTACGCACTTTGGTAGGAAGAATAGAGGTGTAGACTGTATTCTAAATGGGGAGAAAGCTTCAGAAATCTGAAGCACAAAGGGACTTAGGAGGCCAAGTTCTGGATTCTCTTACACTTAACGTGCAAGTTCAGTTGTCAGTTAAGGCAAATCATTTTCAAGCGGGCTAGAATACAAGAGTAGACCTGTACTGCTGAGGCTATATAAGGCTCTGGTCAGACCATGTTCAAGATACTGTTTTCAGGTTTGGACCCCATATCTCAGGAAGGGTATGCTGGCATTGGAGCGGTCCAGAAGGGTTTTACATGAATGATCCCTGGGATGAAGGGCTTGACATAAGAGGAACATTTGAGAGAACTCTGAATCAGTCTTTAATGGACTTTAGAAGGATGATGGGGGGACATCTTATTGAAAGCTACAGAATACTGAGAGGCTTTTGATAGAGTTGGTGTGGAGAAGATGTATCCACCACTTGGAGAGACTTGGACCTGAGGACACAGCCTCAGAGTGAAGGGATGACCGTTAGAATTGAGATGAGGAGAAATTTCTTCAGCCAGATGGTAGTTCATCTGTAGAACTCATTGCAACAAAGGTTGCAAAGGCCAAGTCATTGAGTACATTTAAGACAGAGATAGGTAGGTTCTTGATTGGTAAGGGGATCAAAGGTTATGGGAAGAAGACAGGAGAATAGGGTTGAGAAACATATCAGCCACGATCAAAAGACCGAATGGGCTGAATAGCATAATTCTGCTCATATATTGTATGTCTTTATAGGCCAATAGCAGGAAAGCACATTGCTGCAGTTGAGTGAGGAATTGATTGATCAAAGTGCAGATTTCTCTTGTCCCTCAAAGGTAGCATCATGAGTGTCCAGGCCATTGGAGAGCTCCAGTTTTCATCCAATTATTCCTTGACTGTAGATACCAACACAAAGAAGCCTGGATCATAATGACACACTTTATTCTGATTCCTCCATCTTTCTCCAGTCAGCTGCAATACACTGGAAAGGCAGAGGGAAGCTCTGGTGTGCTAGAGGCCAGTGGTAGACTGGAGCAAAAGATTGAGGAGTCTGTCCATAGACTCACTAATGTGGTGGCTCTAGCACCTATGGAAAGGGTGACAGTTGCCTTGAAGACCCAGTTCCAGCAGAACATTCAGTGGCTGTTGGACTCTGAACTATACTCCATCACCATAGCTATGAATGCTTAAAATCAATGATAAGGTGATAGGGGAGCAATGGAATGTGACCTCACACCAAATGCCCAATTCCATTACAGGATGGTGCCAGTAGACATACACACACAGGGAGGACAGAATATCATGATGACGTTCTGTTACTTACAAATTGAACATTAAAAGAGACCCTACAGCCAAACATTGACTGTAAATTCTCCGGCTGTTTGGAAAAGTCCTGTGTTCAATTAGATTAGATTCCTTACAGTATGGAAACAGGCCCTTTTGCCCAACAAGCCCACTGAAGAGTATCCCACCCAGACCCATTCCCCAACCCTATACTTACCCCTGACTAATGCACCTTACACTATAGGCAATTTAGCATGGCCAATTCACTTGACCTGCACATCTTTTTGGATTGGGGAGAAAACCACAGTACCCAGAGGAAACCCACACAGACACAAGGAGAATGTGCAAATTCTACACAGTCGCCTGAAGCATGAATCGAACCCAGGTCCCTGGCACTGTGAGGCAGCATTGCTAACCACTAAGCCACCGTGCCACCATTAATCTATGGAATATTACACTTTTAGATTGTCAGGGAAACTTCAAACAGGGATATTTAAACAGACAAGATAATGAGGGACTGGCTATCTCTCTCAGCAGAAAGCTTATTTGCAGATTATGTCCCAAATTGCAGACATGTTTTGTGGTTGACCCTTGCAGGATTATGCAAAAACATTGATTAAAAACCAACTGCAACCTCTGGTATCTGTGCATGTTAGTAGGCTAAATGCTAGTTTGCTTTGAAGGTCGTGGTTTGAGGACAGTCGTGATGCAGCTGTCTGCTGCAAATAAAAGGAAGGCCCTTTCTTTGTCTGATTGCTGGAAGCTAGGTGAGCCAGTGAAGTCAGCGTTGAGAAAGTAAAAATCTATCGGCAAACTCCGGAGCAAAGAATCATGAAACCAACTGGTTCACTACCAATATCAGCATCATCAATATCAGGATAATCAATATGAGCATAATCAATATCATCCAATTTAATGGCTGGAAAGATCAATCATCCACTTCTTATGAAAAACAGAGACTAATTCCTATATCTTTTCAACTGTTACCCTTTTACTCAAATTCACATTTCTAATCTGTGTGTACGTGTCTTTTATTTAGCTAATAAACTCACCCCTTCATTAACTCAAGGAAGCCTGGTTAATTTGGTCACTTTTAAAATGTAAATACATTCAGATTGGGAAAAGATATTCACAAAGAAAAGGACCTTTTCTAAATTGGACTTATAACCAAACAAATTGAATCCAACTTAAGAAGGGGAGACGGTTTATCACTCCTCCCTTGGGAACATAACCGGTTTTGTTAGCCTATCTGGAATTGTAAAGAATTCGGGAAACCACGAAAGAAATTGCTGGAGAAACTCAGCAGGTCTGGCAGCCTCTGTGGATAGAAGCAGAGTCAGCACACAGAAGGCACATCAGTAAGATGGATGCTCAATTAATCTGTAAATAGCCAACTTTTATAAATATATCGTCATTGTCACAGTGTCTGCTGTAGTACCTATGGACCTCAGTTAAGTTCCAGCATTGGAAAGATGTGAGGCAGACCAAGCATTAAAACCTCACCTTCAGGAGATACGCAGCGTGTTTGCAGTGTCCCTTGTTGAAGTGTTTCAGCACTCTTGCCATTGCTGTGCTGCAATTTTATTATTAAGGGAGTGGAATCAACTTTTCGAAAACACAGTTGGTGGTAGGACTCTCTTAAAAATCATGTGGATACCATGTATCAAACTGGATCTGTGGGATGACTGCAATGGCTAAGAATCCTGATGTCCTAGCTGTTTGACTAGCCACATCAGAGGCTTACCAGATGAAGAAGAGGCCTTTTTTGAACATTGCATCAGCATTTAATAGTGGAAGTTTGTGAGATCTACAGAGTTACTCATTCTTCGGTCAGATAAGCCACAGATAAATTGATGAAAGAAAGCAGTAATCTTGGATGGAATTGGCACTCAGTCTTTGGGAACCTAAATCCTCGTTTATCAGCTGGCATCAATATGACATGATGGCTTTAGAAATCCTTAATATCTTTTGTCATTGTATCTTTATTTTAGGTATTTCCAATGATGATGCCCTACTCCTCCATCTGTAGGCTGTGACAGACCCTCCATACCCTCTTCTCTCTGGTTTCTTATGTGCTTTGCCAATATCAGAGGCAGCACTGCCAGAAGAACACTCACATTTGCTTCAGCAGGTTGTGTCAGGTACATGCAGTTCTCTGATAAAAGTAAACAGAGTGGAGACAGCTAACCATGACTTCCTTTGCAATGAATTTAATTTCATGCCCTCACAGAGGATAGCATTCAGCCAGTGCTACCGAACCCGTGTACTGTGTGGATAAAGAATTTTAAGTGCTGTAACATTTACATGTGTAAGGTTGGCCACCAAGTTTTGTATTTTCTTTTGTCGTTATACCAGGAGGACCCCCTGGAAATACCTCAATCTTCCCCCAGTTCCACCTCAGTAGTAAAGTAAGAGTAGACTGACTGTTTATTGTCAGTTGATCTGGCTGCAAGAGGAGAGTTCACATCCTTAGGAGTATGTGGTCAAGATTAGAATATTGCTGGAAAGGCACAGCAGCTCAGGCAGCATCCGAGGAGCAGGAAAATCAACATTTCGAGATTCCTGATGAAGGGCTTTTGCCCGCAACGTTGATTTTCCTGCTCCTTGGATGCTGCCTGATCTGCTGTGGTTTCCAGCAATTCTCTAATCTTGACTCTAATCTCCAGCATTTGCAGTACCCACTTTCGTCCTTAGAAATGTATGTCTTGGCCATTTGAGAGGATAAGGCTGTGATGCATTCAATATTGTTGAGCTGGTAGATCACAAGCTGGAAATCAATGGATGCAATGCAGCTGTAATGTGTCTTTATGTGTGCATGTTTGAATTACTTGAACAATATTGAGTTCTGGAATTTGATTGTCGGATCAATATGGTGAGTTTTTAAGTTTATATGAGCCACATTAGGGGCTCTGCCTGTGACCCACGATTTATACCTATTCATCATATTCCTGTTCCAATGACCCAATGTCCCCCGCCCCCCCCCCCCCAACTGGCCATGGTCTAATCCTGGGACTGCACCCCATGGATCCCTGGACTTGAGTTGTATCATCTGCCCAAGTGACCACAATCAATCTGTCAGACTGGAAATGGCCTGACTGTGGCAGTACCCTTTGACACTCTGGAGTTCAGTCTTGCCCCACTAAACAGTAGTCTTTTCGAGTTTCCTGCATCACCCTTCTCTTCAAGCTCATGCAGTGTGTTCACCAACAAAGCCGCTAGCATTTGCACAACCTCTGATATGAACGCAGCATCATGTCTCTTCCCTTTAGAAAGTTTACTTTTCACTGTTTCCTGGGGCCACAAACTTCTTGGCATCCCTTTGTACTGAACACCAGCAAGCCACAGGATACCTGGCTGTCCACCTGTGTTAAAGTTACAAGTACCTATGTCCACTGAAGCTACCTGTAAGCCAATTAAATCTGTCTGCCCATGTCCACTCACGCTGCATCTAGGCTAACAAATTATGCCTGAACCAGGTCAATGTCAAGCAACCAGTTATTCTGAGGCTGATGGGTTGCTGTTGTCTGCTTGTGCGAATGGAAAGTTCAGAGAGACTATTCCCAGTGATGACAGAAGCATCTGCTGCAGAGGCTGGAGAGAGGATAAGCAAGGGGTGGCATGGTGACTCAGTGGTTAAGCAAGGGGTGGCATGGTGACTCACAGCGCCAGGGACCTGGTTCAATTCCAGCTTTGGACAAATGTCTGTGTGGACTTTGCACATTCTCCCTGTGCCTGGGTGCTTCAGTTTCCTCCCACAGTCCAAAGATGTGCAGGTTAGGTGAATTGGTCATGCTAAATTGCCTATAGTGTCCAGGCATGTGCAGGCTAGGTGGATTAGCCATGGGAAATGCAGGGTTACAGGGATAGGGTGGGCAGGTGGGTCTGGATGGGATTCTCCTCAAATGGTCAGTATGGATGTATAGGGCGAAATGCCCTGTTTTCACACCATAGGGATTCTATGATTCTAAGTGGACAAACACTTGGTAAGTCAAACATAACATGGTGAAATGTGAGGTTACCTACTTTGGCAGGAAGAATAGAGGAGCTGAATATTATTTAAATGGAGAAAGACTGCAGAAAGCTTCAGAACAGAGGGATTTATGAGTCCTTGTCTCTGAATCATAAAAAGCTAGTATCCAAGTTCAGCAGGTAATAGGGAAGGCAAATGGAATGTTGGGCTTTATTTCAAAGGGAGTGGTGTATAAAAACACAGGGAGGTTTTGCTCTGACTATACAAGGTATTAGCCAGATTATAGGAGAAAGTGAGGACTGCAGCTGCTGGAGATCGGAGCTGAAAAATATGTTGCTGGAAAAGCGCAGCAGGTCAGACAGCATCCAAGGAGCAGGAGAATCAACGTTTCGGGTATAAGCCCTTCTTCAGGAATGAGGAAGGTGTGCCAAGCAGACTAAGAAAAAAGGTAGGGAGGAGGGACTTGGGGGAAGAGCGTTGGGAATGCGATGGTGGAAGGAGGTTAAGGTGAGGGTGATAGGCCAGAGTGAGAGTGGGGGCGAAGAGGTCGGGAAGAAGATTGCAGGTCAAGAAGGCGGAGCTGAGTCTGAGGGTTGGGACTGAGATAAGGTGGGGGGAGGGGAAATGAGGAAGCTGGAGAAATCTGCATTCATCCCTTGTGGTTGGAGGGTTCCTAGGCAGAAGATGAGGCACTCTTCCTCCAGGCATCGTGTTGCCATGGTCTGGCAATGGAGGAGGCCAAGGACCTGCATGTCCTTGGCGGAGCGGGAGGGGGAGTTAAAGTGTTCAGCCACGGGGCGGTTGGGTTCGTTGGTCCGGGTGTCCCAGAGGTGTTCTCTGAAATGTTCCGCAAGGAGGCGGCCTGTCTCCCCAATGTAGAGGAGGCCACATCGGGTGCAACGGATGCAGTAAATGATGTGTGTGGAGGTGCAAATGAATTTGTGATGGATATGGAACGATCCCTTGGGGCTTTGGAGGGAAGTGAGGGGGGAGGCGTGGGCGCAAGTTTTGCATTTCTTGCGGTTGCAGGGGAAGGTGCCGGGAGTGGAGGTTGGGTTGGTGGGGGGTGTGGACCTGACGAGGGAGTCACGGTGGGAGTGGTCTTTCCGGAATGCTGATAGTGGAGGGGAGGGAAATATATCCTTGGTGGTGGGGTCTGTTTGGAGGTGGCGGAAATGACGAAGGATGATACGCTGTATCTGGAGGTTGGTGGGGTGGTAGGTGAGGACCAGTGGGATTCTGTCCTGGTGGTGATTGGAGGGGTGGGGTTCAAGGCCAGAGGAGCGGGAAGTGGGGGAGATGAAGTGGAGCCAGATTATAGCTGAAATACTGTGAATAGTTCTGGGCTGCCAAGGACATACATCCTGGCATTGGAAGTGGTCCAGAGAAGGCTCATTAGGTTGATAGCAGATACAAAGGGACTGTCCTATAAAGAAAGGTTGAGACGATTAGTCTTGTATGCATTGGAATGTAGGAGAATGAGAGGTGACCTTATTGAAAAACTTTTAAGATTCTTAGGGAACTCAACAGGGTAGATGCAGAAACATTATTTCTCCTTGTGGGAGAGAGTAGGGCCAGAAGGCACAATCTCAGAGGAAAGTGGCACACATTTAAGACAGAGACAAAGAGGAATTTCTTCTCTCAGAGGATTATCTCTGAAATTCTTTACCACAGAGGGCTGCAGAGGTTGAGTCTTTATGGATATTGGAGGCAGAGATAGGCTGACTTCAACTCAGTAACGGGAATCAACAGTTATGCGGAAGAGGGAGGAAAGCGGAGTTGAGGATTATCAAATCAAACATGATCTCTTTTAATGGTGGAAGCCACTCAATTAGCTGAATAGCCTACTTCTACTCCTATGTCTCGTGGTCTTATATATGAAGCAATATGCAGAAAAAGGAGGGTTGCTGACATAACAATTCAAGACTGAAGATTGATCTCAACCGATACCCACTCAGGTTCTATTGTTGAAATTTTGAGCTGTTGAAGTTCTCATTTGGGGAGAATTTAATTAGGAAGCAGATAATAAGGAGATAGACATACCTGCTAATCTGTTTCTTGCAGCCTAATGGCAAGAATTTGAACTCATCCATGATTTTGGGCTCCTGACCAATTAAGTGCTTACTATTTTTCATGTCACCTCAGTAGGAGAAAATTGTACCCCTTGTATGTTGAGATATGGCAATATATTATTTTTATTTGAGCTACACCAGGAACTTTCAATAGCAAGGTTACTTCAGATTTACATTTACTCAGCTTTGGAAATGCGAATAGTTTCAAATTGAACATTAGTGAGCATTAATCAGCAACATTAGTGAGATTAAAACAATCCTTGGATAAGCACATGGATGATGTTGGGATAATGTAGGGGGATGGGCTTAGATTAGTTCTCAGGTCGATGCAACATCAAGAGCTGAAGGGCCTGTTCTGCGCTGTGTTGTTCTATGTTCTATGTTCTATGATAGCATGCAGGTCATTTGAGTCTCACAGATGGTAATTTTTACTTTAATTTTGGGTTTCTGTCCTCAGACATTATGGAGTCTTGCATATTCATAATTAGTAAGATATAAAAGCTTCAAACTCTGTGCGCCATAAAAGTTGCAAATGCTTATTTCCAACAAGATGAAGTACTGCATCGTGGTTTTGACTGATGAAGCTATGCTATTGGATGGTGCAGGACTTATGTTTCTGTCTGTTGTTCACATATGCTAAATTCCCCAAAGTCAGGCAGATGAACACAGTGGAGGATCAGATATGTCTAAGAGGAATATGTTACCCAAGTTACTCAGCTTTAGTGGGACAAAACAATTCACAGGAGAGAAAAAAAGTGAGAAATGTTACTTCACTAGTTGTCATTTGAGAGGCAGGGCTATCATATCTTATTGTTTATGAAGAATAATGTTTATTTTGGTTGTGAATTACAACACCATCACATAAACGCTAAAGATTAAAAGAACAGAGAGATAAATGGGTCACAGGGTCAGGATTTCATTAAACTTTCAAGGAAGAATCAACAAAAGTAACCATGGAGACAGCACAAAGAAGGACTTAAGTGCAGTTTCTAAGAGTTGGAGTAAACATTTAATGAAATTGATAACTGAGTGCTTTTAAGTTTGGTAAGAGTAAGCAGCAAAGTATAGATGGTGGGATTCTACTTAAATCCTGGATAATATATAAAATGTATCAGGCTCTATATGACTGCCACATTACCTGTATTTTTGATAGCATTGCTTTATACATAGAATTTTCATATATATGTTTATGGCACAGAAGAAGATGATTCAGCCCACCATACCTTTATCTCATAATTATTCTTAATTACTATCCTCTGTGCTCCTGCAGTTAAACAACAGGGCACTATTTAGAATAAATGAGTCAACTCATCTGTTAAAATATTGGGGAAAGGAAATTGAAATGGTTGTTCACAGTTTAGTATCCCCAATATAATGTCAAGGTTTGTGTGCTTTTTATTTTGTTTGAAGTTTGCTAATGTTAATCTGGAAACAGTGCTGTGCATCTAGTGAACTAATATTCTTGATAACCCAGGAAAGCTCGGAAGTATCTACCTTTTTGATTACAATTTTTTTTCAACAATCCTCCAAACAGTCATGTTTTAAAGGAGTGGGAAATGTTGGAATTTCAGATAATATGTACTCAAAATCTGAATGTTGATCCTCACTACTTATATAATGCAAGATAATTTATGGTACAGTGAAATTGGAAATAATGAAACACGATCTCTGATGACAGTAGACAGCACTCTTTCAAATCCATTGATCTGTAATAACTTTAACAACTATACAATAGTGTCGACACAGACAATTTCTCAGTTATGACTTGGAGATGCTGGTGTTGGACTGGGCTGTACAAAGTTAAAAAATCACACAACACCAGGTTATACTCCAACAGGTTTAATTGGAATCATTAGCTTTCAGAGTGCTGCTCTTTCACTGGGTACTTGTGATGAAGGAGCAGTGCTCCGAAAGCTAGTGCTTCCAATTAAACCTGTTGGACTATAACCTGGTGTTGTGTGATTTTTAACTTTGTAGTTCCTCAGTTAGTCACTAAGAGGCACTGTCTGTTCAATGTATGCTGCTTGTATTTTGGATTTCAAAATTATGTTAAATAACAATCATTTTCAGGATTGCAGAATAATTATAGTACCAATTTTAGTATAGAAAATGAAGCAGAACCTATGACAGTTTGATCTTGTTTCAAATAATTAAGGTTTTAATTTACCACATGTTGATTAAATGTAATGGAAATAAACAGCAATATCTATCGTAGTTAGTTTTTATGTTGTAATTGTTAATTAGAAACTGATGCTTTTTTTTCATTTTCTTTTTAGATGAGGCGATGCATGCAAGCTAACATAGTTTTGATGGGAGTCAATTGGTGGTGATCTGTTTGAAAGTGCACCATTGCGCACCCTGCTCAATACTACAGAATGCCCAAGGCAATAGCAAACAATGCAGAAAATTATTCAATAGCAGCAGTACAGAGCTTCGTAATGTAGGCACCACAATCACCAGATTGAAAACTGTTGCACCATTCAAACTAAATTTAAACAATCTGACTTGTTGGAGTTCATATTCTGTTGGATGAAGCCATGCTATATATTTGGGGGCCAGGCTCACCTTTTCCTGTCGCTCGACATCTTGATTCTGTGGGCTCAGCAAATGTAGTAAATTTAGGAGGAGGGGGGGCAGAATGTTGTTGTATTTAGGTAGGTAATGGCACGGTGGTTAGCACTGTAGCCTCACGGGACCAGGGTTCAATTCCCACCTTCAGAAGACTGTCTGTATGGAGTTTGCACATTCTCCCTGTGTCTGTGTGGGTTTCCTCCCACAATCCAAAGATGTCCAAGTCGGGTGAATTGGCCACACTAAATTGCCCATAGTGTTAGGCACATTAGTCAGAGGTAAATGTGGGGGTCTGGGTGGGTTGCTCTTCGGAGGGTCGGTGAGGACTTGTTGGGCCAAAGGGCCTGTTTCTATATTGTAGGAAATCTAACCTAAAAATGGATTTCAACTCAGAGTATTGGTTGTGTTTTTGTAGCAGGCATCGACTATTGCAAAAACAAACACTTTCACAATAATCCTTAATTTAGTTGATCCTGAGTGCACAAAAGCTCATTGTATCAGCATGATATTTAAATTTCAAATGTCCTTGGTACATTGAGAATTGTGCTTCTGTTCAGCACAGCTCTGGGTCAAGTTTTTTTTGTTCTTTACCTGAGACTATTGGATTGTCTGGGGACTGCAAATACAGGGAAATTAAGAACGCATGCTTGCCTGATTTAAATCAACAGACAGAGAATCTAAGTTTCTAAGGAGTGATCCAACATGTTGTATGCTGGTAAGAGATAAAAAGAGCTAGGAAAAACAGGAAGCTGGAGGTTGAAGTGATTTATTTTACCTAAGGCATCATATTACAGTGTGAGGTTGAGTGGATCATTCACCAAAGCCATTTTTGTGCAGCAGGCATTTTCATGTTTTTTCAGCTAACATCTTGGTTTTGTGTTTGTTTTGTCGATTAAGAAAATTGTGTTTCTCTTTGAAATGTTATGTTTTAAAAAAAACTTTATTGATAATTTGGAATGTGGAGTATTCCTTTGAAACTTTTTTCTTTCTTAGTTTCACTCTTTGATGTCAGCATTTTAATAATAATAGCTCAGCTCTTCTCACCTTCCCTCTTCTATGGCTTTATAGCTCAATCCACCATCCGCTTGAGACAGAGCTACTTTAACTGGTTAAGCACCAGCTTCAATCACCTGCTTGCATTGAAGACAGCAAGAAATGGCTTTGAATATTATCAGTAATATTTCTAGTGATGCACAATGCACAAAGTAATCAATCTCTAAAATAAAAGTGTGGAAACTATACAATGCTGTTCCTACATGAATACATGATGGAAATTCAATTCGTTGGTCTCAAAAATAGACGCAGAGTCATTCAATGTAATGCATGCAGCACGCCAACTTACTGATGCCAGCTCATTATAATCATCTCATGTGCTGCTCACTTGTTCCACACATTAGTGGGGCACCCAATATCATAAATAACTTGCATGATTTAAGTCAAGCTTGCACTAAAAGCTAACCTACACCTCGTAAAGGGGTGGTGAATTGTGGCTGTTGCAGCCGTTGAGCTAGACCTGAGAAAGAGTGAAGAATAGCTAGCTGTTGAAGAGAATGAGATCAAGTTTTCTTCTAATTTGTTTGGAGTATGCAACAATTTATTTCAGAGCACAGAGTCCCTCGAAATTTTTTTTGCACAGTTCATTTGCACAGCCTCATCACTTACCAATGTGGACACGTTGGTAATTTTCCCACATTAGACACCACCTTGCAATTTTCTCCCTTTCACCTAGCCCCCTCTTCACAACTTACTTTGCTACCTATTTTTATATCACCAGCATTATCAGCAACTCAACGTTGAGTTTCTTCATCCAAGTCATATAAATTTTAAATAATTGAAATTCCAGCACTGTTATAGTCCACTGGCTACAGCTTGCCACTGTGCCACCTTATCACAGATGTTAATCTAACTGGCCTGTATTTTTCTGCTTTCTATCTTCCCCTTTCTTGGATTGAGGAGTCGCATTTGCTATTTTCCAATCTGATGGGACTCTCAGGAATTTAGGAAAATTAAGAGCAAATCTCACCCTATTTCAGCAATCACTTTTTTTAATGCCCAAGGGAGAAGTCCATGGAGGCCTGGAGACTTGTTAGATTTTAGTTCTAATAATCTTCTCAATATCTTTTGCCTGGTGAATGTAATTGTTTTAATTTCCTTCCCTTTGCTTCCTAATTCACAATGAGTTCTTGGAAGTTGTTTTAGATTAGATTAGATTCCCTACAGTATGGAAACAGTCCTTTTGGCCCAACACGTCCACACCGACCCTCTGAAGAGTAATTCACCCAGACCCATTTCCCTACCCTATGTTTACCCCTGACCAATGCAGCTAACACTACGGGCAATGTAACATGACCAATTCACCTGACCTGCACACCTTTGGACTGTGGGAGGAAACCTGAGCAGCTGGAGGAAACGCTTGCAGACACGGGGAGAATGTGCAAACTCCACACAGACAGTTGCCCGAGGCTGGAATCGAACCTGGGTACCTGGCGCTGTGAGGCAGCAGTGCTTATTTGTATCCTTTCAGTGAAGATAGATACAAAATACATCTGTCCTTCCTTTATTTTCTATTGTTAATTGTCCAGATAAGCTCTCTAACAGGTTGTCCTTGTAACCAGTATTAATACTGATTTTCTTTTTTCTTGTTAAATACATGCATAAATGTTTATGATCTGTCATATTTTAGCTAGCTTTCTCATGTATTCTAATTTCTCCACCTTTCTCAATCCTTTAGTCATTCTTTATTACTCATTATTTTCTGTCCAGACATCTGACATCTTTGTGTAATTAAATGCTTTTTCTTTTACTCTGATTCAATTTTGTTACTCACGTATGTTTCCATTTCTACCATCTCATTCTAACCTTGTATTTTTGAGTGTACATAAAAACACCATCTCTTTATGTCTGCATGGCTTTTCCTCTGGTGCTCTGGTTTCCTCCCATTGTCCAAAGATGTGCAGGTTAAGTAGAAGGTCATGTTAAATTACCCGTAATGTCCAGGGCTATGCTGGTTAGACGGATTAGTCATGGGAAATGCAGGGTTACAGGGATGGGCTAGGGGGAATTGCTTTGAATGGGATGCTCTTCAGAGGGCTGGTGTGGACTTGATGGGTTGAATTGCTACTTCTACGCTGCAGGGATTCAATGAATTACCAGGAGATTAATTGGTGAAAGAAATCAGTAAAATGATCAGTGAGACTTTGGAGAAAGCTGTTGAAGTACTGAAGAGTATTAGAAGTGTTTTGTTAAAGGTCTTTGTTCCTGAAAGGAAAAAAGGAACATGCTAACATGCATAAGGTATAGCCAGAGTAGGATTGTGAAAAATAGAGACGATTAGGGCAACAACGTTGCTATAATTGCAGTCAATGAGAGATGTTAACAATACCAAACTAAAGACAGTTGCAATGTAAACTTAAGAACTATGATTGTAGCGACATGAAAATGAACAGCTTGTTAAGTTTGGGTGTAGGAGTCCGTAAAATCAAAATAGATGCATCTACAGACTACAAATCAGATTTAAATTTGCCAACTTGTCATGATTTTAACCTGAGGAGATAAAGGGTCATTAAAAAAACACTTAGCTATGTAAAAACTGGACCACATAGGGTTAAAAAAAGATAAGCGCAGCAGGTCAGGCAGCATCCAGGGAACAGGAGAATCGACGTTTCGGGCATAAGCTGAAACGTGGTGTCCCGAACGTACATGGAGGAGGTGGAGGGCATGGGTGGTGTCCGAACCACCCATGCCCTCCACCTCCTCCATGATTTTCGCCTTATCTTCACCATGGACATCCAGTCCCTGTACACCTCCATCCCCCATCACGAAGGACTCAAAGCCCTCCGCTTCTTCCTTTCCCGCCATACCGACCAGTACCCTTCCACTGACACCCTCCTTCGACTGACTGAACTGGTCCTCACCCTGAACAACTTCTCTTTCCAATCCTCCCACTTCCTCCAAATGAAAGGAGTAGCCATGGGCACCCGCATGGGCCCCAGCTATGCCTGCCTCTTCGTAGGATATGTGGAACAGTCCATCTTCCGCAACTACACTGGCCCCACCCCCCACCTTTTCCTCCGCTACATCGATGACTGTATCGGCGCCGCCTCGTGCTCCCACGAGGAGGTTGAACAGTTCATCCACTTCACCAACACCTTCCACCCCGACCTCAAATTCACCTGGACAGTCTCAGATTCCTCCCTCCCCTTCCTCGACCTTTCTATTTCTATCTCAGGTGACCGAATCAACACGGACATCTACTACAAACCGACCGACTCCCACAGCTACCTGGACTACACCTCTTCCCACCCTGCCCCCTGTAAAAACACCATCCCATTCTCCCAATTCCTTCGTCTCCGCCGCATCTGCTCCCAGGAGGACCAGTTCCAAAAACGTACAACCCAGATGGCCTCCTTCTTCAAGGACCGCAATTTCCCCCCCAACGTGGTCGACGATGCCCTCCACCGCATCTCTTCCACTTCCCGCTCCTCCGCCCTTGAGCCCCGCCCCTCCAACCGCCACCAGGACAGAACCCCACTGGTCCTCACCTACCACCCCACCAATCTCCATGTACAGCGCATCATCCGCCGTCATTTCCGCCACCTCCAAACGGACCCCACCACCAAGGATATATTTCCCTCCCCTCCCCTATCAGCATTCCGTAAAGACCACTCCCTCCGTGAATCCCTCATCAGATACACACCCCCCACCAACCCAACCTCCACTCCCGGCACCTTCCCCTGCAACCGCAGGAGGTGCAAGACTTGCGCCCACACCTCCCCCCTCACCTCCCTCCAAGGCCCCAAAGGAAACTTCCATATCCGCCACAGATTCACCTGCACCTCCACACACATCATCTATTGCATCCTCTGCACCCGATGTGGCCTCCTCTATATTGGGGAGACAGGCCGCCTACTTGCGGAGCATTTCAGAGAACACCTCTGGGACACCCGGACCAACCAACCCAACCAGCCTGTGGCTCAACACTTTAACTCCCCCTCCCACTCCACCAAGGATATGCAGGTCTTTGGACTCCTCCATCGCCAGACCACAACAACATGACGGTTGGAGGAAGAGTGCCTCATCTTCCGCCTAGGAACCCTCCAACCCCAAGGGATGAACTCGGATTTCACCAGTTTCCTTATTTCCCCTCCCCCCACCTTGTCTCAGTCAAATCCATCGAATTCAGCACCGCCTTCCTAACCTGCAATCTTCTTCCTGACCTCTCCGCCCCCACCCCAGTCTGACCTATCACCCTCACCTTGACCTCTTTCCACCTATCACATTTCCGACGCCCCTCCCCCAAGTCCCTCCTCCCTACCTTTTATCTTAGCCTGCTGGACAAACTTTTCTCATTCCTGAAGAAGGGCTTATGCCCGAAACGTCGATTCTCCTGTTCCCTGGATGCTGCCTGACCTGCTGCGCTTTTCCAGCAACACATTTTCAGCTCTGATCTCCAGCATCTGCAGTCCTCACTTTCTCCTTAAAAAAAGATAAGATTGAAATCTAAGAGTACAAATTCACGAACATTGCTGCATTCTGCATTTTAACACATGACATAGGAGAAGTTGGTTAGATTGGTTGATTGATTCACAATGCAGGGTAATGCCAACAGTGTGGGTTTAATTGCTGCCTGAGATCACCCCTTTCTAGAAGCATGGTAACCCTCAGGTTCAACTCACCACCAGTTGCCTGTCCTTCTCATGGGATGATTACTTAAGCATAATATTCCCTTTACTGGCAAGAAGTTGTTTCTCAATGATTTTCCATTCTTAAAGTTCACCAATGTTCACTCCTTGCTTCAACTAATATATAGTTTAACTACAATAATTATATGTAAACTTTTAAAATTTATTTTGCTAAACTCAACAATGTTTAAGAAAGAAGTGTAACAAAAAGTTAATATTTATATGTTTATAATGTAACATGACCTTATAGTGGTATTAACTTAGAAACCTGTAAACCATTTTTTTTATCCTACAGTACAGGGACTGGCCATATACAGTTTCTTCCCAAGATTCAGTGTTGGTGAAGTGCTGACAGGCAGCTGGCCTGGCTCTGCTCTGAGCTGACAAACTGCTCTAATTACTCTAAGTATGTGAGTTAAATCCTGTCAACCTGCCTACCCACCCTGGACATAGTGGCACTTGCCAATGCAGTAAAATGGGTAATCTCATCACTATTAGCTGTGATTCCCCTGCAGCATACATTGCATACTTTATCACCTAAAACTTTATTTCACTCTCAAAGATCACTTTGGTTTTGTTCATCAAATATTACTCATGAGTTACGGCATCTCTGCTGTTCAAGTGTATGCTGACAGAAAAATACTTCTCTCACAAACGTTTTGGCCCATTGGAAAAGGGCAGCAATTTTATGATTACTCTCATTATTTTATGACCAATGACATTTTGCATATTATTCTTGCAACATTTACAAAAACCTGACTTTTCTTTCACCCCATCACTCCCCTAAATTTCCTAACTGGCAAGACACATTTAGTTGGGATAAAATATTATTATTGAGCAGTCTGACTCATTTTTATAAGGAAGGCATCAATTAAATTCCAAAGTCAAAGACTGATTACATCAATGGTGGCGTAGCTGTGTTAAGTGATGTCCAACAGCTTAAAGAATCACAGAATTCCTACTGTGTGGAAGTAGGCCATTTGGCCCATCAAGTACACACTGACCCCCCTGAAGAACATCCCACCCAGACCTACCCCATTCCTGTAACTCTGCATTTCGCACAGCTAATCCACCAACCTGCACATTCCTGGACACTATGGGCAATTTGCCATGGCCAATCCACCTAAGCTGCATGTCTTTGGGCTGAGAGAGGGAACTTGAACACCTGGAGGTGGCCCATGCAGACACAGGGAGAATATGAAAACTCCACACACCCAATAGCCTAAGGCTGGAATTGAATCCAGGTCCTTAGCACTGGGAGGCAGCAGTGCTAATCACTGATCCACCGTGCTACCCTGATCCAAAGTAAGAGCTGCTGATTCCCAAGATAAATAACTTTCGAGGGCTTACTCAAACTTCTCGAGCAATTTCAGGTTTCCAACAACTACAGTATTTTGCTTTTCCTCATGAAAGCTTTTGGTATCCCTCAGTGCAGACCTTCAGCCTCTTCTCAACTCAGCTGATCCCTATCTGGAGCTAATGTTGCCATCCCAATTTCTGGGCACCATTCTGAAAAATCCTTAGCTGCAGCATCTTGCTTCTGATGTTCCACCTTATTTAGACTGTCCCATTTGGCTGGCCACTAGATGTGACGCAGCCTCACAATATACTGACATGTTGTTAAGACCAGTAATGTCTTCAGATCCTTGGCCTTGCCAGATCCTCTGTTAGTTTCAAACTCTTTTGCTGGCTAGTTGGGTCCCTGTTAGTAGTGGGAGTCCAATAAGTTAAAACTTAGTATGAAACAAACTTGAATAAATTAGTTACCTGTATTTTGAAGAAACTGTAAAGCCCAACTGGTATTTGCCTTTTGATATTGCAAGTGCACTGGCCTAAATGTTGTTTGTAATTCCAGGCCCCTTTTTCACTGCACATCCTTGGACGCTTGCCAGTTTGGAGATTCATTGCAAAATGCACCTTTGTAGCTATTAAATTAAATTCTTCTTCCCTATGCTTCTTAAGCTGGAAAAAAAAAGTTTTGCTGCCAAGAACTGTTGGAATGAGCTCAGATCCTTTCCTCTTATCATGTCTGGGGTCTTTTTTCAACAGACTACCCATCACACCTCAATCTGAAAGTATTCATCATTCCTAATTTACAGTGAATAGAAAAACCACCAAACAGGATCCCTTATTTAATTTCATATGTATCTTGTGTTCTGCATGACTGATCCTATCGTTTCATTCCAAAATGATTGAACATTATTTTGAGGCTGTCCACGTTTGTGCATGTATCTACTAGAAAAGACTTTAATATCATTTTTGCATTAAACATTGTTCATTCTCTCTTGCTGCGTTCCACACAAATTATCTTCTGCCATGTGATCCCTAGTTGCCATCATTCTTGTGAAGGTGGGATTCCTGCTGATGATTTTGCTGAATTCACAGCTCTTACATCTGTTGAATGTGGCATTTCAGTCAGCCTTAAACCACTTTTCATTTCCCAGTCAAAATTCAGAAAAATATCTCTGGTGTACCCCAGAATTCTGAAAGATTTCAATCAGCGATACCTCCTTCTATGAAAAATACTCCCGTAAAATTCAATTAGCATGTTTTTCTCAGAAAGATCATATGAAACAGTACGAAGTAAAAAGAGTAATTGTGCTGAACTAAAAATACTTCTAAATGGCTAATTTTCATTTCAAAATACAGAAGTTCCGTGCATACCATCTTTACTGTTCTCTAACAAAATACATTGGATATCAATGTTTGCCGTAATAGCTAAATTATGAAAACAAAATTGATCCAAAATGGAATAAAATCGGATCAATGAACTTAACATTAGGGTGACACTGGAATGAGCTCAAGGATGTGTTCAATCTTAGGGTGGCATAGTGGCTCAGTGGTAAGCACTGCTGCCTCCCAGTACCAGGGACTTAGGTTTGATTCCTGCCTCAGGCAACTGTCTGTGTGGAGTTTGCACATTCTCCCAATGTCTATGTGGGTTTCCTCCCACAATCCAAAGGTGTGCAGGTCAGGTGAATTGGCCATGCTAAATTGCCCATAGTGTTAGGTGCATTAGTCAGAGGGAAACGGGTCTGGGTGGGTTACTCTTCGGAGGGCTCGTATAGACTTGTTGGGCCGAAGGGCCTGTTTCCACACTGTAGGGAATCTAATCTTAGCATCTGGATCTACTTGAACTTAACATATTTAGTGTTGTTTTCAGAGTCCATTGACAATACTGCAACCTAATTGCTCACAGGTATCCCCTGTTTTCTGTTTTTTTATATAGATATTTTTATTAGAAATTTAACATTTTTACAAGTTTACAAAAATACAATTAGATCAAATATACAATAGCCAAAATTTAACATAAGAAAAATAAAATACCGAAAAAGAAAAAAAGACAAAACTCAACTATCTACTAATCTAACCTACAACTAACCAGAGTGTATATTTAAGTCTCTTACATGCTCGGAATGTGTTAACATCAGATGTAATAAAACCCGCATTCATGCGGGATTCCTCTCCTAAGGGGCCCTGGACCAGCCAGGTTTGTAATCTCAATTAAATAAATGCCCTTGTTAGGATAGCCGAAATATCTGTATTTATGTAATTCAAGAAGGGCTGCCATATTTTATAAAATAATTCGGTCTTTCGGTGCACCATATTTGTAAGGAAGTCAAGGGGAATACATTCCATAATTAATCTGTGCCAATTTGAAAGTCCAGGGGGGCCCTCAGCCACCCAGTTCACCAAAATATTTTTCCTTGCACTGAAAGAAAGAATAGAAAATAGTCTCTTCCCGTACATGTCCTGGGAGGGAAAGTTCGAAAAGCCCAAAAGAAGAGATACAGGGTCCACTTTAATTTCCGTTCCTAAAATTTCTGTCAGGGTACTTGCTACATTAGTCCAATATCTACGGATCTTATGACAGGTCCATAGGCAATGTACAAGAGTGCCCACCTCTATTTTGCATTTGGGACACATTGGAGATGCTCCTGCCTTAAATTTTGCCAGTCGAACCGGTGCTATATGGGCCCTATAAAGTATCTTCAGCTGGATAGCCTGGGTTCTGTTACAGATAGTAATTCTTCTAGCGTTTTCCCAAATATCATTCCACGTTTCTATAGAGATTTCTAGTCCCAAATCCTGATCCCATTTTTTAAGCAGATTATCCATATTTCCCGATACTTCACCATGTAGTAAATGATTAATAGTACTGACAGAAGATACCCCCACTGGTCGTAGGACACTACATTCTCTATCTGATTTATAAAGACTATCTAATAACGTAGTCTTCTTCTGTATATAATCTCGAATTTGGAAGTATCGAAAAAGGTCTCCGTTAGGTAATCCGAATTTCTGACACAGCTGTTCAAAAGACATCAGGACCCCATCCTTAAATAGGTCCCCTAAACATGAGATACCCCTGGATCTCCAGAGTTTAAAAGTGGCATCTGTAAACCCCGGTTGGAATTCCCATGCTCCCACTATCGGTGCATAGGGGGATGTTTTATTTGAGTTGCCCTCATTTTGCCGCATTATATTCCAAGCCTTAATTGTGTTTATAGGGTTTTTACAGTGATCTGAAATGATTTTCCTCTTGTCTGAAAATAAAAGGTTAATAAGTGGGTATTTTACTTGAGAGGCCTCGATGTCCAACCAGATTGATTGTGGATCAGACAAGGCCCAATCAGCTATGTAACTTAATAAGGAACTTAACTGATATTTCCTAAAGTCTGGGAAGTCCAATCCTCCCCTTGTCTGTGGAAGCTGTAGCTTCTTCAGCTTAATGAGGGGCCATCTATGATTCCAGATAAAGGAACCCAGCCAGCCATATAATTTACGTAGAGCCGTCCTCGGCAGCATCACCGGAAGCATTCTCATAGGATATAGGAGACGGGGCAGGACATTCATTTTGATTAGTGCTATTCTACCCAACCAGGAAATTGGTAGGTCTCCCCATCGCTGGAGGTCCTGCCTTATCTTTTCCAGTAAATGCACAAAATTAGCCTTATACAACTGACCAAATACTGGAGTAGTAAAACTGCCTAAATATAAGAAGCCCTCCAGGGACCAACGAAAGGGAAAAAGGGATCCGTCCACTAAGTGGGGTGTCATAGCAAGGCCACCAATTGGCATAGCCTCCGATTTTGAAAAATTAATTTTATAGCCTGAGAATGCGCTAAATGTATTAATAACTTGGATTAGGCGAGGTACAGACATCAGAGGATTACTGAGGAATAGAAGAACATCATCTGCATACAGGATAATTTTATGTTTACCTGTACCAATCCTCGGGGCCGTTATATTAGGATCAGCCCATATAGCTTCTGCTAATGGTTCAATTATTAGCGTAAATAACAATGGCGAGAGGGGACATCCCTGACGGCAGCCCCTACCCACACTGAAGATATCCGAACCTAATCCATTGGTAACCACAACTGCTTTGGGATCACTATACAATGTTGAGACCCATTTGGTAAACACCTGTCCAACGCCAAACCTTTCCAATGTGTAAAACAAATATGACCATTCAACCCTATCAAATGTCTTTTCCGCGTCTAATGAAACTACTACTCCTGGTATCTTTCCCTGATGACAGGCTTGAATCATATTCAAAACCCTTCTAATATTATTGGATGATCTACGGCCCTTAATAAACCCCATCTGATCCTCCTTTATAATATGTGGCAGTACCCTTTCTAGTCTCAGTGCTAACGTTTTAGAAAGGATTTTAAAATCTACATTTAGCAAGGATATTGGTCTATATGATGTACAATCTTTTGGATCCTTTCCTTTTTTAAGGATAAGAGAGATATTTGCCTCTTTCAGCGAAGGCGGGAGACAGCCCTGACATATATGCATAGTTATACATGTCCATAAGTGGACCAGCCAATATTTCTGTAAATTCTTTATAGAATTCAGCTTGAAAACCATCTGGGCCTGGTGCCTTACCACTCTGAAGTTGCCTAATTGCATCAAGTATTTCTTGGACTGTTAGAGGAGTATTTAGGACCGATACCTGTTCCGGAGTTAGGCCTGGAAAGGTCAAATGTTTTAAAAATGACTGCATCCTCCTCATCCTATCTTCACAATCCTGCGATTTATATAACTCAGAATAAAATTCTCTAAAGATCGCATTAATCTTTTTATGATCATGAGTCAAAATACCCGTACTTTCCTTGATAGAAGTAATAGTCTGAGGGGCCTTTTTTCTCTTTGCAAGAAATGCTAAGTATCTACCCGGTTTGTCGCCATATTCATATAACCTTTGTTTTGCAAATAATATTTCCCTCTTAGCCGTTTGAGTAAGCGTAGTGTTTAGAGCTGTCCTAAGAGCCGTAATCCTTTGCAATTTAATAATAGAAGGTCTATCAGTGTATGCTGTTTCAGCTGCTTTTAAGTGAGCTTCAAGCAGATGCTGTTGTTCTCCCTTCAATTTCTTCTGGGTCGCTGAGTAGGAGATGATCAAACCTCGCGTGGAAGCTTTGATGGTCTCCCACATCATTGCTGGGTTGCTAGCTGTACCTGAATTAATTTCTAAAAAAGTTTTAAATTCTTGAGAGAAGTACTTTACAAATTTACTGTCTTTCATTAGGAAGGGGTCCATACGCCAATGCCGAGGGGATGTCCCATTGTTCCTCGCCTTAGTTTCCATATATACAGCAGCGTGATCGGAAATTGCTATACTACCTATTTTACAGGATGATATGGAATTTAAAAAAATCGAGGGGGCAAAAGACATATCAATTCTGGTATGACATTTATGTGGATTGGAGTAGAAAGAAAAATCTCTGCCCTGTAGATGAAGACATTTCCATACATCTACTAATCCTAATTCTTTGTTCAGATCCATCAATTGTCTAGATCTGGGAGATACTCCTGCAGTACTCTTGGGAATCCTATCTATTTCCAGATCCATAATACAATTAAAGTCTCCCCCTATAATTATATGACGGGCACCAAAAGCCATCAATTTTGAAAAGGCTTCCGTTATAAATTTAAAGGGGTGTGCCGGGGGAGGGCAGTTAAAATTTAAAATCCCATATTCCTCTCCATTTATGAGGGCTTTAATCAAAATATATCGTCCAGATTCGTCTTTTATCTGCTTTAGGATTTTGAAAGGGAAATTCTTCCGAACAAGAATAACAACTCCCCAGCTTTTTGAGCTAAAAGAAGAAAAAAAGGCCTGATCAAATCCACCCTGTCGTAATTTCAAGTGTTCTTTATCCGACAGGTCTCTCTCCTGTAGGAGAGCTATATCAACTCTTTCCTTCTGAAGATTTGATAATATTTTCTTCCTTTTGACTGGCGAATTACTCCCCTTGACATTCCAGGTGCACCACTTAACCGACTGATCAACCATAATCCTCTGGGCCAATCCGAGACCCCTCGGGAGGGGGAACCCTATCCAGAACATCCCGAGCGTAGAGCATATAAAATTTACAAAAATAAAGCCTCTCTAATACACTCACAACAATACAATAAAAAACTATTTCTAAATAAAAAAAATATAAAGCGTATCTAAGTGGAGATTTTCCCCCTTGTTCCCAGGGGGTGTCACTTCCTCTCCAAAAGTCCATCATATTCTCTCCCAACCAACACCCCACCCTTGACCCAGGCGCTCCTCAATAAAATGAGGAGAATTCAGATATAATACAAAGCTAGAGTTAACAGTGAGCACCCTACCCCCACCCATACCAACACCTGGATATATTTGGTAATGTTAATACCATATATAAACATATAACTATAAAATTACAACCTCAACAAATAACAATTAAATATACTAATACTAAATAACAAGGGAGAAACAACCCTGCTCCTAAAGACAGAGGTAAAATTGAATAAGGTAACCACCTCCCCCCACCAACATTAACCAAACCCCCCAGCTTATATATATATATATACACACATACATATATATATATATATATACACACACATATACATACATCCCACATATGTACATAAAATAATAAAAGAAAACAACCCCAAGGAGGGGGGAGAAAATCAAATCCCTCTCCCCACCCCTCATGATAATATTAAACAGCAAGATAAGAAAAAAAAAGGGGATATAAACCAAAGCGGGGGGAAAGGCAAACCAACATCCATTATGTCTTACAGTTTATCTAGGAGAGTCCAAGAATTCCTTAGCCTTTTCTGGTGATCCGAAGTTATATACGGATCCGTCATGGTTAAAGCGTAGCGTCGCTGGGTAGCGTAAGGAGTACTGAATATTTAAGTCCCTTAAATGCTTCTTCGCCCCGTCGAATGCCTTCCTCATTCGGACCAGAGCTGGGGAAAAGTCCTTTATAGATCAAAGCTTGGGGGTCTTTTCCAAGATTTCTAGAGGCTTCTCGGAGTATCTGCCTCTCCTTGTAGCTCTGCAGCCGGAACAGGACCGGGCGTGGGCGCTGGTTCGAGCCGGGCCCGCGTATTGCGACCCGGTAGGCCCATTCTACCCTTACCTGGCCTGATCCAGCTTCCAGATTTAAAAGCTGTGGCAGCCACTGCTCGAGAAACGCTGTAAGCTGGCCTTCCTCTTCCCGTTCGGGAAGGCTCAGCAAACGAATATTTTTTCGACGACCTCGATTATCGAGGTCATCAATGTGATTCTCTAAGGTCTGACTCGCTGTTCAAGAGTCCGGACCTGATCCATGGTCGATTGCGCTGTAGTTTCGGAGGTCGTAGTCTTTAGCTCCGCCCCTCCAACTCGGCGCTCGATTTCTTGGATGTCTCGGTCGTGCTTCTGCAGCACGGCCAAGAGTGAGTCCCATCGATTTTGGGATTCGTCGATGAAAGGGTCGATCTTCGCGCCCAGTTTGGAGATCATTTTTACAAGGCTTGTCACCGTGGGTAAGTCCCCCGGGGCGGCTGTGGACGCCTCTGCTGCAGCTGGAGAGCGTGGGGGAGGGGTTCCTGCTTGCTGAGAGCTGCGGGCTCCCTTCCCTTTAGTCATTTTTACTCAAGATTAGATTGTTTAAATTTAATATTAAACAACTAATTAAATTAAACAGCTATTATAAATGATTTGGTGAGTGTGGTGGGGGTGGGTGACCCACTTTACCCAAGCCTTGGGAAGAGCACTGTAGACTCAGACTTGCTGGGTCGCCGCCATCTTGGATCGCCCTCTGTTTTCTGTTTAAAAATACCAATCCGAATAGGCAAAGAATGTTTTGGCAAACATTTCATTATTTTTGAGATAAAAGAATAGTCGTTTGGTAGTTCAGAACTTGCAAATGGCTGAAAAGAGAGGAACATTGCTAAAGAATTTCACCATCCATTCAGTGCAGTGTAAGAACATCAAACTTTATTGACCTGATTGAGCTATTGCCATAGACAGAGCAAGAGAGACCACTGCCAAGGCACACTGGGGAAAGAACACTGTCTGAGATCTTCCTGCTAAAGGTAAATGGGGTCTGTTCAATTGTCAGATCTTCACAGTGCCTCAGATATATGTAAATATTAGTATTGCATGTGTAACAGAGGTCTTTGGTGTTTTTGGAAAGAGTCAAAGTCCAATGTTTTGTTTATTTACCTGATGTGTAATTGTACAGAATCAAACTGCGTTTCTGATAATGTATATATAAAGAGATTTTTAATGACAAAGTATATTTTTGAAATTAAAAAAATGTTCCTCAAGCTCCTGTGTAAATCAGAAAAGGTACAAAGTGTGAACTTACTCAATTTGTTGACTTGCTGAGACCCTTCTCTGCTGTAGTATAAATTGCTGTGATTGAAATTTAGCATTCTGCATTTCTCCTTAATGAGTGCAAGATGAAAAACCTCAGCAATGTGCTACGCTTTTCAGGAACATTTGAGAGAAAGTAAATAAACAGAACATTTCTGTCATGGTTAATCGTTTATTTGTGATCATAAGCCACATATCATGGAATCTAGAAATCAAATTTAAAGCACTGTTCCTATTAATTTGCATAAATCCAGTAGCGAGAAGGTAGTTAGTCTAATGTTGGTGATGAGGAAACATTTAGATACAATGGCTGTCGGGGAAGGCGATCAGGTTTAGGTGTGGGCTTGAGTGAAATGCCATTGAGCAGACTCTTATCGAGGTCTGAGCAACATGAGCTATGGCCAATGGAGCAAGGGTGATCTCGAGATTGAGATCATTGCACCTCATCTTTTACAATTTTCACAGGTGGCACAGTGAGATTCTCACTGGGCAGGAGCAAGGTTGACAGTAGTTAATGCACATTAAAATCCCTGTTGATCGCCCAACTCATCCCGTCAACATTCCAGTTGTGGTCTCACCGGACTTGCCCAACAAACTGGACATCGGTAAAACCCAACGTGGAAACTGGAACAGGTGCTTGGCAGGTTGAGCTCACTTGCTTCAAACAACCTCCAGGTTGGACATCAGGCACCAACATCTCTGGAGACACTCAATGAGCACTGGCCACACCCACCCCACAACCACAAACATTGGCATCCACATGTGCAAACCTCAGGGATCCCTGAGGGATCTCTGATTTATTTACAGGATGTTTTTGCACTTCATTGTTGCATTTCAGGCTGCACCAACAACTATCATTGAAATGTGTGCACAGAGACACAAACCCAGCTCATGGGACTCTTGGTTTGCTGTCATTGTGCTCATTCACTCTTAGCCGACCTGGATGCACTGTGAGCCAAGGACAATCTTTGATACCAGTCCAGGCCTTGCTCAGAGCGGTTACAGTCAGAAACCTCTCCTCATAATGGGTATGGAGCCAAATGGTGGGCAGCATGCCACCCACATTTGCTATGCCCTATTGTCGGCTGCTTTCATTCTAGAATGAGAGAGAAAACGAGTCATGTATGATGGAAGATGAAAGTGACTAGCACAACTATTACTACTAGTCCATGTAGGGAGGTGTCCCAAATGGGTGAGCAGCAGCACCAATGCATTCTGGGTTGGTGGTGTCAGGAGTTGGGGATGGTTGAGTTTGGAAGACATTGCGTGCAGAAGTGCAAGTGATACAGCATGAGCCATGGTGAGAGAAAGGTACAGTAGCAGAGGCCGAGTGAGTCTGAGCTATCAGAGAGAGGATGATGGCACTTGCTCTGGAGAGCAGAGAAGGACAATGGCCTTCTTCCAACAATGCTAAGCATTCCTCCAGATGGCTGAAACTGCTTTAACCTGGGGGGCAACCGCAAACCAAGCTGGTGGTCTGGTGTCATGGCCCCCGCAGCTGATCATGAGGGAAGAGGAAGTCTTGCATGTGCACCAGATCCCTGCCCACAATGTACAGCACCGATTTGCTCCTATCTGCAACGTCCAGGGGAAATGCCAGGTACTGTGGAGAACAGTTCTGGACTAACAACATTTGTCCAGGTGCACAATGACCTTGTAAAGATGGCGTTCATGCCAGGGATGCCAGTCAATTCTTAGAACATCTGGTGAGTGGTGAGTGATGTTCTGGGAATGGCACATGGTAAGCTGAGGAGGAAATCAGTTGGGACGCACACCATATGGACAGGAATGGAAATTGATATGATGCATTTTGTAAGGTTCTGCAGGAAAACCTGCCTGGCCTCAAAGCGAGAAACCCTTGAACAAACAGGCTATGACTTGCATTGAGGCAAAAGAAACCCCACAAAAATTCTGCCCATTGTCGGACATAATCCAACCACTTTCACGTTTTACTCGTGTACGTTTGACATAAATGGGAAACATATGTGGAGCAATCCGGCCAATTATTTGAATATCCAAACAAACAATTATTCGTGGCTTGAACCTAGGATTCTGACTTTAATAGCCAGTGCTTGGGTTTCATGAGCTGTGAGAACTTGCAACATCAAAAAAAGGTTCAAACATAGAGAAAGGTAATTAATCAATAGGACAGGTAGGCTGGAACGCCTTTAAAGAATGAAATGTAATGCTGCTGACCTGTCTAGGCTCACAACTCTTGTTGTGAGAACACAATATTATTGTTTTCCAGGTGTTTTCAAATTATTTGAAGTATATTGTTTGGCGTTTACTTACTTTGATCTGATCTTTGTTGCTGTCAGCCATAACTACAGTGTGGGAGCAACATATCTGAGGTCCATGCTATGGCTGCAAAGAATGTTACTTCATTTGTAGAAATCTTATATGGAGGTGGCATAAAAGCAAGCGAAACAATTGCTGACGTGCTGTCAAAAGCAGCACTCCTTATAAAGAAAGGTAGGGATGGCATGCTAAATCTGTGAAATACAAGGAAGGAGTTAGAATAGTTTTTGAGTATGTTATTTATACTGTCACCTTGAAGACATACTGATGGGGTTTTTCTGTGTTCTTTGTATGTCTAATTGTAAGATATTGTGTAAGATGCTATCATTTAGTAAGACAGGCATATTCCACAGTCTGCCTTTTTGTCCATTAATTTTAATTTGATTTCTTTTCTTGTTAATACTTGTAGTTTCCCTCTAGTATGGTACAATTCACCAGCTAACTGACCTGGTGCTCTCACAATGGCAGTCCAAGTCTGGAGTAGGCTATTAAGAAATACTTAGTGATATGGCTCCCAACAAAGTGATTCTTAAAAATTGGATTTCCTGAATCTGTTAATTAAATCAGTTAATTTGGAAAGTGTCACCATCAGAATTAGTATTCAATTAGATTCAAGTTCACTTAAAGTATTATCAGAGCTAAATTTGATAGCTCCAAATATAACCAGAAGTATCATGGTGCATCATTAATTCACAACTGTTGATTGAAATGCAGACAGCAGAACATTTTCTCGCTGCCTGTTCATTATATTGCCTTTGGTCTTCAATTAGCACAAACCACAACGCTCATAGGGTCTACGTGGCTGCTTGCAGCCCTAAGCCACATTTTCCCAGCAGCACCCAGAAGAGCAAAATCAGCCGGCACATGGGAAAATTACAATTATGAGGCACAAATCATTTCAACTTGGAAATGCATTCCTTCATTGTCAATTAGTCAAAGTGCTGGAACAGCCTCTCTAACAGCAGTGTGGATGTACTTCACACACAGACTTCAGCAGTCTAAGTAGGCTGCTCACCATCACCTTTTCACAGGCAATTAAGGATGGGCAATATATACCTACCTTGCCAGTGATGCCCATATTCCATGATCAACTATGAAAACATGTTAAAGCTATCTTGTTTTAAAGGGTGATGCATTATTGCCAGAACAGTGAACCTGAAAGTGCATCTGACTTTGGTAACACTAAAGAATGGCTCAACATGACAGACAACAGTCACCAAGGCATTCGAACACTGCTTTGGAAGTCTTGGTAGAAAACAAAAGAGATACCTTTATCGCAAAGGGGCAGGAGGCACTCCAGAACCCTTCAGAATTAGAACACAAATAGAACAGGTAAGTCACGAATCAAGCTTTAACAACCTAGATGTGATATTAGAAGATATACAATGGCAAGGCCTATACATTGATGTGTAAATGCCATACTTCACCAGTACACCACATGTCTCAGCAACTGCTCAATTCACCATATCCCCATTATTCATCCAGCAACATTATCTACTGATAAAAAATACTCATACCCATAACTTTCAAATGTAGCGTAACACACCTAACACTGCATCCAGATATAACAACTTGCAAAGATCCAATTATTGAACTATACCACATCAGTGAAACAGTTTGGATGACACTCACTGGCACATTTCTCTTCCTCTTGCAGGGTAAGGTGGCTCACAAAGGGAAACAGCAACAGCAAGGGCAGGAGGAGACAGCCCTGTATGCTCCAGGAGTCAGTGGTGATGGCACTGGCCATTATTGGAATGGCCATTCTGAGGCAGCGCGTAGTGATGTGACTGAAACTAAAGATGGAGGTATCCTTATACTGGGCTTTTGCAGCCAAGTCAGGAGCAAGGATACAGTAAATGCAAAATCACTAAAAGGCAAGGTCCCTCTGTAGAGGAGACAGATTAGGACTTTATTGGGTTGCTTGCAGAAAGGTCTGATGGCATGCATAACAACATCCTTGCTAATTTTGGAAGTCTTATAGAAAGCTTTCAGTCAATGTCAGAAATCATGGAAGAACCCAGCATCAAGTTGGCATAGGACAATGAGCAAACATTGGTTCCTTTCCTTTCAAAGTGGAATGTGCAGTTAATTTAGTTCATACATTGGTAAACCTAACCATGGTATAGTGTCAGATGGATGGTATTGCACCTTTAATTATAGCACGGACAGCAATGACTCAATTTATGAGTCCTCAGTGGAAAACAAACCGTTGCCACCACGTTTATAGAATACAGTGCTCAAAGAAGCAGAAAGAAATCAGCAGTCCAGGAACCTGTCTTGCAACAGATTACTAGGATGGACGAGGGACAGCCACAGGGTGGCAGCAGTGGTCTTTATGGAGCACAAACCAATTGTGTTCTCTGACGATGTAAGATTTGTGCTCTTGCCTCTGTCACTCAGTCATTACCTTTGTTGTTGCCTGACAGCCAGCCAACCTACATTGCTGACCCCTTTACAGAGATCATTTTTTGTATCAACAGCCTTCCACATACATCTCCTGCAATTCCTAGGGTAGAGGTGCACTGGGACATTAAGACAGACAAAGACAAATGGAAAGCAGAAGTGAAGGGAATGCCCAAGGGTGATTATATTATCTTTGTTTGAAATATAGCATAATTTTATCAATAAATTTGATTTGATTCTTTCACAATGGTTTTCACTTTTGCATTGTTGTCAAACTTTTGTAGTAACAGAGAGATAGAGAAGTGTGATGCCATTTGTGAATGGGAATTTTTGATTGTGGTGTTGCACTGGAACTAATTCTTCACAGACAAACCAAGCTGGAGGGATCTGTCTCGCTTGCCTCCCTCTTTCTCTCTTCTCGCTCCTCCTGGAAAATGGTAGTGGAACATGTGCAATGCCAGGCAGTGAGCGAGTAGAGTCCAGGAGCGCTGTGAGGAAGGTGAAAGTGGACCTGGCCTCCTGAGCATGTGCAGCCTTGTTTCGGTGATGAGGTTTTTCCACATGGGAGCGGGATGGGGCTGGGACCCAAACAGCCCCAAGATCCATCGATTCTTGAAGAAGGGCTTATGCCCGAAACGTTGATCCTCCTGCTCCTTAGATGCTGCCTGACCAGCGGTGGAGGAGGCAGGACTCCACCAACCGATGACCAGCGGCAGTGTCTGGAGGAGCATCGGGAGAGGTGGGAGTGCAAGTGGTTTGAGACCAGGCCCAAAGCTCCAGCCCGGACACGGTAGCTGTGGGAGTGTTGGTGACAGCGGAGACGAGTCCATAACTGAGATCGTGGCCAATATCAAACAGCGACCAGAGGAGTAGCAGAGGGGAACAAAAAGAATAGGGAAAGATGAAATAAAATCTTGCACTATATTCAGTGTTTCAAGATGGCGCTGGAGCATGATGGCACTTTGCATTTTGCTTGCAACCAGACACTTTTGACAATAAATCTAACACTAATTATAATTTCACCCACCAGCTCACTTTCAACTGTTCACTACAGTATTAGCGACAAGGGCTGCATGGTTATTGTGCACTGTGCAATAGACCAACACAAACCTTACTTCTGCTCTGCCGTCTCCTCCAGGGACCAACTGGTCTGTGCAGGAGTCATGAAATCAATCAAAGGTGCTTCAGCACCTGCTGAGTTAGAAGAGCTAAAGAAAGCACCATGCACTTATAGAATTGTAACAGCAGCCAGTGGGGAGCTGCTACTTAACCTTGCACAACTGAATACAGGTTTTGGGGGGTGGGTATTAACAGAAGCAATGAGCATCAAACCAGCACTGCTTGGGTCAGATCAGCACAGTAGTCCAGTTGATATCCTGAGCTACCTACTCTGCATTCTTCTGGTGGGCATTAGCTGCACACATGCTAATGCTATCACCGATAAAGCATCCGTCATAATGCATGGTAGTAGTGAGCACATCACTTTCATTTCTGAATAACCCCAAATAGTGTCCAAATAATAGACATTACTAAGGCCACTTTTGGATCAATGGACACAAATTTACCTACTTAAACCTTCCTCATTTCACTGAAATCAGCCCTCCTCCATTTGCATTATTCAATATCACTCCACATTCTTCTTTGAGAGAAATGAACTTAAGATTAATACAAAACTGTTCTCAAGATGCTCCCCTTTCTGTGACATTCTCCACGAGACTTCAATTTTCCAGGACCAAATACAGCAAAGCCTCCTTCTTCATTGCAAAGAAAGGTAATAAGAAGGTATCCTGAACACACTTCAGAAATTCCTCCCCTATATTATTAACACAATAAATGCTCCATTCAATATGCAGTAGTTAATGACTCCTATTATAACTATTATAACCACTTACCAACATTCCTACAAATCAATTGCTCTCTCCTCATACTTCAATGGCCTATAAAATGTATCAAACAGCAGAGTAGCTCCTAAATTGTTCTTTAACTCCAACAAATATATTTTGCCTTTGATTTCACCAATGACATTTCCTTTTGCACTGTAATACTATTCTTAATCTAAACTATCATTTCTTTCACTACCTTTCCTGAAGACCTGGTACTGAAGAATATTATGCCTCCAATCTACTTTTTTTTGTTGAGTCCGATTGAGGGAGACCAAGTAATAATCTGACAGGGAGAAAATAAAGGTGGATGAAGTACAACATGAGTTGATGAACAGGAAAAGGAGAGAAACTATAATGGGCACAATCCATTTCTCCTATGGTTTTATGCGGTTGACGTTCTTGTAAGTGATAACAGTAATCTCAGCGACCACTTTCTGTTCACCAGTGGTCTACTCTCCTCCCTTTTCCTCCATCATGGACTTTGTCCCTCTTCCAACATAAAAATAAAACCGCTAGAAATTCACACTCCAGTTCAATTATATAAATTAATTTATGAAACAATGGTGTATGAAATAAAACTGATCACCACTGTGTATTCTGTCAATGGCTGTCTAGTGTGTGCCTGTGTCTGTCCTTGTGCTCCAAAGAAAGTATTTTTCATGACTGTAACATTGTTGGCGGGAAGCTGCAAATCTCTAATTGAGAAGGCTGTAGATGGTCTTGGCAGGTAATCTTGAATAGTTCTAGGTTGGAAACCATGGCTTCTAACTTCAAAATCTCTTTGTTAGCAATGTATTTGGCTGACAGGCAACAATGAGGAGAGAGGCAGGGTGGGAGGAGGAATGTTGTCTATATATAGAAGAGACAATAGGTTTATGTTTTCATCACCACTTCCCCAGTCTGGCTCCTCAGCAAAACGCCTGATCTGTTGAACAACAGTTTAGTTGAGTGCCTTCATACTCTGGAAGTCCCTTTGAAGAGTGGTAACTGGACTCTGCTGCAGTGAGATCTTTGGTGCAGTTGTCTATGCTGCAATGAAGCTGTCATTATGACGATACCATCAGACCTTACATGATGCTAATGTGCATGTGGGTGCTGATACAGATATATAGAACATACAACATAGAACATTACAGTGCAGAACAGGCCCTTCAGCCCTCAATGTTGTGCCGCCCTGTGGAAGCAATCTGAAGCCCATCTAACCTAGATGATCACACACTTCCTGCTGGAAATGATAGACTCCAATCACTATGCAAAACCTTGTGCTGAATTGATGCCGGATTTCTTCACGACTTTTGACATAACTTTCCACCAAGCTTATCAATCGTCAGAGCATTTAGTGTTCTCACCTCTCAGCCTTCTTCTGCAGTCTGGCCCATTTAGGTTTGGTACAACTCAGGTGCAACCTCTTCCTCTAGCAAGCTGGCATGAATGTTGTCATTTTACCCCTGACCAGCCCCTATACTCTTATGCTCAATGCCTTGCCACTGCAGTGCCAGTTCTGAACTGGCAGTAGTGTTCTGTTCATCCCCTTCCTCCATTGATTGGGAAGTTTCCATTTCTTACTTATTTAAAGTTTAGAAAGGATTGAAAGGTTAGGTGGTCATGAGAGAATAAGAATGTAAGGATATTGCTGGGATGGAGGGTTTGAGTTATAAGGAGTGGCTGGATAGGCTAGGACATGTTTCACCGGAATGTAGGAGGTTGAGGGGTGACCTTATAGTGGTTTATAAAATCATAAGGGACATTGATAAGGTGAATGACAGATGTTTTTGTCCCAGAGGGTGGGGGATTTCAAGACTTCGGGCCATATTTCTAAGGTGAGAAGAGAAAAATATTAAGAAGACATGAGAGGCAATTCTTTTGACACTGAAAGTGGTTTGTGTGTGGAATGAACTTCCAGAGGAAGTGCTGGATGCGGGTACAGTTAAAAAATATTTAGATATGTACATGAATAAGAAATGTTTGGAGGATATGGGCCAAGCAGGGGCAGGTGGGACTACTTTAGTTTGGAATTATGGTTGGCATGGATTGGCTGGACCGAGGAATCTGTTTCCATGCTGTTTGACTCTAGGACTTTATGACTCTAAGCAAATTCTTTACCTCATTTTTAGTTTGTGAGTCTGAAGGAATTGTGGTTTGAAGGATAGGTCAATGAGAGGTAAAAGATTAAGTATGCACACACCCTCATCAAGAATCCCTCCAGCCTCAGCAGTGGCTGTAGGCTCAGCAATGCCCCTTCCCAGGAATGCTAGTACCATCTTCTCCATGAAATTAAAGTGTCCTCTATTTCTTTCAGGCTGCCTTCTGTTATGAATTGCTTCTCCGGTAGCAAAGGGAGAACTGTGTGAAGTGAGCATTCTGCAATCATTTTGGATTCTGTGACTTTCGCTGTTAAACATTTGCCAGAGTGTGAGCTGTGAATGCGGAGCTTGCAACAACATAATGTTTGCGAGAGTGAGGTAAAACATGTGAATTGAAGCGTGGAGCATGGACGGATAGAGATAAAACAGAAATACAGACACTGTCACTGCACCACAAACTCCATGGGCTGATTGCACAGTTATTTCAACCAACCCACCCAGAGATATCAATATATGTCTCTGGAGCAAATGGGACTTGAATGCAGGTCTCCTGGGTCAGAGATAGGTACACTACCATTGCACCATAAGGCCTTACAGGTTGATGGCTTAGATATTTTCCTAATATGAGATTTTATTACACACCTCTAGAGAAGTTGGGAAGAAGGAAGTAAGATCAGTGATTTTTCAGCATCTAGTAAAGATTGACATTGCCTTGGACTCACTCCTATATCTCTTTAGTTCCAATGAAGTTATAATGGTGAAGAAAAAAACACTCTGGAAATTCGCAGTCATCTTGCTATGCACAAACAAATTCTGAAAAAAAGAGATGAATCATGTGGCATTATTAATTCAAATCATCAGTCATAAATATATATTTTAAAAATTACAGCACTGTTATAAATTTGAATTCTCCTCAGAATCCGATTCCATGCCCTAATGGAGGAATGTAGGAAATCCAAAATTGTGCTCCAAGTAAACTCGGGGAAATCGAGTTTACTGAATCAATTACCTGAACTATGAATTTGGCTCAATATCTATCCCATGCCCTTCAAGTTCAGCTCCCACTTGGTAAGCTAAGTAAATTTACCAGAATGTTTTATATACTGTTGTGATCCCTATAGAGAATATTCATGTTTTTTAAAAAGAATTAAAATCTCAATGATTTACTGAAAGAATGAAGTCACAGTATCCTATCGTTAAGATAAGTGAATTCTACTATACTTTTGGGAATGCTTATTTATGGACCATGTGAAAAAACTGAAAGGTATTGAACTGCTTGGATACTTTCTGGAATAAAGGTTCCTTTTTAAAAAAATACTGTAGTCAATAGTTTATGGTGGGCTGTGCGCCACTTGCTAATTGCAGAAGGTGAAGTGACTTTGGAAAAACAGCTATGTAAAACTTTTAGGGAAGGAAGAGATGGGATCTATTGCCCTTTGGGATCTATTGCCCTTTATTGCTGGAAAACACAGCTTTGGAAGAGGCTATGGTGTCATATGGGGTTACTTAGCAACCCTTTCTAACCTTGAATTTTGTTTGAAAAAGCTATAGCTTCAGAAGGAAGAAAACCTCCAAAGCTTGCTTCAAAGCTACAAGACTTTCTATTTCTCTCTTATTTGAAGTAGTTGGGAACCTGATAAAGCTTTCGTGTCTCAGTATTCTGACTCCCTTGTGATACCATAAGATGTAGAAACTGAGGTAGGCCACTCAGCCCGTCAAGTCGAGTCAGCTATTCAACGAGGTCCTGGCTGATCTGATCAATCCCAACTCCACTATCCTACCTTTTCTGCATAATCTCTTTTGTCTTGCGCTCATCAGGAAAATTTGCAAGAAAAATCCATGTAAGTGGAAGACAACAATTAGACTTTAATCGTTTTATTTATATATTTATTGTCACATGTACCAAAGTACAGTGAAAAGCTTTGTTTATGAGCAGTACAGGCAGGTCAAAGTAAGCAAGGATATACAGACCAAAAAGACTTAGATAAAGGCATGCAGGTTACATTGCACACAAATTACGTTGCACATGGTGTGCACTAAGTGAGATCAGCCTTAGTAAGATCAGCATTAGGCGAGACCAGCCTTTGCAAGGTCAGTATTACTTTAGGCTAGATAGTGCATTCATCCATCTAATAACTGCCAGGAAGAGGCTGTTCCTGAACCTGCTGGTGCGAATATTCAGGCTTCTTTAGTTCTAGTGAAGTTATAACGATGAAAAGAAAATAACTCTGGAAATTCACAGTCATCTTGCAATGCACAAACAACTTCTGAAAAAAGATGAATCTTCTGCCTGATGGAAGATGTTGTAGGAGATCAATACATTTTGGTATTATTTCTGCATCTAAAAAATTACGAAGAATGCTGAAAATCATCATCTAAGAGAGAATATACGGTATTATCTGTCATATGGATGATATTCTAATCCATGGCTCAATTGAAATTGAACACAACAGAAGAGATTTCTGAAAGCATTACAATACGCAGGACTCAACATTGAACAAGAAAAATATGTCCTTACACTCTTGCTCCTTGGGTCATATTCCTCACGTAATAGGTATTATGGCAGGCCAATGGAAGACGAGAGCTATCAAAGTGTTCTCAATCATGTAGAAATATTACAGAACTGCAGCAGTAGATGAGAATGGTCAACTCATTGTGTAGAGTTTTACTATATCTCCCACAAATAAACGAACAATTGGAGCAACATCTTAGAAAGGCTCAAGCATGGTGCTGGAATGAGAAAGTAATGGATACCCTTACCTCAACAGAAATTCCAGGACTACTTTACAAGTGAGATCCTAACTTCATAGACACTACATTTTATTTTAACTATTTTTTAAATATGCTGGTCAGTTACTGAATTTATCACAAGAGACTGGCAACATTCTTTTGACACATAAAAATAAAAGTAAATTACACACAACGATACTCCCCAAAATACACTATACAAGAACTTGTTTAAATTGTCTTATTGAAAATACCAGAAATAAATATGCCTCCTCATCTCCCTCCGAAATGGTCTACCCTAAATCCTCAGACTGTGACCCCTGGTTCTGGACGCACCCACCTTCGGGAACATCCTCCCTACGTCTACGCCATCTAGATCTGTTCCAATTTTATAAATCTCTATGATATCCCCCTCATTTGTATGACCTCCAGTGAAAACAATCCTAACCTAGTCAATCTCTCCCCATACCTCAGTCCTGCCATCCCTGGAATCAGCCTGAAGCTAGAAAGGTTAAAGATACAAGAAAAAAATTAAATGTGCAAAAATACTGGCAGGTCGGAAGACTAGACTGAAAAAGGTAAAGAAAATCACAAAAAGTAATAAGATGGGAAATTAGAGTGTAAGAGAAGACTAGCCAGAAATTTAAAAACAGTTAATGATAATTCCAATTAATATTTTAAAAAGAAAAGACACATTGAAGTGAGCCTTGATCCTATACAATGTAAGTATGGAGAATTAATAGTGGAAAATAAGGAGTGGCACATGAATTGAACAAGACTTTTGCATTGGTCTTCACTGTAGAGAACACAAGTAACGTAACAGAAAAAGGGATACAATCAAAAAATGGAAGGGAGGAAGGGACTCATAACCACAATCACCAGTGAAGTGATAGGGAATAAACTGATGGAGCTTTGGTTAGGCCAGTCCTCATGCCCTGATGGACTTCATCCTGGCGCCTTAAGTGAAGTGGCTAGATAATTGTGAAGTGGCTAAAGTGAAGTGGCTGAGATAATTTATGCATTGGTTTAAAGTTTCTAAAACTCTCTTTATTTGTGGACGGTCCCATGAGATTGGAAGACAGAAAATATGATTCCTTTATTCAAAAAGGAAGGATATAGAAAGCAGAACAGTACAGGCCAGTTAGATACCATCTATCTTGGGAGAACGCCTGGAGTTATTATTAAAAAAGTAATAGCAGAACACTTAAATAACTTCAAGGTAATCATGCTTTTGGTTTTGTGAAAGAGAAGTAATGCTTGACCTACTGGGATATTTGAAGAGTGGATAGAGGGAACCAGTGGATATACTGTATTAAGATTTCCAGAAGAGCTTTAACAAATTCTTCATCAAATGTTATTGAGGGAAACAAAACCTCATGGTGTGGGGTCATGTGGGTCATGTCTTTTTGTGGCTAGTTGATGTTCGTGTAGCCACATGGCCCACTCTCACTAGTGTCCTTACATACAGATGAGGAAGGACACCACTTCAACTGGGACAACGCATCCATCCTAGGACAAGCCAAACAGAGACGTGCATGAGAATTCCTAGAAGCATGGCATTCCAACCAAAACTCTATCAACAAACACATTGACTTGGATCCCATTTACCACCCCCTGAGAAAAAGAACTGGAAATGACATCACCACAGGAAATGGCATCACCACAGGAAATGACATCACCGACCCAAGGAAACCTAAACACATAAATAGAAAGCGGGCCATGCGACCAGTGCTTCATCCGGAGGCTCATTGATAATGTTACCTAGTTTGGTGACAAATCATCTGAAAATGAACCTTCCAGCTCAGCAAGCAAGCTAACCTCTTGTGATAGGAATGCAGACAGTCATTGCTAATGGAGCATTTCTGAGATGTTAGAGCCTGCTAATCAATATGGCAGCCTGTAGGAACACAGTGATGGAGAAGACAGATATCCATTCTGACATTCAATTCTGAATTTTCTCTGTCTGGTTTCTTTTAGCCATGTGGAGAATACAAAATTGCACATAAATGAGGTGAGATTAGATATTAACAAGGTGTTAATGCCAATCAGTCTCTTGCCACTCATGAACTCTCACTGTTCAAAAGTGGGGTGGAAAAGCTCTGGTGTCGAGAATGCTAACATTTTGTTGAGGGACTGGGAAAATGCAGCTCCATTTCTGCTGTAATATCATTAACTATGAATACTTTGCATACTTTCAACATGAAGCAGTTTGTGCGACATTCAACATTGGTATTAAAATTACTAAAGGATTACTGCCTCAGGTTAACCCGCTAACCATATTAATTTCATTTTGTTGATATTGCGTTGCTGTGTTTGTGGCTTCACCCAGGTGTCTTCTTCCCCTCCCAGTAGTCTGCAGAGCTTGAGACCATTCCAACTGCTGAGTTATTCTGAATATCTAATACTGTGCAGTGCTAAGCAGATCTAAACTCCCCCATGACTGACAATGTTTGGAACAGCAGAGTGTAGGTATCAAGTAGAAGGAAAAAATACAAGCAACTTGCTGCCTAATTCACAAATCATACTTATGATGGCATCAACTAACTAGGCCTTTGCTGATCTTGGACACTGGAGAATGAACTTACATAGGCTCATCGAGTTATACAGCATGAAAACAGATCCATATGGTCCAACTCATCCATGCCGACCCGATTTTCTAAACTGAGCTAGTCCCAATTGCCTATATTTGGCTTATATCCATCTGATTCCTAAAGAAGGGCTCATGCCTGAAATGTCGATTCTCCTGCTCCTTGGATGCTGCCTGACCTGCTGTGCTTTTCCAGCAACACATTTTCAGCTTATATCCATCTGAACCTTTTCTATTCATGTACCTGTCCAAATGTCTTTTAAATGTAATTCAACTCACCTCTACCACTTCCTCTAGCAGTTCATTCCATATATACACCACACTCTGTGTGAAAAAGTTGCCCTTCAGGTCCTTTTTAAATCTTACCTCTATCACTTTAAACTTATGCCCTCTTGTATTGGAATCCCCTACCCCGGGGAAGGGACCTTGGCTATTCACCTTATCCATGCCTCTGATGGTTTTATAAACTTCTGTAAGGTCACCCCTCAGCCTCCGATGCTCCAGGGAAAAAAAGTCTAGCCTATCCAGCCTTTCCTTATAACTCAAACCCAGCAGTCTCGGGAACATCCTTGTAAATCTTTTCTGAACTCTTATCAGTTTATTAACATGCTTCCTGTAACAGAGCAACCTGAATTATATACACTGCTCCAAAGGGAGCCTCACCAATACAGCTGCAACATGATGTCCCAACTCCTATACTCCATGCTCTGACCAATGATGCTTGCGGCAAACTGTTGGCCACTGGCCTCTAGTCCAAACAACAACCCTCTACTACCGCCCTCTGTCTCCTTACTTCAAGTCAATTTTGTATCTAATTGGCTAGCTCTCCCTGAATCCTATGTGATCTAACCTTAGTAATCAGTCTACCAACCTTGTCAAACGTTTTGCTGAGTTCAATGTAGATAATGTCTACCGCTCTGCCTTCATCTATCTTCTTGATCACCTCTTCAAAATAATGTAAGAAAATTTGTGAGACTTGACTTCCCAAGCACAAAGTCATGCTAATTATCCCTAATCAGTCCTTGCCTTTCCAAATGCATGTAAATCCTGTCCCTCAGAATCCCCTTCAATAAACACTGATGTCAAGCTCACTGGTCTATAGTTCCCTGGCTTTTCCTTCCCATCTTCCTTAAATAATGGCACAACATTAGCCACTCTCCAGTCTTCTGGCACCACAGCTGTGGCTGTCAATGATACAAATATCTGTGGTAGGCATCCCACAATTTCTTCCCTAGCTTCCCACAATGTCCTGGGATACAGGTTGCAGGGATTTATCTACATTTAGACATCTTAAGACCTCCAGCACTTCCTCTTTTGTAATGTGAACTCAAGAAATCACTATTTATTTCCCCAAGTTCCCTGCCTTTTATGCCTTTCTCCACAGTAAATACTGATGCAAAACAGTTGTTTAGTATCTCTCCCATCTCTTATGGTTGCACACATGGATGGCCTCGTAGATCTTTACGGACCTTATTCTTTCCCTAGTTACTCTTTAACCTTAATGAACTTGTAGAATCTCTTTAGATATTCCTTAACCTTATCTGCTAAAGCTATCTCAAGTTCCCTTTTTGCTGAGCTGATTTCCCTCTTAAGAGTTCTTCAGCTCCCTCTATACTCCTCAAGGGATTCACTTGATCCCAGCTGTCTATACTTAAAAAAAGCCTCCTTCTTTTTCTTGATCACACATCAACATCAATGCATTAAGTGTATAAATCCAGGACGTTTGCTTTACTGGTCTTTCGAATGGCATTAAGGCTTTGTAAATTAGCAACAGAGAGTTTCAGCAAGTGTATTGATGAAACACTGAAAATAATTAAGCAGATGTAAAAATAGTTTGGTATCAAATTAGCTAAAATCAGATCCACACATACCTTTCTTAGGAACATATGTCACCTTAAATCCAGATCGAACAACATGTCCCTTTGATTGGATACAGAAAGCAGCATGGTGACCATGCTCAATCAACCCGACAGAACTCAGAATATAGCGTGCACTGCTAGATGTGATTCTGCTATTGGACTACAATTACTAAATAATCCAGGCTGTGTTTGGAATTACTCCAGAAGCCAATTTAAGATTATCAACCAAGCTCATAGACCATTCATTAGAGTGTGCTAGAAACTAGGAGAAAGTAAGGACTGCAGATGCTGTTGAGAGTGTCGTGCTGGAAAAGCACAGCAGGTCAGGGAGCATCCTGGGAGCAGGAGAATCGATGTTTCAGGCAAGAGCCCTTCATCAGGAGTGATGAAGATTCCTGATGAAGGGCTCTTGCCTGAAATGTTGGTTTTCCTGCTGTGCTTTTCCAACACCACACTCTTGACTCTGCTAGAAACTACACATGCTAACACACAAGATCCTGTTCTGTGCAGTTGAAAGGTGGTTGTATACACATTGCACCTTTTATGCTGAGAAAGGCTTATAGAAATTGTTAATCTCTCCTGCATTACTCACAACAATGCCCTAACTAATCAGCATCTAAGTGCCTGGTTCACAGTTAATCATTGAGCTAAAATTGACATTTAACAGATTCTGCTGCATCTCCATGCCAACCATGGTCAAATCAATCAACTCTCTTTGTTTGCTGTATAAATTGTTGCTCCTTTCAAAGTTAGGCTTCTTGCATCACAGTCCTGATATGCAGAAGGACGAAAGCTTTGTCTATGTGTCTCACTTTAGCAATCAATTATTATACAATATTATATTAAGGAAATTTCAGTCTATTATTAATCACCTGTAATGAGTATAATCAGTTTGCAACTTATTTTAGGATGGTCAACCATCCTAACGCTGTGGACAATTCATGAATATGTAATTGAATTTGCATTTGTTCTTTCATGCAAGCCTTCATTGAAGTAGAAGAGAAAGGGAGACAGACTAAGAGAGTGAGTGAGGAAGTGAGAGGAGAGAGGGGCAGGCAGAAAATAAGATCTAAATATATTGAAGTAACTGAACTGGGCATAATTCTGGCAACGCACATGTACTGTAACAGAGAAGTCCAAGAAACTTTCTAAATATGTTATTAAGCCTTACAATAATCTTGCAGGCAAATTATGTGGAACATTCAGTTGCCCTGGTTTGGCTTGACTTTTGGGGGAGAGGCCAATCAAAGATTCTTAGGCCCATGGAAAAATTTACTTGGGGTGAAGTTGGGAGTTGCTCAGTTCAAGATAATAAGGAATTTAGCAACGGAAGAGAGCTCCTTAAGGACCGTTGGTCTGGCTGTTACTGTCCAGAAATATCAGGCAAAGCTTAAAAATTGCAATCTCTGACATGTCCTAAAGATGTGATAGTTCAATTCTGAAATCAGAGAATCCCTACAGTGTGGAAGCAGGCTATTCAGCCCATCGAACCCACACCGTCTCTCCGAAGAGATCCCACTCAGACCCACTCCTCTACCCTATCCCTGTAACCCCGCATTCCCTATGGCTAACCCACCTAGCATACATATACAGCTGTATTTAGAAATGATATGTCGTCACTTCCAGTAGCCACCAAAGTTGCCCAAAAAGGCCTCAAAATATATTAGCCACTGGAAAACATTTGTGGAGTGACTGCAGATTCCTACAAGACTAACTTAATCATTATTGTGTCCATTTCAGGCTATAAAACAAGCAACAATGTTGAATTTAGATCAAAGATTCTCTCTTCTAACCCCGAAATCTTGCAAATTAAAAAAGTGGTGTAAAATCAAGTAAATTGATAATGACTAAGCTAAATAGGTGTTTGATAATTGGTGTGAACATGATGGGCTGAATGGCCTCTTTCCATGCTTTAAAACTCTATGACTACGAAATGTTGAAACAAGTTGTACGGAAGTGATTAGCTGGCAAATATAATTACTTATTGGAGTACCTATACTCTGTTTTCACGCACGGTTGTTAGGAGCTCTTTTCCTTTGAAGTGACAGGAAGATGTGGTCTAGATTCATTGTAACTGCTAATTTACCTTGCAATTCTGCAAATAATCCATGTGATCATGATAGAAGTGCTCTATGACTTGATGACTCTAAGTAATACCCAACTGGGGAAACAAAGTACTAGGTCCCTTTGAGCAACGTTAAAAATCACACAACACCAGGTTGTAGTCCAACAGGTTTAATTGGAAGCACACTAGCTTTCGGAGCGACGCTCCTTCATCAGGTGATAGTCAGGACTATCACCTGATGAAGGAGCGTCGCTCCGAAAGCTAGTGTGCTTCCAATTAAACCTGTTGGACTACAACCTGGTGTTGTGTGATTTTTAACTTTGTACACCCCAGTCCAACACTGGCATCTCCAAATCATGACTACCTTTGAGCAACCAATGACTTCAGAAGTGAGGTGTATAAATTGGAAGTCTGTTTTGTGCAGGAGAAATTGCTCTGCTTAACATTACTTCTTCCTTTTCCTCTGTTTTCTTCTGCTAATGCTGTTTTTTTCCCTCATGTATTTTTCAATAGTGGTCACATGTCTGATCTTTACAAGACAGTGATGCTGATGTCACTGTCTGGCAATGCCATGCTGATATTTTAACACTGTGATACATATTGAATGATATATTGCTCTGATATTTTAGCAGCATGATACGTATCAAATGATATATTGGCATCGTGAATAAAATGTTTCGACAATCTTATTTATACTGTGATTGGGCCAGAAGATAACACAGAAAATTTCAGACGCCTTGAAAACATTAAAATCTAAAAATTAAAAAATTCAGTATCACAAATTAAACAATGTTCATTGAGTACGACAATTTGTTTTTATATTGCATTTTTACTGTAACAAGATGATGCACAACACTATATATTTACTTACTGGACTTCTCACATTCTGATTACTTTTTCATAATACACAGTACTTTATATACTTAGTAGGCTGGGACTGTTTACCTTGGAATAGAGAAGGCTGAGGGTGGACCTGATTGAGGGCCCAAAGTTACAAGGGGCATAGGGTTGATAGGAAAACACATTTCCCCTCAGTAGAGGGGTCAATTACCAGGGGGTATAGATTTAAGGTAAGGGACAATTGGTTTAGAAGGGATTTAAGGAAAATTTCTTTTTCATTCGCAGAGTGATAGTTATCTGGAACTCACTGCCTATAAGGATGATAGAAGCGAGTAACTTCATGACATTTAAGAAGTATTTGATCAGTATTTGAAATATCACAGCATACAACGAAGTCTGGAAGAATACCTAGGGGTCCAAAAACATAATTCTTTGAAATTTGCAACACATAGAGATAAGGTGGTTAAGAAGACGTCTCGCATCTTTGCCTTCATCACTCAGTCCTTTGAGTACAGGAGTTGGGACATCATGTTGAAGTTATACAGGACATTGGTGAGGCCTCTTCTGGAATATTGTGCCCAGTTCTGGTCACTCAGTTATAGGAAGCATAATATTAAGCTGTAGAAGGCTCAAAAGAGATATGCCAGAATGTGGCTGGGAATGGAGGATTTGATTTATAAGGAGAGGCTCAATAGGCTGGGACTTCTTTCATTAGAGCATAGGAGTTTGAGGGATGATTTTATAAAGGTTTATAAAATCATGTGGAGTATAGATAAGGTGAATGGCAGGTGTCTTTTTCCTGGGGGCAGGGGTGGATTTCAAGACTTGGGGGCACATTTTTAAGGTGAGAGGAGAAAGACATGAAGGGCAAATATTTTTTTACAAAGAGAGTGGTTCGTAGGTACAGTTACAATGTTTAAAAGACATGAATAAGAAATGTTTGGAGGGATATGGGCCAAGCGCAGGCAGGTGGGACTAGTTTAGATTGGGATCATGGTCGGCATGGACTGAAGGGTTAGTTTCTGTGCTGTATGATTCAATGAACCTATGACTTGGAGATGAAGCATTTGTCTGCAGCCAGCTCTAGATAAAGGGAAAATATCAAGACGAATTATACTAAATTGAGGCCCAATCAACTCATAATTGAAACCTTGATGATGGAGGAGGTTAAACTTCATTGTGAGGTGAAATAACCTTCCAAGTAGCCCACTGACAAGGGCACATTAGTACCTGAAATGTCTGTCTTGGTCACATGACTGAAATCTGAATTGCCTAAATGTACAATTCTGGAATTCAAGTCATTGCTGTCTGACCTCTAGAGTGGGGAGTAAGGCTCCAGACTAAGTCATCAGCCTCAGACCCTCTATCTCTGTCTCCAAGTAGCTGGCTGGAAAGAAGTCTATACTTTACCAGCAAGAAAAGAGAACTACTGGACCCAGCTCACCAAGGAGACTATTAATTGACATGGAGTTCTGGGAAGTTATGGCTTATTTTGACACTTTTAAAACACCTCTGAATTTCCCAAAAATAGGTTATAATGACCCATCTCCCCTCCTGTCTTCCTCAATTTCTTGAATGTTTGTGTGTTTGGATAGATAATCAAAGAAATTCCTACGTTCTGAACATTTGTTAATAAACTCAATCTTTAATTTCAGCTTAAAGGATTTTGCTGTGGGTGTATTTCAAAAACTGGAATCTACAAGTCAAGGGTTTGGAGAACATCCTTTGGCCTAAGTTATTAAGGGATGTGAGTTAAAAGAAAAATGAGTCAATCAAACAATGCCTAGCTGTTTTGGCTCAAATGGGGAAGGCAATTACAGTTTCAACATCTGCCATTTCCCCATTGTCTGTGACAGCACACAATCTTGAAAACTTATAATACATCTTCTTCAAACCTCTTTTCTAAGGAGAATAGTCCCAGTTTATCCAAATATCCATATATTTGAAGTTCTGCACCCATAGAATCATTCCTGTAAATCTTTTCTAAACCCTCTCTCATGCTTCACATCCTCTGTAAAGTGTGTTATCCAGAACTGGACCCAATATTCCAATGTGCACCAATGCTTAATGAAGGTTCACTATAACTTTCTTGCTTTTGTACTCTATAGGCAGAATGTAATTCAATCTCGTGAGTTGGTTGCAAGTTGGAGGAGGTCTTAGAATGGGAACATAGGTGGAGAATAGAGTAGCTATTGCCATTCCCAACCTCCACTTAGCACCCTCTATCTCTTCATTTGTCAGTGGAGGGAGAGGGAGAGTTCAACAATTTCATTCGGGCCAGGAGGTCAATTGATGTTATTAATCCATATTTTAAGTAAAGGTTGACAGACTCCCCAAAGCCAGATAGGGAAAGGGAGGAATGGCCCCATTGAACAGGCACCTCGTAGCTTCTAGGTAAGGTCACCTTCTTCAAAAGGCCTCTTAATCCCCTCCATCTTCCTCAATAACCCAGCATCATAACCATTTGGCCAGAGCCTATATAATTGACCATAGTGACCTTCTGTATTACTGGCAGTAGCCATTGGTGTGTTTGGTGCTGCAAGGACTGAAGATCTACTGGCCATTTGATTGGTTGTCAGCTGATGGAAGAGGGATCTTCACCATGAAAGACATGGAAGCCTCGACATCAGGCAGCAACTGCCTGACAATGCTGAATTCCGATGGACAATCCGGAAGTGGCAGTGTCATAGTTGCCCGGATAGTGGACTGTGTCACAGTGACAGCCATTACCTTCAGTCCTATTCCTCAGTTTAGAAATCCACAGATGCCATTGTTGTACATATCCAGTTCATATTTCATGCATGTTAGAACATAACATTAGTTTTAAGAAGACAACTTTTAGATACTATGTTAAAAATATCAGAACAGAAGACAGTAGTGAAACAGCAAATAGGCTTACATCATTAAAGAGCTGGAGATAAGATGTTGTAAACTTGGCAGTAATGACAGTCCCAGCGATGTTTTTAGTTTGGGAGTTAGAGCTGAATTAGTTTAAAAGTATCAGTAAACTCTGGAAGGTTAGAAAAGCCATTTACATCATCAGATCAAAATAGAAATTGTAAAATAAAGGATAATGAACTGAGAGGTCAGTTTGACGACATCCCAGAACACTGTTATGGGACAGGGGAAGCTTTGGGAAGTTCTTTGGTTTAATTTTATTGGAGTGTTTGCTGGAAAAGGGAGTTGATGTTTGGACCTTGTCTGACTTACAGCTCATAAAGAGGTTGTCAAAAAATAGATGGTTAGTTAGGGCTGCAATATCTGCCAAATAAAAACCAATGTCGTTATTAACCATGGGGCTTTTGGAGGGGAACCTTAAATATCAGTTTGAATTTTGGGACAGAACAGAAGCTGGAAACCTGATTAGTTTGAAACTGTTGGATGAATCTGGGGCTTCACTGGGTTTTGTAAAAATAAAAGTTACTGGCAGGTTAATTTGGAAGGACAAGAGAATGAAGCATCCACATTCAAAAGTGGGTAAATTAAAGTTTTGGTTCTAAGAATCGCTGGTGCTGAGGAGAATTCTGCAGGACTCTGTGGCTACTTGTGGGTGGTCCATTCAGAAGATAATAACTTTTAAGATTGATGTGTTTTGTCTTGGGGTAAGCAAGAAATAAACAAGAGTACACAACATCCATCATTATAAACAATATCATGAAACTAATAGTAGTTGTATTGAATAATTCATTTTTATATAGCAAAGTTTTTGTTAAACAAAAATAAAATCTTATGGCTTTGTTTAATTGGTTTAAATGAGAGTTGTGCATTTCTCTTTAAATGTTAACTGTCCCAACCATTTTTAATCATTGCCTCAACCCCCTTTGTCAATTCCAAGGAATTATATATATATATAGCTCCATGACTCCAAGCTCCTGTGCTCACTTTAGATATGTATCCTTTATTTATTAAATTATTTAATAAAAGGTACAATTTCACACTTATCCACATTAAATTTCGCATTCCATCATTTTGTCAATATCATTTTTATGTAAATCACAATGCTTTTCACAGTTCACAGTACATCACGTTTGGCATCATGTGAAAATTTTAAAACTAAATCATTAAATTTCAAGGCAAATCCAAGTATGGATTATAAATATAAATCATGAAAAGTAGTGGCCCTAATGTTGACTCTTGAGGAACCTGATTATAATTTTTCTGTCCAAAACGTTCACTGCTCCTTGCTACTTTCCTGTCAACTACTTTGCATACTGCCAATAACTATCTGTCAAAAGCTTTCTGATTTAGTAATGTCCTTTAGGGAAGGAAATCTGCCATCCTCAGCTAGCCAACATATAAATAAAATCCAGCCTTACCAATGTAAATGTCCCTTGAATATCCTCTGAAATTGCCTATCAAGGCTCTCAGTTATATCGAGCTGCTAAAGTGAAATAAAAGGAATTAAAATGAATGGACCACTTGGCATAGAACTAGGCGCCAGAAGCAACGATATAGACTTGTTGATTCAACAAATATTTCCTTGCAAACATCTAGTAACTTTTGCCAAAATTGAGAAGCCTGTGCCACTGACTGGTTCTGCATCATTTTGACATAGTCACCTTCACGGATTTGTATCTTACTGAGTATGTCCCAGACATCATCATCAGCATTCCTAGATATTTCCTGTCCCAATGTTAGGACAGATCAACCAGAGACAGCTGCATAACAGAATACAGTTGGAAGGGTGCTCAACATCGATACTAGATCCAATGAGACCACATGGCATTAAGGCAAACATGGACATGGAAATGTACTGCTTACTACTCGCATTTGGTTGATCAGTTAGTGCTTTTCCATGTAGAACATCAGTTGGAAGATGGATCGATGATGATAAGATACATTCTGACTGCAGGACTTCAATCTCTCTCAATGGCTCAATAACAATTAGCTGGCCAAGTCCTAAAGTGGAGTGCTGGAGTGAGGCTGTGGCACATGGTGAGGGGAGCAACAAGAGGGAACAATTTATTTGGTCATGACCTTACCATTTTGTCTGTCACAGATGCATCTGCCCAAGGCAGTATTGTTTAGAGTGATCACCTCACAGATATTGTGGAGATGATGTCCTGTGAATTCCCTTCCTCATGCAATACTTTCACTACCACCATGCTAAGTGGAATAGATTTTGAAGTGGGCATTCACGAGGTGCTATCAGCCAGCAGTAGAACTGTATTCAAGCACAATCTTTAACCTCATGGCCCAATGTTATCCCTTACTCTATCATTACCATCAAGGCAGACGACCAAGCCTCACTCAGTAAAGAGTTGAGAAACAGCATGCCAGGAGCAAATCTAGGCATACCTACAAAAGAGGTTATCACCAGATGAAGCTACAGCACAAAACAACATCCAAGTGCAAACAATGGAAACAATGCGATAAACAGGGCTAAGAAATTACACAACCAATGGACCAGATCTACTTTTGTGATCCTGCCACATCCAGTCATTAATGTAGGTCGACAAAGTAACTAACATGGGGTGGTGGCTTCATAAACATCTCGAGCCCTGATGATGTGGAAGGTCACCATATCAGCGCAAAATACAAATATGAAGTATTTGCATCCATCTTCAGCTTAAAGTACTGAGTGGACATCTTGGCCTCCTCCAGAGATTCCCAGCATCACAGATATCAGAATTTGGCCAAGTTGATTCATTCCACTAGCTATAAAGAAATGGCTGAAGGCACTGAATACTACAAAGGCTAAGGACCTTGACAATATTCCTACAATTGTACAGATGACTTGCGCAGTTGAACTAGCCAAGCCCCCAGCCAAGCACTGGCACACCAGCAATGTTGAAGATTGCCCATTTATGTCTGGTCAACAAATACCTGGAAGTGACAGAAGAGTGACTGCCCTTGACATCAAAGCATTATTTGTCTGAACATGACATCCATTAGTTCAAGCAAAACTGCCTCAGTTTAGAACTTCTCCACTGCTAATTTCTCACTGATTGGATCCATACCCAGCATGAGAAAAGATGCTGTGATTATTGGAGGTCAACCTCATCTCTAGGATATCCTTGCAGATCCTCAGAATTGTGTGGTAGGCCCAACCAGCTGAACCTGGCTTCATCAACTCACTCCATCATAATATCAGAGGTGAGGATGTTCACCAATTATTGCACAATGTTTAGCACCTTTTGTAACTCCTCAGATATTGAAGATGCAAAATGTCCAAATGCAGCAAGGCCCGGACAACAATCCAAGCTTGTAATTGATAAGATTAGATTAGATTACTTACAGTGTGGAAACAGGCCCTTCAGCCCAACAAGTCCACACCGCCCCGCCGAAGCGCAACCCACCCATACGGGCAACACTACGGGCAATTTAGCATGGCCAATTCACCTGACCTGCAAATAATGTTTGTGCCACAAAAATGCTGGGCATTTGCCATCTCAAAAAAGAGTGATTCTAACCATCACTACAAGAAATTAAATGGCATCAACATCTGGGGGAATTACAATTGACTAAAAGTTGAACTGTGAGTATGGTGCTGGAAAAGCACAGCAGGTCAGGCAGCATCCGAGGGGCAGGCGAGTCGGCGTTTCAGGCAAAAGCCCTTTCAGGCACACCGACCCGCCGAAGCGCAACCCACCCAGACCCATTCCCCTACATTTACCCCTGCACCTAACACTACGGGCAATTTAGCATGGCCAATTCACCTGACCTGCACATTTTTGGACTGTGGGAGGAAACTGGAGCACCCGGAGGAAACCCACACAGACACAGGGAGAATGTGCAAACTCCACACAGTCAGTCGCTTGAGGTGGGAATTGAACCCGGGTCTCTGGCGCTGTGAGGCAGCAGTGCTAACCACTGTGCCACCGTGCCGCCCACTCTCCTGCTCCTCGGATGTTGTCTGACCTGCTGTGCTTTTCCAGCACCAAACTCTCGACTCTAAATTCCAACATCTGCAGTCCTCACTTTCCCCTAAAAATTGAACTGGAACAGCCTTAAAAAGTAGTACGGCAAGATCCAGTCAGAGGCCAACAATTCTATGACAAATAGTTCACAACTTGCAACCACAGTACCACCTAATGAACTAATGAATCATTTTCTTGTCATGTGGATTTTACAATTAAAATACGAGAAAATACAATGAAAAGCTTTCATCTGCTGCCACTATTTGGTGTTATTTTGAATAATTTAATAATAAGGAAAAAAGAAGAGACCTATATGGACTCCAGTACGGCATTTGACAAAGTTCCTCATGATAGATGGTTAGCAAGGTTAGATCTCACGGAAGATAGGGAGAACTAGCCACTTGGACACAGGACTGGCTTGAAGGAAGAAGGGAGAAGGCAGAGGGTGGTGGTGGAGGGTTTTCAGACTGGAGGCCTATGACCAGTTGTGTGCCACAAGGATTGGTGCTGAGTTTACTGCTTTTCGTCATTTATGTAAATGGTTTGGATGTGAACGTTGGAGGTACAGTTAGTTAGTTTGCAGATAACACCAAAATTGGAGGTGTAGTGAACAGCGAAGAAGGTTACCTCGGAGTACAATGGGATCTTGATCAGAAAGGCCAATGGGCTGAGGAGTGAGAGGTGGAGTTTAATTTAGATAAATCCAAAATCCTGGTCTCCCTCCCAATGGAAGGATGTTGTGAAACTTGAAAGGGTTCAGAAAAGATTTACAAGGACCATTGCCACGGTTGGAAGATTTGAGCTACAGAAAGAGGCTAAACAGGCTGGGGCTGTTTTCTCTGGAGCGCCAGAGGCTTAGGGGTTTAAAGGGAGTCCATCAGTCCTGAGCCAGCTCATCACCATCCCTTCTCCGCTACCCTTTGCTGTCGTCCGCACTGGACCTAACCAACATTGGGTCGCTGATCCTCAGGTGCCATCTTTTGCTACTGAGCCAATACTCCTCTGCCATCGCCTTGCCGGAGCAATCAACCTCAGAGTCACGTCTTTACAAGGCATATGTAAGGGGTATGCCTGGATGAGCGCAGCTCCAACAACACTCAGGAAGTTCATCAGCATCTAGGATGAAGCAGCTTGCTTGATTAGCATCTATACCCCAACTTCAGCATTCATTTCCTTCACTATTAACACTCAGTGGGAGCAGTGTGCCATCTAGAAAATACATTGGGACATTGCCTTTCAAACCCTGACCTCTACTATCCAGAATGACAAGGGAGCAGATGCATGGGAGGTCCACCTTATACAGGTTCCTGTCTGAGCCACACACCACCCATTAATGTCGCCATTCCTGCAATTCAGTCAAAACACTGGAACTTGCTTCCTAACAGAACTGTGTATGTATCTACACCCTTAGGAATGTAGGGTGTTGAGATGTCAGCTCACCACCACCCTCTCAAGGGCAGTGGGATGGGCAATAAATGTTGGCTCAGCCAATGATGCCAACTTCACATGAACAAAGTTACCTTGGTCACCTTATCAAAAATTTGTAGCTTCCCGATGAAAGGTCGTGATCTGAAATATGTTTCTCTCTTCTCAGATCTATGATTTTTCCAAAATTTTCTGTGTGTTTTTATTTTGTTGGAGGTTGGTACAATTGCAACATTTAAGAGGCATTTGGATGGGTATATGAATAGGAAGGGTTTGGAGGGATATGGGCCGGGTGCTGGCAGGTAGGACTAGATTGGGTTGGGATATCTGGTTGGCATGGACGGGTTGGACCGAAGGGTCTGTTTCCATGCTGTACATCTCTATGACATCATGCCTTCAGCAAATTTGTGTTGGCATTCCCTAAGTATTGTTTATTTCTCCATTGACTGTTAGTATGGCCCTGGATCAATTTCTAACAGCTTTCCCACAAACAAGATTAAACTTATCGGTTTAGAGTTGGTGGATTTATCTTTACACCTTTCTTTCAATAAGGTTGTAACATTTGCAATTTTTCAGTGCTCTGTCACTGGTAGATTGGAGAATTATGGTCAGCGCCTCTGCATATTCCACGCTTAATTCCCTCTCTATTTTGAATGCATCTGAACTGGTCGTGGTGACTTTTATCTTCAAGTACTTCCTGCTTTTAAGTAAAGCCTGCTTTTCTAATACCTCTTCTTTATCAACTTTTAGCTCTTCCAATGTCTCAATTACTTTTTCTTTCACTATGACTTTGGCAACTGCTTTTTCTTGGCAACTACAAATGCAAAGAATTTGTTTTGTACTTCATATTGGCCCTCTATCTCCATTACCAGATCCCTATGTTGGTCCTTAATTGCACCTACTTCTCTTCCTACACTCATCCTATTTATATGTCTATAGAAGACTATTGGATCTCTTTTTATGTTACCTGACCGCCTTTTCTCATGTTGTCTTTTTGCTGCTGTTATTTCCTTTTCAACTCTCCCTCTGAGCTTTCTATATTCAACCTGACTCTCAGTTATATTATTAATCTGACAGTATAGTCATTTGCATCCTATCATCTTATGCTCTCATTTTCATCCGGAGGGCTCATTGTTTATTACTCTACCTTTCCCCTTGTGGGAACATGCCTCAATGATGCATGAACTATCTTCCTTTCTGAAGGCGCCCATTGTTCAATCGCAGTATTGTCCAGCAATCATTGATTCCAATTTACTGCAAGGAGCTCTCTCCCAATAATAATTTTATCCTGGTTTATCGTTTTCTATAGCGCGCCTTAGCATTATTGCTGTGTAGGAAATAGGGTATTCGACATATTGCGCATAATGTTACAGGGGTCTGAGTGATATGGCTACAGTGAGATTTGTGTCAGAATCAGACAAGAGATTCAGTGAGACCCATCTTAATGTCTGGAGCATCTTGTGCCATCTGTAATGATTTTCACAAGCAGTGCAACAAGCCTCTGGCCAGTCAGTGGTGAGTTGCCAATTCAGGGGGGTTATCGCTTTTGAAATGAGTTGGTTCAACTCACCTCATTAATATTCAGTTTTCTATCTTTCTAAACTCACCAAACAAGCTAGACATTGGACACCAGAGTGTCTACCTGGCAATACTATGTTGCTGCTTGTCCAAGTTGCACCCAATCAAATAGCCTCCCAGGGTACACTTTGGGGCATCAACTGCATGTATCCCTTGTCCATAGACATTAAGATCTGGTAAATGCCAACCCCTGTCAGCCATCATAGTACCTCTCTGATGCACCCAAAGAACTCTGAAACACGGACAGAAGGCTTGCAGCCTTTCATCAGATAGCCAGTGAGTGACAAGTTGTTCTGGGAATGATGTGTGGTAAGATTGCCCCAGAATTGGATGTGTGTGACAGGGTGGTGTAAGAAGGTTCATGCTGTGAGTTTGATACAGTAAGATACAGCAAGAGAACTCACTAGGTCTCAAGGCAAATGAGTCTTCAAAAACACCCAGTGCTCTTTGGACTTAGCCAAAAAATGGTAATAGATATAGCAAGTCTTAACCCGACTGTTGTTTAGGAAACAGGGTATTCAACATCTTGTGTAGAATTTTACAGGGGTTTGAGTGATGGTGAGATTTGTGCCAGAATCAGATGAGAAGTTTGGTGAGACCCATCTCAACATCTGGAGCATCTTGTGCAATCTTTAATGTTTTACATAAGCAGCATGATAAGCTTTTCACTGCCCTCATTCTGACAGTGACTCAGAGCACACTGTCCATACCATACAGTCCATGATGGTGAAGTGTAAAGTGACTTATCAAGATTTTTGGTGTGTGCTATTCTTCTAGGCTTTCACTTACCAGAAACTCCCATGTTTTAAAGATGGATCCCCTCAGTCCTTCTCCCTCCCATGATATCACTACACAATCACATGTACACGATGCAGCACTGGGAAGAGGGTACAAGAATATAATTGCCGAATATGCAGACTGTATTCACAACTTGAACCAGGTCAAAATATAAGAGTTCAGGATTGTCAAATGAACACATGGGTTCAGGGAAGGATACCGAGATGTTGTGTCTAGTCTCAGTCATATAATGTTGCAATGAGCAACAGTGAAGTCTTACAAAGAAATTTGCAACATACCAAACAGTATATGATCAACCATCCATCATGCAGAATGATTAGATTAGATTAGATTAGATTACATTACATTACATTACAGTGTGGAAACAGGCCCTTCGGCCCAACAAGTCCACACCGACCCGCCGAAGCGCAACCCACCCATACCCCTACATTTACCCCTTACCTAACACTACGGGCAATTTAGCATGGCCAATTCACCTGACCCTGCACATCTTTGGACTGTGGGAGGAAACCGGAGCACTCGGAGGAAACCCACGCGGACACGGGGAGAACGTGCAAACTCCACACAGTCAGTCGCCTGAGGCGGGATGATGACGCAGATACTGAAAGTGTTACATTCGTTCCAGATGATAACGCACTTACAACAAGGAATGCATATCCATCCACAATGACCGACAGTACACTGCAGAGCGAAAATACACACTCAAGTTGGGATAACCGTAGAAAGACTTATTCTGGAAGTGTTGTACACCTGTCAAGGCATTATCTTACTGTGTAGAAATAATATACCTAAATGCATTCTTCCATAATATACCTAAACGCATCTGTAAAGGACAAGTGGCAAATGTTAGATTATTTTATAGTTTCTAGACTGGACAGTGTTTCTTTAAGGCCGTTAGAAGATATATTCCAGTATGAAGATACTCATCTCTTGAACAGAGGAATAGCATTATCGACTCGCCAGTCCTTCGGGACCTCTCCAGAGGATACTAAGATCTTGGTCAAGGCCTCAGCAATCTCCTTCCTTGCCTCTCTCAACAACCTGGAGTAGATACCATCAGGTCCTGAGGATTTATTGCTCTTCAAGAGACCTGACATCACTTCTTTCTTGATCTCAAAGTGGCCTAACATATCAGCATGCTCCACATTAATCTCAATAGCCTCCATATCCTCCTCCTGTGTTAATCTGATGCAAAGTACTCATTTAAGATTTCATTCACATCCTCTGCCTCCAAGCACAACTTTCTTCCTTTACCCTTGAGTGGTCCTACCTTCTACCTAGCTATCCTGTTATTATAAAAGCACGTTTGGAATGCCTTGCGATTCTCTTTAACCTTACTTATCGAGATCATTTCATGGCCCTTTCCTGCTTGCCTAATTCTTTGCTAGAGCTCTTAGAATATTAGAATCCCTACAGTGTGGAAACAGGCCAAATGGCCCAACAAGTCCACACTGACGCTCCAAAGAGCACCCCATTCAGACCCATTCCCCTACCCTTTCCCTGCACTCCCCATGGCTAATCCACCTAAGTTACACATCCCTGAACACTATGGGCAATTTAGCACGGCCAATTCACCTGACCTGCACATCTTTGGACTGTGGGAAGAAACCAGAGCACCCAAAGAAAACCCACACAGACATGGGGAGAATGTGCAAACTGCACAAGATGGAATTGAACCCGGGTCCCTGATACTGTGAGATAGCAGTACTAACCACTGAGCCACTGTGCTGCCAAGCAACGAGACTTTAGAGTGCAGGTTAATAGTTCCTTGAAGATGGAGTCCCAGGTGGACAGAATAGTGAAGAAGGCCTTTCGCTCACTTGCCTTCGTTGGTCAGAACATTGAGTATCGGAGTTGGGATGTCATGTTTCGGACAGGACATTGGTGAGGCCATTTTTCGAATACTGCGTAGAAGTTTGGTTGTCCTGCTATAGGAAGGATGTTGTTAAGCTTAAAAGGGTGCAGAATAGATTTATAAGAATGATGCCAGGACTGGAGGGTTTGAGTTATAGGGAGCAGCTGAATAGGCTGGGGCTATTTTCCCTGGAGCATTGGAAGCTGAGGGATTACCTTAGAGAGGTTTATAACATCATGAGGGATGTGGATAAGGTAAATAGCCAAGATCTTTTTTTCCCTAGGGTGAGGGAGTCCATAACTAGAGGGAATAGAAGGGAAAGGTTTAACAGGGACCAGAGAGGCGACTTTTGCATGCCGATGTTGGTGCATGTCTGGAACAAGCTGCCAGAGGTAGTGATGGAGGCTGGTACAATTACAACATTTAAAAGTCAGTTGGATGGTATATGAGCAGGTGGGGTTTAGAGGGATACAGGCCAAATTGCTAGCAAATGGGACTAGGTCAGATTAGGCTGTTTGGTCAGTGTGGACGAGTTAAACTGAAGGATCTATTTCCTTGTTATATGACCCTATGATTCTGATTCAGTTTAGTTAAGAAAGGGTGCAATTAAAATGACGGAGAAGATTTATCTGCCAGTGTCCCACGTAACCCTGCTCTGAGTTGCTGAAAATGAATACCAGCCTCCCCCCCACCCGCCCCGAGAGAACAGTCTGAAACTTGACGTGAAATGAATATCAGGCTGCAATGACACCACCTCAACTGGCATTAACTAGCTGGGAAGAGGAACTGGAGGAACTTACAAAGGCAAGTTTTTTTATAAAAAGCAAAATCAGAAATTGCTGGAAAAACTCTCAGCAGGAGTGCCAGCTTCTATGGAGAGAAAGCAGAGTTTATGTGAAGAAAAGTTACTGGAGCCAAAACAGAAGCGGCCAGAGCTGTTGAGTTTTCCAGCAATTTCTGATTTTGTTGCTGATTTCCAGCATCTGCAGTACTTGGGTTTTTGTTTAAGCTTTAACAAAAAAATCATAATTTCCTTGTCAGTCAGGCGGACAGGAGTATTCTGCTGTGTTCCTTTCCCACCCTCAGGTTCTAAAGGGAATCAGATGGCTATCTGAAAACGAACACGGTTCAGTGTTCTGGAGGGAAGGAAGGAAAATGGCATTAAGTGAAATATTCATTGGGAGAACTGGTACATATACAATGGGACAAATGGCCTCCTGCATTGTAACAATTCTCTGATTCTCATTATCTAAATCCACTTGAAGTCCAGCGGTTATTTTTGGTTGGCCACTGAATTTTTTGAGTACTTGTTAATGATGATCAATTAATGATACAAATGCCTTAATAAGTTATGGAGAACTTGCGAAACTTTGGAGCCAGTGAACGTCTAGACTATTGACCGTAAATAAACAACATTAGGAACTGATTTCATCTTATAAATGTAAAAAACAATGAATATAATTGAAAAAACCTTTGAAAAACTATTATGCTCTTAGATTGATGGTGCCGTTTGGCAAGCAACAACTGAAAACTACAGCATCCAAACATTCAGAAATAAGAAGGACAAAAAAATTACAGAAACCTTCAGTAAAAAATTAATTTTGTCTTTTAGTAGTAGTGGGGTAAAGTGAGGGACCACAATTATAACATACAGTCATTCCCTTTCCAACTAAGTTTTATTTGCTGCTTTCAAGAAAATGATTCATGGTCTTTGCAGATTTTTTAACATCAATGTTTTCTATCAAGGCATTTGAAAATTCTGATATCCCCAATTCCATTAGTGCTGGCACTAGGTATGTACAGGGTCAATTGCCGACTTGGCAAGGCTGGTCTGTTCGGTGAAATGTAAATCGAGGCCAGTTTTGAATAAGCAGTTCTTACAAGCAGTTAACACATACAGTGCGCAGAGCGTTGAGATTTAATGTGAAATTACATTCCTTTTTCTAATGTTACACCAAAGAGATTGTCACTTGCAGAGTTCAAAGCCGCTTTTAGATATACAGGCATAAGAGACACTGATTTAACTACAGCCATGCAATAATAGTAAATTACCACATCAGCATGAGACCTGATTGACAGGCAGCAATATTTAAATGCTTTTTTGATATGGAGACTCTTTAGGGTATTAGTGTTTCCCTGTAGATGTGGCTGCCAGGAAAGGATGTCAAAGCATTGAGGGAGAATGTGCCAGGGAGACAGAATGTCTCTTGTTGCCCTGTTTTGACCCTGCAGTCTGCACGTGTGCAACTTCAGCTGTAGAGCTGTGCTGAAAGATTTGCCAGACCAGTTTCACATGGACGAGGACATTTGTCCAGGAAACTCGAAGCTCTTGATTTAACGTATTGTTCGACAGGACTACAATAATTGCTCCGGTGCAAACACAACGAGGGTAATTCTGACCTCAGCAGATGGATATTAAAAAAAAGGATGAGGTTGATCCATGATATCACTCTCCCAATTTCATTCTCCGCAAAGCGAATGCAGATCCGTATAAAAGGCAGCTGAATCAATATCACTTCATAAAATCATTTAAAGACAGAAGGATACTTGTTGCTGCTAACATTTTAATGAGTCATAGAGTCATAGAGATGCACAGCACGGAAACAGACCCTTCAGTCCAACTTGTCCATGCCGACCAGATATCCCAACCCAATCTAGTCCCACCGACCAGCACCCGGCCCATATCCCTCCAAACCCTTCCTATTCATATACCCATCCAGATGCCTTTTAAATGTTGCAATTGTAATGGCTAGAATAGACAGAATGGGTGTATTGCCAGGAAAGGTTGTGGAAGGAAGGAAGGGGTGTGTGGTGGAGGGATTATCAGGAAATTGGGAATTGACACAGTGTAACCAGTCTTTTGTCTGCAACTTGCCCCCGACTCAACCCTTGCTCCCACCACCCTACTTCTCTGTGAAGAGATTATGCCTGACAAAGTTCAATGATCAATCAAGAAAAGTTTGTGCTAAATGTTTTTGTCATGCTCCAAGTTACCAATTTAATAAGGCTCTTTGTTCCCGCAGGAACATTAGAAATATCAGATTCACGTGATCTTTAGTCCTGCCTGGCTCACCTTGCCATCAATGGAACTGTGTGGCTCACCTCCACAGATCTAGAGGCATCATGCTTCAATGAAAGTAAGGATTCCATGCTGACTGTGACTGTACACAGTTTGGAATGACATCTGTGTTCTTGGACATGAGAAAAACAGGTGCTCCACTTGGATGAACCTTTGTCAAATATTGGGGGCTCAGGAATTTGAGATGCACTGGGCAATTTTTACACTGTAATTTACCAAACGTACCTCACTACACCATCCCTCACAACTGATCCTATTCCCCATTTTATCACGTGTTCCCAGAACAATTTACAACTCACTGGATATCTGCTGCTTGGATAGCATTCCTTATGCCCTGGAAAGCCCAATGTGCCTCTTGGTAAGCAATGTCAGTCTGGAGTTGCCCTCAACAGTCCCTAGTGTTTGCCTCAGACAATGCAGACAGGAAAACGTTGTTGCTCTGTCAGTCAGTCTGCTCCAAGGTTGGCACCTGGATCAGTCCATCTTCCCATACAATCTCACCCACCTGCAACCCTGCATCCCCTCTGTTCTGACTATTCACTCACTTGGGCATTACTTTGCCTACACCGAAAGTAACAGTGGTGCTCCCCACTTTCACCTCTCTTTGTACCTGCCTCTCTCTCATTCCAGGAAGAAAACAGTCCGCATTAAGGCAGAAAGAGTTAAAACTGGTGCTGGGCTGCCTAACATTTGTGGTCCTTACCCAATTTGTGGAAATGAATCAGACTCTGACTTCCCCAAGTAATTGACTGGATATGTCCAAGTCTCTGGATTGGTAGTGGAGACCACCCTTGACTTACAGTGTCACGACCCCCTGAGCAAATGTTATCCCCTTTGACTTGATTGAGGGCTGCTGACGACCGTGACAGGGTTCCTGTCTTTGTGGCTGCGCTAAATATGTACAATGGGATCTTGATCAGATGGGCCAATGGGCCGAGGAGTGGCAGATGAAGTTTGGAGAAATGCGAGGTGTTGCATTTTGGAAAGGCAAATCAGAGCAGGACTTATACACTTAATGGTAAGGTCCTGGGGAACGTTGTTGAACAAAAAGGTCTTGGTGTTCAAGTCAATAATTCCTTGAAAGTGGAGTCGCCAGTTGATAGGATAGTGAAGAAGGCGTTTGGTATGCTTTCCTTTTTTGGTTAGTATATTGAGTATAGGAATTGGGAGGTCATGTTGCGGCTGTACAGGACAATGATTAGGCCACTTTTGGAATATTGTGTGCAGTTCTGGTCTCCCAGCTATCAGAAGGATATTGTGAAACTTGAAAGGGTTCAGAAAAGATTTAAAAGAATGTTGCCCATGGTTGGAGGGTTTGTGCTGGGGCTATTTTTCCTGGAGTATCAGAGGCTGAGGGGTGACCTTATAGAGGGTTATAAAATCATGAGGGACATGGATAGGTTAAAAAGCCAAGGTCTTTACCCAAGGATGGGGGAGTCCAAAACTATAGGTTTAAGGTGTGAGGAGAAAGATTTAAAAGGGATATAAGGGGTAACATTTTCATGCAGAGGGTGGTGCACGCAGAGAATGAGCTGCCAGAGGACGTAGTGGAGGCTGGTACAATTACAACATTTAAAAGGCATCTGGATGGGTATATGAAAAGGAAGAGTTCATAGGGATATGGGTCAAATGCTGGCAAATGGGACTAGATTACTTTAGGATATCTTGTCAGCATGGACAAGTGGAACTGAAGTGTCTGTTTCTGTGCTGTACAATATTATGAGTCCATGACTCGATATAAAAAGACAAGACCGAAGTAACGTGAGCCTGGTATCTATGACATAAGTGAAAAGCTCAGAGATGCAGCCAGGTCCATTCCATGTGCTGGGTGTTTCTCCCTGAGCGTAGTGTCCTTGCTGCAGCATCACAATGATAGTTGCTGGTACAGTCGTGATGCATTTAACAAGCTATAATTCCCTGTAATTCACAATTCCCCATTGCCTAGTGAGAAATATGCTGTGCCACTCAGCAAAAGATGGAGCAAGACACTTCTGAACATCGCAATTGGCATTGTTAGATCACTCGACTGATTCTGTTACAAATCTGTACCCCACATCGCTCAGAACCCGGTTAGCTCCTGCCCAAGATCCAAATCTGCTTGATAAGCATTTTCCATCCCACTGGTCCTTCAGTTCCCAAAAACACACCTCATTTTTCAAAGTGCTAATTTCTGCTGGGATGCAGACCCACTTGGAGTTCACATGAGTGAGGGAGAATTGTCTGAACTCTGGCAGGGGGTAGAAAGTGGAGTGACCCCTTCTATATCCCATCTGATTGAATGGAACAGAAAATTAGGTAATGTGAAAGACAGCAGTCCAACCAGCATGGATCATTTTACCCTGCCATAGTTACCACAATTGTTTTAGTTGAGGGAGTAAACGTGAGTAGAGCCTGAGGCAGACGGCAAACAACTTGGTCTTTTGCAACATGGGGCCTGTGCATTTTAACCGGGTGGGTGGGGCTAGCTGGTCAGCAAGTGGGAGCAGGCTACCCAGATACAAAAGCTGCTGCTGGGGATACAAAGGCAGGAAGGGCTTATGCCCGAAACGTCGATTCTCCTGTTCCTTGGATGCTGCTTGACCTGCTGCGCTTTTCCAGCAACACATTTTCAGCTCTGATCTCCAGCATCTGCAGTCCTCACTTTCTCCATACAAAGGCAGGGTCCCCGGAGCCCTGTACCTGAGCGAATATTAGGGGACAAAGTTGTGGCAGAAGGGCCTTGAACTCCGAGAATGGAAAACAAAGTATTTTGCAGTTTTCAAATTCCTTGTGTGGCTTGGAGCACCAATCTTGTTCTGCCTGGCCTCCACAGAAACAATATTTTCAATCAAGATGCCTTTTTGAACTATGCACTGCCATATCTTGTGGTCACCAACCATTAGTACCTTGTTGTTGGGGGCAATTTGCTGCTATCAATCCACCATTTTATGCTGAGTCTAAGGATCTGTCTAATTATCAGGAGTAGAGGACAGGCCACCATAGTATCTTAATTCAAGAAGACATTCTTCTTGCACAACAAGCTGCAGTTTATTGCATGATAGCAATAGGTAGGATGAATATTAACTGATTATTAGAACTATCAGGAGCCAGGTATTTCAAGTTTGTCTCCACAAGGACCTATGCAAGAGTAATAATTTCTTAATGTAATGGCTGCGTGACTTCGTCAGATTGGAGAGTGAGTACAGCTCAATGTTAATTCTATCAGAATCATAGTCTGATGCGCAACACCTTGGTTACCTGGAACCAATTTGCACATTTACAGAATGAATCCACTGCCTTCAGGTAGCTATCCTTCTTTCGAGTAAGTCCCTCAGACCATTTTAACTATACACCAGACATGTATGCATTGGGCTGGCAGGATTATAATAGTTTTTTTTTAATCTTTCTCAGTTTGATAAAATGAGTTGTAAATCTCTGGCTGTGATGAGAAAACAGGACTGTATAAGGTTTGCCAAATAATATTGCTGGCTTGTTTAAAAACCTAGAGGCATTTGACATCTAAAGGAGACTGACCACTTCAGATAGTGTTTGACTCCCTTCTATGAATTCCACTGATTATTCCCAGATATGGGGGAAGCCTGCATGGTAGTCTTTTATTAAAGCTACTGTCATGTGGAAAATATTGTTAATAAAACAGTTGTAGTCTGGCTCATAGCTGCCGCTGACAGGAAAATTGTGTCTCATGAGCCTAGTACATAGCTATATCACATTCCGACATCTGAAAAAATAGTCACTTATCACTTTGCAAGGTATGGAATAATAGTGGCATTCCAAGGGTAAAGAACAATCTAACATATCAGTGTGCTTTGCAGCCATCTTTGGGAAATCAAAATGAGCACAATGTTGACAAATTTAGCAATAGGATAGCTAAACATCCAACCGGGGTGTCAATACATGCTACTTATAAATTTGTCAGGCCAATATGGCAATATGGGATCTGTTGAAGGATCTTTCTGGAAAAAGTTACTTACGGAGTGCATCAGCATTTAGGCCTTTCCTGCACATGATTCCACTGTTAGCCAAGCAGTCTGCACTGACAAAATCAAAAAAAGGAGCTCAGAAAATGTGCAAGCTGCATTTCTATGGTGCCAAGAAAGCGACAGGAATGTTCTCATCCACATGGTCTGTACCCTTGCTCTCCCACTTAAACAACTACATCATTCTCTCCATTCTATCCTTATCTGCATCAACACACCTTTAGCTTCTGCCAAGAACTTTAGGAGCAGGCACAAAAGACTCAGCCCTTGAGCTTGTTCTGTTATCTAGATTGTTGGCGATACCTATCTGAACATCAGTTTCCTCACATCCCTCAATGCCATTGGTATGTAGAAAACTTTGTTCTCTGCCTTGAACAGACTCAATGATTGACTTTCTCCTCCTCTTTGTGTAGACAATTTTAAGGAATCACCATCCTCTAAATAAAGAAATTCCTCCTCATCTAAATCTTAAATGGTTTGTCCCTTGTTCTGAAACAGTGTCCCCTCATTCTCAAACAAGTTCAAAGTTCGTTCTTTGCATATGCATGAACTGCCAGCAAAGGAATGAGAGGTGTCACTCAATAAAATGTTAAAAAATTTGGACCAAGGGCCAAATAATTTTCAAACAATTTTGAACTTCAGTTCTTAGGTGTTTACAATCAGTATCCTAATGCTTATGGACTTGTAACCAGGCCATTAAAAATTGACTCCCCCCTCCATGCAGTGCTAATTTATATGCCCTTTCACTGCTTTTTATGAACCCCGCACAGAAACAGCAGTGAAGTTGGCCATTCAAGATCTTGAAACTATCTCTCCCATTCAATTAAATCATGGCCGTTTGTACTTTACCTTAACTTATTAATCTTAGATTCCCTACAGTGTGGAAATAGGCCCTTTGGCCCAACAAATCCACACCGACTCTCCGAAAAAGTAACACATCCAGACCCATTCCCCTCTGACTAATGCACCTATCACTATGGGCAATTTAGCATGGCCAATTCACCTGACTTGCACATCTTTGGATGATGGGAGGAAACCAGGGCAAACCCACACAGATACAGGGAGAATGTGCGAACTCCATACAAACAGTCACTCCAGGCTGGAATCGAACCCAGTTCTCTAGCACTGTGAGGCAGAAGTGTTAACCACTGAGCTGCTGTGCTACCCTATCTTTTCATTCCCCTAACCTAACACAAATGTCTCAACCTGTTTTGAATTTTTCAGCTGGCCTAGCCCTTTTTAATTAGGCAATGTAAGCGAATAAAGTGCATTTCACTCAACCAATCAAATATCAATTAAAATAAAGTTGATAAAAATTTCAACAAGGAGTTGGAAATGAACAATTTTCCAAACTTTGATGTTATGGATGTCATTTACCTACTGCAGTAATAATTAATTCTGTGGCAACTTTCAATCTGCTTTAAGTTTTGCAAATAAATTTGTTAAACCATTGCTTTCCTTTTAATTAATTATTTGACCCAAATGTCAAGAGAATCAATTTTCAGTAACTTTTCTTCCTGCTTGTACACCATTACCTCTGGCATTCCCCAAGGAATTATCCTTGGCCACCTCCTATTTCTCATGTATGTGTTGCTCTTGGCAACATTATCTGAATGCAAAGGGTAGTTTTCATATGTGCACTAAAGATACCCAGGTCTACCTCACCTGGGTAGATTCCAATCTTATATTCATGTCAACTCTAGAACCACCCAGTCTACTGAAGTCACACATAGGCCTATAGCTTGAGACAGGAAGTTCTACCCTAACTTTCCAGGGGAGCAGATGTATCTAAACTGGCTCCCTAAGGTTCCAATACTGAAGGCTTTCCAAATATGGCTGCACTTATTGGTTTTAAAACCTTCTTGTTATCTAATAACTGTACTTCTTCTGTAGATACTTTACAGTGGTGTATCCTTCACCACTAATAAATAGATAAATCAAAGACAAGACAAAGGCAGTGGAGAATTAGTGACAGTGCACTACCTTAAACAACCCTTACTGAGCATCACGTATTAATCAAGGTGGCAAATATCAATGTGCAAGAAATATCATGTCGTTGGGGTGATATGGACCTGAAGCCATCAGCAGGAGACAAAATCCAGTAGATCCAGATAAAATTTTTAAAAATTACAAGCAAGTGAATTTGCCATTTTAAAAGTATTGCTGATTTAAGAAGACACAACCAGTCAGTCAACAGTTGAACTGGAATTACCAGCTGAGAGTGACAGCAGCAGCTGTAGGTAAATGTGCATGAGTCAACATATGAGTATGCGAGGATTGGATGTAGTCAAGATGACTAGTGGGATGCTATCTTTATTATGAGATATTATGAGATTGCGCAACTTTGTACCTCTGCCTCAAAAGGCAGTGGAACTTGCCCTTGAATATTATTAGGACAGGTGAATAAATTCTTGTTAAACAGAAGAATGGTAGGTAAAGGCAGGAATGTGAAATTAAAATCTCAAGCAGATCAGCAATGAGCAAGGGTTGAATGGTCTACTCCCTCTATTTTGCACTTTCTCAATGTCCCCCAGATGAAGTGATGGGATAGCTGTCTGAGTGAACAAAGGTGATTTCCTCCACAAAGGAAATTTAGGAGATTAAAGGTCCTCCAGATAAAATAAGGTACTAACAACAAGGTTTACAAGGAATGATACCTTCCACAAAGGCTATCCAAATGGCAAAAGATCCTCCAGCAGATAAATGATTCACAGGCCAGAACAAAGATCAACAGTCTTTAAGCAGAATACCACTCTTCCTTTCCAAAGAGAATGTATTCTAGTAAAAGTCCAATGTCCAGACAGTCTACATTTGTGAACTCAGAGTCGTAGGGTGACATGGGATAATGATCAATATAATATAGTGATATTCACAATTTAACAATGGGTTATCTATGGGAAAGAACTTGAGGAGAGGTACAATAATTCTGAAGGGGATTAATGTTTGTATATCCTTCCCTCCATCCATTCTACTAAAGGCTCACCATGTAGTCTGTGGCTAGGAAAAAGCTGTTCTATTCTAGCACTTGGAGGGAACAGATGCATCATACCAACTCCCTAAGATTATGGTAATTATGCCTTGCTGAATGCGATTATACTTAATGCTATCATGTAGTAAACATTCTTGTTTTGTAAGTATAGTACTCTTTTATAGATGCTTCATGCTTCACTTATGAAGGGCGTTGGTTCAATCCCATCTGGAGTATTGTGTATAGTATTGGTCTCCTTATTTAAGGAAGGAGGAAAATGCATCGGAGGCAGTTCAGAGACATTTTATTAGAGTAATACCTGGACTTCGCAGGTGTCTTGTGAAGAAAGGTTGGACAGGCTAGGTTCATATCTACTGGAGTCTAGAATAGCGAAAGGTGACTTGCTTGAAACATCCTTTTGGAGCCTTACAGGGTTGATGTGAAAAGGATGTTTCCTCTTGTGCAGGAATATAGAACTCAGGTTTATGGTTTAAATATCAGGCATTGACTCTTTAAGTTGGAGATGAAGGGAATACTTTTCTCTCAGCGTGTCATGAGTCTTTGGAGCTCTCATACTCAAAAAGCAGTGGAAGCATACCTTGGAATGTTTTTTAAGGCAGAGCTGGATAGATTTGTGGTAACCAAGGGGGCGAAAGTTTAACAGAACTAGGGGGGAGATTAGCCATGATTTTACTAAACTATGGGTTGCAAAGCAGCCTAGCCCAGCTCCCAAATCAGATATGTTGCTCCTAAATAAGATATGTTGCTGTTATAGCTAAGCTTCCCTCAGCTTTGCTTACAAGAGGCTGTTGCAAGTCTCTGCAAGTTATGGATAATTTTGTGGCCTCTCCAAACAATTTCTAACCTCTGCCCCACAGTCAAGTTGCTTTGCCTTCTGTGTACAGGAAATTTTCACACACTGCTAATGTATTTTCTCCTTTTGTTTTCTAGATATGATGTATTGTGCAGGTCACCTTTTCTGTGCCAAATAGATGCGTGCAGTTCAGAGTATCAATGTAAGATTGACACGGATATTAGAAAACACATTAATCATGTGATGTGTGCCTGAACATTATCAATTGCAGTACATTATGGATTCTAATATTTTAGACATTACAAGAGTGACTACATTTCAAAAAGTACTTAATTGGCTGTAATGCATTTCAGGATGTCCCATGGCCATAAAAAATGTCACAGGAATGCAAGTTTTTTTTCATAAAGTTGGTTTCTCAACTTGATTGTGGAATAAGCAAAAGTTCATGCAAAGGACCTCAAGTCAGGAGAAGGATGAATACCACTCTGAACCACTCACACCTGGTTAGACCAAAAGGGGTCACCTGGACATTGCACAACCCCTAGAAAAAGATGGGAAGATACATAAGCTGAATGGAAATAGTTAAGGTATATCAAAAAGAGAAATAGTTAAGACTCTGGAGCAAATTTAAGAGTGATTTAATAAATCATCAGTTACCCACAAAATACTGTGATTCACATAGATTATTATGCCATCTGTTGGAAAAGTTAACAACCACTTGATTTGATATTTAAGAGTTGAGGAGTAAAGTGTGAGTTTAGCTTGACATATGACCCATCGAACTAGATTCAATGAGAACCATGATGAAGTCTATATTTGGATGGCAACTGAACTTTCTTTTCAGTTTTACTTTGTGACTGTTTTTAAACAGGAATGGTAAATAATGTAGAAGATAATGCGAATCTATGCTGTACTATAATTTTGGTAGATTTTTATTAGACACAAACATAATGCTTTACAGAAATTTTCCTTTTAATCGGAAATGCTACAGAATAATTATTTTGGTTTTTGTTTTCTTAATAAATGAAAGGCACTACAATGTGAGTTAGCTTACCATTCTATTTTTACAGTATGTCTTTCAAAGAACTTTACATTTACTTAAACAGGTTGTTCTAATAGAGATTTTGTAATCCAGTCATACATCACTGCCTAAGTACAATTTAATAATGTTCGTGATTTATATCCATATCCTGTTTCCTTTGAACATAAGAAAAGCTGCTGCTCATTCTTTTTATAAGTCATCTGTTTCTAAGTTATAGCAAAACTAACTTAACTCTTTATAATCACTTGATCAAGAATATGTGGAACATTTGCAACCCTTGCTTTTGTGGTTTAATCCAACAGTGTTGGGTATATAATAACTGGTTACATTATTGCATCAGTATTTGAGGGGCCTGACTATTAACAACCATAATACCATAAGATAAAGGAGTAGTATTGGGCCATTTGGCCCATCAAGTCTGCTCTACCATTCAATCATGGCTGACATGTTTCTCAAACCCTTTCTCTTACCTCCTCCCCATAATCTTTGATCCTATTACTAATCAAGACCTATCTATCTCTATCTTAAATGCACTTGATAATTTGGCAGCAATGAGCTCAATTTCCATCCTAGAGTCATAGAAATTGAATTCAATTATTAAAATAAATTTGGAATTAAAAAAATACTAGCACTCAACTGATTTTTGACGCAGAAAGAAATAAATAAGAGCGTCTATTATGCAACAAACTGAGACTGTTTGTAAAATACTGTTTGAAGGTAATGCAGTAATGAAAAGCGAAGCAGAATATACAAGCAAATTGTATGATGATTCAGATTGAGGGAGTTCTCAAGGTATAAAGGCAAGTGATGGAAGGACAGCGATGAAATCAGAAGTAAAGAATGCTTTGAAACTGATGAGTACAGGAAAAGCTCCGGGCAGAGATGAAGTTGCAACTAAACTTCTAAAACTCCTTGGTGGACCTTAATTAGAAGTGGGAACACAAATTTGTGATAAACATATGCCAAACAAAACATCCCAAGTGACTTGAGTCAATCATTATTTTTAAGTTACAATAGAAACCTAAAGCAATGGAATGCAAACATAAGAATTATAAGCTTAGGAATTCCTGTCATTAAAGCAATTGTAAAAATCATAACTTAAAGAAATAACATGCTTGAAGCAGAGATTGTGGAAGCATAGTCTGGATTTAGAGCTGCTGAAAGGACAAAGGGAGGGATATCTAACATTGGTGCACTTTTTGATATATACTTTTAAGTAAAGAAGAACAGGATTAGAAATTAGACAAAAACTTTTTAAAAAATCTTGCAGTAAACTAACAGCAACTATCACTTGCAAAATTAGAATCAAGATATCATATATCAAGTAAAATTTAGAAGGTTATAATATAGTTTGAGTGTGAACACCAGATGTAAAAAAAAACAATGGGAGTTAGACAGAATACATTATAAGAAATTGGAATGAAGATTGAAGTACATGGTGTTACACTGGACAGTTCGATAGGTTTGGCCATTTAGTAAACGTAAAGTGGAGGACGCAGAAACAAGGATCACAGCTGGAGATTGTAGCCACACAACAGTTGCAGATGAGCAATTGTGTGTGTGAAGATGCCAGAAAACAGACAAGTATGGCATAACATGCCATGAGCTCCTGGCAGGTGTAGTTAAAGGCAGCAGCAGCAGCATAAAGTCTTTTCCCTGGAGTGGGGGAGTCCAGAACTAGAGGGCATAGGTTTAGGGTGAGAGGGGAAAGATATGAAAGGGACCTAAGGGGCAACGTTTTCATGCAGAGGGTGGTGTGTATATTGAATGAGCTGCCAGAGGAAGTGGTGGAGGCTGGTACAATTACAACATTTAAAAGTTGTCTGGATGGGTATATGCATAGGAAGTGTTTAAGAGGGATATGGACCACGTGCTGGCAAATGGGATTAGATTAATTTGGGATATCTGGTTGGCATGGATGGTTTGGACTGAAGGGTCTGTTTCCATGCTGTACATCTCTATGACTCTCTGTCTCTATGTCTGTTACCACAAGCAGCTTGATAACACCACTGCTGTCCGAGCTTGCCACGTACTAAAGGATATGGCTGCCAGCTGCAGCTGGTGGTGAGGGAACAAAGTAGACCTCCTGATCCTCACCAATCTGCCTGTCATATTTTCTTGACAATATTGGTAAGAGTGGACCACTGCACAATCCTCATGGAGAAAGTGAGGACTGCAGATGCTGGAGATCAGAGCTGAAAAATGTGTTGCTGGAAAAGCGCAGCAGGAAGAAGAGCTTATGCCCGAAACGTCGATTCTCCTGCTCCTTGGATGCTGCCTGACCTGCTGCGCTTTTCCAGCAACACAGTCCTCATGGAGACAAGATCCCACCTTCTCATTGAAGATACCTTCCATCGTTTTGTATAAAACTAACATTGTGCTAAGTGGGATACATTTTGAACAGATCCAGCAACTCAAGACTGGGCAACAATGAAACACTGTCGCAGAATTGTATTCAAACAGAATGACAAACTCATAGTCTGACATCGTCCCACTCTTCCATTACCATTAAACCAGGGGCTCAAGCTTGGTACAATGAAGAGGTCAGGAAGACATGTGAGGAGTACCACCAGGTATATCTACAATTGTGGTGTCAACTTGGTGAAGCTAGAACTCAAAAATATTTGCATACCAAACAGTGGAAACAGCATGTGATGGATCAAGACAAAGAGATCCCTCAAGTCACAGGTCAGGTCTAAGCTCCAAAGTCCTGTAACATCCAGTTATGACTGGTGGTGTATAATTAAACATTGAATTGAATTGATGCCCACATCTTATTAGTGGCAAATACTACTCATTTGTCACTGTGCAACCAAACCTTCCAGCATAATTGATGGCAGAGTGGGCATTTATCAGGACCAGTAGTCAATGAATTTGCTTTGCTCAGTGCCCTAATCAAGAAATCATCCAGGGCATTTGCTACTGTTGCACAATATAAAACTACCTGATATTTAATGGACCTATCCCTAAACTGGCATAACATAATTAGGAAAGTTCCACCTTCAACTCTCCCAATCATGATGTGCATTAAACTGATAATGATTTCACAGGGATACAAAATAATCTTTATCTTTCTTCCTTTTAGCCTTTTAAAGAGTAGAAAGATACTTTGAGAAAGTATCAATCAAGAACAACTGATGACTGTTTATTAAATTGTGTTTTCAATTAAGAAGAGAAGAAACATCATGTTCTCCTCATACCTGCAAGATTCGTTACATTTTCAAACTCATAAGGAGAGATGAAGGGAAATATAATACTTGCAACTGTTGGACCAGAGTGAAAGATTGTAATTTCAGTTAATTTGTTGGTACTCTTGACAACCCTGAGCGAAGTTTCCAACTTCATAACCTTCCCATTACCAAGGTAGATATTTTCAACAGCCTTCCATTGCCCGTTTCTGGCTCTGCCTCAATTCATCGGCTGCTCAGAAGTTCTATCATGCCCTCGCTATCTCTAAATTTGACTATTCTAATGCTTTCTCGGTTAACCTCCTATTCATTTCAGCTCATCTCAAGCTCTCATGCCCATATCCTTTCTGTCACTAAGTTCTGTTCACCCAACATCCCTATTCTCCCTGATGTATGTGGGTAGCACTTCATTTTAAAATTCTCACTCTTGTTTTCAAATCCATGTTCATGTTTGCAACCTTCTCAAGTAGTAAAATCTTTTGAAAATTATATAAGCTCCTCCGACTCTGACCTCTTTTGCACCTCAATTTTAATTACTAACCAATTGACTGCCATGCCTTCAGCTGTCTGGGCCCTAAGCTGTGTACTTTCTACCCTAAACCCCTCTGTCCTTTATCTCACTTTCTAAAACACTCCTTTGAATCTATTTAATTGACTAAGCTTTTAGCCACCATTCTGCCATCTACTTATGTGTTTCACTGTCAAATTTTGCCTCTGTGAATGACTTTGGAAGGTTTGACTATCTTAAAGACACTATATAGTACAAAGTCAATAGGTGTGGTGCTGGAAAAGTACAGCCGGTCAGGCAGCATCCGAGGAGCAGAAGTATCGATGTTTTGAGCATAAGCCCTTCATTTGCAGTGTGGGGGAGGGCCAAGGAGGCTGAGAGATAAATGGGAGGGGAGTGGGGATGGGGGTAAGGTAGTTGGGATGGCGATAGGTAGATAGGCAGGTGGGGAGTGATGGTGATAGGTTGGAGTGGAGGATGCAGTGGAGAGGTAGTAAGGAAGCTGGACAGGTAGGATAATTCAAGAGGAAGGTGCTGAGTTGGAGGGTTGCATTTGGGATAAGGTGAGGGGAAGGGGAGATGAGGAAACTAGTGAAATCAACCTTGATCCTGTGTGGTTGGCGGGTCCCACGGCAGAAGATAAGGCATTCTTCCTCCAGGTGTGGGTGGTTAGAATCTGACAGTGGAGGATGCCCTACTGTGTCTGTTGTTCCCGATGTGATCTCCTCTTCATTGGGGACACAGGACGCCAACATGCGGAATGTTTCAGAAAATATCTCTGGGACACACGCACTCAACAACTCCACCACCATATGGCCGAACACTTCAACTCCCCCTCCTAAACCGATTAGGGCATGCAAGTCCTGGGCCCCTTCCACCACCAAGTTCTAGCCACCCAATGCTTGGAGGAAGAACACCTCATCTTCTGCCTTGGGACCCTCCAACCACATGGGATCAATGTTGATTTCACCAGTTTCCTCATCTCCCCTCCCCCCACCTTATCCCAGATCCAATCCTCCAATTCGGCACCACCCTCTTGATCTGTCATACCTGTCCATCCTCTTTCCCACCTGTCCACTCCATCCTCCACTCTGATATCACCATCACTCCCCAAACCTGCATCTACCTATCGCATTCCCAGCTACCTTGCCCCAGCCCCACCCCCTACCCATTTATCTCTTAGCCAGCTCGGATCTTTCCCACATTCCTGATGAAGAGCTTATGCTCCAAATGTCGACTCTCCTGCTCCTCGGATGCTACCTAACCGGCTGTGCTTTTCCAACACCACACGTTTTGACTCAGATCTCCAGAAGCTGCAGTCCTCACTTTCCCCTACTATATAGTACAAATCTTTGGTGAAAAATTAATCAAAGGTAGATCTAGGTCTAAAACATTAACCTACCATTGTTAAAAATCACACAACACCAGGTTATAGTCCAACAGGTTTGTTTGGAAGTACTAGTTTTCGGAGCGCTGCTCCCTCATCAGGTAACTGTGGAGCAGGATCATAAGACAGAATTTATAGCAAAAGATCACAGTGTCATGCAATTGAAATGATATAATGAACAAGATCCCAAAATGAATACCAATTGTTCTATGTATTGTTTCAATTGCATGACACTGTGATCTTTTGCTATAAATTCTGTGTCTTATGGCTATATACTGTTGCCAGACCTTATGTGCATTTCAAGGAAGTTCAACTCTTCTTTGAAGAGTCAATGATTCTTGGAGTGGAGAACAGAGACTGAGTGAGCATGATATTTGTAAAGTGTTTTAAGTTTATGCACTTGCAATAACTAACGAATCAACATGAAGCATATTTCACTCATTATGGAAAGTATTCCTGAGACCAGTAGATGGCATCCTGTAATCAGCTGTTTGGAAATGTAGCAGTCCCTGTTGCAAGAATTACAAGCAGACTAAGATGTAGTTTTAAATCAATCTCGCAGATGTAACAAATTGCTCATTACCATTTGTATATTTTACTACAGCTGCTATGGCAGTTTGCTGACTCACAGAGGACCACCACAATGCTAGTTCAACAATAATTTAGGCAATGAAACAAAACATATGCAAACATTTCTTATTTAAACAGATGACTTCAAATAGAGAATTAGATCCAGCCGAGTAAAATAATTAGCAACAGAAACAGAGTAAGAGTAATAACTCATATTCTTGTTACACTTGCGTTTTTTCTTTGTAACAAGCTGTATATCACAAAAGATATGCTTGAAGTGGATTAGTCCACTGTCTGCCCATTACTATGCTGTCTAGATTTTTAAAAGCCTCTCTGTCCTCTATTTTTAACCATAAAAAAAACCCAAATTGCTCAGAGGATTAAACACCACATCCTCAATTAGTATCGTATTCACTGCGTGGCTCAATATGCAAAAAAAGCTTTCTGTCTGGTGCTGATTCCTTCGGGTGTCTCTCGGTTCAATGCTGTGAAAGAAGACACCATCCATTCTTATTAGGGCTACAAGTCAGTTGTTATTAAAAGGCCACTGAAACCATTAGACTGGGACAATAATATCTGAGAAAAAAAACAATTGAACTCATTTAATTCCTTTATCCAGGTGCAAACCATTATTAGATTTAAAAGGAATTGTTCTCTGAGAGGCACTTGCAAACATGTCACCTAATGCCTTGATCTTGATTTAATGAGAGTGCTGAATGTTTATACTCTTTGTGTCACACGACACAGAACTGGGTTGGGCCATTAGGTTTCATTATTCCACAAGAGACTTGCGTAGAATTTTTACTTTGAAGGCAACCTTATTAGAATCTTCTCTTTAATCTAACATTTGGAGAGGGTCATATCTGTTATCACACAGTTTTCCCAGGCATCTTCTTCAAGTGCTACTGGTATTGCTTCGAAGACAACATCTGCAGAGCAATAAGGACAGCGAGTTTAAAATTGGGTTTAGAAGGAAGAGAAAGGTCAAAAGCAAAAGTGTGCATTGGACTGAGACTTCGTCCTCTGCCAATCTGATTTTGATGAGGTCAAAGCGTTACGAAACAACCGAGTTTATAAAACTCAAGTTGGATATAATGGGAAAGGAGGAAAATAAAAACAATAGATTTGACTTCTCCCCATCAAAGCCCTACCCCCAGAAAAGCAAGCTTCAATGTGATGACTCATAAATTTCTTGTTTGAGGATTGAAGTAGTTTTCCCTATTCATTGAGGATACTTAACATTTTTGTTACATTGTTCCTCGATTTAGTGGCTGTGAATATTTTTGTTTTGGATCACACTGGCCCATTTCTGGCTTTGGTACTGTTTAGTGCTGTAACACAATGCCTTAATGAGGAGGTCAATGTGACCGCAAATTAACTGTATTCCTCCAAATGGCCTACTGGAGTCAAATTACGTTAAAACAGAGATTTTCAATGACTTTAGTGGTACTAGAATATATTTACATTGTGCGGTGATAAAATAAAGCTAGCATTGCATGCTGCTCTGTGTCCTTTGGTTTTAAACCTGAGCACGTTTTAATATGACTATGTTACAAATCACACAACACCAAGTTATAGTCCAACAGGTTTAATTGGAAGCACGAGCTTTTGGAGTGCCGCTCCTTCATCAGGTGGTTGTGGCCTGGTGTTGTGTCATTTGTAACCTTGTACACCCCAGTCCAACACCGGCATCTCCAAATCATAACACTATTATGGGCAAACTTTATAGTGTCTTGTGGCAGATTTGAAGCTTGAAAAATGCAGCATGCTGCCTGCCTATTGCCTACATGCCTTCTCAGCTTATCTCCCATTTTATGAGGAACATGAAAGTGTGGGCAGCTCACCCAAATCTTTTATTACTGCGGCCCTTAAGTGGCCAATAAATTAGATACCTAAATGCCTCATCCAATCACTGCTGCTGCTTTAATGAAGATCGTATGAGGAAAGGCTGAGGCACTTGGGGTTGTTTTCATTGGAGAAAAGAAGGTTTAGGGGTGACTTGATAGAGGTGTACAAGATGATTAGGGGTTTAGATAGGGTTGACCGTGAGAACCTTTTTCCACATATGGAGTCAGCTATTATGAGGAGGCATAGCTTTAAATTAAGGGGTGGTAGGTATAGGACAGATGTTAGGGGTAGGTTCTTTACTCAGCGAGTCGTGAGTTCATGGAATGCCCTGCCAGTAGCAGTGGTGGACTCTCCCTCTTTATGGACATTTAAGCGGGCATTGGATAGGCATATGTAGGATAGTGGGCTAGTGTAGGTTAGGTGGGCTTGGATCAGCGCAACATCGAGGGCCAAAGGGCCTGTACTGCGCTGTATTCTTCTATGTTCTATGTTCTATGTTCTATAATGTCACCCGCGACAGGACCAGGCCCATGCAAGGTGGTACTTTCTCAATCTTTACCGGGTGCTAGGTAATGGGGAATGAATGGGGAATGAATCTCCATTGAAGGACACCCCAAAGTCTACACTCTTTAATCCGCTGGTCACCAAATTCTCTCCCTGGACTCCCTAACCTGGACTACACATCACTCAATCCCATTACTGTGGTCTGTACACTATCCAAAAAGTCCTGCCTCATGGTCTCGCCACTTGAATTGGGCTAATCAGGAAGGATGAGTTTGTGACTAGCTTCCAACAGTTTGATTGACGAAACACAATCTGAGGCCATCATGTTTATGAGACATTACAAATAGAAAGAAGAATCATGTTAAAACACAATTCATTGGAATTTCTACTCTTATTTCAGATTGTAGCACTTTACGTTTGTATTGTTGAGTTAAGTTGATTTCGGTTGTTCTAATATTTTGCAATTGTAATGCACATCTTTCCTAAATGAATGGATCACTGAAATTTATTTATTATAGATTTTTTTAAATCAACTCCAGTCACATCTGGAGTCGCTGGGACTTACGAGCCCTTATCTATGTATTGTAAACTTGTGAGTTGGGTGCAACAATTAACTTCAGTTGCTTGGCATATTCAATCAAAAATGTTACCTGAAAAGCAATTTTGTTTCAATGAAGCAGCAATCTCAGTCAGTAAAATATTTCAAATCCTACACATGGAGAATGTACGAAGGTTCAAACTGAGTTGGATTCTTTCAGGGCTAATTTTAGTCATAGCAGTTAAGGAAGAAATTATGAGAAGGAGGGCAGTCAACACAGGACTTAAAGATGCACAGTGTATAAAACATGATAACTGAGCTTGTAGTGTAGATTGAAATTGGCAGATTCGATGTTGGTATCAGAGAGACATGGCTACAAGGGGATCATGGCTAGGAAATAAATATCCAAGGATATGCATCCTATTGAAAGGCCAAGCAGATGGGCAGAGAGGGTGGGGTTGCCTTGTTAGAAATAAATTAAATTAAATCGATCATAAGAATCGATATAGTGTCGCTAGGTGCAGAATCTGTGGTTAGAGTTGAGCAACTGTAACGGGAAAAAGGCCCTAATGGGATTTATATACAGGCTCCTCTATGTAGTCAGGATATGGCACAGATAATTCATGAGATAGAAATGGTAAGAAAGAAAGGCATTACTACAATAATCATGGGGGACTTCAATGTGTAGGGGAAAATCAGGTTGGCACTGGATCCTTAGAAAATGAAATTGTGGAAAGTCTACAAGATGGTGTTTTTTGGAGCAGCTTGTGGTAGGCCCCACGAGGGAAAAGGCAATTCTGGATTTGGTGATGTATAATGAGACAGGCTTGATCAGAGAGCTTGAGGTGAGGAAACCCCTTGAGGACAATGACCATAACATGATAAAATTCACCCTGCAGTTTGGGAGGGAGAAGCTTGAATCAGGTGTAACAGTGTTATAATTGAGGAAAGATAACTACAAAGACATGACAGAGGAGCTGGCCAGAGTTGATTGGAAGGGGAGCCTAGCAGGGTAGATGGTGGAGCAGCTATAGAAGGAGTTTCTGAGGATAATTCAGGAGGCACAGAAAAAAATTATCTCAAGGAAGAAGAAGGATATTCAGATTAGAAGTAGAAATTTGGATCTTGACGTGAGATAGGAATTCTCAGCATGACCAGAGATCAGACTTCTGACAAGGCTCAATAGAAACAGAGATTCTGATTGATCGGAGATTGGAATTCAAACCCAGATTGGACAATTTGCACCATGGGTAGACTAAATATCCATGCAGGTCAGAGTGACATCAAATTATCAGACGAAGAAGGGCTGATGCCCGAAATGTCGATTCTCCTGCTCCTTTGATGCTGCCTGACCTGCTGCGCTTTTCCAGCAACACATTTTTAAGATCAAATTATCAGAGCCCTTTAAATGTCACCAGGTTTCCCTGAGTGAATTTCAGCAGCTCCAGCACCTATGTAATTCAGAAACTACAATACAAATTTTTAAATTTGTGGTGAATTGACTTTAAATGTCTTTGACACATTCATTAATGAATTCAATTACCTTCCTGTCATGTGCAGGTGACTTATCCACATTGACATCAATATTCTGCCATCAACTTAATTGTTGAGGTTTTTGTATCTTTGGTAGCCAGTAGCATGGACTCCTCCTGATTACATGGCCTCACTTGCCGTCTTGCCTGTCATAGTGACCTACATTACGTTTGCCATCATAATGAAGAGGAACAGAAATTGTTGGAATTTCTTTCCTGCCTTATTCAAAAGAATGAAGGCCAATTATTGCATCAATACCATCTCTTTGGCTGAGTCCTGCTAACTCTGCAATTGAGGATCAAACCTGATATTTCCTTGAGCTATATGGCTCAGTGTTATACTGGAAAGGGTCCAATTGACTACTATAAACACGCATGGGATAACACTGCATTGCAGCTTGCCAGGAGGGTGAAATCTGATCTAAATATATCTATTGGGCTTCTTGAGGGTTCTGCCAACAGTATGGTGATTAATCATAAGTGCATTTCGTTGTTATGACAACTGCTTCTTTATTAAAAAAACACTTCCATTCATGAGAAAATAATGAAGTTTGTCAAGTCTGTATTGGATAATTAGAAGTTAGTCAACACACTATGATGGAAAATAATTCACAAGCTCTTTCAGATCGGTCATCTAAAGAAATGCTGAATTCAAATGGCACATAGCATTATAACTTCGTCCAATCTTTACAGTCATTCTTTTCAACTCTAGTTCTTTCTCTCCACAGCATGTTGGTAATTTCCAGACCAACAGATAAATGTGATCTTATGCAAGTTGCACAACTGAGGTCTTTGTAAATTCACTTTTGTAAACATTTCTCTTTCCCTTGTAGTTGATGCGCAGTTATTTTATTAATTTTAGAACTACTAAATTATAACAGAATAAGACAAAGATGCAAAATTGCAACATCATGTTATTGCAGTTAAACATGGCCTCATTTTCCCCATTGTCCGTAGGTAAGTTATTATTCCTTTATTTACCCTTCCATCGTCTAACACAAGATGTTAAACAATGATCAAGTTTGCCATTTATGAAAGCCAAAGTACATTCTGTAGGATTTAACTTTAAACGTGAGATATTTACTCTTTATTTTGTATGATCGTGAAAAAGACATGACAGGAAATCAATACTCTTTTTAACCTTTCTCCTGATTGTATTATGTTTCATAGTCAATATTCCAATATGTCTTTAAGATACATAGTATCTTTGTGTACTTTTAACAGACATGTTCATGACATCATCACTGCATGATAGAATATAACTTGAAGATATAAAGATCACAATCTCCATCTTATTTTGGACAACTTGAAACATTCCATGCTTCAACAAGTATGCTGCAAGAAGTAATCTCCTCAGTTGTCATCTAATAGTTTAATGTTAGCTTAAGTACTAATGTATCTGTGAATGTAATGTTTGTACATAATACCTAGCTGTAGTGAATGTCTGGTGGATTTTTCAATGGCACAATATCCACAAGCAGTTTCTTGTGTTATGAGGAATAACATTAGTATTGCCACATCAGATAATGTATCCTACTGGAGGCAAAAACCAATATCTTACTCCACTATGCTCATAATCATTACAGATGTTGCAGTTACATTTAAATTCCTTTCATTACCTCTGAAACAAGTCTGAACTACTGTCACTTCTGCTATAATGCAGTAATTTCATTCTCGTGCAATCCCATGTCATAAGAAAATCGCATAATAGCACCAGCATTTAAACGGATGGGACCAGAATCAATTTGGAACCAATGCACACCTTAAAACTTTGCGCTATAGATACAGTGTCCCAATTTGTCAATCACATTATAGTGAATTTGCATTAACGATGTGCACATTATAGCAGAACAACCTGAATCAGGCCATCATATCTAAGTTATACTAAATTGCCAACTAAAAATTGAAAATGTTTTGACAAAACAAACAGAATGAAAACATAAAAAGAAAGGGAGGAGATTCTTTACATTGTCTGATGCTCTGGGTGATATGTCGTTTCTGTATTAACTCTTATTTGAACAAGTTGTGGTGGAGACTGAAATTTAATAACTTGTGCACTTTAGGAAGGTGCGTCTTCAATTTGCTATGTGATATGGTACAAAGGGGAATTGCACACTGTTTTCACAAGATAACATACCAATCATAAAAAGAGAAAGCACTTAATTCAGACAACACCTTACTAAACAAGGGAATGGTAGCATTATGGTCGTGTTACTGGATTAGTAATCCAGATTACTACTCAGGAGATGAGAATTCAAAATCCATCACTATAGCTGAGGAATTTATTTTAAATCCAGTGTTAAATGTTCATCTCTGTAATGGTGACTATGAAGTAGTTGTCATACAAACCCATCCGGTTTATTAATATAAGTCAGAGAAAAAGAATTTACCATCTTTATCAGGTCTGGGAAATGCATAAATCCAGACACACAGCAGTATGGGAGACCCTGAAGTCGTCTCTGAAACAGCAAGCAAGCCAATCGGACAAAACTGCTGCTGGAAAGTTAAATAAGAAGAAAATATGATGGACTACCTTTGCCTAACTGAGCATCAGAAATGACAAGACATATTTTGCCTAGCTGACCCTGTAAAGACTTCCATACTAACATCAAGTGAATTGTGCCAAGGTTGGGAGAACTGTCCCACAAGCAGGGGTGATATCACACAATGTCAAGACTTCACACTGAGGAATGTCCTCCTTCTGTTGCAGAGCGCTTATTATTATGTGAAATGAGTTTTATTAAGAACAGGATTATCAGCTCAAAACCTGGTACCCATGACACACTGGGCCATCAGTTGGAGCAGAATTGCAATCCCCCACGATCTTAAAACTCACATTCCTCACTCCATCATTACTATCAAACCAGGGGATCACATCTGGTGCAATGAAGAGTTCAGGGGGTCTGCGTTAGGCATACTTAAAAATAAGATTCAGATTGATGAAGCTGTAGCACAGGATTACTTGCATAGCAAACAGCACAAACAGCCTGGGACACATAGAAGTCTGGAAATGTGTTGCTGGAAAAGCGCAGCAGGTCAGGCAGCATCCAGGGAACAGGAGAATCGACGTTTCGGGCATAAGCCCTTCTTCAGGAAACAAATTGTGCCAAGGTTGGGAGAACTGTCCCACAAGCAGGGGTGATATCACACAATGTCAAGACTTCACACTGAGGAATGTCCTCCTTCTGTTGCAGAGCGCTTATTATTATGTGAAATGAGTTTTATTGAGAACAGGATTAGCAGCTCAAAACCTGGTACCCATGACACAAGCAGGGCTTATGCCCGAAACGTCGATTCTCCTGTTCCCTGGATGCTGCCTGACCTGCTGCGCTTTTCCAGCAACACATTTCCAGCTCTGATCTCCAGCATCTGCAGACCTCACTTTCTACACATAGAAGTCTGCAAACCTATAACCATTGGATCAGATCTGAGTTCTACAGTCGTATCCTATCTAGTTATGAGTAAGGCTGGACAATAAAACAACTAACCGGAGCAGGAAGCTCCTCAAACATCCCCAAACCTCAATAGGAGTGGGAGCACAACAAAGATAAACCTGTGCAAAGATAAACCTGAAGCATTTAAACTTCAACCAGAAGTACTGTGAGAAAAATCCATTGCATCCTCCTTCTGAGATCAACGCCATCACAAGCTCATTTGACAGCACTTTCCAAAAATCTGCTACGTTGAAGAATAAGTTCAATCAACAAATTGGAGCACCTCAACTGCAAGTTCCCCATCTCAAGTCACAAACCATCCTGACTTGGAACATCGTTTTTTTTCACTGTGACTCTTCCTAATTAATGGAACTTCATCCTGACATGCTAGGGACTGCAGCGGTTCAGAAAGGCAACTCAGTCCCACCTTCTCAAGAGTAATTGGGGCAAGAACCAGACGCTGGCCTCGTCAGTGATGCTCACATCCAGTGAACAAATAAAACGTCTCAGAAAACAGCCCGTTGCAATTCACTTCATTATTTTGAAGTAATATATTAGTTGTCACAAAGGCAAGCGTGCTCGCCTCATTTTGTCCTCTAAAAAACAACAATAAAGTAGATAAGCAATTTATCTGTTGCATAGTTTTGTTGAGTGGAATGTTCTTGAAACTATCATGTTTTTCATTAAATAGTGCCATGGAATCTTATTCATTCACACACACAAAAAATAAGAAAGATAGAAGGCACCTTAATAATAAAGGGAGGAAATTAACTACACCCTTCACCCCTCATGAGCTGAATTAACAGGCATTAATATCAATCTAATGGGACATTTGAGGGTTTAATATTTTACTTAGCGAAGAGCACTCTTATTCTCTTCGTTTCAGCCCCCATTGGCACTAAAAATGGAGATGATTTAGTTTCTAATCTGTAAATATTATTGGAAAGAAAGGAACAATTGTGCACAGGAATCTAGGTTCTTAAAGAAAGGTTTCAGGACTGATATTTCTGGGGGATGGGAAAGAATGGTGTGTATGGACAATAAACTAAAATAGTACTTCTCTGGACTTGTCAAGTTAATTGTACTCTTGGGATGCGCAATGGCACATGCTGAGGTTCCCTCTTGGGTACAGGCTTCACAGAGCAGGAAACAAACATGTAAGTTCAGACCTTAAAAGCACATAGTTAACTTTAGGCTTTTGCAAAGTCTGAAGACTCTGCAAAGTTGAAAAGTGCAAAAATGCAATAGACAAGCAAATATCCTTGAGTAGTTCTTCCTGCCTTTGTAAAGTAAGCGTGCCAAGTGGGAAGGCTTCGGTGCAATCTGTCCTGATGCCAGTCACAAAGGCTGATTGCACCAAGGCAACTGCTTTGATGATGAAAAACATGGGGCAGCCACTTCAGGATGTGGAGTGAAGGAAGGTTGCCCTTTTCCCACTGCGGGAGAATGCCACTGAAAATGCTCGCAGAAAGAGCCTGACGAGAAGCAGCTGAACAGCAGAAACATTCTCCCAAAACCAGAGACTCATGCCAAAAAATATTTCATGACCACACCAGGAGGGGGAAACGTATGAAACTCTGCGCATATAAAAATCTGCTTACAAGTCCATTGGCAACAATATACTATCACGTAATTGTGATAATGCATTAAATTATTGATTAGATTAGATTCCCTACAGTGTGGAAACAAGCCTTTCTAGTCCACACTGAGCTTCCGAAGAATAACTCACCCAGACCCATTCCCACCCAGACAGCTTCAATGATGAGCTGAATGAACAAACCTTGTCTCAGCAATTGCTATCAATTCTTTGGCACGGGAGGCATGGTGGCTCAGTGGTTACCACTGATGCCTCACAGCACCAGGGACCCAGGTTCGATTCCAGCCTCAGGCGACTGTCTGTGTGGAGTTTGCACATTCTCCCTGCGTCTACGTGGGTTTCCTCCGGGTGCTCCGGTTTCCTCCCACAGTCCAAAAAGATGTGCAGGTCAGGTGAATTGGTCATGCTAAATTGCCCATATAATTAGGGGGAATGGGTCTGGGTGTGGACTAGTTGGGCTGAAGGGCCGGTTTCCACACTGGAGGGAATCTAATCTAATCAATAATTTAAGGCATTCATTAACATTATATAATGTAAGCCCGATGCATCTCATACACACTTTGGCCCAACTTATAATTTAATGGCTCACCAGACTCTTGGAAGGATAATGTATGAAAACTTCACTGCAACTTGCTTGGTAGGAAATGGTTTTGCAACTGTTAATACAGTCCTTGCACTGCAGCTAGAAATTCAAACTTTGTAAGTTCCTGCAAAGGAAGTCAGCAGTGCAACAAAAGCACGCTTTCTTACCAGAACATATTTTGCTGCAGTACAGGAGATTCAAGAAGGTAGCTCATTACCACCTTCACTAGGGTATTACACACTGGCCGAGCTGATCATGCCCACAGATGTTGCATGAAGAATAAAAGCTGACCAGTCTGAAGAGATGGCTTCAATGATGAGCTGAATGAACAAATCTTGTCTCAGCAATTGCCATCAATTCCTTGGCAGACATAAGTGTGGATCTCAGCAGATATATAAACCTTAAGTTAATCCTGGATTCGCTATGATATTTGTCCATTTTATGTCTGCAAGGAAAAGTACATTTACTAGATGTCAGATTATCCAGAGAATCTACAGGAATCAGTCCACCTAGCACCCATCACTTCTCAACTGGCTAAGTGACAGAAACACCCTCTCCCTCCAGAGTAGTATAGAGGAACTACAGTTAGACTCTGAAGGAATTATGAGGGAAACACTGAGGATGCTGAGCAAAGTTGTATAAGGTTTAGGTCAAGGGAAAAGAAGTATTTTTGTTAGGGAAGGAAAACATCACCAGCAACTACACAGACTTTGAGCACAGATCCCTGAGCCTGTATTTGCAAAAGGGAGAATTGTTCAGATTATTGCAATCACTGGATGATAGGCTCAGCAGGTTTTGCATTGTTACAAGAACTGTGGAGGAATATGAAATTTACATGCCTGAGATTTGAGTGCATGGATAAGAAAACATTTAGATTTTCTTTCAGTGGATGACATTTTCAGTGTGCTTACCTGTACAGCTTCTCTCTGATTCGATGAAGGTCTTTGGCTACTCTATAGTCTTCCTAATAGAGAGGCTTATGTATAGAAATGATGTGGTTTCTTGGGTCAAACACCAATGCCAATACGAAATGCTCTGAGTGCTTTCTAACGTGTTAGTCCGTATAATATATACCATGAGGACTGGGTCCAGATTGAGACAGATGTTTTAAGTTTATTTGTACTTTTTACATTGTGATAAGATTTTAAGATTTACACATAGTCTGGGTTCCATGCTTACTGATGTTAGATCTACGTTACATGAATGTAACACGACACATAGCTGATTGCAATGCCTACATACTGCATTGACTCCATTGTGCTGCAGCTGCAACTGAAGATTTATACTTTTTATAAAGGTTTATACCTTTATAGTGGAACTTCTGTGATGTTGTGATATCATTTAATTACTGGGATCTATGCAACAACATAACAAGAAATAATTGTTTAAACCAGGAAGAAATTACTAATTAGCACTGTTTTCATGCTTTTGAATAGGAGGTGCTGGGAATGATTCTACCACTGATTTCTTTTTGCTTCTCTACACGAATCCCTGTTTCATTAACAATCTCTCTTTTGTTTTGCATGATTATTGCTTTTACTATTTGATATATCCTGTCCATTTCTATACTATAGACCTGCCTTTTTGTTTATTCCTCCCCACCCCCTTTACTTGCTTATACAAACTTCCAACTTTTATTAAAGGATTTTAAAATTAAGTCCATTCTGTTTCCATAGATGCTGTCAGATTTCATGGGTATTTCTCACATTTCTGTGTTTATTGAGGCAGGGACTATAGCAGTCCACCGGAATATCAATGAAATTTCAGAGGTTATCCATAACTATGAGTATAACATCAGAAAGAAAATGTATTCTTTGTCATTGTAAATATCCTTTACCTTAATTTTCCTGCCAACTCAATTTCCTTTGAATTCAAAACACTAATTTGTTTGTGACTTTTATGTGAGAAGATTGCATACAATATGCCAATGCAAAACCAGACATTAGGTTATTGCAGAATGACAAAAGGGGCAAAAGGATGAATTCAAATACTTCTGAATGTGTCAGTAGCTGCATGGAACGTGGCGGTCGCTTTTAATGGATGAGAATCCTGCTCATTAACTGAAAATCTGGCAGGAATTTCATGTTGAATTAGGGCCATTCAGGCTTGCACAGTGATCAAAGATCCTGGGGACAGCTTCTGAGAGCTGCCAGTCAACTAGCAATTGCCAACTTTAATGAACATCAATGCCACCGGGAAGGGCACGGTTCCTACCGGTACAGCAGACAACTAAGGTTACTAGTTTCCAGGCCACAGGAGGAAAGTCCTGGATTGCGAGTCATGGGGCAGATTGGGTAAAGGAGTCAGCAGCAAGGGCAGGACTATGGTTTTCGGTGTGCCCTATTCTTCCCAATGCCAGGTCTCTTAAAGAAGGCATTGAGTGCCTTTGAAAGAGGGCATCCTCTGGCAGTCTGTGAGCGAAAGGGCCAAGGTTTGTTTGTTGTACTGCCTTTAAGGTGAGACCTTGTCACTATCCAGGATCAATAGCTGGGTCAGAGAGAGGCTGACTGAGGTCTAAGGGCAAGAAAGTAGTGATGAACCTTGTTTATTTGGGGAAAGTAAGCCAAACTGCTAATATTCTTGATCTGTATTAATGACCTCGGTTTGGATCTGCAAGGCACAATTTCAAGACTTCCAGATAACCAAAGACTTGGAAGGATTTTGAGGAGGAAGGTGATGGCCTTTAAGAAGGCATTTTCTGGATTAATAGTGCTGGAAGAGCACAGCAGTTCAGGCAGCATCGGTGCAGCAGTAAAATCGACGTTTCGGGCAAAAGCCCTTCATCAGGAATACAGGCAGAGAGCCTGAAGGGTGGAGAGATAAGCTAGAAGAGGGTGGGGGTGGGGAGAAAGTAGCATAGAGTACAATAGGTGAGTGGGGGAGGGGATGAAGGTGATAGGTTGGTGGGGGGGGGGGAGGGTGGAGTGGATAGGTGGAAAAGAAGATAGGCAGGTAGGACAAGTCATGGGGACAGTGCTGAGCTGGAAGTTTGGAACTGGGGTGAGGTGGGAGAAGTGGAAATGAGGAAACTGTTGAAGTCCACATTGATGCCCTGGGGTTGAAGTGTTCCGAGGCGGAAGATGAGGCGATCTTCCTCCAGGTGTCTGGTGGTGAGGGATCAGCGGTGAAGGAGGCCCAGGACCTCCATGTCCTCGGCAGAGTGGGAGGGAGAGTTGAAAGGTTGGGCCACAGGGCGGTGTGGTTGATTGGTGCGGGTGTCTCGGAGATGTTCCCTAAAGCGCTCTGCTAAGAGGCGTCCAGTCTCCCCAATGTAGAGGAGACCGCATCAGGAGCAACGGATACAATAAATGATATTAGTGGATGTGCAGGTAAAACTTTGATGGATGTGGAAGGCTCCTTTAGGGCCTTGGATGGAGGTGAGGGAGGAGGTGTGGGCACAGGTTTTACAGTTCCTGCGGTGGCAGGGGAAGGTGCCAGGATGGGAGAGTGGGTTGTAGGGGGGCGTGGACGGGGCAGTGTGGGGTTCCTGGACTATGAGGTTGGAAGCTGTGGGTGGGAGATCTCCTGAGGTGATGAGGTTCTGTATGGTTTGAGAGATGATGGTTTGGTGATGGGGGGTGGGGTTATGATCGAGGGGGCGGTAGGAAGAGGTGTCCTCGAGTTGGCGTTTTGGCTTCAGCTGTGTAGAGGTCAGTGTGCCAGACTATCTCAGGAGATCTCCAACCCACAGCTTCCAACCTGATAGTCCGGGAACCCCGCACTGCCCGGTTCTACCTCCTTCCCAAGATCCACAAGCCTGACCACCCTGGCCGACCCATTGTCTCAGCATGCTCCTGCCCCACTGAACACAGTTTTACCTACCTTGACACTGTCCTATCCTCCCTAGTGCAGGAACTCCCCACATACGTTCGAGACACCACCCACGCCCTCCACCTCCTCCAAGACTTCCATTTCCCCGGCCACCAATCCCTCATCTTCACCATGGATATCCAATCCCTCTATACCTTCATCAGCCATGACGAGGGCCTCCAAGCCCTCTGTTTTTTCCTCTCCCGATGTCCCCAACAGTACCCTTCCACCGACACTCTCATTCATTTGGTCAAACTGGTCCTCCACGAATCTTCCCACTTCCTCCAGACCAAAGGGGTAGCCATGGGCACACGTATGGGCCCCAGCTATGCCTGTCTCTTTGTTGGCTACGTAGAAAAGTCCATCTTCCGTAATTACACCGGCACCAATCACCTCTTCCTCCGCTACATTGATGACTGCATTGGCGCCACCTCATGCTCCCGCGAGGAGGTTGAGCAATTCATCAACTTCACCAACACATTCCACCCTGACTTTAAATTTACCTGGACCATCTCTGACACCTCCCTCCCCTTCCTGGACCTCTCCATCTCCATTAATGACGACCGACTTGACACTGACGTTTTTTACAAACCCACCGACTCCCACAGCTACCTGGATTACACCTCTTCCCACCCTACCTCCTGCAAAAATGCCATCCCGTATTCCCAATTCCTCTGCCTCCGCCGTATCTGCTCCCAGGAGGACCAGTTCCACCACAGAACACACCAGATGGCCTCCTTCTTTAGAGACCACAATTTTCCTTCCCACATGGTTCGAGATGCCCTCCAACACATCTCGTCCACATCCCGCACCTCCGCCCTCAGACAACCACCCCTCCAACCATAACAAGGACAGAACGCCCCTGGTGCTCACCTTACACCCTACCAACCTTCGCATAAACCAAATCATCCGCCGACATTTCTGCCACCTCCAAAAAGACCCCACCACCAGGGATATATTTCCCTCCCCACCCCTTTCTGCCTTCCGCAAAGACCGTTCCCTCCGTGACTACCTAGTCAGGTCCACACCCCCTACAACCCACCCTCCCATCCTGGCACCTTCCCCTGCCACTGCAGGAATTGCAAAACCAGCGCCCACACCTCCTCCCTCACCTCCATTCAAGGCCCTAAAGGAGCCTTCCACATCCATCAAAGTTTTACCTGCACATCCACTAATATCATTTATTGTATCCGTTGCTCCTGATGCGGTCTCCTCTACATTGGGGAGACTGGATGCCTCTTAGCAGAGCGCTTTAGGGAACATCTCCGAGACACCCGCACCAATCAACCACACCGCCCTGTGGCCCAACCTTTCAACTCTCCCTCTCACTCTGCCGAGGACATGGAGGTCCTAGGCCTCCTTCACCATCGCTCCCTCACCACCAGACGCCTGGAGGAAGATCACCTCATCTTCCGCCTCGGAACACTTCAACCCCAGGGCATCAATGTGGACTTCAACAGTTTCCTCATTTCCACTTCTCCCACCTCACCCCAGTTCCAAACTTCCAGCTCAGCACTGTCCCCATGACTTGTCCTACCTGCCTATCTTCTTTTCCACCTATCCACTCCACCCTCCCCCCCCACCGACCTATCATCTTCATCCCCTCCCCCACTCACCTATTGTACTCTATGCTACTTTCTCCCACCCCCACTCTCTTCTAGTTTATCTCTCCACCCTTCAGGCTCTCTGCCTGTATTCCTGATGAAGGGCTTTTGCCCGAAACGTCGATTTTACTGCTGCACCGATGCTGCCTGAACTGCTGTGCTCTTCCAGCACCATTAATCCAGAATCTGGTTTCCAGCATCTGCAGTCATTGTTTTTACCCGTTAAGAAGGCATTGACAGGCTGGTGGAATGGGCACACACATGGCAGATGCAATTTAATGTGTGATATGTTCCATTTATATAGCAGAATGAGAAGAGGTACTATTTAATAAAGGATAAAACACTAAAGTGGGTGCTGGAGCACATGGAGAGTGCAGGTATATATGCCAAATTTTTGAATGTGGCTGGACAGTTTCAGAGAGAAGTTAAAAAGGCATATAGGATCGTTGGAAAATGTCCCTCATCGCTGGAACAATTTTTGTAAATCTTTTCTGCACTCTCTCTAAAGTCCTTCTAAACGGTGTTATCCAGAATTGGTCACAATATTTCAGCTGATGTTGAAGCAGAATTTTCTAAAGGTTGATAATAACTTCCTTGCTTTTGTATTCTATGCAACTGTTTATAAGGCCCATGATCCTTAATTTTTAACCACTTTCTCAAGCAATCCTTACACTCATCATTTTTTAAAAACAGATGATATACTGCTTGATCCACAAAAACTTTAAAAATGTGACAATTTGTGTCTGCGTTCCTCAAAAATAGCTCATTCTGAAGACCCTGCTCGAACTTGCAAAATAAATAGAGTTATTGTGATATCATCATCTTAACCTGGCAGCGTAGCTAGTTTTGTGAATGCATTATCTTCAGTGCAGGACTCTTTTAGACTAGCATCAAACATCAGTTGATGTAACTTGTGCATATAACTCTGCATTTTTGTTGCAGGCTTGGCAGATTTCAGTCAGTTTGCAGACTGATGGAATAAACCGAAAGCATAGGACAATGTGTTCATAATTTGCACAGACCCATTCCCCTGGTTTATTTGTACAGACCTCATTGATATATATCCCGGTTACATTATCATTGCTTCCCATTCACTTGAATAATTAAGTAAAAAGCCTGTTTGCATGCTACCATATAAAATAAGCATTCCCAAGTGTGTTAAGTCACTGCTTTACCACAGTCTGTTTCAAGTATTTATGACTTTGCAGTCTGCATTCTTAGTGCCAATATTTTAGTGTGTCTGTCAGTTGACCTTTTTTTACTTGTAGATTGTACTCTGATGGTTTCCTGTCCAGAGTATGCTCTTCATATTGACACAGTCAGCGAATGGGTCTGTGACTGGTAAATGACAATTCTTTTTAAACATAACGGTATTATGCCTGCATTCGGGTCAACTGCTGAATGTGCAGGAAAAGATACATAAAGCCAATATGAAAGAAAAATATCTGGCTATCCTAGACTCTAAAGCTTGCAAGACTTATTTTATGCCTCAAACAGCCGAGTTAATCAGACAGGTTTGAAGAGCTGAGCTTCTTCACTTAAAAGAAGCATAGATGCAGGGTGATTTAATCGAGGTTTATGAGATGACATAAGAACTAGATAATATCTGTTCAGACAACTCGTTTTAACTACATAGTTAAGAGAGGACCTTGGGGCACACTTCCAAGTTAACAAGGGCAAATCTAGTTAGATGTTGGAAATCCTTTATTCCCAGAGAATAGTTGAACTGTGAAAAATTCCATCAAGCTCTGATTGCTGATTTACTGAATTCCTTCAAGGATAAGGCTTGGACCTGTTCTTGTCTGGTTTGGAAGTCTCTTCATACAAGAGTTAAGTCTCTAGTAGCTTAATGATGAATCAGAACAGTTCTTGCACAAGTTGCAGAAGGGAGGCAAAAAGCTCTTTCCTCTAATTGGTCTGTGTCTTTAATCTGGTTGCTCACCTCTCTCCAGAGGGTATATGGTGATTAGACGCCTAATGACCCGTTGTCTATTGACTAATACCTTACTTATTATTAGTCAAGCTGATTAAAAATGAGCAAAATGACAAACAGATTAGGAGGATTAACACAGAAGCAGAATACTGCAAATGGTGCGAAATTAATTTTGGGATGTGGCAAAAGGATTTACTTGAGACAGAGTGGATCCATTTCATGAGAGACTGACACCAGATTTGGGAAAGCAGGGAACCAGAGCACTAGAATAGGCTGAAACTGTACCAGGCTGGGACTGAAAATCTATCCTGGAGAGGATAACGAGAGCTGTTAATAAGACTTCACACTAATTATATGGAGAGGTGGTAAAAGCTAGGAATCACGTAAATCTAACAATAACATTGTCAGGAAAAGGGAGTAATAGAAAAACTAAAAGAAGGGATTAGGATGACACAAATGGTCAGAGACTAAACAAAGTCATTGAGCCTAAACTTGAAATAAATGCCTGAAACAAAGAGAGTAGAACGGTAAAAAAGAAATTGCAATTAGATTAGATTACAGTGTGGAAACAGGCCCTTCGGCCCAACAAGTCCACACCGACCCGCCGAAGCGAAACCCACCCATACCCCTACATTTACCCCTTACTTAAGACTACGGGCAATTTAGTATGGCTAATTCACCTGACCCTGCACATCTTTGGACTTTGGGAGGAAACCGGAGCACCCGGAGGAAACCCACGCAGGCACGGGGAGAACGTGCAAACTCCACACAGTCAGTCGCCTAAGGCGGGAATTGAACCCGGGTCTCTGGCGCTGTGAGGCAGCAGTGCTAACCACTCTACCACCGTGCCGCCCACAATTGTTTCGACAATGCATTCTGCAACCGAAGTTGGATGAACTGGATGCAGTAAGTAAGGATCTGGATATGTACAGATGACTGAAATATAGCGACAGATGGAACAGGATTAGAAACTATATGCAATCAAACATAATACATTTCGGAAGGAAAGGTGAAGGTGAAATGGATTTTCCAGTTAAATAATGACATAATGGCAGTAAGGGAAAAGAAATGAATGTTAATAACTGTAAAATAGATGCAGGATGCTGATGAATTGTGCTAGAAGTTAAGAGATCCATTATACTTGCAGTGTTACATGATGTACCATCAAAAACTGGAAAGGAAATAAAGGAAGGAAAGTGTGGAAGATTGATTGATAGGCATAAAATAGTAATCAAGGGCAATTTCAAATATCCAGGAATGAACTAACAGAAAGTAATATTGAAAGGAGAAAAGAGAATGGAGTTTTTAAACTGTTTACGCAGGACTCCTTCCTCAATCAGTACACATGAAATCCCAAAAGAAACAAAATCCCTGTGAATGTTATATATTGAACCAAAATAGAGATGGCAACTAACCTCGAGAAACCAAACATAAAATAACAAATAGTCAGAATGGAGTACAGAAGGGAAAATCTTTGATTCTTTTTAATAGGAAGTAACCGAAAAAGTTACAATGTTACTGGAGTAGATATCATTTGTCTGGATTTAGAAAACAGCATTCAATAAAGGTGCCAAATAATAGCCATAACAATAAATGAAAAACATCAAAGACTAAAGTCAGGGGATAAATGGAAGAATGGATTGCCGGTGGCTTCAAGATAGAAGCTGGCGGTCAACGTAAAGGGAAATTATTTATAATGGCAGCAGAAGATGGGAAATGGTGCGCTGGAAGGTGAGGATCAGTGCTTGGATTATTGCTGTTTGCAAGTTATATGAACAATTTCAACTTTGGAGTTAAAAACACAATTTTGAAATTTGTGGGTGACCAACACTGAGAAGGACTACAACAGATTGCAGGAAAACATTAATAGATGTGCAGAATGAAGAAATAATTTGGGAAATAAAATTTAACATAGATAAATGCCAGTAACTTTTATAGAAAGAATAGCATGATCAGTTATAACTTGGAAAGTAGGTGGGGTCTAAGCGGAATAGAGGATCAAAGGAAACTGGGAATGCACTGAACCAACCTGTAAAAGTTGCAAATATAGGTTAGATGATAGGAAGCCCTTTATTTCCAGAGAATAGTTGAACTGTGAAAAATTCCATCAGGGTCTGATTGCTGATTTACTAAGTTCCTTCAAGGATGAGGCTTGGAACTTGTCTGGCTTGGAAGCCACTTCATACAAGAGTTAAGTGTCTAGTAGCATTAGTTATGATCAGAACAGTTTCTGGACAAGTTGCAGAAGGGAAACAAAGCTTTTTCCTCTAATTGGTCTGTAACTTTAATCTGGTTGCTCACCTCTCCCTTGAGGGCATATTGTGGTCAGAGGCCTAACAACATGATGAGAATACTGAGGCACAAATAAGTAGAATGGATGGCTTTGAGGTATGTAGAGAAGAGGTGTTGGAAATCCTGGAAAAGGTGAAAATAGATAAGTCCCCTGGGCCTGATGGCATTTATCCTAGGATTCTCTGGGAAGCAAGGGAGGAGATTGCAGAGCCATTGGCCTTGATTTTTATGTCCTCTTTGTCTACAGGAGTAGTCCCAGAAGACTGGAGGATAGCAAATGTGGTTCCCTTGTTCAAAAAGGGGAGTAGGGATAGCCCTAGTAACTATAGGCCGGTGAGTCTCACTTCTGTTGTGGGCAAAGTCTTAGAGAGAATTGTAAGGGATAGGATTTATGCACATCTGGATAGGAATAATGTGATCAAGGATAGTCAGCATGGTTTTGTGAAGGGCAAGTCGTGCCTCACAAACCTTATTGAATTCTTTGAAAAGGTGACGAAGGAGGTTGATGAGGGGAAAGTGGTAGATGTGGTATATATGGATTTTAGTAAGGCGTTTGATAAGGTTCCCCATGGTAGGCTACTGCAGAAAATACGGAGATATGGCATTGAGGGTGAGTTGGAGGTTTGGATTAGGAATTGGCTGGATGGAAGAAGACAGAGGGTAGTAGTTGATGGCAAAGTTTCTTCATGGAGTGCCGTCACTAGCGGTGTTCCGCAAGGATCTGTTTTGGGACCATTGCTGTTTGTCATTTTTATAAATGACCTGGAAGAGGGGTTAGAAGGTTGGGTGAGCAAGTTTGCGGATGATACGAAAGTCGGAGGAGTTGTTGACAGTGAGGAAGCATGTGGCAGGTTACAGCAGGATATAGAGAAGCTGCAGAGCTGGGCAGAAAGGTGGCAGATGGAATTCAATGTAGCTAAGTGCGAGGTGATTCACTTTGGGAAGAATAACAAAAAGATGGGGTACTGGGCTAATGGTCGGATACTTGGTAGTGTGGATGAGCAGAGGGATCTTGGTGTCCATGTACACAGATCTCTGAAAGTTGCCACCCAGGTAAATAGTGCGGTGAGGAAGGCATATGGCGTACTGGCTTTTATTGGTAGAGGAATTGAGTTCCGGAGTCCTGAGGTCATGATGCAGTTGTATAAGACTCTGGTACGGCCGCATCTGGAATATTGTGTGCAGTTTTGGTCGCCATACTATAGGAAGGATGTGGAGGCATTGGAACGGGTGCAGAGGAGGTTTACCAGGATGTTGCCTGGTATGGAAGGAAAATCGTATGAGGAAAGACTGAGGCACTTGGGGCTGTTTTCACTAGAGAAAAGAAGGTTTAGGGGTGACTTGATTGAGGTGTACAAGATGATTAGGGGGTTAGATAGGGTCGACAGTATGAACCTTTTCCCGCGTATTGAGTCGGGTATTACAAGGGGGCATAGCTTTAAATTAAGGGGGGGTAGATATAGGACTGATGTTAGGGGTAGGTTCTTCACTCAGCGAGTCGTTAGTTCATGGAATGCCCTGCCAGTAACAGTGGTGGACTCTCCCTCTTTATGGGCATTTAAGAGGGCATTGGATAGGTATATGGAGGATAGTGGGTTAGTGTAGTTTAGGTGGGCTTGGATCGGCGCAACATCGAGGGCCCAAGGGCCTGTACTGCGCTGTATTGTTCTATGTTCTATGTTCTAACATGTTATCTATTGAATAATACTTTACTTATTATTACTCAAGCCGGTTAAAAATTAGCATAATGACAAACAGATTAGGAGGATTAACACAGAAGCAGAATACTGCAAATGATGCAAAATGAAATTTGAGATGTGGCTAAAGGGTTAACTTGGGACAGAGGGGATCTGTTTCATGAGAGACTGACAACAGAATTGGGAAAGCAGAGAACCAAATCATTGGTATCAGCTGGACTTATACCAGGCTGGGGTTGAAGATATATCCTGGAAAAGATAACGATGGCTGTTAATAAGACTTCAAACTAATACTCTGGAGAGCCAGGAATGGCTAGAAATCATATAATCACGACAGGTTGGCAATGACAAAACAAGGCAATATGTTTTATTTCTTTGGACTGAGATAGCTGTCCTCCAAACAACAGAAATATCTTGTGTTAGGTTTGACTCCAACCAGTAAAGGACTTTTCCCCCCCAGTCTCCATTGACTCCAGTTTTGTTCGGACTCCTGGATGGCACACTCAGTCAAATTCTGCCCTGATATCAAGCGCTGTCGATATAAACCTAAAATTTGCTGTGTTAGCTGAAATGAGGCTGCACGAAATTAAATGAAATGAGAAGGAGAACTCATATGAAGCCTGGTGATGACCGAAATAATTAGAAAGATCACTCAGTTTAAAGTGTTTCTGTGTTTTGCTGAAGGAATGTAATTGTTCACATCAAGTATTGTGACTCAACAGTAATGGACTGAACTTCTCCATAACCGATTAGCAAGGTTAGATCTCATGGAATACAGGGAGAACTAGCTATTTGGATACAGAACTGGCTCAAAGGTAGAAGACAGAGGGTGGTGGTGGAGGATTGTTTTTCAGACTGGAGGCCTGTGACCAGTGGAGTGCCACAAGGATCGGTGCTGGGCCCTCTACTTTATGTCATTTACATAAATGATTTGGATGCGAGCATAAGAGGTACAGTTCGTAAGTTTGCAGATGACACCAAAATTGGAGGTGTAGTGGACAGCGAAGAGGGTTACCTCAGATTACAACAGGATCTGGACCAGATGGGCCAATGGGCTGAGAAGTGGCAGATGGAGTTTAATTCAGATAAATGCGAGGTGCTGCATTTTGGGAAAGCCAATCTTAGGAGGACTTATACACTTAATGGTAAGGTCCTAGGGAGTGTTGCTGAACAAAGAGACCTTGGAGTGCAGATTCATAGCTCCTTGAAAGTGGAGTCGCAGGTAGATAGGATAGTGAGGAAGGCGTTTGGTATGCTTTCCTTTATTGGTCAGAGTATTGAGTACAGGTGTTGGGAAGTCATATTGCGGCTGTACAGGACATTGGTTAGGCCACTGTTGGAATATTGCATGCAATTCTGGTCTCCTTCCCATTGGAAAGATGTTGTGAAACTTGAAAGGGTTCAGAAAAGATTTACAAGGATGTTGCCAGGGTTGGAGGATCTGAGCTACAGGGAGAGGCTGAACATGCTGGGCCTGTTTTCCCTGGAGTGTTGGAGGCTGAGGGGTGACCTTATAGAGGTTGACAAAATTTTGAGGAGCATGGATAGGATAAATAGACAAAGTCTTTTCCCTGGGGTCAGGGAGTCCAGAACTAGAGGGCATAGGTTTAGGGTGAGAGGGGAAAGATATAAAAGAGACCTAAGGGGCAACTTTTTCACACAGAGGGTGGTACGTGTATGGAATGAGCTGCCAGAGGATGTGGTGGAGGCTGGTACAATTGCAACATTTAAGAGGCATTTGGATGGGTATGTGAATAGGAAGGGTTTGGAGGGATATGGGCCGGGTGTTGGCAGGTGAGATAGATTGGGTTGGGATATCTGGTCGGCATGGACGGGTTGGACCAAAGGGTCTGTTTCCATGCTGTACATCTCTATGACTCTATGTCTCTAAAAGCTGAAATTTTGCTTAAAACAAACACAGTGAATCCGATGTCTTATCAGCTGAATTTCTGATTGTGGTAGAACTGTGCTGTGTAAATATCATACGTTGATTGGATGATGCAAAAGTGGTGAAGTGTGTGTGCAAGCTGAAGCTGGGATCAGAGTTCACTAAAAGCAAGAGATTAGCCTCTTTCCAAGGAGATACAAGCAAGTTATAATAGTTCAAACCATTGCAGACAACATGACACATTTGTGATGGTTGCCAGTGATTATTCGCTGGAGACTGGACAGTGTCAAAACTTTGAACGTACAGGTTCTTTGTATGAAAGAAGGAATTAAAACTCTTGCCTCACCACACAGTTAATCAAGGGACAGAGAGTCAACTGATCAATGGCTGGAAGTTGAGAAGGAGTAGGCTGATCATCTGTTCTGGTTTGATCTTCAGACAAGTCTATGTAGCAAGGTTCACTTGTGATTGCAAGTATTGTACGGGTAAGATTTTGCAGTTTGTTTGGCATGTATTTTTCTTTAATAAAGAACATTTGATATTTCCATTGATTGAATATCAATAACCCAAGGCTATTCTATGTAAACCTGACATACCACGGGAAGTGAGAATAAAAGCTTACAGGGAGTCACTCTCGAGTCTGGAGTTCAGCTGATTTGTCCATATGTGGTCCAATACGCTATTAAGGTTCAGAGCTGAATGGCCCTTAATGGAACACAAACTGAAAATTATTGAGAAGAATAACATTGAACATCCATGGCTTGATAGTTCTACAGATGACCCTTCCAATTTGCTGATGATTGAGAGTAGACTGATAGAGTGATAAATAGCTTTGCTAGATTTGTCCTGTGTTTTGTGTACTAGGTGTAGCTGGGAAATTTTCCATATTGTCACAAAGAAGCCTGCTTTATAACTATACTGGAACAGCTCGGCAAGAAACAAGGTTAGTTCTGGGACACGTCTTCAGAACTATTGCTAGAATGTTGTCAGGGTGCATAACTCTTGTAGTATTCATTGCCTTCAGCCATTTTTGATGTCACATAATTTAATTGGCTGAAGACTAGCATCTGTAATGCTGGGGACCTCTGTTGGAGGCTGAGATGAATCGTCCATCTGATATTTCTAGCAGAAGACAAATGCAAATGCTTTGACCTTGTCTTTAGCCCTGATATGCTAGCTCCCCCAGCATTGAGAATGGGAATATTTGTGGAGTCTTCTCCTCCCCTTGTTAGTTGTTTAACCGTCCACCACCTTCAACAACTGGATATAATAGGGCTACAGAGCTTGAATATGATCTGTGGGGGTGTGGAATGGCTCAGTCCACTCTATTGCATACAGTTTTCACTGTTTAGCATGCAAGCTGTCATGTGTTGATGCTTCATTTTCGCGTAAGCTTTGTGCTGCTCCTGACATGCCTTTCTGCACTTGTCATTAAATCAGGGTTGATCCACTTGTTTAATGATAATGCTGGAGTGGGGGATATGCTGGGCCATGAGGATGAATACTATGTGTGAGTACAATTCTTTTGCTGCTGATGACCAAGGGTGTCCCAGTTTTGAGTTACTAGATCTGGCCAAAGTCCTTCTCATGTAAGTTTAAAAATCACACAACACCAGGTTATAGTCCAACAGGTTTATTTGGAAGCACAAGCTCTCGGAGCACAGCCACACTCACCTGATGAATGAGCAGTGCTCTGAAAGCTCGTGCTTCCAAATAAACTTATTGGACTATAATCTGGTGTTGTTTGATTTTTAACTTTGTCCACCCCAGTCCAACATCAGCTCCTCCACCTCATTTAAGATGTTTACCCAATAACACAATGGAGAGTATCCTCAATGTGAAGATGGGGTTTCATCTCCATACAGACTGTATAGTGGTCACTCATGAACAGAATAATCTGTGACTGGTAAATTGGGGAGGACGAGGTCAAAGTTTTTTTCCTCACTTGTTCCATTACCATCGGCCACAGACAATATCTGGCAACTTTGCCCTTTAGGATCAACTGGGTCAGTCAGTTATGGTCTTACATTGAGATGAAGTACATTCTGAGCATGTGCCACCCTCAGTGTTTCCTCCAAATGCTGTTCAACTTGGAGGAGCATTGGCTCATCAGTCAAGTATAGAGAGAGGAATGGGGTGGTGATGGGAATGGGAGGTTGTAATTATAAGGAGGTTTCATTATCCATGCTTGACCTGGTGCCATGAGCTTTCTGGGGGTCAAATAGTCTCATTCTGTGCCACATTTCCTATGCAATCGTATGTAATATAACAGTTGGAGAGCATGTTATTAATAGTGATACATAAGAATATTAGTCTGGAGTGGGCTCAGAAGAGATTTACCAGGATGTTGCTGGGTACAGAATGTTTGAGTTATAAAGAAAGACTGGATAGGCTGGGATTTTTTCACTGGAGCGTAAGAGGTTGAGAGTTGAGCCTATAGTAGTTTATAAAATAATGAGGGTTTCAGATAGGTTTAATGGGAATTGTCTTTTCCCTAGGATGGAGAACTTCAAGACTAAGGGGCACATTTTTAAGGTGAGAGGAGACAGATTTAAAAAAAGACATGACGGCAAATCTTTGACACAGTGTGGGGAATGAACTTCCTGAGGAAGTGGCGGATGTGGATACAATTACAGTGGTTAAGAGAAATTTGGATAAGTGCATGAATAGGAAACATTTGGAGGGATATGGGACAGGAGCAGGCAGTGGGACTAGTTTAGTTTGGAATTATGTTTGGCATGGACTGGTTGGATGGAAGGGTCTGTTTCCATGCTGTATGACTCTATGACTCTATAACATAAAAATTGGAAACCAGAGCATGTCCACTGGCCTCTCAAGCCTCCTCTGGAATTTGATAGGACAATGGCTAATCTGATTGCAGACTGAACTCCACTTCCCTGCATGGCCCACCATAGCCCATGATTACCATTTTTAATTAAAAATCAAGCTCAGGATATACAATCAATGACCCCTATGTCCACTGTACTCAGGGGAAAAGAATTCCACAAACTAACAACCCTGTGAGAGGAAGATGATCCTTTCCATCGCATTCCTCAATGGGAAACCAGTAATTTTTTTTAACAGTTTCCACCTTTTCAAGACTCTTCTGCAAGAGGAAACATCCACCTCATCAAATACTCCCTGGATTTTCCATTCTTCTAAACTCCACAAATATATTCTCTACCTGCTCAACCATTCGTCATGATGTGGAGGTGCCGCTGTTGGAAGTCGCATGACACCAGGTTATAGTCCAACAGATTCACTTGAAATCTCAAGCTTTTTGAGCGCTGCTCTGTTGTCTTTGTGAAGTCTTCACCTGACGAAGGAGCATTGCTCCGAAAACCTGTGATTTCAAATAAACCTGTCGACCTGGTGTCATGTGATTTCTAACCTTTCTTCAGATAGCCCCTGCACACCATGAATTCTCTCTCAACTTCTAGTGCAATTACATAATTTCTTAGGTTAACAACTTGCCATACACCGGACAGCTGTTTCAAAATCACAAATGTCTAGCAGTATGAAGCTGGAGAAAATGATTTCTCTTGTTAATAAAGTAAGAATTCCAATAAAGGATAAAAAGTTGGGAATCCAAAATAAAATACAAGAAATCAAATTATTCAGTGAAGAATGAAATGGTCTTCTCTGTCAGAAATATGCAAACATGCTGTGCATTTTCAGCATTTTCTGTTAGTAATTATTTTGCATAATGCACAAAGTTGCATTCTAATTGTGCATGACACAGAACTTTGCAATCTATATCTGCTGGTCTGAGGCCTTTAACTTGGCCTGCAAAAGACATTAAGAATGTCTATACATGGGTTATTGCCACTGGGTATTTTTAGAAACATCTTACACCTCAGTGTAAAGCTGTTAAGTATTCCACTCGGTTTAAAGTAGTGATGTCAGTGATGTTTATGTAGCTTATGGTGACTGTTTGTCACATGTGACAATTTTATTGCACGAGCGTGCTTCTATACTTTTCACTTTGTCCAGCAAATGGAACAATCTGTCAAATGAGCTCCCGATTCATTTGAAATGATGATTTGTCTTTAGGGCCTTGAACCCAGCTTCCCTTTCATTATCTGGCTGGCTTTCAAACAGCAACTTCACTTCCTTAACTCAACATCCAAATTAGAGAATATCGCAGTGGAGAAAAATCTATACAAGGTTTGCCAACGGCCAAGTGAGAGAACTCAGCAATGATGCTAAATCTCTGTGACAGGTCTCAAAATGAAATGTCACTTACTCACCCAGACCTTATGGAATGATGACCTCACGCACCCAGTTATGAGCCTCTAGGTTTAGCTTTCACACTTCCCTGAACCTAAGTTTAATCAGTTCTTAATCAGTCCAGATTCCTGGAAGAATTTTGTAGGGTATAAGGGATATGTGCCAACTATAGAATCAGACCTCAGGATGAAGCAGTATTGTTTTCTGTTTAATATGTGCATGATTGTGAGTAGAAATTTAATACAGAGAAAAAGCAAAATTCCATGTGATTTACAAGGTTGAAATTTTAGGAGGAAAAAGTGAGCAGAACCTTGTTGAGGACAAAGTTCACTGAATAAAAAAAGCAAACTATATTGAATAAAAGTATTCATAAACATAATGACTTTCATGTGTCAGCATTTACGGTGAAAATAATGGCTCAGCAAATGACACTCACCATTATTTATTGCTAAATGGCACAGTACTTTCAGGTGAAGAGCCAATGCAAGGTTAAAAATTAAAATCCAAACATTCTACCTATGTTGCACCGCTATGGTGTTAGCATTGAAAAACGTAACTCAACCTTCACCTCCTTTCTTTCTGAACTTGTTGCACTTGCCTAAGCTTTGCTCACGAAATAACCACAGAAAGTTAAGAGATGTCATTCAAATATCCCCTTAACACCGTGATAAGTTCTAATATGAATTAAGCTCTTCAACACCAAAACAAATATTAAAAATGAAGCATTTAATTCATCCAGATTGTGATTTTGAATTCAGATTCCTAATTTTCTGTTTTTCTTGTCCCTCTTAATTTTATCGTTTGCTCCGTCTCTTTATTTTTTCTGCATCAGATTTGACACAGAATTTTTCTCCTTTTAATTCTGAGTCATTCCTGTGGTTATTTCCCAACCTTTAATTCTTGATGGTTAAGAGAATACTTTGTTAGTTTATCCTATTCATTCAGGATCCTGATGACACTCTCTCACTGTTATGCTATGAGTTTATACTTACAACAATATTCTAGTCAAGAGTACAGTGGAAACTCCAACTAATGGCAGACCCCTTGTTACAGAAAACTCTACTTTTTATCTTTGGTTAAAAAATTTAGTTTTTATATCGATGTAGATGTATCGGCCATATTATCTAGGGGCCTTTGTCCACCTGTGAGGATGATGTCTGTCGGTTCGGGGACGCCTGGGAGGAAAAATAAATATAGCTCTACTCAGTATTGCGCCCACTGATGGGGAGCTACGATGAGAGTGTGTTTAGTGTTGTAACTTTATTGAATGTAAATTAAGTTATCTTGTCATGACTTGGTCTAATTTTATTTGGAATGTTTAGTTATTTATTTACTTTTTCGTTTTTGTTTGTTATCTACCGTACGGTAGTTTCTTTTTTATACATAGAGCTTTCTTTTTTTTATAAATATCCTCTTTTGTGTTTTGGTAGTTTGTAGAGTAGATTAGTAGCCTGTTTTCATTATTTATATTGTTGGTGCTATTATTTTGTAAAGTTGTTACACTATTTTTGTACTAGTTTTGTAATTTTGTAAAAAGACCCCAAAACTTTTTTTTTCAATAAAATATTTACAAAAAAAAATGTAGTTTTGCTTAGACTCAGCCTCATTTTAATTCTACCACTTAAAAATGCTCATGTGCACATCTCAGAGCAGTTGAATTTCTTGGTGCAATATTAAGAGAACAATTTGCGTTAACAATTAAAATATAATTCTGTTTTTAGTCACTGAAAAACTGGAATCGTGTTGGCACCTGACTCCTACCTGCCTAACTTCTTTTCCACCTATCTACTGCACCCTACTCCCTGACCTATCACCTTCATCCCCTCCCCCACTCACCTATTGTACTCTATGCTACTTTCTCCCCACCCCCACCCTCCTCTAGCTTATTTCTCCATGCCTCAGGTCTCTGCCTTTATTCCTGATGAAGGGCTTTTGCCCGAAACGTCGATTTTACTGCTCCTCGGATGCTGCCTGAACTGCTGTGCTCTTCCAGCACCACTAATCCAGAATCTGATTTCCAGCATCTGCAGTCATTGTTTTTATCTCAAAATTGGTATTGTTAACACATAACTGAGTTCACTGAAAAGTAGACATCAAAACTTAGCTGAATAAATCCAGTAAGCTGCAATTGCTAATTTGATGTCTTAGTGGAGCTCACCATTCTGAAGATCAGCATGCAGAATTGGTTTGGATGCAGGTGAGGAATAGTAGGGGCAAGGTTTTACTAGTAAGAGTAGTTTGCAGACCCCCTAACAGTAAACACAGTGAAGGGCAAAGTATATACGAAGACATATTGCATGCTTTTGGTAAAGGAATCACAATAATTGTTGGTGATTTTAACCAGTATGTAAACTGGAAATATCAAACTGGCAATGATAACTTGATTAAGGAGTTCATAGAATGCTTTATGTATGGTTTGTTAGAGCAGCACATTCTAGAATCAACCGGACAGCAGGTTGTACTAGACTTTCTATTATGTAATATCACAGGAATAATTAAGAATGAATAACAAGAATGGGTTGAAGACTGGTATTTTAAACTTAAGTGAGGACACCTGTGTGGGGATAAAAGTTGAGCTGGCTGAAATGAACTGGGACAATAGGGTTTGGATGGATAGAGAAGCAGCAGAAGACATTTAAGGGGATATTTTGGAATGCTAACAATAACTATATTCATACTGTAAAGGAAAAAATCAAAGCGATCAATCCATCATCTTTGGTTAACTAAAGAAATTAAGGAAAGCAACAAGCTTATGAAAAGGTGTGCAAATTGTGCAAAGATGAATGACTGGTCAGATGGTTGAACAGAATATAAAGAATAGCAGAGAATGACAGAAAAGTAAATTAATTATAAGAACATTGTAAGAGGAATCAAACTAGAAATGTTAAAACAGAGAGCAAAAGTTTCTACAGGTACTTTAAAAGTAGAATTAGTAAAGTCCTCTAGAGGGGGAGAATTGGGAGTTAATAGCAGATAGTAAGGAAACCTTCACAAACCTTCACAAACCTTGCAAAAAAAGTAAGGAAATTAGGGATGGGGGAAACAAGTATTTTGTTTCTGTTTTCACTGTACAGGACACAAAAGAAATCATGTTATAGTTGTGGATCAGGAGATAGAAAGGAGAGGAACTTGGTGAAATTATAATCACTGGGGTAGAAGAATTGAGGAAACTAATGCAATTGCAGGCTAACAAATCCCTTAGTCCTGATGGAATTCATCCTAGAATCTTAAAAGAGATTGCTGTTGAAATACTGCATGTATTATTAATTTTGTAAAATTTGTTAGATTCTGGAAAGATTCCATCAGACAGGAAAGTAGCAAACTGAGTTCTGAAGATGTCATATCAGTCTCAAAATATTAGATCTGTTTCTGTCTCCCCAGAAGCTGCCAAACCTGTTGGATTTCTCTGAGGTTTTATGTTTTAAGTTCGGATTTACAGCATCCATGATATTTTTCCTTTTAATAGATAGGAAAGTACACTATGAAGATGAAGTAAGAAGTATGATATATAATTTAATAATTGAATTTTAAATGCAAGGTAAATGGGAAAACACTTGAGTTTGAGAGATTGGTAAACAAACCCAAAATAATTACAATTCAAAGTGTGATCTGTGTTTACTCTGTGGGGTCACTGTTAGAAGTAGGAAAACATTAACAATTGACAGCTCATGTCCAAGTCATGATGTCTACAGTTGTCTTTAGAAGTGGTTTAAGTTACTTGTGTCATTCGTCAGATCAAAGAAAGTTTGTAAAGCAACTACTAAACAAGAAAGGAGATAGCAAGGACTGCAGATGCTAGAAGCCAAGAGTCAATAGATAGGGAACTGGAGAAGTAAACACAATGTAGGAACCTGGCTGAAATGTCCACTCTCCTGCTCCTCCGATGCTATCTGACCTGATGTGTTTCTCCAGCTCCACATCTACTTACTAAACAAAAAAGTTCTTCAAGGATCCATACAATTTTCAATCAAAGGACAAGTTTTGAATTGTAATTTACCCAGTGAAACTTCCTTTGAGACATTGCAGGTGTTCCTCATTTCCATAGAGATAGTTAGCCTTGGGGTACACTGTTGAATGGGAAGGCAGCTGTGTTTCTATGGGAAAGTGATAGTGGTATTATCATTAGACTGTTAACTCAGAGAACCAGGTAATGTTCTGGAGACCTGGGTTCAAATCCCACCATCGCAGATGGTGAAATTTGAATTCAATAAAACATTGTGGACTGTTGGCCTGGCCTACATATAACTCCAGATGCACAGCAATGTGTTAGCCTGTAAGCCCTCACAGGACTCTGCTGGGTTACGAACCAGTGACACTCACTTTGTGAGTGAACTGGGGGGTGGGGTGGAGTGGGGAATCTACTCCCAGTCAGAAAAGGAAGCATAGAAGCCATTAAGGAAACAGAGCGCTCCTGCCTTGGGGTCTCTCAGCTGGAGTTATGAGGAGTAGTCCAAATTCATGCAGAATCAGAGAGTCAGATTAGCCGAGTAGAGAATCAGCCGTAAAAAAAAATTTGCAGCGGGAAACAGTAAAGTGAGGAAAATTCCCGACTCCTTAAATCTGGCCTGGATTCAGATAGTAATTGTGTTCAAAGTTGGGTCTGCCATCCCCAGAAGCAATGCAGAGGCATCCACGGAGGGCTGGACAAAGACTAGAATCAGGGCTTTGTCTTTCCTGTAAAAAACTGTCTTGTGCCTTCATCCCTCACTACCTCAACTGCCCTCACATCCTCATGCCCTCATGCAACCACGCGTCATGAAACCACGTGTCATGCGCCTGTGCTGGGCTGAATGCACAGCAGCCTTATAAATATAGCGAGAGATGCCAATCTTTCCTGCTGAATGACACCCAGTATGATGTGGATAGAATCAGAATGAGGGATGCCCTAGGTGCAGGGTAGATAGGTGTGTATGATAAGATATGGAGAGAAATCCCATTGGGCTTCCTGGAAGGATCTCTCCAAAAGCAACATACACTTATCCAAAGAAAGGTAATCTCAACTCTAAGATGCCTAATGATGACGTCATTATAAAATAAATCTCTCATTGATAAAAACACATTAACTACATTCAACTTCTATCTGCTACTCATTTTCTTATAAAAATACACGTGCTTTTATATCTCAACATCAATGAATCTATGATTATTTGAAGTTGACAGGCATCCCTCTGTGATAATGATAGGTTGTACAATCAGACATGTGGTGCAACTTGCTTCAAGCATGCATCAACAGAGAGAGTGAAATTTTTGATATAAAATTGCAGGGAGTTCTTTTTTTTACATCTGAAGACTGGGAAGTTTGAATACTTTAATAGAGTTATATTTCCATGTGTATTTAATTACTTTGACTGCTTGACAGACACAATGAGGCAAGCAAACATGCACTCATCTCTACTTTGAACATCTCAACAGGCAAATGGAACTCTCGCAAAGGCATCCTTGCAACTTTTCAAAACAGATACTTTGTGTATTCAAAGCTCTCCAACTAATTTTGAACATTTGCTTGAAAAGTCTAAAGCCTAAAAGTCAGGTTTTGGACACCCTACCAATGAAATGTTGATCTAACAGAACTACAAATATGAAAACTGTAATTTTTCCCTGCTCTTCCCTGTGTAAGCTGCTATATTTGAGGGCTGGTTTTCTAGAATGAAGGTTCTGTGTCATTTTGACTGAGAGAAAAAATGTTTTTACATCAATATTACAAAATATATCATACAAGGTTAGTGGCACTTGCTTTATTTAACTCTTCCACAACAAAGATTTTTGCTTAAAATGTGAAATCTTCTGTCAAGATTCTTTGAATAAAATCCTGGGAGTTTGAATTATTTCTTATAAGTTGATGGCCTTTCTCAAGATCATAATAAATGCTGTACCGAGAGAGCACTGCACAGGCTTATGCCCAAAATGTCAACTTCTGCTCTTCAGATGCTGCCTAACCTGCTGTGCTTTTCCAGCACCACACGTTTCAACTCTGACTCTCCAGCATCTGCAGTCCTCTCTCCTAGTGCTGTCGTTCAGTTAAGTAATTGAACCGAGGCCCCATCTACATTTCAGTTGAATATAAAATACTCTTATGTGATGAAAAGTAAAGAAAGTAATAATGTTCTGGACAATATTCTGGACAATATTCATCACTCAATCAAATTATTTTTAGAAGGTCAGTTGCTGTCATTTTGCTCTTTGTGGGAGCATGCTGTCCCCAAACTGGCTGCATTGCTTCCTATATCACAGCAGTGGCTACATTTTGAAAATGCTCGATTGTAACCTGATTTGAGGCATTTAGTAGTTTTGTCTTTTGAACTTTTTGCTCAATCAAAACTGTTGACTATGCCAACCAAATGTCATCAGCATGTATGTCTCACAATCCTTTAAGCAAGTTATTTTTTTCAAATGTTGTGAAAAGTGCAAGGAATCATTGTGATTCTATTCATCAGATCTTGCCAATTTCAGAACAAGCAATCTGTGGGTTGAGAGTGGGTTCCGATCTTGTGTCCATTCATAAGTCGAATTTTACATAATTTAGCATTTAATATTTAGGGGTCCTCTTGTGGCACAGTGGTAGTGCCCTATCTCTGAGCCAGGTGGCCCAGATTCAAGTCCCACCTGCTCCAGAGGTACACAATAACATTTCTGAACAGGTTGATTAGAAAAATAGGTTAAATATAAAAGATGAAGAGAGAGGAAATACAGGTGGTGCTCAGTTCTAGAACATAGAACATAGAACATAGAACATAGAAAAATACAGCGCAGTACAGGCCCTTTGGCCCTCGATGTTGCGCCGATCCAAGCCCACCTAACCTACACTAGCCCACTATCCTACATATGCCTATCCAATGCCCGTTTAAATGCCCATAAAGAGGGAGAGTCCACCACTGCTACTGGCAGGGCATTCCATGAACTCACGACTCGCTGAGTAAAGAATCTACCCCTAACATCTGTCCTATACCTACCACCCCTTAATTTAAAGCTATGCCCCCTCGTAATAGCTGACTCCATACATGGAAAAAGGTTCTCATGGTCAACCCTATCTAAACCCCTAATCATCTTGTACACCTCTATCAAGTCACCCCAAACCTTCTTTTCTCCAATGAAAACAGCCTCAAGTGCCTCAGCCTTTCCTCATACGATCTTCCTACCATACCAGGCAACATCCTGGTAAACCTCCACTGCACCCGTTCCAGTGCCTCCACATCCTTCCTATAGTATGGCGACCAAAACTGCAAACAATGACCAAAACTGCACACAATACCAAAACTGCACACAATACCAAAACTGCAAACAATGATCAAAACTGCACACAATGACCAAAACTGCACACAATACCAAAACTGCACACAATACCAAAACTGCACACACACATTCTATTTACCACATCAGAAATGCATGGTGTTGACACAACATAAGTGCAACAATATGAAATATATGCTCATTAGTATGAGGTACATTCATATATTAGATATATAAAACTAATATTAATACATCCTGATATGGGATAGTGTCCATAATGCAAAGTAATGTAAGTAAGTCAGATGTTTGTAAATCAAGAAACGCCTGTAATCTATGAAAGTGCAGATGTGGAAGGTAATGAAGTTGGAGAAAGTGAGGACTGCAGATGCTGGAGATTAGAGTCAAAGAGTGTGGTGTTGGAAATGCACAGCAGGTCAGGCAACATCCGAGGAGCAGGAGAATCGACGTTTCGGGCATAAGCCCTTCATCAGGAATGGTAGTGAGGAAGGTACTAGGAAGAGTAACCAAGGAGAATCTTAGAAAAAAAAGTCATTTTCAATCATTCTAGTTCACAAAACTTTTAAAATAAATTAAAATATGTTTTCCTGGGGGTGATTTGTTGTACATTATTTCGGTCTGCAATCTTTGCTGCTTTTCATTATCTAAGGCACCCAGACTCACTGGAACTGTCCGAGTTATCTGCTCATCTGAAGATACCTAATAGGAGTAGTTACACTCACCTTCATCAAATACTTGAGCAAAATGTTGGCTCAAACATTCTTTCTCTTTAGTGTGAATATGATCGAGTACATCATCTTAATGACCACCATCAGACTCAATGGTGAGGATTTTGTCAACACCTTGCACTTATGATGCTATCACTAAATCTGAGAGCCATACCTGTTTTCTGTCTGTTTGCCTTTTCCTGTGCAAGTATTAGTGAAATTCTAAATGCCAGCAGCATGTGAGTAAAACACATGTAATTTAACAGAAAGGGAAGCGTTTCATTGGTGGAATATGCCACCAGCTGGTAATGATACAGGGAGAAAGTGAGGACTGCAGATGCTGGAGAGTCAGAGTCGAGAGTGTGGTGCTGAAAAAGCACAACAGGTCAGGCAGCATCCGAGGAGCAGGAGAATCGACAATTTGGGCAAAAGCCCTTCATCAGGAATGAGGCTTATGGGTCGGGGGTCTGAGAGATAAATGGGAGGGGGGTGGGGTTGGAGGGGAAGGTAGTTGAGAATGCAATAGGTGGATGAAGGTGAGGGATAGGTAATAGGTCAGAGAGGACAGATGGACAAGGTGATGGACAGGTCCAGAGTTGGAGGCTTAGGAGTGGGATGAAATGGGAGGAGGGGAAATGGGGAAACTGGTGAAATCCCCATTGATTCTGTGTGGTTGTAGGTTTCAAGGCAGAATATGAGGCGTTCTTCCTCCAGGTGTCAGGTGGTTAGGGTTTGGCAATGGAGGAGGCCCAGGACATGAATGTCCTTGGTGGAGTGTTCGGCCACAGAGCAGTGGGGTTGGTTGGTGAGGCTGTCCCAGAGATGCTCCCTGAAATGATCCGCAAGTTGGCTGGTGTAGAGGAGACCACATTGTGTGCAATGGATACAGTAGATGACATTGGTGGAGATATGGGTAAGTTTCTGTCAGATGTGGAAGACTTCCTGCACCTCCGCCCTTGAAGCCCACTCCTCCCAACGCAACAAGGATAAAACGCCCCTCACCTTCCACCCAACAACCTCCGTATACATTGCATCATATCCGCTATTTCCGCCACCTACAAATGGACCCCACCAGCAGAGGTATATTTCCCTCCCCAACCCTATCAGCATTCTGGAGAGACCATTCCCTCCGTGACTCCCTTGTGAGATCCAGGTCCCTCCATCAGCCCACAGTCCACTCTCACTGCCGGCCAAGGCCCCAAAGGATCCTTCCACATCTGACAGAAATTTACCCGTACCTCCACCAATGTCATCTACTGTATCCGTTGCACCCGATGTGGTCTCCTCTACATCGGGGAGACAGGACGCCAACTTGCGGATCATTTCAGAGAACATCTCTGGGACACCCGCACTAACCAACCCCGCCACCCCATGGCTGAACACTTCAACTCCCCCTCCCACTCTTCCAAGGACATGCAGATTCTGGGCCTCCTCTATTGCCAAACCCTTACCACCCAACAGCTGGAGGAAGAACGCCTCATATTCCGCCTTGGGACCCTGCAACCACACGGGATCAATGTGGATTTCTCCAGTTTCCTCATTTCCCCTCCCCATCATCATTCCAGCCCCAAATCTCCAACTCGGCACCACCCTCTTGATCTGTCCATCACCTTTCCCATCTATCCACTCCACCCTCCTCGTTGACCTATTACTTTCTCCCCCACCTTCATCCACCTATTGCATTCTCAGCTATCTTTCCCCCCCAAACTCACCCCCCTCCCATTTACCTCTTAGCCCCCTGACCCATAAGCCTCATTCCTGATGAAGGGCTTATGCCTGAAACGTCGATTCTTCTGCTCCTTGGATGCTGACTAACCTGCTGTGCTTTCCCAGTACAACACTCTCGACTCTGGTACTGATGCATCCATGTGTGATCTATTAAAGATCCTCCTGGTCAAATATGAAGGCAGTGCATTCTAGCCAGGATGTTTGTCAGAGATGCCAGTGGATCTACTCTACATCTTTTCTGAAGATGGTATGAGGAGGCCCTCTCGGCGGCATGGTGGCACAGTGGTTAGCCCTGCTGCCTCACAGCGCCAGATGACCCAGGTTCAATTCCCGCCTCAGGCGACTGACTGTGTGGAGTTTGCACGTTCTCCCCGTGTCTGCGTGGGTTTCCTCCGGGTGCTCCGGTTTCCTCCCACAGTCCAAAGATGTGCAGGTCAGGTGAATTGACCATGCTAAATTGCCCGTAGTGTTAGGTAAGGGGTAAATGTAGGGGTATGGGTGGGTTTCGCTTCGGCGGGTTGGTGTGGACTTGTTGGGCCGAAGGGCCTGTTTCCACACTGTAATCTAATCTAATCTAATCTAATCTAATCTAATCTAATCTAATCTAATCTAATCTAATCTAATCTAATCTAAGAAGAAAGCAACCTGGACCGAGGTGGCTGAGCAATTGAGCAACCATGGGGTGATCAGATAAAGCTGGGAAATGGGTGAACAACCTGATCAAGGGTCAGTGTCAATGTCTCAATGTCTGCAGGGGTCTCTCATGCTAACATCAACAAGATAAATACGTGTGTGGGCAGCAGTGACTGACCAGTGAACACACCATGAGTGCCACAGGGCAACTGAGGTCCAAAGACTTTTGTGTGCACATGGATGTAAGGTTCAAGCAACAGGATTGCACAAGTGATAAGGCAACAAGGACACACAAGATGCACACGTTAAATGTGAAGCTTTGAAACTACGATGATTCAATGTTTGTTCTCCATCACCATCCAAGGGCCAGGGTGCAGACAGAGCAGGAATCTAAAGACTGCGCTTTTGAGGACAAAGCAGGTAATGTCCCAGAGAATGTACCATCATCTTCCTCATCATTCACGTCCATCAGCAGCTACCCCTCAGCTGGAATACTGAGTTCCAGCCACAAGACACTGGCTGGACACGCAGTGGTGCTTATCAGGGAAAACATGGCGGAGATTCCAGGGATTATGTGCAGCCTTGCATGGGATATAGAGGGGTCTGTTATTGCGAACCAAACCAAACCCCCTAAAAAAAAATCAATGAGTTAGTCTAGACCCCATGTTTTTCTTATTGTAAAGGTAAGTGTAAGGTGTTGCCTTTCAAATACAATCCAATTGGTCAAACTACTCAACGTTAAGAAAAGCATAATTTATTCATACACAATAGTAAAATTACAACAAAATTAAAAAGAAGAATTGGCTTAGTTGTAACTCCACAGAAATGCTTAACAAAATAATAGATACAGTAACTGCTCCAAAAAAAAATCCCATAAATAAACTCCTGGGTAAAGGCAAATTTAGAAAACAGATTGTCTCACATGCAAATCCAGCAACCCAGGAGGAAAATCATGAAGAGAACTCTGAAATAGTGTAGTAGGGAGAAATGTTCTGCAGCAAACAGACCCAGCAATAACTGTTACGGAAAAACTAAAAAACTAAAACCCCTGGTTCTGTGAGACCTTGATCACACCCATTCAGGCTGCTTCTATTTTTCCAACTTTTAAAAAAAATCCAAGGACACAAGCTGTTTACTTTTCAAATATTCAATAGACATCTTAGTGCCTTTGTCTTCAAACCAATCTTTAAAATAAAACCTGGGCAAAATAGACCTCTTAATGTCATAGTATAATCACACTATACATACCATGCTTTTTGCCATATCCCAGGCATTCGAACCTCCATGGAAGTCACCGTCCTTTCCATCATCCAGTGAGAAGATGGTGACATCCACGGAGTGCCAAGTTGAGCATTTGATACATATGTATTCTGATCTGCATTCCATTGCTCTAGCCTTGGTTGCTAGGCGAGAGGGAGACGAGGCATCTGAACATTTCACCACAAGACCCTTGCTTTAGGATAGAGGAGAAGCACAGTTCAGCTGCTGTCAGGTGAAGTGGGAGATTGCATGGGGCAGGGTGACACTAGGCACACGGACACACAAGATGGCCGCTGAGACATAAGTTGGCCACTTGACACACAAGATGGCCGCCGGACCACAATATGGAGACAGACAGCAGAGCAAACACAGATACTGCCTGGGGCCACCAGAATGCCAGTACAATGTACTCACAAGCCAGTTGATCAGTTTAAGGTGGGGGGGGGTGGGGGGGGGGAGGAGAGAATACACACAAGTAGCGTGTACTGCCCACCGAAGTGTCTGGGTCCAGCCAACACCTTTGATAGAAATGCTAACTGTTTGATACAGACTCAATACAGAGAGCTAATAGCCAGGGCTGCAATAATCATCCTTCTCAGGAAGAGCGATTAGCTCCCATTAGTACAGTAATGGACTTCTGCGCAGATGCTGAAATTGACAATGTCTGCGCTGAAACTGACAATGACCGCGCTGAAATTAACAAAGGCTGTGCTGGAACTGACAATGACTGCACCAAAACTATCAATGGTTCTGCAATGTTTACAATAAACAAACAATGTTACAGAGATAATAACCTCATCACTGACCTATTATATCACAAAATGTATAAAAATATTTTGACATGTGCTCTTGGTTGAGAGAAGACTCGCAGCTGACCACTGTGCTGTTGGTGTCCCTCTCTCCCTGGAGCTCTGGTATTTCCTTGTCATTGAACCCCGACTCTGACTCTGAGTGGTGATTTTCCCCACAACACAGACCTTCAGCTTCGACCACACCAGCCTCATCCTCTCCACCATTGACTCCAACAGCTCCAGCAGGTGAGGCCAGGAGGATGAGCTAGCAAGAGTGTAGGATATCCTCTGTAGGCTGGAGCCCTGAATGCCGCACATTTCCGGAGGAGTACTGTTACTGTCATCCAAGGCAATGGGACAAGAAACTAAACAGATTGTATTTATCTCAGCTAGTCTTCTGCTTTTAGCCTTTATACCCACATCTCTGTGTTTGGGTTCAAGATAGACTGGTCAAGGAGAAGTCTATTTCTAGAATGTCATTAGGCTTGGGCTGTTCACTACATATTAAGACAAAATACCACATAGTATTTGGAGATTTATCAGGTTTTAATCTTACTGTTATGTTATTTAAAGGCTATTCCACAAACTCCACTCCTCATACTAATTAATCTACTCTACATGCTTCTCTGTCCATGTTTCTACATTCAGATGGCTCGATTTCAGATTTCTATCTAGCTTTCCATGTGTTTCAGACTTCCTTCTTCTCTCTGTCCATTTACTATTTATGTCCAGTCGGGAGCATCGCCATGACCTAAAGGGCAACGTTTTCACACAGAGGGTGGTGCATGCATGGAATGAGCTGCCAGAGGAAGTGGTGGAGGCTGGTACAATTACAACATTTAAAAGGCATCTGGATGGTATGTGAATAGGAAGAGTTTAGAGATATATGGGTCAAGTGCTGGCAAATAGGTCTAGATTAATTTAGTTAAAAATCACACAACACCAGGTTATAGTCCAGCAGGTTTAATTGGAAGCACACGAGCTTTCGGAGCGGCGTTCCTTCATCAGGTGATAGTGGAGGGCTCGATCGTAACACAGAATTTATAACTGAAATTATACATTGAAAAATTGATTGTCTGTTAAGCCTTTCATCTGTTAGAATACAGTGATAGTTTCACTTCTTTCATGTGTAAATCACAAAACCTTTTCTTTAAAGTTGCATTCTCGGGTTAGCTGTTAACAATGGTGATAGCTAGACAATATGTCGAAGGTGTTGGCCCCCTGTGTTCTCTGTCTATGCCATGATGTTTAGATTGATTCTAATCTAAAAAGTGAGATAACAGTTTTACATAAATTCATGCAGTTTTTGAGCTCAGAGTTCTACATGAATGCATGCAGTTTTTGAGCTCAGAGTTCTACATGAATGCATGCAGTTTTTGAGCTCAGAGTTCTACATAAATTCATGCAGTTTTTGAGCTCAGAGTTCTACATGAATGTATACAGTTTTTGAGCAAAGTACAATGTAACTCCACCTGATGAAGGAGCGTCGCTCCGAAAGCTAGTGTGCTTCCGATTAAACCTGTTGGACTATAACCTGGTGTTGTGTGATCTTTAACTTTGTACACCCCAGTCCAACACCAGCATCTCCAAATTTAGATTAATTTAGAATTTCTGGTTGGCATGGATGAGTTAGACCGAAGGGTCTGTTTCCGTGCTGTACATCCCTATGACTCTATGACATCATCGCAGAGTGCCTCCATATCTGGTTAACATTCATATACATTCCCAAAGCAATTCTTTAGATGACTTGTTTTTATGACATTGGCTGCATATGTTTAACTTATATCTGCCACCCTTCCCGTGGTTGTCCATTTGTGTCAGAAGATGAGTCAGTAAAGCTGATGGTAAGGTATAGAAAATCTTAAGGTAAAGTTGATGAGCTTTCCTTTTCTCTGCTGTCTTCTATTAGATCAGTGATTTAGGTAACCTATTGGCCAGACTGTACACCCTGAATGGGAAATACAAACAAGGGGATCAGTCAAAGGTAGCGGCATTTCGTGGTGCCTAATTTTGCTACAATTGAGCAGGTGATCCCTGCCGTGAGGATGGTAGATGGCTGGGCTGAAACAATAAGATGAGATGACTGTTAATGTCTACTAGGGATGGTTAATATTAGTTTTCCAAAGGTAGTTGCTCCTCCTAAAAAAGGAAAACTGTTTCATTGCAATGTTGATCTGTTCTTCATGATTCTGTCCCAGGGCATGAATATACATGAACATCCAGGATTTTAAACAATTTAGTATGTTGTTAGTATGTTTAGACTTTAGCAGATCTTTGAAAAGTGGCCTCATTTACAACATTGTTGGTATAAAGCTGAACAGTTTCATCTCTGCTGGTGTGGGGTTTGGCACCACACCAATGACAGGATGCTGTAACATTCAGTTGTAGGATTTCATATTGATATTAATATGTTTGTATAGTTTTCGGATGAGAGGTCTATATCTGCTATGGATAATGCTCTATTGTGCTTTAAATAGTCATTACAATGCAGAATGTTTTGCAGTAAATATAACTTTGTCTATATAGTGCTTCTTAACAATTTTTTAGACTTTCTATTCACTGCTTTTTGGCCTGCACTATCTAGAATCCGATGCTGTTTTGATCGAAGGAGGTCAGTAACTGTTTTATGTAGCAGACTAAAGCCAATAATTGCAAGTGAGCTCTTGTAAATTTCAAGATTCACATGGTACATACAGGCTATTACTGAAACTATCCTGGACTGCGGTATCTGCTACTGAAATGTGATCTCAACAATGTCCTATTTGCTCTTGAAGTGAAATATTGATCAAAACTGTTATGAAATTGTCAAATATAATTTGTTTCTCATCAATCTGTTTTCTAGGTACCATATGATCTGATGTTCTTTCCATATAGCAGGGAAGTTCACTAATCTGTTTTGTATTTGATTTGATATCTAATGTTGAACCGTTTCAACAACTTATGAATTTCACCTTCCATATTTGCTTATTTGTGCTGATCTATAAATTTAATTTAAAGGCTTGTTATTTCCAAAGGAGAAGTTGATATAGATGAACTTTGCTGCACTGGCTGATTATTGATAGGCAGCGAAGTTGTCAATTACTTTCTTGATTTCCATGACCTTTGTTAGGATTTTGATCTCTTTGCATTACACCCATTTGTTGGTCTTGTGCGTTCTTAGTTAAGTAAAGTTATTTTTGAATCTTTAGTGTTGTAAAGGTTGTTGTTGTAAAATTAAAACTGAAAGCTGTTAGCATTTCTGCTGTTCTCCATGCTCAGTGTAAAGTTCACGTTTTCTTGTGAAATATGGGCCTTCATGCAGATGCATGAATAATTTCCTTATCAAAGATGGCTGAAGGATAGAAATGTGCTCAAAATGGCATCAATTAATACGATTCTTTAATGTTTTCACTGCATCAAAGATGACCGCCATGAAATCATTCACATCAGTTTTTTTTCCTTTTCTGCTTTGAGATATTTCTGAGCTGCATTTGGCACCACATGATCAGATTCATTTTTTTTCTTCTTTATCTACAATTTGTTCACTTTCTTACCGATTAAAATCCATTAAAAAATCGTAGTTGCTGAATGAAATGCACGTTTCTCTCGCCAATGATCAAAACATTAAGAATTTAATGTTAGTGTTCTGAACTTTTGAATTCCAACACATGGCTTTTCATTCCATTTTTTTCAATTGATTTACTTTAAGCCTGGTTCTGAAGAATTCTCTTAACGTCCTTACTTTTAACTTTGTGATTGAGTAAATAGTTTAGCAATTGTTAAATCACCATTGGAAGTTTTGAATATTTTTCCCCAGCTTAACTCTTTTGAGTGGAAACAAAACTTCTCTTTCCTCTAAGGGATCAAACCTGCTTTGGTTCTATAGTAATTTACCTCTTTTCACATTTGCTTGATCTGCGTTTATCCATTTGGCTGCTAATGGGCTGTCATTGTTCTCAATGTTTTTGTTCGAAAGCTGTCTCCCCTATTACTGGCTATCAAAAGCTTTTGTTCAGACTTAAAAGTTATCTTTGGTTGTTTGACTGTTGCGTTTTTTTTCTCTCTCTTTTTCTTCACAGCAGTTGTTTAAGTCCATGCTTTTCTAGCTGCTACTTGGTCTTAAAGCTGGACTGGTGATTTCTTAAAAATGTGACGGTTGAATTCTCCTCTTCTTCAAACAACTTCAGTCTGTTTCTTGATCTTCACTGTTGCCATAATTTTCCAGGCTGTTGACCCTATCACAGCCACCATCTTATGGCCAGATCCATGTGTCTGAGCTTAAGGCAGATTGATAGAAGAGAAGTCAGGTCAAGAACTATTTTCAAGATTGGGCTTCCTTATAAAATTACCTATTATGTATTGAGACTAAATGTCACAATAAATGATTTCAGAGATACACCATGCTCTAATTTCACTAACTATTATGTTGGTGGGAAAGACTGTTCTATAAATCCTACTAGCCAATGTTAGTCAATCTACTCCAAATGCTTCTCTGCATGTGTTTTTAACATCCATTTGACTAGAGTTTAGGCTTCTGCTTAACTCTCCATTTATTTCTCTCTCTCTGTCCCTCTCTCTCTCTCACACACAGACACAATTTTGTTAACTCCATCCACTGCCTACCATTTATGCCCATTGAAGAGCAACTTTGTGACATCATTACAAAGTTGCTCTAAAGTTCAAAAGCTCTTAAACAACAACTAGTACTGAGATGAAGCAGAAGCAAAAGAATATTAAAAAAATTATGAACAAAAACGCGGAATGGGTATTTTTTCCATATACTTACATCCATGATATAATTTTATTCAACTCTTTATGATTATTGAGACTTGCCATGATATGATTTGTAATGGTAATGGTATGCCTCATGTTTCTTACAATATGATAGTTAAAGAGGACAGTAACACCAAATAAGCATGTTTCTATGTATTCTTTATTGAATGTTCATATGAATTTTTACTGCTGTGATGATAATTCTGCGCAAAATCGTGTCTTGCCTATGCATATGGATGTAAAACTACCCCTAAGATATCCTTGTTAATAGCATTGAATTGTGCTGATGTCAGGCACCACCACTCCTACAACCCACCCCATCCCTCTGGACTCTCTCTGCTCTCTAATGGATTGTGTATTCATCTTAAATGTATGTGAGAAAGCTCTGATTCCCATTCTATTCCAGTGGTAGAGGATATAGGTTGAGGGATAGCTCTGCAAGGGAGGATGGCAGGGCTGAGTCTACACCCCAATAAGGCAGTGGAAGCCAGGTGACAGAACGATGAGCGTGCAGAAGCACCATTGGTTGTCAAGATCAAGTTGTCCCTGGCATCCCTTATACACCTCTCATTTGGCTCAGTTGGATTGCTGGGTTTCTTATTTTCTGAGAAATTTTCCTCACCTGTAGGGGGCTGGCTCTCCTCATGTTCTTCCTCCTCTTTCCATATTGCAAGACCAAGATTTTGCTACACCTCTGGGATGAATATCGCAGAGATCCCCCAGACCAGTCGAAGCAGTGGATATGCTTTATGAAGGCCAACAGTGTATTCAATGATAGCTCTACTGGACACGTACATTTCATTGTAGTGTTCTTTTGCTTCATTGTGTATGTGCAGGTTGGCCCTGGACATCACCAAGGATCCATTCATCAATTTGGGCTGAAGCTTCACTGGAACTCATGGATTACTTTAGATGGAGTCACTTCAGGTTCAGATCACCTCTGCAGGAGTATCTCAGAGATGAGATAAACTATGATATAGGAACAGCACAATATGATATAGGAACACCATTTGACCCATTAAGTCTGCCCCACCATTTAAACATGGCTGGTATGTTTCTCCTTGCCATTCTTCTGCCTTCTCCCCAAAACCTTGGTTCCTTATTAATCGAGAACCTATCTATTTCTGTCTTAAAGACACTCAATGACTTGGCCTCCACAGCATCCTAAAGAAATAAGTTACACAGAGTCACTGCTGTCTGGCTGAAGAAATTCCTCATCTCAGTTCTAAAAGGATGTTCCTTCACTCTGAAGCTGTTGCCTCAGGTTTTAGTATCTCCTCGTAATGAAAACATCTTCTCCACATCCATTGTATCCAGGCCTCTCAGTATTCTGTAAGTTTCATGTATTTTAGCTCCAACAATCTTTCAGCTGCTTCATAAGTGACCTTCCCGTGATGATAAGGTCAGAAGTGGGGATGTTTACTGATAATAATTGAATTGAATGAACTTTATTGTCACATATACTCAAATGAGTACAGCGAAAAGTCTATACGTCACCACATACAGCACTATCTTATGTGCAAAGGTACCTAGGTATAGCTTCTTCGGTTATAAGATCTTAGAAAATAGAGAAATAAAATGTCCAGCATTGCAGAAATAAAACTCCAGAACAGCAGACTTCTAACTCATACCAAGTCAGCACTGAGCCTCCAGTCCGCATCGGGCCCTAGCTCCAGACCGCAGCAGGCTTCACCTTGATGATCATGAGGCTGAGATAGTCTGGGTGACCACACTGAGGCCATGCCTGGCCAAGAGACTGTCACACACTAGGCCGAGAGGGTGCCATGCTGGGATGGGGGTGGCGTGTTGCCCTGCCATGCTCAAAGGCTTCCATGGGAGGAGGTCGGCAGTCCAGGAGGCTGACAAGCCAGGCTGCGGGGACCTCTCGCTGTGTCTGCGCTGAGGCCAGGGGTTGACCGGAGACTGCGAGTTGATCGGAGGTTGGGAATCATCAGAGGTGGGCAGTCAACTAGAGGCCAGGAATCGTCATTGGATGCTGGGAGAGAAGAAGTAAAAAAAACCAAGAGGAAAGAAAGAGAAGTATAATAAGAAGCAAAAGAATGGTCAGAACTGACAAGGTCCAGCTGAAGTGTCCTACTCTGTCACCACCTTGGATCAGTGAATTGTGAAATATTCAGCTCCATTCACGACTCGTCAATTGCTGAAGTCGTCCATATCCAAATGTAGCAAGAACTAGACAAAATCTAAATTGATTGAAACCACAGAAGTTCCAGGCAATTACACCTCTAATAAGAGAGAATCTAACCCTTGCCCCTTGCCATTCAATGGTATTACCATTGTGGAGTTCTCCATCAACATCTCAGGGCTTACCATTGCCCAGTACTTAAAATGGACTAGGCATATACTGTGGCCACAAGAGCAGGTCAGAGGCTAGGAATCTAAAACTAATCTTGTGATTCCCCAAAGCCTGTCCACCATCTACAAGGCACAAATCATGAGTGTCATGTAATACTCCCACTTGGCCGTATTCGAGCAACTCCAAAAACACTCAAGAAGCTTGACACCATTCAGGACAGAGTAGACCACTTGATTGGCACCACATCCACAATGACTCACTTGTTCCATCATCAGCACTTAGTAGCAGCAGTGTGTACTATCTACAAGATGCAATGTAGAAATTTGCCAACGGTCCTTAAACAACACTTTCTATACCCACGATCACTTCCATTTAGAAGGAGAAGGGCAGCAGATACATGAGGATACCATCTTCTGCTGGTTCCCCTCTAAGCCACTCACCAACCTGACTTGGAACTATATTGCCATTCCTTCAGTGTTGCTGGGCAAAAGTCTTTTAACTCTCTCCCTAACAATACTGAGGGTGATCCTACACCAAATAAACTGCAGTGGTTCAAGAGGTTGGCTCACCACCACTTTCTACAGGGCCATTTGAGTTCGGCAATAATTACTGACTGAGCCAGCAATGCCTACATCTCCTGAATGAATGTGTGATAGCTCCCTGGGAAGTGAGTACAGGCCTGTATCATTCTTCTCTTGTGGTACACCAGTTGTACTTCCTTGGAGTGAAACACTTCACAATTTACAACTAATACAACTGGCTTTTCTTGTGGTGGTGGGGGGGGGGGCTTTGTGATACATGCGTGCAGTTGAGAAAACCCAGTTTTGTTACCAAAAGTGGCTGATCTTGCAGTCAAACAGGGTGTTGATGCATCCTTTATGAACCTTTGTGTGACAACTTGTTTGATGCCACATATGTTGCCCATTGAACACTGGAAGTCACCATTGGAATAGAAATTGAGTACTGCTGTAAGTTTGCATTTCACATGGGGTTCCCACCATATCCACCCAGCTGCTTGTCCTTGTGAACAATCTGAGATATTTTGGTGAACATTTCCCAGGAAGTCCTCAGATGCCTCTGGTATCACATTTTTTGATATCTGAAGGTAATTTGTATTTGTCCTCTCAATGCGTTGGCAAAGGTTGGCTCTGGGAAAACAATGTTTTCCTCGGATGTCTCTCTCTGGAGCAGTCTCCCCTTCTGGGACTGCCTACTGAGATTAGAAGGCACATGCAATGAATGAGACTGAGAGCGGAGTTAATGTGAGAGTTACCTTCATCATCATTGGCAGTCCCTTGCAGACAAGGATGACCCTCTTCTACTCTCAGAGTGAGTCTCTAGGTGGCTGTGACTTCTGCAGGTTCTGTTATACTTGGGGCAGAAGGTAGACATGAGAAGGGGGTGCGTGGGCCATTGGTGTAGCAGCACACTCCTTTTGATCTTTTTGCCTGGCTTCCATTTTTTTCCCAAGTTTTGAGGAACTCAACACCTTCCTGGATGCTCGTCCTCCACTTTGGACCGTCTTCGGCCAATGATTCCCAGGTGAGAGTGGGAATGCTGCACTTCACCAGTGAGGCCTTGAGGGCATCATTGAAGTACTTCCTCTGTCCACCTGGGGCTCGCCCACCATCATGTGTTGGTCATGTGGACGACGTGCCCAGCCCAACACAACTGACCAAGGGTGGTCAATGCCTTGATGCTGGGACATTTGGCCTGACCGAGGACACTGAGGGCGGTGTGTCTTTCTTCCCAGTGGATTTGCTTTATCTTGTGCAGGTAGCGTTGATGGGACTGCTCCAACACCATGAGGGATCTGCTGGAGATATTCCTCATTTCAGAGCCATATAGGAGGATAGAAACCATAGAAACCGTGAACCTGGTGTCATATCTGATGCTGTTGACCTAAAACACCCTCGTCCTGATTACTTGGCTGAAAGGACATGGATGTCTTGGCAGCCCTGTATGAGTGGTCTCGGTCTTCCCTGACAAAGACTGGGGTTCTCTCCTCATTGTACGTGAAGAGCTGATGTCAGGCACCACCACTCCTACAACCCACCCCATCCCTCTGGACTCTCTCTCTGCTCTCTAATGGATTGTGTATTCATCTCAAATGGGAGAAAGGGAGAGTTGAAGTGAGAGTGGCATGGTTGTTATTCTGGTGCAGATGGAGGAAAGGTGGCACAATGAGTAGGCATTGCAGAGGGCATGCAAGGTTAGTTATATGGAAGATTTAGGGGAAATGAAGCGAGTAAGGGGTAATGCTGCAATGAAATAATAAAAGTGGCAAAGCATAAGCCTTAGTGGGATGTGGGTGCTTTAACAGAAATAGAGTGTGGGAAGTAGTGGACAAAAGAGTTGGACACTTACTGTAGCAGAGCATAAAAGATCATTGTATAATACGAGACAGTCAGAGATCTGTTTAGGCTTCATGGACAGAAACTGTCAGAAACTGACACTTAGCAAAAAAAAACCAAATTAATGTCCCTAGTCTTGCTCTGCTGCACCAAACAAACTTTGCCTGTTCGCTTTCAAATCTCACCGATATTTTAACCACCTGTACATTTCATCGAAACCCCTCTAAGCCTTCAGGACTTTCCTCATCCCTAACTCCAATCTCCAGCTGCAACTACTGATGCTTAGGACCTGAACTGCATGAAGCCATCCAACTGCTGTTTGGGACTTCTACCTGGGCTAGCAGCCTGCTCAACAATACAGTTGATAACAGCAATTTTCATCATGTAACCTGCTTATGGCTCTCCCCCCTCACTGTCTTCAACAGACTGCAACCCTTAAACTTCTTCAGTGTTCCTTCAACTGTTCTAAATGCCCTTTTGAAAACCTCACAACAAGCTTTGGCCCATGCGGCAGAAGTAAATATAACGATCACTGGAACTCAGACTTAGAAACCATTGGATCTCCCTATTCACTAAATGTTAAAACAATCATTGATCGCTATTTTACACAGTACAATATATGTAGACTTCATCACAAGTTTCAAATAGCATCAAAAGTCCAGCAAAATGATCACACAATTTCCAATGCTTAATATGAATGCAATGAAGACCCTGTGTTTATTTTGCTCTGACAATGTATCAATCTGTATTTTCTGGACCTCAGTATGTCCAACTAAGGTCATTAAGCACGAGAATTCCTAGAAGCATGGCATTCCAATTAGAACTCTATCAACAAACATATTGACTTGGATCCCATTCACCACTTCCTGAGAAAAAGAACAGGAAATGACATCACCACAGGAAATGACATCACAAACCCAAGGAAACCTAAATATGTAAATAAAAAGCGGGCCATAACACCAGTGCTTCATCCGGAATCTCATTGATTATGTTACCTAGTATGGTGATGAAACGTCTGAAAAAACACTTTCCAGCTCAGCGAGCAAACCTACATTCAAGATAATTAAGCCATTAAAATAAAATTGCTATGGGCAATGAAGACAGTTCTCATCAGATCTGTCCAAAAATATTGTCAACACTTGAAAATCAATTACAAATGATGTTCAACTTCAGAATACGTTGCCTGGAATTCAGGTTCTTCACACAACAACTTTATATATCATTGCCCAGTTGAGATGAAAGTTGCAGAGATAAGTGCTGTGATTACAACTCAGTGATAGCAAAGCCAGTAGACAGAATAACCAAGCTTATATTTGCATCTCCCCAAAGGAAGCCTTCCAAAAAGACATCTTATGTGAACCAAGGGTTAAACAGTGGAAAGACAAAGCAACGACACATACCAAACCATACTTATGAATAGATAGAGTCTGCAGGCTATGTGTAATTTGTTCCCCACTGGTGCAGTAGCTCTCAAAGAAATGCCCAGTTTTTAATGATTATGCAATTCATGTGTTACCAGAAGATATCGGAAACATCAATGCAAAAGCATTAGTCCCAAGGAAGCTGATCAATGTCACGCGGAGCCTCAGGCAGAGGACAGAGAGGTACTCTATTCTGACCAACCAAAACTAAAATCTACAAAATAGATAATAAAAACTGAAAGAACTGCAGAAGCAAAACCAGAAATTGATGGGAAAGCTCAGCAGGTCTGGCAGCATCTGTGAAGTGAAATCAGAGTTAACATTTTGGGTCCACTGACCCTTCCTCAGAACTGATGGTCACTGGGGAAGTGGAAGCACAATGCCTTCAGGATTCAAGATCGAGTCCAATGTCTTTAGGATTTGAACGTCCTATGTTCCAGTCTCCATTCCTACATGCCAGGCTTTGTGATCACACAGCCTGCTATTACATACATCCCATTGTCAGCTACTAACAGTCCCCATCAACAGCTAGTCACCCTCCTAGCCAGAGCCTTATTCACTCCTTTGACTGACCAACTGTTCTTCTCTCCCTTTAGGCTTTCTCCCCATATATTATTTACTCCTTACACCCTACCCTCATCCTATCTTCTGCATGTAAACCAACATTTTCCATCAGTTCTGAGGAAGGGTCTTCTGAGGAAGACCCGAAACGTCAACTCTGACTTGTCTTCACAGATGCTGCCAGACCCGCTGAGCTATTCCAGCAACTTCGGTTTTTGGCACAAAATATCTAGCCAAGCTGGATGATGAGATGGCAAGGACAGCCAATATGTTGACAAGGTGAGCTGGCATTCAGTGTGGTGTACATAAGGAATATATTGGCACAGAGTTACCACAATCATTTCCACAATCCAGATTATATGGTCACAAAAGAAAGGGCAGCAAAATCTATCGGCAAAACTGGACATCAATGTAGTTACACACATCCTTATATTTCATATATTGAAATCTATGTACCCACAGAAATGGCAAGTGATGATTTGACCAACCATTACCAAACATAATGCATATAACGACTTGGAGATTCCATCCCTGTGACCCATTACATTTAGGTGTTGCTATGGAAACTCATTCTGGTCACCCCAGATATTTTATATGATGGACACCACAAGCCCAGAGATTATATACCTCTTGCAATAAAAGAACGTGCCCTTGTTCATCACACATGGTATTGTCAAGGCAATGATGAAGACCACAGACTACAAGAAATACCTTTGGAAATCCTGTGTTCTCACTGAGAGAAAACCACCTAACTCTGCAACACAGATCATCAACACTGCTTGAACTGAATTTGTCCACCCATTCTGTACATAGATTGATCATACTGCAGAATCCATGCAGGATTTTTATTTGGCTGACAAGTGTGTTTAAAACTTCCCAAACCATCACTTGTCGGTACATTTTGAAGTAAGTGATGCCTTGATTGAAAAACAGTGGGAGATTAAAGATGTTTATGACCACCATGAAGGTGATAATTGAATTGAATGGTGAAACAGGCTCAGCTGCTGAATAATCTATTTCTGCTCCTACATTTCTTCCTGGGTTATCAATACTGTACTCTGGATTAAATAGGGGATAGAACTTGGCAACTTACGTTTGACCCAAACCTCGAAAACCTTTTTAAATTCACTCATAGGAATGGGATATATTTCACCTCAGTGACTTTCAGCTTGATAAATTCTTACCTGATTAGTTTTGGTGTGGAATTATAGAATGGATGTCTGTCCTGTACATGTGTTATATAATAATTAAGTTATACTATATTCATTTTTTCATCCAGTTAACAAAATGGCTAGATCTGTTACATACTGATTTATATGGACATCGCAAACATGCAAATATTTGATAACATACAAAGATTTAAGGACAACTTCTATATTTGCTTTAAAATCCAAAATATTATCAAGGAAGGTTTTTTTTTGCAAAAGAAAACAGGAGCTAACAAGAGGAAGAAAAATGGGATGCTGTGTAACATAAGCAATGAACAATCCATCTTGGTGACACCCCAGACCCATTTATCTAACTCGCCACAGAAATAATGAGATTTTTGAACGTAGGATTTCAACTATTGAATAACCATGGGAATAAAACACATCACAACGCAGCCACTCTAACAAAAACGGCTGATAGCTTCAAAATAGTATAAACATTTGAGGAGATTTTCAATTCCATGTTAATCAAAGTGGATGATGACAATAGCAACTCTTTGTGGGAATGAGACATTCATCACTTTTGTTGCATTCTGTTTGATGAAAGAGCATTCAAGAATTACAACAACACCAGTTGTACATCTTGTTGACAAGGCGGGTAAGTGAGCGAGTGAGTTCCATATAACATTGATCTGCTTCATTTCACATTGTTTTCCGACAGGTCCAGACAAAACACCACAATTTTGACCAGACTGTGACCCATCAGCATTCCTGGTTTCATGATTCAATGTCTCCACCATGTCAAAACTGACATTGCAACGTTGCTTTTCAATGTATGACCTTCCTCCTCAAAAGTCATTAACCTTCAACGACACCAATGTGGTTCGAAAGAGCTTTACCATGAAAGCAAACTGGTACACCTGCAAACTATCAATGAGAATGATGGAAGTGCATGTTACTTTCTCTAAATTTTGTGGGCCACTGTTCTTTTTCTTTATCATGGCTATTACAACTCAACATAACTTTTGGACATGATCTCACGAAAATGCATTTCCTCTGCATGAGCAGAAATCACTGCTTTTAGTCTAGGTTTTAATATAGTGATTCTTAATATTCTGAGATTTATTACATCCATCCATTTGTGGTAATTTGGTAATTAATTGAAAACAAATCTTTCTACTGTTGATCATATTATTTAAAACATTTAATGGTAGAGAGTAGGTGCCATACTATCATCGCAAAGAATCCATGTAACTATCCTGGAGCCACAATGTGATGACTGTCAATGGAATTGAAAAGTAGACCAATTCTGTGAGGTCAGTTCTCTGTTGATATTAGAATAGAATAGAGACCTTAACTCTTAATACCGGAGAAATCAGATTTGTACATTAGTACTTCAACGCATGACAAGATCTGCTTATCTCCCATCCTGTAATCTGTTGAAATATGTATCTTAATGGTATTCTCAAAAATCAACTATAAATAGGGACCACACGTCAGTCTTAAATAGTCTACCATGGAGAGTTAGATGACCATAAGGCAATAAGATAAAACCATAAGATATAATGGCAGAATTAGGCCTTTTGCCCATAGATCATTCGATCATGGCTGATATGTTTTTCAACCCCAATCTCCTGCCTTCTCCCCCTAACCCTTGATTCTCTTATTAATCTCTGTGTTAAATACATTGAATGATATGGCCCTCTGTAGCAATACATTCCACAGACTAACCACATCTGGCTGAAGAAATTCTTCCTCATCTCACTTCTAATGTGTCGTCCCTTCATTCACTGGCTGTGTCATTAGGGTTCTAGTCTCTCCGACTAGTGGAAACATCTTCTCCATATCCACTCTATCCAGGCTTCAGGTTTTTTGTAAGTTTCAATCAGATTCCTATCATTCTTCTAAACTCCATCAAGTATAGACCCACAGTCGACAACCGCTCCTCATATGACAAACCCTTCATCCCTTGGATAATTCTTATAAATCTCCTCTGGACCCTGTGTAAATGCCAACATATCCTTCCTTAGATAGATGCCCAAAACTGCTCATAATATTCCAAATGTTGTTTGATCAGCTCCTTCTATAGCCTCAGTGGTACATCTCTGCACTTGTATTCTAGCCTCACGAAATGAATGCATTTGCTTTCCTAACTGCCAACTGAACCTGCATGTAAACCTGAAGAGAATCCTGAACTCAGACTCTTGAGTCCCGTTCTGCTTCAGATTTCAGAAGCCTTTCCTTATCGAGAAAATGGTCTATGCAGATATTTTTTCTACCAAAGTGCATGACCTTGAACTTTTCCCCATTGTATTCCATCTACCGTTTCTTTGCCCACTCTCCCAGTCTGACCAAGTCTTTCTGTAGGCCTCTCAGCTTCCTCAACACTACCGGTCCCTCCATCTATCTTTGTGTCATCTGAAAACTTAGCAGCAATGGCCTCAGTTTATTCATCCAGATTCTTAATGTATAATGTAAAGCCTCGATTTTCCAGTTTCCAGTGCCTAGCTGTGATCTTAATATAGACCTCTGAGGCACTCCACTGGTGACTGGCTGCCATCCTGAAAAAGACCTCTTTATTCCCACCCTCTGCCTTCTGTGAGCCAGCCAAGCCTCTATCAATGCCAGTACCTTGCCCCAACACCATGGGCTCTTATCTTATTCAGCAGCCACCTGACTGGCGCCTTGTCACAGGCCTTCTGGAAATCCAAATCAATCATGTCCCCTGGCTCTTCCTTGTCTAAATTGCTCATTATCTCCTCAAAGAATTCCAACAGATTTGTCAGGCAGGTTCTTCCCTTAACAAAGCCATGTTGACTCAGCCCTATCTTATCATGTACTTGCAAGTACTCCACAATCTCATCCTTAATAATGGACTCAAAAATCTTAGCAATGATTAAGGTTGGGCTAACTGGCCTGTAGTTTCCAGTCTTCTGCCTTCCTCCCTTCTTTAAACAGAGGTGCTACACTGGCCATTTTTCAATCCTCTGGGACCCTCCCTGACTCCAGTGATTCCTGAAAGATCACCACCAAAACCTCAGTATAATCTCCTTAGCTCGATCCTCCTTGTCTCTGAGGCCAGCCACCAGTAGGAAGGTTCTGGCCAAAATATCTCAGCAGGTCCTTGCAGTCTTCAGTGTGATGTCCAGGAAAGTATCCGACATGTAGGGGGTAGTCTTCTCTTGTAGAGACTCCATAACTCAGGTAGTGAACTCTCTCCTGACAATGGCAGAGTTCTCCCTTTCTGAACCTCATGGAATACCACTGAATGGTGAAACTTCAACAGTCAGATTGCTTGGGAAGCTGGAAAATGGGATGCTAATGTCGCAGCTCAGTGGAAAAACCTGGCAATCAATTTTCCAGATTCCAGTGGCTAACAACCGCCCCCCCCCCCCCCCCCCCCCGACAACTGAAACAGTGAAACATTTCTCTGCGATTCCTGACAGTGAAGCGAGAGTTGAAAAAGGGGTAGTTCTTGCTGCATTAACTGAGTTCAATGATTTTGCCTCTGATGGTCATCTCTAGTACAGATTTATGGCCAAGCAGCGAGTGATAGACTTCTGGAGCTCTGTGTTAATCTGAATTTGTATTATATTCTGAAGCTGGAGTCAGTTTCACAGGATAGTGACATTGAATGCTGACAGTTTGGCCTCAACTCCACCCACTCACAAAACTCTCAAACAAGGTGACAGCAAAACTACAGGGCAAGTTATTAACTTGACAAAAATGCATCTGCAATGCATCTGAAGAACAAATTCACTTTAGATTTTTATGATGAATGGGATCACTGCATTCAGATCAGTGCTGTCAGAAAATTATTTGGGATTTTGTAAACCTATCCAGCTCAAAAGCATGTTAATTTCAGTTGGAATTTCATGGAATTTGTGCAGCATCATGTTCGGCCTGAATGCATGGAATCAAAGTCCGATGGAAGCACTAGTTTGAAAACTCCCGGTCGTGTGAGTGGAAACAGGTTTTTGCAAAGTCAGGATAAACTGTTAATGTAGCAGGATTGTTACAAATCCTGATTTAATATTTCATAGCTACACTCTCATATTCCCAGCCTGTTCACCTGAAATCCCATGGCTCAGTCTGAATCTTGGACTCTCCTCCCTGGCAGGTTTGGTGGTAGAGGAAATCTATTCAATCGTAAATGTAGTGGATGCAACCCCTTCACTTTTCCACTTGCATCCTGATCAAATCCACGGCAGGAAGCTCAGCAGATCGCCTTCTTGGCTCCCTCATTTATTATGGTCCGCACCAACAGATCCAAAGAATCATCCTCTGCCATTTCTGCACCTCCAACAGGGTACCACCACCCCAAAACATACTTGCTCCTCCCTTCCACTGTCAGCATTCTGCATGGACCGTTCCCTCCATGACAACTTGGTCCATTCCTCCATCACTCCGAATCCTTCCTTATTACCCCATGACACCTTCCCCATGCAATCCCAGAAGGTGTAACACTTGCCCATTAATCTCCTTCCTCCTCACTGTCCAAGGTCCCAAACACACCTTCCAGGGGAAGCGGCATTTCACTTATACTTCATTCAATCTAGTTTACCGAGTTCGCTGCCCATATTGTGATCTCCTTTACATTGCTGTTACCAAGCACGGACTGGATGACTGCTTTATGGAAAACTGTTCTATTTGTAAAAATGACCCTGACCTTCCAGTTGCTTGCTGCTTGCTGCTGCTTCAATAAGCCATCTTGTTCTCATGCTAACATTTGTGACGCTGGCCTGTTGCACTGCACCAAGAAAGCACAATCCAAAGGAACAACATTTAATTTTCATCTCAGACATTTTACCATGTCGAGATCTCAAAATCGAATTGAATGAAAATGGAGGACAGATATCACATGATATCAGAACCTGACCATGTGATATCTGTCCTCCATTTTCATTCTCTCCCCCTTCCCCCATTTCTTTGTTTTATTTATGTCTTGTTTACTTTGCTCTCAGTATGGAGAACCCATTCTTTCTTGATTGCACCTTGCTTTCCTTCTAATTTTTTTCTTTCATCACCATTAACAACCATTTTGTTGTAGCATGGGCCTGATTCTGTGAAAACACCTTTCAGTTCTGAAGAAGAATCATATTGGACTTGAAACACTAATCCTTCTTTCTCTTTCCCACATATGCTGCCAGACCTCCTGAGTTTCTCCTGCATTCTCTGTGTATGGGCTAGGAAAGCCTTCTAAAGGGCTTCATCCCACTGCCACTGTTACTAACCCAGTGGTGGGTGAGTACCATGCAGGCAACATCACAAGCAAACCCATGTGTTGCCTCATTCAAAGGCACTCAGTGTTGGGTTGAGATTGGGCGGCACGGTGGCACAGTGGTTAGCACTGCTGCCTCACAGTGCCAGAGACCCGGGTTCAATTCCTGCCTCAGGCGACTGACTGTGTGGAGTTTGCACGTTCTCCCTGTGTCTGTGTGGGTTTCCTCCGGGTGCTCCGGTTTCTTCCCACAGTCCAAAAATGTGCAGGTCAGGTGAATTGGCCATGCTAAATTGCCCGTAGTGTTAGGTAAAGGGGTAAATGTAGGGGAATGGGTGGGTTGCGCTTCGGCGGGTCGGTGTGGACTTGTTGGGCCGAAGGGCCTGTTTCCACACTGAAAGTAATCTAATCTAATCTCATCTAATCTAATCCAGCACCACAAGGGGACTCTGTCATAGAGTCACACCCCTGGCCGTGTGTGACCACCCTTCCCCTGTGACCCTCCTTCCAGCATCATTTAATTCTAGCCTCAGGTAGGTGTCACGCTGGCACCTTAGTGGCACTCTCGTCAAAAGAGCTGCCAGCATCTAATGGATGGGTGGTGCTCACCCTGGCTCCTTGACTTGGGTGCCATGCCTGCCACCAGTTGTTCAATTCCTAGGTTGAACATGATGTGGGAGAACTTCCCAAAAAAGGAGGTGAAGCAGGGCTCTCGCCAGCTCTTCAGCTGAATGCTGGGAGCCTGGTCACCTCCTCAAGATTCCGAGCAGCAGCTCCATGAATATATTTGCATTGAAACCCCCCACACAGAGCATAAATAATGGTTGTCTTGTTAACAGACAGCAAAACTTTTTGTACAAACTTAACATCATAATAGCACAACTGCACAGTCTGTATGCACAGATCGAGCGTTCAGTAGGCAGTTGTACACATTTCCACAGCGAAACCTGTCTGACTCAAGAGCTACAATCTGCTTCAGAGCCTGTTATTGTTTCCAGATGGCATTTGATTTATTGGCTGACATTAGACTGAGGAGTTGATATGTTGAATACACTGTGACTTCTCTCTTGAAATACCAAGTTTCCTATAAATCCTAGCTCAGCAGATGGAAAGAAACAATTAAACTTTTGAAATAATTCAATTTTCAAAGGCCTTGTCTCACCTTTTTTCAAATCTACCTGCTTTTGCTGACTCAATGCTTCTCCCATTGTTCGAGGTATGTGATTCCTTCTCAAAAATGCTTTAGAAATTCAAAGGGAAACAGTGCATAGAGCAGCTAATTCATTTCATGATTCTGATGTATAGTGCCAATCAATAAGTCATCAGAACTAGCAGTTGGAATTATGTGCGCTTTTTGTTTCCTCATTGACCCAAAATCTGATACTGAACAGTTTGTGGGGGAGGGGGTTGTCCGTGAATACTAACTAAACACAAGGCAATACACAACACGGGTTACTGAATAATGATCAAGTAAGCTGTTTCCTGAGCAACACTGTCAAGACCGTAAAGTGGAATTGATGCGGACCTACATTGAATTACTGGAGATAGTTTACTGTTAACCTAAGAATTTAATTATTTCGTTCTTGCAGTGGACGTAAGCGGAGGATCAGGCAATTAGAACAGTCTTAATTAATAAAATTGTTGCTAGTATTTTAGCAGAGATTCCTTTTTTTTCCAGCAATTAATGACATAGAAAATGTGTAAAGTGTGTGAAGGCAGAATTTATGTTTCCCACTTCAACAAAACAAATGTTACTGATGGATCAGTGTTAACTGGGATTGTTGTTTGGTCTGAATGCCCAAATTTGGAGCTATTATTTTATAAAAAATATCACGTGGGATGGAGGCACTGCTGGTAAGGCCAGCACTTGTTGGCTACATCTCCTTGAACTGAATGTGTTGCTCAGTTATTTTAAAGTCAACCATGTTGCCATGGGTCTAGAGTCATGTGGAGGCCATACAGGGATATTGTTGCCACAATCCGGTGCCATTTTGAGATACAAAAGAATAAAAAGTAAGTACTTAAATAGAGTCCATCTTCATCGGCCAGAGTCCCAAACACGGCTGTAGGAGTTCTGCCGCTCTGGGCACCAACACCACCGCAATCAACAACCCACTGCCACTGGTGGAGTCCTCGCTCCGGGCAAACTGCAGTCGGGAGTCCTCGCTCTGCTACTGCTGCAGCTGACGCCCAGGAGACCATGGCGCATCGGGCCTATGAACCAGGCCTCAGTGCCAACACCAGTCTGGCTTCTCCATGACATCAGAAAGATGAAGAAAAGCAAAAGAGAAAAGACGAAAAGGAGGGAGAGAAAAAGAACATGGCCAGCATGGAGCAGACGGGCTCAGTTTGAAGTCCTTGTGCCAGAAACAGAGAAAACCTGGGGACAGAATGCCCCAAACATCTGGCAGCACTTTAAATTAAGGACTTGGACTAAACTGAAAGTGATTATTTGGGGTCTAAAAGGAAGGGAAAGGTGCTCATTACTGGGCCCCGATGCATCCAAAATGTGCATTGACAGGACTTTCAAAACGCCATGTTTTCCTGGTTCAGCCAATGTGCACAAATGGGTGATATAAAGGATGGGGATTGAAATGGATCAATCTTTAACTGACATTTTTCAGAGTTCACTAAATTCTGAAGAAATCCACAGGATTTGAAGGAAGGTTAAAAGCAAGCAGATTTAATTGTCTGAAACAGTCTTCATATTCTCACCAGGATTTGGATGAGTTGAGAACAACAACAACTTTGATTCAAGTAGTTGCTTTAACCTAGTGAAATTTTCCAAGATATTTTATGTAAATGTTATAGGACAGAATGTTACACTAAACCATGCGAGGAAATATTAGGGCAGATGACCAAGAGCTTTGTCAAATGAACAAGTTTCAATGAACAACTTAAAAGAGAAAAGAGAGGGACAGAGTAAAAAGGTTAATGGGAGGAAATTCACAAGATTTCAATTAAACAACTGATTAATGTTCTTTTCACTAATTGAAGGTTAATTTAAGGTCAAATTTGCCTTTATTATACAACTGTGTGAGTGCAAACATGGCCAAATGATAAGTTTGGTTGTTGGAAAAATATTTGATATGTTTTAAAGATCTGGAGGAGAAATGCAAATAAAAAGTGGTCAAAAGAGAGTCAGCATAAAGTATAGTTATCTTTAACTAATCTCTGCCAGCTTTTCAAAGATATAACTAACCTGGTGGATAAGGAAAATACAGTTGATATTATGACTGAAATGATCAGAAAACTATTAACTTGGTGCAGGATTTTCGTCTGATCAATATAAGAATAGGATGGGATTTGTAAGGTAATGATTCAGACATTCAAAAACACATCTGCTTTTTCTTTTAAGGTAAGGATTTTTATTTCTTTACCAGGGACTAGTTAAAAATTTACTTTGGTTTTTTTTGTGTGTATACATCAAGTCCTTATTTAGGGTAAAAAAAACTATAGCAGAGAGGTATCAGAAGGTATTCTAATTCATACTTGTACAAAGTAACTAATTAACTAACTAAGCAGAGATGGCTGGGCAGGTGATGTGCTGTTGCTGTATGATGTGGGAGCTGGCTGATCCCATTGTGAACGGCAGTGACCACATCTGCAGCAAGTGTTGGTTGCTGGAAGAACTCCGGATCAGAGTTGATGATCTGGAATCTGAGCTTCAAACACTGCGGCACATCCGGGAGGGGGAGAGTTACCTGGATGCTTTGTTTCAGGAGGCAGTCACACCAGGGAGGTTAAGTAATTCACATTCAGCTAGTGATCAGGCACAAAAGAGTGTGACTGTAAGTGAGGCAGGTAGGGGGAACTGGAGTTCAGGAGTGGAGGAGCCTCAGCCCTTGACCTTGTCCAACAGGTACGAGATTCTTGCTCCCTGTTTGGAGGAAAAGGGCTCTGGACAGGATGAGCCAACTGACCAAGGCACCATGGTCCAGAAGGCCATTCAAGAGGGGGGAGCTAATAGACAAGTAGTGGTTATAGGGGATTCTATAATTAGGGGGACAGGTAGTATCCTTTGCAAGCCGGATCGGGAGTCTCGCATGGTGTGTTGCCTGCCCGGTGCCAGGGTGCGAGACATCTCCGACCGGCTTGAAAGGATATTGGAGCGGGAGGGGGAGGATCCAGTTGTTGTGGTCCACGTTGGTACCAACAACATAGGCAAGACTAGGGTGGAGGACCTGTTTGGGCATTACGAAGCACTAGGCAGGAAATTGAAGCACAGGTCCTCAAGGGTCATAATCTCCGGATTACTGCCCGAGCCACGTGCCAATTGGCATAGGGACAAGAAAATTAGGCAAGTAAACACGTGGCTAAGGGATTGGTGTGGGAAAGAGGGATTCCACTTCATGGGGCATTGGCATCAGTTTTGGAACAGGGGGGATCTGTATCGTTGGGACGGTCTCCACCTGAACCGATCAGGTACCAATGTTCTAGCGAAGAGGATAAATAGGGTGGTCAGTAGGACTTTAAACTTCTGAGTTGGGGGGAAGGGAAAGTGAAAGCGACAGGGAGTATGGAGGTAAATGGCAAGATAAGCAGCAGGATAGCATGTTTCCAGGCGGATTTAAAATTGAGGCAGACTGAGAATGCAGTAAAAAGCAAGGATAACTTAGGACATATGACTTCCAACATCTCTAATGATAAGGAAGTTAGCATTAAGGCACTTTACCTGAATGCTCGTAGCATACATAACAAAGCCGATGAACTAATGGCACAGATAATAGTGAATGATTATGATGTAGTAGGCATCACAGAGACTTGGTTACAGGGGGGTCAGGACTGGCAGTTAAACCTCCATGGTTTTTCAACTTATCGAAAAGACAGAGAGGTGGGCAGAGGGGGTGGGGTTGCCTTGTTAGTTAAGAACAAAATTAAATCTACGGTATTGAATGACATAGCGTCGGATGATGTGGAGTCTGTGTGGGTGGAATTGAGGAACCACAAAGGCAAAAAAAACATAATTGGAGTTGTGTATAGACCTCCTAACAGTGGTCAGGACCAGGGACGCAACATGTACCGGGAAATAGAGAAGGCATGTCAGAAAGGCAAGGTTACATTGATCATGGGAGACTTCAATATGCAGGTGGACTGGGTAAATAATGTTGTTAGTGGATCTAAAGAAAGGGAATTCATGGAATGCTTACAGGATGGCTTTTTGGAACAGCTTGTCATGGAGCCCACAAGAGAGCAGGCTATTCTGGACCTAGTGCTTTGCAATGAACCAGATTCTATAAAAGATCTTAAAGTAAGGGAACCCTTAGGAAGTAGCGACCATAATATGATAGAGTTCAGTCTGGAGTTTGAAAGGGAGAAGGAAAAATCGGATGTAATGGTGTTACAGTTGAATAAAGGTAATTATGAGGGCATGAGAGAGGAACTGACTAAAATAGACTGGAAGCAGAGGCTAACCGGGAAGACAGTAGAGCAAAAATGGCAGGAGTTTGTAGGTATAATTGAGGACACTGTACAGAGGTTCATTCCCAAGAAAAGAAAGATTAACCGGGGAGGGATTAGACAACCTTGGCTGACAAAGGAAGTCAGGAAATGTATTAAAGAAAAAGAGAGATCCTATAAAGTGGCTAAGAACAGTGGGAAATCAGAAGATTGGGAAGGATACAAAAGCAAACAGAGGATAACAAAGAGTGTAATAAGAAAGGAGAGGATCAAATATGAAGGTAGGCTAGCCAGTAATATTAGAAGTAATAGTAAAAGTTTCTTTCAGTACATAAGAAACAAACGACAGGCAAAAGTAGACATTGGGCCACTTCAAACTGATGCAGGAAGCCTAGTGATGGGAGATAAGGAAATAGCAGGAGAACTTAACAAGTACTTTGCGTCAGTCTTCACAGTGGAAGACATGAGTAATATCCCAAACATTAAAGGGTGTCACGGGGCTGAGTTGAGTATGGTTGCCATTACGAAAGAGATAGTGCTAGAAAAGTTAAAAAGTCTTAAAATTGATAAATCTCCTGGCCCCGATGGGATACACCCTAGAGTTCTGAGAGAGGTGGCTGAGGAAATAGCAGAGGCATTGGTTGAGATCTTTCAAGAGTCACTGGAGTCAGGAAAGGTCCCGGATGATTGGAAGATGGCTGTTGTAACCCCCTTGTTCAAGAAAGGATCAAGGCAAAAGATGGAAAATTATAGGCCAATCAGCTTAACCTTGGTTGTTGGTAAAATTCTAGAATCCATCATTAAGGATGAGGTTTCTAAATTCTTGGAAGAGCAGAGTCTGATTAGAACAAGTCAACATGGATTTAGTAATGGGAGGTCATGCCTGACAAACCTGTTGGAATTTTTTGAAGAGGTAACAAGTAGGTTAGACCAGGGAAACCCAGTGGATGTGGTCTATCTAGACTTTTAAAAGGCCTTTGATAAGGTGCCACACGGGAGGCTGCTGAGCAAGGTGAGGGCCCATGGTGTTCGAGGTGAGCTGCTGGGATGGATTGAGGATTGGCTGTCTAACAGAAGACAGAGAGTTGGGATAAAAGGTTCTTTTTCAGAATGGCAGCCGGTGACGAGCGGTGTCCCGCAGGGTTCGGTGCTGGGGCCACAGCTGTTCGCATTATATATTAATGATTTGGATGAGGGAACCGGGGGCATTCTAGCAAAGTTTGCCGATGATACGAAGTTAGGTGGACAGGCAGGTAGTACTGAGGAAGTGGGGAGGCTACTGAAGGATCTCGACAGGTTGGGAGAGTGGTCCAGGAAATGGCTGATGGAATTTAACGTGAGCAAGTGCGAGGTCTTGCACTTTGACAAAAAGAATAAAAGCATAGACTACTTTCTAAATGGTGAGAAAATTAATAAAGCCAAAGCACAAAGGGATCTGGGTGTGCTAGTCGAGGATTCTCTAAAGGTAAACATGCAGGTTGAGTCCGTGATTAAGAAAGCGAATGCAATGTTGTCTCTTATCTCAAGAGGGTTGGAATATAAAAGCAGAGATGTACTACTAAGACTTTATAAAGCTCTGGTTAGGCCCCATTTGGAGTACTGTGTCCAGTTTTGGTCCCCACACCTCAGGAAGGACATACTGGCACTGGAACGTGTCCAGCGGAGATTCACATGGATGATCCCTGGAATGACAGGTCTAACATATGAGGAACGGCTGAGAATACTGGGATTATATTCGTTGGAGTTTAGAAGATTAAGGGGAGACTTAATAGAGACGTACAAAATAATACATGGCTTGGAAAAAGTGGATGCTAGGAAATTGTTTCAGTTAAACGAGGAGACGAGGACCCGTGGACACAGCCTTAGAATTAGAGGGGGTCATTTCAGAACAGAAATGCGGAGACATTTCTTCAGCCAGAGAGTGGTGGGCCTGTGGAATTCATTGCCACGGAGTGCAGTGGAAGCCGGGACGCTAAATGTCTTCAAGGCCGAGATTGATAGATTCTTGTTGTCTAGAGGAATTAAGGGCTACGGGGAGAACGCTGGTAAGTGGAGCTGAAATGCGCATCAGCCATGATTGAATGGCGGAGTGGACTCGATGGGCCGAATGGCCTTACTTCCACTCCTATGTCTTATGGTCTTATGGTCTTAACCTTTGACTTGAACTGCAACAAAAAGCAATTTTTTACACATCATGTTCTTCAAATCTAATTCATGATTTTGTAATGTTATCTTTAGCTTCTTTGTTGTGTTGCATCAATTTGAATTCAGCGGACTTAAGATATTGCTTGGTCTGTTAAATTGTTTTCTTAATCCTGATCATCCAACCATGTTATTGTATACCCTGCATATTAATAATAATTAATACTATTATTGGTTTAAAATTAACATCCCACATTAACAGAGATGGACAGCTTGAAATGAAGGTGGCTGGAATTAATTTATCGTGGTCTCCATTTGATTTTTGTACTGTCAGACCTCAACCTCTTTGTCATAGCATAACCATGAATCAGTCAACATCTTTTATGCTTCCTCCTCTTTTGACTGTGTGCAGTTTAGATATTCTCAACATTTATGTGACCTCTGTGGGTGGGATTGTGGCTATTCCATGAACTCCTTGTAAAAGATCATTGCAAAACATATATTTTTATGACTAAATGTAAGTTGTAAGTTCTTAATTTGTACTTTTTAGCACAGTATTTTTCTTTTAAGTTAGTCTTCCAGTTGCATTTTTAAAATTTGTTCACAGAAGGTGGATGTCACTGATTTGGCCAACATTTTCTTGCCCATCCCTTATTGCCTTGGAACTGAATGGCACTGATTAGTTATTCTCGAGGGGAGTTAAGAGTTAACCGCATTGTTGCGGATCTGAAATTACATGTTAAGGAGACCAGGTGAGGATGGAGAATTTCATACACTAAAGGAAATTAGTGAACTAAATGGGCATTTATAACAAGTGACAATTGTTGCATAGATGTCACACAATCAGCTTTTAATTCCAGATATTATTAAAATTAAAGTTTCACTTTCTGCTGTGGCAACATTCAAACCCAAACTCCCAGAGCGTTCATCTACCATCCTGAATTGCTAGTCTACGGCACAACCACTTCCCCACAATTAAGCTGCCTTAGATTTGATATTAATTCCATATATCAAATGAATATTCATTCTATATGTTGGTTTAAGTTTCTGTTTATATTCAAAAGTCAGTAGGTGTTGGATCATTAGCTGGGTTCAAGTGATTGTCCAATAATATTCATAGCTTGGTGTCACTTTATGAGAAATATAGAGTTGCTATGGAGGCTTGATCAACAATAAAGCAAATCAGACCTTCTGCAGAGGTCAACTCATCTGGTTGTGTACTTTCCACTTTACCACCTATTCTATGGAGTTAAATCTTCACAGGTCTTGCATACAAGAGTCCCATGTTGTCTCCATTAGGAAACACCAACACTCCCCATTAGAAAAGTACTGCTGGGGGCAGTGGAAGCTTTTGGTCATGCATCCACTAAACACCTAAAATAACCTAAGGAATCTAGATGAGTAAGGGGAGGGTGGAGGTCACAGAGAGGGGTTTGTTGGTTAAACAGGTTGGGGGTGTTGGTAGAACGGGTTGAGGGTGAGGGGGTGAGGTGGTTCTCAGCCTTAATGGAAGATGATTAAATGTCCTCAACACCCTTAAACAAACTGCTGGAGTTCACTACATCCAGCTTATTTGATATGTTATATACCTAGTTTACTGAGACTGGCTACGTGAGCTCATGACAAGGTTCGCTTTGCAAGCTTCCTGTCTGGTGTGTCTCCTGTCTGCAGTTGCCTTAATACCAGAGGAATCTCTGACCAATGCCCTGTTAAAGACCTCAACTGGATGTAGTGTGGGAAGGTCATCTACAAGTTTTCCGACTGCAAACCTCACCAATACTTAGGCAGGAAGCTGGCTGAGCCATTGTTATCCTCATATTTAAATGCCCCAACCACCATCCATCTCATCTCCCAGGAAAACATTAAATTCCACCCGATATCTTATTTTTCATTTGATGGAAGATTACAACCTGGAACATTTACTTTGTGTTTCTCTCTTCACAGATACTAACAAATCTGTTAATTATGTGTCATGTTGCATAATCATTATGTCAGTATAGTCTTGAGAGACTTGCTCATTATATCATTTCATCAAAACATGTGACCTGACGACATAAAGATCTCATACTCCATATGACCCCAGATCACTCGAAGCATCCCAATCTACTGAAAGCATATTGCTCTGTTGTAACATAACGGCTTAATGCTGGCCCAGACACTTAAGAGCCTGAGGTGTGTAATGTATAGTTGTAATAAACGTTTCTTGAATTTCACTGCTGCAATATCCACACCCAGTTTCTTATACTACAAGAGATAATGTAAGCATTGTCATATAAAACACCCTATTGGAGGCAAGCTCACACCTTGGTAACAGTCATGTTTCCAACATCTTGGTGGTGATGCTTGCAAAATTAATTGAAGGACAACTACTTTAGACAACAGGTAATTCAGACATAGGGAAAGATGTTCAACCTTTGGCAGCATCCACTTCTATGACTACACATAGAACATAGAACATAGAACATAGAACATAGAACAATACAGCACAGAACAGGCCCTTCGGCCCACGATGTTGTGCCGAACTTCTAACCTAGATTAAGTACCCATCCATGTACCTATCCAAATGCCGCTTAAAGGTCGCCAATGATTCCGACTCTACCACTCCCACGGGCAGCGCATTCCATGCCCCCACCACTCTCTGGGTAAAGAACCCACCCCTGACATCTCCCCTATACCTTCCACCCTTCACCTTAAATTTATGTCCCCTTGTAACACTCTGTTGTACCCGGGGAAAAAGTTTCTGACTGTCTACTCTATCTATTCCTCTGATCATCTTATAAACCTCTATCAAGTCACCCCTCATCCTTCGCCGTTCCAACGAGAAAAGGCCGAGAACTCTCAACCTATCCTCATACGACTTCCTCTCCATTCCAGGCAACATCCTGGTAAATCTTCTCTGCACCCTCTCCAAAGCTTCCACATCTTTCCTAAAGTGAGGCGACCAGAACTGCACACAGTACTCCAACTGTGGCCTAACCAAAGTCCTGTACAGCTGCAACATCACTTCACGACTCTTGAATTCAATCCCTCTGCTAATGAACGATAATACTCCATAGGCCTTCTTACAAACTCTATCCACCTGAGGGGCAACCTTCAAAGATCTATGTACATAGACCCCAAGATCCCTCTGTTCCTCCACCTGACTAAGAACCCTACCATTAACCCTGTATTCCGCATTCTTATTTGTTCTTCCAAAATGGACAACCTCACACTTGGCAGGGTTGAACTCCATCTGCCACTCCTCAGCCCAGCTCTGCATCATATCTAAGTCCCTCTGCAGCCGACAACAGCCCTCCTCACTGTCCACAACTCCACCTATCTTCGTATCATCTGCAAATTTACTGACCCACCCTTCGACTCCCTCATCTAAGTCATTCATAAAAATTACAAACAGCAGAGGACCCAGAACTGATCCCTGCGGAACTCCACTTGTAACTGGGCTCCAGGCTGAATATTTACCATCTACCACCACTCTCTGCCTTCGACCGGTTAGCCAGTTTTCTATCCAATTGGCCAAATTTCCCTCTATCCCATGCCTCCTGACTTTCCGCATAAGCCTACCATGGGGAACCTTATCAAATGCCTTACTAAAATCCATGTACACTACATCCACCGCTCTACCCTCATCCACATGCTTGGTCACCTCCTCGAAGAATTCAATAAGACTTGTAAGGCAAGACCTACCCTTCACAAATCCGTGCTGGCTGTCCCTAATCAAGCAGTGTCTTTCCAGATACTCATAAATCCTATCCCTCAGTACCCTTTCCATTACTTTGCCTACCACAGAAGTAAGACTAACAGGCCTGTAATTCCCGGGGTTATCCCTATTCCCTTTTTTGAACAGGGGCACAACATTCGCTACTCTCCAGTCCCCTGCTACCACCCCCGTTGCCAGTGAAGACGAGAAGATCATTGCCAACGGTACTGCAATTTCCTCTCTTGCTTCCCACATAATCCTAGGATATATCCCGTCAGGCCCGGGGGACTTGTCTATCCTCAAGTTGTTCAAAATGTCCAACACATCTTCCTTCCTAACAGGTATCTCTTCTAGCTTACCAGTCCATTTCACACTCTCCTCTTCTACAATACGGTCCCTCTCGTTCGTAAATACTGAAGAGAAGTACTTGTTCAAGACCTCTCCTATCTCTTCCGACTCAATACACAGTCTCCCACTACTGTCCTTGATCGGACCTACCCTCGTTCTCGTCATTCTCAGGTTTCTCACATACGCATAAAATGCCTTGGGATTATCCTTGATCCTATCCGCCAACGATTTTTCATGCCCTCTCTTAGCTCTCCTAATCCCTTTCTTCAGGTCCCTTCTGGCTATCCTGTATCCCTCCACTGCTCTGTCTGAATCCTGTTTCCTCAACCTTATGTAAGCCTCCTTCTTCCTCTTTACCAGACATTCAACCTCTCTCGTCAACCAAGGCTCCCTCACACGACCATTTCTTTCCTGCCTGATAGGTACATACATATCATGGACACGTCGTATCTGCTCTTTGAAAAAGTTCCACCTTTCCACCACATCCTTCCCTGACAGCCTATGCTCCCAACGTATGCTCCTCAAATCCTGCCTTACAGCATCGTAATTTCCCTTCCCCCAATTATAAAATCCACCTTGTTGTGCGCACCTATCTCTCTCCATAACCAAGGTGAAAGTCACAGAATTGTAGTCACCATCACCAAAATGTTCATCCACTAAAAAGCCCACCACTTGTCCCGGTTCATTACCGAGTACCAAATCCAATATGGCCTCCCCTCTGGTTGGACAATCTACATACTGCGTTAGAAAAGCTTCCTGGACACACTGCACAAACACCGCCCCATCCAATCTACTTGATCTAAAGAGCTTCCAATCTTTGGGAAGTTGAAGTCGCCCATGACTACGACCCTGTGGCTTCTGCACCTTTCCAAAATCTGTTTCCCAATCTGTTTCTCCACATCTCTGCTGCTATTGGGGGGCCGATAGTAAACACCCAACAAGGTGACTGCACCTTTCCTATTTCTGACTTCAGCCCATACTACCTCCAGAGGCAGATCCCCCTCAAACTTCCTTTCTGCAGCCGTTATACCATTTCTAATTAGCAATGCCACCCCCCCCCTCCTTTTTTCCCACCCTCCCTAATCTTACTGAAACACCTGTAACCAGGAACCTCCAACAGCCATTCCTGTCCCTCATCTATCCACGTTTCCGTGATGGCCACAACATCGTAGTCCCAGGTACCGATCCACGCCTTAAGTTCACCCACCTTATTTCTGATACTCCTTGCGTTGAAGTATACGCACTTGAGCCCATCTCTGTGTCCGCAAGTAGTCCCTGTCAGTGCTACCTTCTCCACAGCCTCCCTACAGTCTTGGGCATCCTGACACACAGCTAGCTTACTTGCTGGACTACAAGTCCGGATCCCATCCCCCTGCCAAATTAGTTTAAACCCCCCCGAAGAGTGCTAGCAAACCTACCCACCAGGATATTGGTGCCCTTCTGGTTCAGGTGCAACCCGTCCTGTTTGTACAGGTCCCACCTTTCCCAGAATGCAGTCCAATTGTCCAAATATCTGAAGCCCTCCCTCCTACACCAGCCTTGCAGCCACGTGTTCAACTGCACTCTCTCCCTATTCTTTGCCTCACTGTCACGTGGCACCGGCAACAACCCAGAGATGACGACTCTGTCTGTCCTAGCTTTTAGCTTCCAGCCTAACTCCTTGAGCTCTTGAATGACCTCCCCACCCCTCTTCCTACCTATGTCGTTGGTGCCAATGTGTACCACGACTTCTGGCTGCACACCCTCCCCCTTAAGGATTCTGAAGACACGGTCTGAGACGTCTCGGACCCTAGCACCCGGGAGGCAACAAACCATCCGTGAGTCTCGCCCATGTCCACAGAACCGCCTGTCCGTCCCTCTAACTAGAGAGTCCCCTATAACTAGCGCTCTCCTCCTCTCCCCCTTTCCCTTCTGAGTCTCAGAGCCACAGACCCCTTCACTGCAGCTTACACCTGCAACGCTGTCCCCCCCAACAGTTTCCAAAGCTGTATACTTATTTTTTAGGGGAACGACCACAGGGGAACCCTGCACTGCCTGCTTCTTCCCCTTCCCACCTCTAACTGTTACCCAGCTACCTCTGTTCTCCGGCGTAACTATGTCCCTGTAGCTTCTATCAATCACCCTCTCAGCCTCTCGAATAATCCTCAGTTCATCCAACTCCAGTTCCAGTTCCCTAACTCGTTCGGTGAGGATCAGGATCTGACTGCATTTCCTGCAGACGAAGTCGGCAGGAGTATCGGTGGTCACCCCTACCTCAAACATCCTGCAGGAGGAACATTCCACTGCCTGCGCTGCCATGACTGTACACTTTCTCCAAAAACAAGAACACTGAGTCAATAACACTGAGTCACTTACCTGGGGTCTAGAACACACCCACTCAAATACTAATCACTTACCTTCCCGCCCAGCCATGCGCTCCAACCTCACTTCCGCTGCTCCCACTCAAATGACCGTTGGTGATTAAAGGGTGAGTATTTATACATATCTTTATAGATCTGCAGATAGGGCTGTAATCATCAAGAAAACAGATTAATTTGTTCTTAATTAGCAATATGAATTATTTCAAGGTAAAATAGATGTCTAGTAGTGCCTCAATTAAAAGTAAAGAAAAAGATAATAAAAAAGACTACAGTATACTGTAGCTGGAACACAAACCAATGATTGAGGTATAAATGCTCACATGTTTTGTTCCTTTCACTCAATATATAATTAATAGTTTCTCAGAACAACAGCTGGGAAGACTTTGTTCTTAACGAAAGGGTAGTTTTAATCTCCAGTTAGACAATGTGGTTTAATATGGTCCAGTCCAATGTTTTTAAGGCAGGATCATAGACAATAGAAGCCCTATAATGGATACACAATACAGTGACTCCCTGATTGAATGACAGTTGTTAAAAATAATGTGTTGCTTCATTTTACAGATCATTAGGCCACTGTTGGAATACAGTGTGCAATTCTGGTCTTCTTCCTATTGGAAAGATGTTGGGAAACTTGAAAGCGTTCAGAAAAGATTTACAAGGATGTTGCCAGGGTTGGATGATTTGAGCTACAGGGAGGGGTTGAATAGACTGGGTCTGTTTTCCCTGGAGCGTCGGAGGCTGAGGGGTGATCTTAGAGGTTTACAAAATCATGAGGGGCATGGATAGGAGAAATAGACAAAGTCTTTTCCCTGAGGTTGGGGGAGTCCAGATCTAGAGGGCATAGATTAAGGGTGAGAGGGGAAAGATGTAAAAGAGACCCAAGGGGCAACCTTTTCACGCAGAGGATGGTGCGTGTGTGGAATGAGCTATCAGAGGAAGTGGTGGAGACTGGTACAATTGCAACATTTAAAAGGCATCTGGATGGGTATATGAAAAGGAAGAGTTTGGAGGGATATGGGCCGGGTGCTGGCAGGTGGGACTGATTGGGTTGGGATATCTGGTCAACATGGACAAGTTGGACCGAAGGGTCTGTTTCTGTGCTGTACATCTCTATGACTCTATGACTCTAGGTGATGGATGATCAGAAATATCCAGAAACGATCTGGTAGAATCTCAAAGACCAACTCACGATGACAATGAATTTCAGGATGAACAGACATTAACTCAGTAATACAGACAGCAACCCCTTATTAACTAGTCTGTTAGAAGGTGTCACAACAAAGAGCATGAGTGCATGTATTCCCAACAAGCAATTATTGGAGAGACTCTGAGTTAGACATTGCTTCTACACTAATTGAAGAATTTAGGAAGGATATTTTGAGCAAGAAAAAAGGTCACATCATTGGCACATTATTTGACTCAAGTTTGAAGCCACATTGGCAAGTCAACAGTAGTTACATGCTTCAGCTGCAGCCAACACCATTGCTGCGACCAGCAAAGCACAGAAAGCGGGCAAAGTATAGAAAAAGGTCACCCCTACCCAAAAGCCTTCAAGCCTTTCTTTTAATAACTGTGAAGAATGTAGCACCAAGGGTCATTCAGCATGTATACACAGGAAATTTAATTCGAAAGGTCAAGCCTGACCCCGGACCCAAAGAGCAAAAGATGGTACAGCACCACAACATTAGCTGCAAGGAAAATGTTGAGAAGGTGCACAAATGTAAACACGTCAATAAAGTTCAGAGTCAACCAAGCAAAAGAAGTTGACCAAGCATTCCATGTTGTTAACCTCAGACACCATGTCGATAAGGCAATGAGAAACTTCTACAACCATTAATATTGTTTTCCCCAACAAGACAGGACATACTCAATACAAACAAAAATTGACATGGGGACTCGTGTCATTCATTTTTGCTGTGTGTCCTGTAAGACATGTAGCTCAACAAGTGGTGCGCTATGGTACAGCAATGAGAGAGATTATCCCACGATGTCGAATAGATCACCAATGCTGTGCACTGGCAGAGTCACGCCATAGTCCCAAGATGCAATTTCATCTTAGCTCACCAAAATCTTCTCCCTGGGTAGATACCATCAGCCCACCAGTGGCAAGACTACCAGAATGTGCAGAAGTCAATATAGTCAAAATTCATGAGATTCAATCCACACCCAGCATGGCAAACAGACCAGGCATGATTGAGTCACTAATCTCAAATATCTGTATGCAAACAGATTTGATGCCTTCAGAAATTTTAAAGGTGAGGTAATATTGTAATATCGATGTAAAATGTATTAATGTGATGCAACCCCATTATTGATTTTCCAATGAAGTGCAACTTAGACATTCAAGAGAATACTCGGGTAGGACCAAATAAGATGGAGCAAAATGATCTTATTCAGAAAGTGGACCATAATACAGATTGGTTCTGTTTTATCACATGCATTTTAAACAAAGGAGGCACCATAGAAGTATGTTCAGATCCAAGGCCCCTTAAACTTTCATTTTAAAAAATGTCTACAAAAAGATACCAATGCCAGAAGAAGTAAACCAAAGATTATCCAGAGCAAAATTCTTTCCTAAGCCAGAAGTGAAATAGGGATATTGGTCTGTCCATTTAATAGAGGAATCCTGAGAGCTTATATTTTGGTTTCAACTAACATTTGGGCTCTCAGTTAGTTACGATATATTCCAGCAGCAATTGGATTATTGAAAATGTATCTGATTGTGTTTGCATTGCTAAAAAACTGTGGTCATGCACAAGACAAAGGGAGAACATGATCACAACTGTCACTTATTGAAGGCAACAGCATGATGCCAAGGATTAATTTCTAACAATACAAACTGCCAGGACAATGTTAGTCAGATAAACTTTTTTGGGTCAATTTATTCAACCCACTGTCTATTTCCAGTTAAGATTGAGGACGTTAAACAAATCCTCACAAGATAAAGAGGATCTGCAACATCCTGAGTCAATGACCCAAACCTCGGGAAGACCAACATCTTCCTCTGAACCTCTATGAAGAAAATATTCTCAATGTTGATCTGCTATATTTTGGCAGGAGCCATTGGGAACAATTGCAATCAGCATCTGCCAAACATAAGTAGCTACAAGAGTTGCATGCGATCATTATTCAGGGATGGCATGACAATTTGAAAGATCAGTTCAGTTTGGCCATACAGAGATAAACTTGGACTATCACAACATGTGCTTCTTAGTTTGCTGAATACAAATTTACCAATCTTACAGCAGGACCTGGTAAGCTCAACATAGGTACTGTTTATTTGAAGACATTTTCCATGATTGCTCAGAAGATAGATGCACTGTAAAGGTTAAACATCTATTGTTGCCCTCAGTTTTGACTTAGTGCAACCCCTCATTGCAGTCAACATGGTCCCTTTGTTTTTGTACATCCTGCTTGTCATGGAGTCATAGAGACATACAGCATGGAAACAGGCCCCTTCAGTTCAACTCGTCCATGTCGACCAGATATCCCAACCCAATCTAGTCCCACCTGCCAGCACCCAACCCATATCCTTCCAAACCCTTCCTATTCATGTACCCATCCAGATGACTTTTAAATGTTGCAATTGTACCAGCCTCCACCACTTCCTATGGCAGCTCATTCCATACACGTACCACCCTCTGCGTGAAAAAGTTGTTCCTTAGGTCTCTTCCATATCTTTCCCCTCTCACTCTAAACCTATGCCCTCTAGTTCTGGACTCCCACACCGCAGGGAAGAGACTTTGCCTATTTACCCTATCCATGCCCCTCATGATTTTATAAACCTCTATAAGGTCACCCCTCAGCCTCCAATGCTCCAGGGAAAACAGCCCCAGCCTATTCAGCCTCTCCCTAAAGCTCAAATCCTCAATCCCTGGCAACATTCTTGTAAATCGTTTCTGAACCCTTTCAAGTTTCACAACATCCTTCCGATAGGAAAGAGACCAGAATTGCAAGCAATATTCCAACAGTGGCCTAACCAATGTCCTGTACAGCCGCAACATGACCTTCCAACTCCTGTACTCAATACTCTGACCAATAAAGGAAAGCATATCAAACACCTTCTTCACTATTGTATCTACCTGTGACTCCACTTTCAAGGAGCTATGAACCTGCACTCTAAGGTCTTTTTGTTCAGCACCACTCCCTAGGACCTTACCTTTTGCCCGAAACGTCGATTCTCCTGTTCCCTGGATGCTGCCTGACCTGCTGCGCTGTTCCAGCAACACATTTTCAGCTCTGATCTCCAGCATCTGCAGACCTCACTTTCTCCTCATTAAGTGTATAAGGCCTGCTAAGATTTGCTTTCCCAAAATGCAGCACCTCGCATTTATCTAAATTAAACTCCATCTGCCACTCCTCAGCCCATTGGCCCATCTGATCAAGATCCCATTGTAATCTGAGGTAACCCTCTTCACTGTCCACTACACCTCCAATTTTGGTGTCATCTATAAACTTACTAGCTATACCTCTTATGCTTCCATCCAAATCATTTATATAAATGACGAAAAGTAGAGTACCCAGCACTGATCCTTGTTGCACTCCACTGGTCACAGACCTCCAGTCTGATAAACAACCCTCTACCACCTCCCTCTGTCTTCTACCTTTGAGCTAGTTCTGTATCCAAATGGCTAGCTCTCCCTGTATTCCAGGACATCTAATTTTGCTAAACAGTCCCCCACGAAGAATCTTGTCGAATGCCTTACTGAAGTCCATATAGATCATATCCACCGCTCTGCCCTCATCAATCCTCTTTGTTACTTCTTCAAAAAAACTCAATCAAGTTTGTGAGACTGATCACTAATCAGTCCTTGCTTTTCCAAATACATGTGCATCATGTCCCTCAGGATTCTCTCCATCAACCTGCCCACCACTGATGTCAGGCTCACTGGTCTATAGTTCCCTGGCTTGTCCTTACCACCCTTCTTAAACAGTGGCACTACATTAGCCAACCTCCAGTTTTCCGACACCTCACCTGTGACTATCGATGATACAAATATCTCAGCAAGGGGCCCAACAATTGTCTTAAGGCATAAATCTTTCCATCCAGTAGATTTGCATGGAGATGCTGCAGGAGTGCTGGGTTTTTGCATTTCATGATTTCAGTTGGAATGCTATCGTTTCCTTGGGTTTTCTACTGGTCAATAATCTTGTTGAACTCGACTGAGCTATACAACTCATCCTCAACAGGAATGTCTGGAATGTTTGAGAACTTTTTGCAGTGACAACACTGTTGCATAAAATCTGCGATAATACTCCACTGAGTTTCCCATCTGCTTGCTAGGCTCATTGACAATCATCCCTGTCTTTGTCTTCAAGGGGCTTCTCTTGCTTTCCTGTTTTCTTCACACATTTCTCTAGCATCCCTGGATTTAGCTGCTGTGTTAGTGTTTCTCACAGAACGATTGTTTTTCACAATTGTTGCAGAAACTGGCACAACTTCAGTCCAATCTTTCTTAAACCAGTCAGTGTTTGCCCAATCTAATTTCCCATTCACAGAGAGAGTGCAGCATGATTGATGGCGTTATACAGATAATCTCATATTGATACCAGTCTCTGGCCCTAGGCACCTGTTGTTCAAAAGAGCTTCATTGACCATGCTGAGGAACTCTTGGACCCATTGTGAAGGTGAGAGTATATTCAAGGATCAGCTTTCTACTTGGAGTGATATAGTTTCCTTCTGATTCATGATCTTGCCGCACACCAGAAAGTGATGAGGACACTTTCTGAAGTGGAACTGGTGTCAGTGACCTGATCTCAGATCTCAGTACACTTAATAGCATGGCTTAAATTTGGAAGTGGCTTTTCGTAGTGAAGTCCACGGTAACAGCATAGAAACCTCTGCCTACTTGCATTCAGCTCGCACATATTGACTAAACTGTACAGTTGTTGACCTGCTTTGCTGAAGTTAATTGGAAGGTACAGTCCCTTTCTACTGAAGATTCTGCTGAGGCTATTTCAGTGTGTTGGAGCATAGACATGAGGTTAACCAGGCCTTTGTTACTTGACGAGTGATGAGCAAGAAGTTTCCTCCAGCCTTTAATGGATGGAGGGGGTTAATGTTCAATCGTTGTAAGTAAAGCATTTTTACAGTGAAACCCATTGCATGCTCATGTGTTCATCTTGGCTTTTCCCCTCAAGTAGAATGGACAGGGGTTTCTTTTCAAGGGACCCAAATTGAACAAACCCAGTTTCATGCAGCACTATAATGTTCACATTGAATCTTGAAAGTTCTTAGTCAATCGTGCCTTGCTTGCAACATCAATTTGGAGGAGGTTGTCAGTAAAGGGAGAATGCGTGAAGACTGGCATCCTTTGTTGAGTTTTTCTAGCATGCACATGAATTAGGACCTGCCTGTAGTGAGATAAAGGAAAGGAGAAAAGCAGTACGGTTCGGTATCAGCTCTGCTCCAAGCGTTACCATGAAGCTGCCTGATAGGTGGTGCATTACTGCACTCCACTCTGGATTTTCAGCTAGAGTTTACTCTACTGGCCGTTTCCTCCCCTGAAACAGCCGCACGGAGGGGTCTGTTTCACATGCCATCGGGACGTTGTCCAGAGGGGCTTGCACTGGCAGGGGGAGACGCTCACAACCAGCTCTCATTTTGTGATAGCTATACACCCTGGCCAGTGGTGAGGGCCGAAAGCAAAAGGCGAGACGTTGACTAGCCACTACATGCCACCGTCAATGTGAACATACTTGGTGCCTGAACATTAATTGAAATCATAGAAACTGGCTTCAAAGTTCCTGCATAATTCTATAGTTTCCAGGTGTAGATAGTAGGCATTTCTCTCAGAATTTAGCAGGTCTCAGAGTACGAGCGGATGGTTGATAACTCAGTGGTCACTGCTGTTGCTGCACCGAGAAGATAAAGATCCATTGATGGCCATTGCCTTACAGACAGGTAAGTGATGGATAAGTAAAAACAATGACTGCAGATGCTGGAAACCAGATTCTGGATTAGTGGTGCTGGAAGAGCACAGCAGTTCAGGCAGCATCTGAGGAGCAGTAAAATCAAAGTTTCAGGCAAAAGCCCAACATCAGGAATACAGGCAGAGAGCCTGAAGGGTGGAGAAATAAATGAGAGGAGGGTTGAGGGTGGGGAGAAAGTAGCATAGAGTACAATAGGTGAGTGGGGGAGGGGATGAAGGTGATAGGTCGAGGGCGGGGAGAGGGTGGAGTGGATAGGTAGAAAAGAAGATAGGCAGGTAGGACAAGCCATGGGGACAGTGCTGAGCTGGAAGTTTGGAACTGGGGTGAGGTGGGGGAAGGGGAAATGAGGCAACTGTTGAAGTCCACATTGATGCCCTGGGGTTGAAGTGTTCCAAGGTGGAAGATGAGGCGTTCTTCCTCCAGGAGTCTGGTGGTGAGGGAGCGGTGGTGAAGGAGGCCCAGGACCTCCATGTCCTCGGCAGAGTGGGAGGGGGAGTTGAAATGTTGGGCTACGGGGCGGTGTGGTTGATTGGTGTGGGTGTCCCGGAGATGTTCCCTAAAGCACTCTGCTAGGAGGCGTCCAGTCTCCCCAATGTAGAGGAGACCGCATCGGGAGCAACGGATACAATAAATGATATTGGTGGATATGCAGGTAAAACTTTGATGGATGTGGAAGGCTCCTTTAGGGCCTTGGTTGGAGGTGAGGGAGGAGGTGTGGACACAGGTATTGCAATTCCTGCGGTGGCAGGGGAAGGTGCTAGGATGGGAGGGTGGGTTGAAGGGGGACGTGGACCTGACCAGGTAGTCATGGAGAGAACGGTCTTTGCGGAAGGCAGAAAGGGATGAGGAGGGAACTATATCCCTGGTGGTGGAGTCTGTTTGGAGATGGCGGAAATGTCGGCGGATGATTTGGTTTATGCGAAGGTTGGTAGGGTGAAAGGTGAGCACTAGGGGCGTTCTGTCCTTGTTATGGTTGGAGGGATGGGTTCTGAGGGCGGAGGTGCGGGATGTGCGTTGGAGGGCATCTTTAACCACGTGGGAAGGGAAATTGCGGTCTCTAAAGAAGGAGGCCATCTGGTGTGTTCTGTGGTGGAACTGGTCCTCCTGGGAGCAGATACAGCAGAGGCGGAGGAATTGGGAATACGGGATGGCATTTTTGCAAGAGGTAGGTGGGAAGAGGTGTAATCTAGGTAGCTGTGGGAGTCGGTGGGTTTGTAAAAACTGTCAGTGTCAAGTTGTTCGTCATTAATGGAGATGGAGAGGTCCAGGAAGGGGAGGGAGGTGTCAGAGATGGTCCAGGTAAATTTAAGGTCAGGGTGGAATGTGTTGGTGAAGTTGATGAATTGCTCAACCTCCTCGCAAGAGTGCGAGGTGGCACCAATGCAGTCATCAATGTAGCGGAGGAAGAGGTGGGGAGTGGTCATCAATGTAGCAGAGGAAGAGGTTTACTGCTCCTCGGATGCTGCCTGAACTGCTGTGCTCTTCCAGCACCACTAATCCAGAATCTGGTTTCCAGCATCTGCAGTCATTGTTTTTACCTAGTTATTTTAACCCTTCTGCGAATCCTCTTGCAAGGATGCCTGCCTTGAAGAAGTTTTCCTTCTCTCTCTACAAGAATCTCAGGGAGTCCCTGTCCCACTGCAACTCCCAGGTCATTTCCTCTGCCCTGAAGCTCTTCAACCATGTCCTGAAACAAACTCGCTACCACAGCCACATTTGCTTCCTCAGTTCCTGCCTCCGTAACCAACTCATCCCACACGGGCTCCGGACCACCTTTAAACCAGCAGAGTTCGGACCCGAACAGGACAAACAGTACAGACTACAGATTCAAAAACACCAGCAACGGTTCTCCTTCAAGATCCTCCGCTCCACACTCGCAGCAATGCGCCGGTACCTAACCTCTCTACAGTCAGCCCTGCCTCAGCTGAGGGCCACACTCTCTCAGAATTACAAAGGCCCCACTCTGTACTACATCCTCAGGAGAATTCATACTCTCAACAAACAGTATTTCAACTCCATCTCAAACATCAAAAACTGTAAGTACAACAAAACTTTTATCTCCCCACCTCCATAACCAGCACTCCTCAAACATTCCAGTATATTCCCCCGGCCTCTGGAACTGCTTAGACACCATTAGCCATGCGGCTAGTGCAGCTGCCACCCCCACGCTGATTGATGATGTCACTTCCTTCCCCATCATGGCTGCTCCCACAGCCACTTCCGCCCCTCACAATTCCTCATGCACCACACGTGACATCACTTCTGCCCCTCACATCATCGCTGATGTCACACGCTCAGTGACTTCCGCCCCCCACTGCCGTGGTTGTCACCACTTCCGTCCCCACCAACGCCACTCACCTGCATTCTGCTGACACACCCCTCCACAGATCCCACTGTCACCATCCCCATGCCCCAGAATCCTGAGAAGAACATCACCCCGGCTCATGAATCCACCCCCATTCCTCCCACCACCACACGCACTCCAGTTACAAGCTCCACCCCCACTCCCAGCTCCACACCCACACCAGATCCCAGCTCCCAAGCCTGCCGAATTTTCTCCATCCCTCCGGACCTCCCCTTCACTCAGTCCTCAGCAAAGGACTCACCTTCATCCCCCCTCCGTCCACGCATCAATGAATTTAATACACGCCGTGAAGTCGAGCACTTCTGCCACCTCCGGGATTACTTTCACAATCAGGACTCCCGCCCGCCTTCCGCAGACCCCTTCGCCCACCTGCAACACACTCCATTCACCTGGATACCCCGCGCTGGCCTATTACCCGCCCTTGACCTCTTCATTTCCAACTGCCGCCGGGACATTAACCGCCTCAACCTGTCTACCCCACTCCCCCACTCCAACCTCTCACCCTCACAACACGCAGCCCTCCAATCCCTCTGCTCCAATCCGGACCTCACCATCAAGGGGGCACAGTGGTAGTCTTGCACACTGACATCTACACTGCTGAAGCCAAACGCCAACTCAAGGACACCTCTTCCTACCGCCCCCTCAAACATGACCCCACCCCCCATCACCAAACCATCATCTGCCAGACCATACAGAACCTCATCACCTCAGGAGATCTCCCACCCACAGCTTCCAAACTCATAGTCCGGGAACCCCACACTGCCCGGTTCTACCTCCTTCCCAAGATCCACAAGCCTGACCACCTGGCCGACCCATTGTCTCAGCATGCTCCTGCCCCACTGAACTCATTTCTACCTACCTCAACACTGTCCTATCCCCCCTAGTCCAGGAACTCCTCACATACATTCGAGACACCACCCACACCTTCCACCTCCTCCAAGACTTCCGTTTCCCCTGCCCCCAACGCCTCATCTTCACCATGGATATCCAATCCCTCTACACCTCCATCCACCATGACCAGGGCCTCCAAGCCCTCCATTTCTTCCTCTCCCGACATCCCCAACAGTACCCCTCCACCGACACTCTCATTCGTTTGGCCGAACTGGTCCTCACCCTTAACAATTTCTCCTTTGAATCCTCCCACTTCCTCCAGACCAAAGGGGTAGCCATGGGCACACGTATGAGCCCCAGCTATGCCTGTCTCTTTGTTGGCTACGTAGAACAGTTGATCTTCCGTAGTTACACCGGCACCACACCCCACCTCTTCCTCCGCTACATTGATGACTGCATTGGCGCCACCTCGTGCTCTCGCGAGGAGGTTGAGCAATTCATCAACTTCACCAACACATTCAACCCTGACCTTAAATTTACCTGGACCATCTCTGACACCTCCCTCCCCTTCCTGGACCTCTCCATCTCCATTAATGACGACCGACTTGACACCAACATTTTTTACAAACCCACCGACTCCCACAGCTACCTGGATTACACCTCTTCCCACCCTACCTCCTGCAAAAATGCCATCCCATATTCCCAATTCTTCCACCTCCGCCGTATCTGCTCCCAGGAGGACCAGTTCCACCACAGAACACACCAGATGGCCTCCTTCTTTCGAGACTGCAATTTCCCTTCCCCCGTGGTTAAAATGCCCTCCAACGCATCTCGTCCACATCCCACACCTCCGCCCTCAGACCCCACCCCTCCAACCGTAACAAGGACAGAACACCCCCTGGTGCTCACCTTCCACCCTACCAACCTTCGCATAAACCAAATCTGCCTGTATTCCTGATGAAGGGCTTTTGCCCGAAACGTTGATTTTACTGCTCCTCGGATGCTGCCTGAACTGCTGTGCTCTTCCAGCACCACTAATCCAGGTAAGCGATGCATATTTGCTGGGAAGAGGCAGCACTGTTTCCCAAGGAAGAGCAACTTTCTGACAGATGGTAAAGTGCCAGTGGAGACAGGAAGGAACCATAACCACCTTTCCTGCTGCTGGCAAAATGGTAGGGTGGTGGGAGAATGTCAGGCACACAGGTTGACATCTTCCCCATGGCATTTGCAAGCCTTCCTGCTTCCCTGTCAGCAAGAGATGACAAACAATGCCTGGGAAGTTACAGCAATCACCATGCCTTTAGTTTGCTGTGCTATCTGCATTTGAACCACTGCAACAAGCCGGAGAATCATTGAGTTGTACAACTCATCCATGCCGAACAGATATCCTAAATTAATCCACTCCCATTTGCCAGCATTTGGCTCATAATCCACCTAAACCCTTTTTAATCATATACCCATCTAGATGCCTTTTAAATGCTGTAATTGTACCAGCCTCCACCATTTCCTCTGGCATACATGCACCACCCTCTGGGTGAAAAAGTTGCCCTTTAGTTCCCTTTTAAATCTTTCCCCTCTAATTTTAAACTTATGCCCTCTAGTTTTGGACTCCCCCACCCCAGGGAAAAAGACCTTGTCTATTTACCGTTTCCATGTCTCTGATGGTTTTACAAATCTCTATAAGGTCACCCCTCAGCCTCCGATGCTCCAGGGAAAACAGCTCCCAGCCTGTTCAGCCTTTCCCTATCGCTCAAACCCTCCAATTCCAGCAACATCCTTCTAAGTCTTTTCGGTACCCTTTCAAGTTTAACAACATCTTTCCTAAAGCAGGCAGACCAGAACTGAACACAGTATTCCAAAAGTGGCCTAACTAACGTCCTGTATTGCTACAATGACACCCCAACTCCTGTACACGACAAAAGATGGCTCCAGGGTGACAGGGGCTATGCTCTAACCATGTGACTCATAGAACATATAGAACATAGAAGAATACAGCGCAGTACAGGCCCTTTGGCCCTCGATGTTGCGCCGATCCAAGCCCACCTAACATACACTAGCCCACTATCCTCCATATGCCTATCCAATGCCCGCTTAAATGCCCATAAAGAGGGAGCGTCCACCACTGCTACTGGCAGGGCATTCCATGAACTCACGACTCGCTGAGTAAAGAACCTACCCCTAACATCTGTCCTATACCTACCACCACTTAATTTAAAGCTCTGCCCCCTCGTAATAGCTGACTCCATACGTGGAAAAAGGTTCTCACGGTCAACCCTATCTAAACCCCTAATCATCTTGTACACCTCTATCAAGTCACCCCTAAACCTTCTTTTCTCCAATGAAAACAACCCCAAGTGCCTCAGCCTTTCCTCATACGATTTTCCTACCATACCAGGCAACATCCTGGTAAACCTCCTCTGCACCCGTTCCAGTGCCTCCACATCCTTCCTATAGTATGGTGACCAAAACTGCACACAATGTCAGTGCACTGCACATGATGTAGTGTTCAACCCAAGCACACGGAGAAAGCAAGAGGAAATAGATGACTAGCGCACTGCCCAGACTGCTCCGGCAGGGCCATTCAGAACTCAGCAGAATGGGTGTCATAACCTCACCATCCTGAGGCAACAGCGTTGTCACCAGCCAAATGACAAGCAGATGAGAGTCTGGAGAAGGCAGCAGAGATAGGCTGGAATGTCTGCGAATATCTCGCCTGCACGGAATACCAATAAGCATAACACAAAAAAAATTTTCCACACCAAATTTATAATTCAAGGCACATATATTATATCCAAAAGTAAATGAATCAGTTTGGTCTTAATGCCTGTCATCCATGTGCCTTCATGTGTCCTGGTGCTCATACTCAGTGGCTTATGGCTGGTGCAAGACTGCTGACTCTCTGTGGAGCAGGCTGCCCATGATCGTATGGGATGACCCTGAGCAGCTCCGGACCCACGTGCTGAACAGTCTAGACTGACTGACTGATAGCCAGTGGCAAGAACATCGCAATTTCATCAACAGATGCCTAAGGGAAAGATAACAGAACGAGGACCTGCCGCAACCCAAAGGACTAGCCACGCTACCATACATCAAGAACATCTCTGAAATGACAGCCAGACTACTGCGACCAGTAGGACTTATAACAACACACAAACCAACAGCCACTCTCAGATAACAACTCACCAAAACGAAGGACTCAATACCCAACATGAGCAAAACTAATGTAGTGTACAAAATCCCATGCAAGGACTGCACAAAACACTACATAGGACAAACAGGAAGACAGCTAATGATCCGCATCCACGAACATCAACTAGCCACGAAACGACACGACCAGCTATCCCTAGTAGCCACACACGCAGGCGACAAGCAACATGAATTTGACTGGGACAACACTACCATTATAGGGCAAGCCAAACAAAGAACAGCCAGGGAATTCCTAGAAGCATGGCACTCATCCACAAACTCCATCAACAAACACATCGACCTGGACCCAATATACCGGCCACTACAGCGGACAGCTGAAACTGACAACCAGAAGCGGCAGGGACAGGCCACTATAAATGCCGGAAGAAACACCACAGAAGCGCTTCACAGGAGGCTCCCAAGCACTGAGGATGTCACCTAGACAGGGGACGAAACGTTTGCAACAAAAACTTCCAGCTCGGCGAACAGAACCACAGCAACGAGCACCCGAGCTACAAATCTTCTCACAAACTTTGAGCAAGAACACTGGCTCAGGTAGGAGAATGAATGCTGACAGCTTGTGAGAACACAGCAGTCTCTTGCTCCACAGAGCCATAGCGAGGGGTGATATCTCAATAATGGTTTAAAAATACCAGAGTGAATCACAACCAACCAGCACAGACCTGTCAAAGACAAGCAATATTGGGCAAATTTTGTAAGTTAGTTCAGGGTGACCACCAAGATATATAAAAGCACACAGAGGTACTTGTATTATTTTTTAAGGAGCTCACGAAGCTGCTTTGCTTCCTGTGCAACACCATATTAGAAATATTCAGTGCACAGTAGAAGAGGAAATAAGGCTTCGGGGAGTTTTGGGTGGTTGAAGCACAGGAAGCAAAGGACACAGAACTGGGATTTGTAGTGCCTATCACCTAAATGCTGCAGATGCCATTTGTGCATGAAAGCAGGATCTGATACATCGATGTGCTTGCTTCTGCTACGGTATATGCCAACCATCCATCTTTGGTAAAGTACATCCAAAGGGGCATCTTTTACTCAAACACTTAAGCAGACGTCAGCCATGTACATATGCAAATAAAAGAACGAACAGCCATTTCTAATCAGGGGTGCAACTTTGGTTCACCCTGAGGCAGGCAGTGACAGTACTGATTGTCTGGGAAACAAAAATCATCCACTCCTTGAAGTAGACATTTCTATCAAGATGTAAAAAGTAATTAGGAGTGGCTATTTAAGTATAGCATCCCCAGAATCATTCGAGTGAACCTTCTCTGGACTGTCTCTACTGCAATATATCTTTCCTTAGATGAGGATTCTGGGTAATCCAAGATGGAGGATGGGAAAAATTTCTGGCTGTAACAGCTGCTCCTTTTTTTGCGATATTTTAGGTGCTGGAGGTGATTTCCTCGAATTCCAGTAGCAGCAATTACTGTTTTATATGCTGTTGCATTGTTTTGGAACTTTGGGGAAAAAAAAAGTCAAAACAACAGCAGTTTTAAAAGGGAGGAGAACAGACAAAGGAAGCACATGGTGAGGTCAGTGCAGGAGAGAGAGAGAAAAAAACAAACCTGCACAGTCACTGCCTTTGCTGTTTTTGAATTCATGTGTTGCTGGACATCAGAGTGCATCTGGGAAAATTAACAAACAGTGAATTTGACAACTAATCTTGGAGGAACCAGTTTGGGTGAAGTTCACAACACAGAGTCAGATAGGTTAATTGTTGTTTTAAGTCTGTCCAAGACAAAGGCTGTATTAGTGAGTACAGTGGGTTCTTTCTTGATTATATATTTTTGGAGATAAGTCTCTTGATTCCTTTATTGGTCAGAGTATTGAGTACAGGAGTTGGGAGGTCATGTTGTGGCTGTACAGGACATTGGTTAGGCCACTGTTGGAATATTGCGTGCAATTCTGGTCTCCTTCCTATCGGAAAGATGTTGTGAAACTTGAAAGGGTTCAGAAACGATTTACAAGGATGTTGCCAGGGTTGGAGGATTTGAGCTATAGGGAGAGGCTGAACAGGCTGGGGCTGTTTTCCCTGGAGCGTCGGAGGCTGAGGGGTGACCTTATAGAGGTTTACAAAATTTTGAGGGGCATAGATAGGATAAATAGACAAGGTCTTTTCCCTGGGGTCGGGGAGTCCAGAACTAGAGGGCATAGCCTTAGGGTGAGAGGGGAAAGATATGAAAGAGACCTAAGGGGCAACCTTTTCATGTAGAGGGTGGTACGTGTATGGAATGAGCTGCCAGAGGATGTGGTTGGGGCTGGTACAATTGCAACATTTAAGAGGCATTTGGATGGGTATATGAATAGGAAGGGTTTGGAGGGATATGGGCCGGGTGCTGGCAGGTGAGACTAGATTGGGTTGGGATATCTGGTCGGCATGGACGAGTTGGACCAAAGGGTCTGTTTCCATGCTGTACATCTCTATGACTCTATGTCTCTAAAAGCTGAAATTTTGCTTAAAACAAACACAGTGAATCCGATGTCTTATCAGCTGAATTTCTGATTGTGGTAGAACTGTGCTGTGTAAATATCATACGTTGATTAGATGATGCAAAAGCGGTGAACTGTGTTGCTGGACACTGGAGTGCATCTGGGAAAATTAACAAATAGTGAATTTGACAACTAATCTTGGAGGAACCGGTTTGGGTGAAATTCACAACACAGAGTCAGATAAGTTAATTGTTGTTTTAAGTCTGTCCAAGACAAAGGCTGTATTAGTGAGTAAAGTGGGTTCTTTCTTGGGCCGGGTGCTGGCAGGTGGGACTAGATTGGGTTGGGATATCTGGTCGGCATGGACAAGTTGGACCGAAGGGTCTGTTTCCATGCTGTGCATCTCTATGAGTCTATGACTCTATAAGGGCATCAAAAGGTTAGATATTTCAATGGTGGGTGGTAACCTCGTCCTACTGTGGGTGGCATGGCAACTCAGTGGTTACTCCTGCGGCCTCAGCGCCAGGTACAGGGTTTGATGCCAGCCTTGGGTGAGTGTGTGGAGTTTGCATGTTCTCCTCTTGTCTGTGTGGGTTTCCTCCAAGAACTCTCTTTCCTCCCACAGTCCAAAGATGTGCAGGCTTGGTGGACTAGCCATGCTAAATTGCCCTGCAGTATCCAGGGATGTGCAGACTTGGTTGATTTTCCATGGGAAATACAGGGTTACAGGGATGGGTTGGGTCTGTGTGGGATGCTCCTTGGAGGGTCAGTACAGATTCGAATGGCCAAATGGTCTCTCTATGCAGGGATTCTATGATTTGCAACACTGGGGCATGTCATACATCAATGTCACTTTGCTTTTGTGAGAAGTTCTCTGCTCCAAAGCAAATGCTTTGCCAAATAGGGACTGAACATGTTTATCTTAACCATAATTGTTTCATTCCTGCACAACGATTGCATAATGTTCAGTACGATTAGCGATGTCTCAGGATACTGAAGCAGTCCGTCTCCAATAAGAAAGAATCTAAACAGTGGCATCTTGTCATACAATGGTGCTTCTATCACTGAATTCTCCACTATCAAAATCATAGCTATTACCATTAACCAGAAACCGAACTAGACTTGCCATACAATACAGTGGTTACAGATCAGTTTAGAGGCTAGGAATACCGCAAGTAACTCAGCTCCTGACTCTCCAGCCTGTCCACCATCCACAAAGAACAGGAATGTGATGGAATGCTCTCCATTTGCCTGGATAAGTGCAGCTCCATCAACACTCAAGGAGTTTGACACTATCCAAGGTAGAGCAGCCCCATGATTGACACATCTACGAATATTCACTCCCTCAACTATCAACATAGTAGCAGCAGTGTACCACCTACAAGATGCACTGATCCAGTGAGGCCTACCTCAACATTGGGAACAACATGCTCCATCTTCTAAGTCAGAGTATTGAGGTGAGGCTCTTACTAGGGAATGGTGAGTTACCTCTTAGGGGGGATTTTTGCTTGTTAACGACCTTATTATGTGCACATCTCGCATATTGACACCCAACTTCCTATCCTCTGTAAGCAAACCAGACATCAAGACTTGCACGTCAAAGTGATACCTAATTAGCCATCCATCTCATGGGTATATTTTGTCCTGCTGGCCTTACATTTGCCATGTTAACAAAAAGCCAGCTCCAACATAGGGGCATTTGTGGCTCATCTACATTTTTGTTCCAGTGAGAAATGAAAATTCTTTGCAGTTGACATGGCAGAATTGCACCCAATGTATAAAACCAGATCACATTTTCATATTTAACCAACACTTGAGCTGCACCCCATGCCGAATAAATATTCTTGTAAATCTAAGCAACACAAAGAACAAACAATGCTAAAGCTGATGCTGGTGACAACCGTCATTCTCTCACTAAACAAGTGTTTCGTAATCTTGTATATAGCCACAGAGAATATAAGAACATCAGTTGGGATGAGTATATGTATTGAAATCAGTATGCTTCAAGAAAAATATGAATAATACTATTAAATATGTGAGTTTAGTTTCCAGAATATACAAAGCATTAAACAGATTATGTGTAAATACCAAATTTGTCTCTGCGTTCTTTTGATAGAAAAGCAGAGAACCATGCTGATGCAAACTAATGAACATTCATTGACTATTTACAGTAAATACAATGACAGACTTTAAAACATCTCCATCAGAAACTTCTTCCCACAGGTTCCAGTTACATACAGTCTGACATCATCTGATACTACTGTTGATACAGTCTGAGAATGAGCATAAAAGCGATTAATCCTCCACGCTAGTTTGGAGAAATGAAACAGATTATTAAGTTAGATTTTCCTGTTTCAGATCCTTGATGGACAAGGTGTGTGTGCAGACATTGGATAATGTTAAGCTCATACTTAGTTGTAAAGCTTCCTGCAGTCTGCCAAAATTTACCATCAAGATTAATTTAACAGGAAATACCCTTGCTGCCCTATCTTCCTCAGAATAGCAAATACAGTACAGGGAGATTTAATGGGCTCTTTTCTGACCAATCTTCCTGCACTTGTAGTACCAAGTCAATCCAACCACCCTCTGTGCATGGTACATAGAGTTATAGAGTCATCCTACATGGAAACAGATCCTTTGGTCCAATTTGTCCTCGCTGACTAGGTTTCCTAAATTAAACTAATGCCATTTGCGTGTGTTTGATCAGTGCCTCTCTCAACCTTTCCTGTCCAAATGTCTTTTAAATGTTGTAACTGTACTTGTCTCTACCATTTCCTCTGGCAGTTTGTTCCTTACACTCACCACCTTCCGTGTTAAAAGGTTGCCCTTCAGGTCCCTTTTAACTCTTTCCCCTCTCACCTTAAACCTACATCCTCTAGACATGGACTCCCCCACCCTGGGGAAAAGACCTTGGCTATTCACCTGATCTATACCCCTCATCTTACGATAAACCTCTGTAAAGATCACCCCTCAGCCTCCTACGCTCCAATGAAAAAGGTCCCAGCCTATCCAGCCTTTACCTTTTCAAGATCGCACTAGATTACCACAGTGTAAGTGGTTTGGTGACATATCCCTTGGCAAACCAGAACTCAATTATATTTTTCCCTAAATACGTAAAAGCAAGGAAGGTGCATTCATAACATGGGCAAAAATTTTGAGTGTACAACTGCAGAATTTTCCAATGTCATTGCTAGACAGTAAGAGGTGGTAGCGATTCCTGGCCTGGAAATATAATGGCAAGGCGGTTGAAGCATCTATCATCACTATCTATAGCTCTAGGCTACAAGCAAGTAAGTAAAAGTGCACATTGCCACAGCAACTCCAATTTCTTGATTGATTCCCAACAAGTCACCAGCACCAAATGCATGAAAGAGAGTGGAATTTGAGAGAACTCACTATCATAAATGTAATTGTGGATTTCTACTTAGTGAATAAAATAATGATGTAGTAGACATTTGCTCAATAGGAATAGGCTTTCGTTTACAAATAGCAAAAAAAAAATCAAAGCCAACTGCAAGGTCCCAAGTTAACCAGGTCATTGCTGTTCTTTGATTTGGTGTAATTAACAGCAGCATTAAGGCTTTTTAAACAGTGAGCTTTACCACGTGTTTTAAACATTGTTCCCTGCATCTGTCACCTCCACTCAGGCAATACAAAAAACAATCCAAAGCAGCTGAGTTGCAGGCACCTCATAGATTATATTTCAATGCAATGTTCTAACAAGTGGTATAAGGAATTCTTTCATCTATTATTATTTGTCATTTATGTAACTACACACAGCAGTAAGACATATTTGGCATGACATACCTTACTTAGTTTTCAAAAATGGCTGACAGCAGAATGATGCTACTGACAACGCGGAGCTTTAGAGAAAAGAAATAAGGCATATATAATACAAAAAAGTGACATGCTTTTCTATGCTTTCCATATATTGGATCTCTAAGGCATGAGATAGTCTAAAGAGACATTGAATCAAAGTCGGCGTATTATATCTGCTTCTGTCCACTAGGGACTCTGCTACATTGAGATTTCTACAAATCAACTCTCTGTTGCTCCTAACAGTTGTCAGTAAAACAAGAACTTAACTTCCAATTCTTGGCTTGATCGGATTCCAAATCTCCTGAGACAGATGGAGAACAGAGTAATGAGTTAGGCAGCTGCGCCTAACACACGTTTGCTAGGTTGTAAAATTTTAAAAAAGCAAATATTTCCTGATATATTAATATCAGCTCTAAAAAAATAATTGACAGGTATCACTATACGGCATCTTTGGTTTGAAAGCCAAACAGATTTGAACAATTGAAAGAGTTTCACAACAAGGATCATACTAATCCTTGATTGTTTTAACAATAAATGCATTTTAAGTAGCTGCTAAAGGTAACGTGTATTGACTATATATTTCATTGATAGTGCCCCTCAAGTCCACAATGCCAACAACAGCAAATACAAGTGAACTTCATTGTGTCACCTGATGAAGGAGTGTCGCTCCGAAAGCTAGTGTGCTTCCAATTAAACCTGTTGGACTATAACCTGGTGTTGTGTGATTTTTAACTTTGTACACCCCAATCCAACACCGGCATCTCCGATTCATTACCTTGGATTTGCATAATTCCTGATTTGAAACTCTTACAATTGGCTCAATGCATTACTCAGTTTCCAAGTCAAAACCATTCCAACTTGGTCATTTATCATCATTCTCTAATTTACAAATTGTGGAAATAATTTCTGAACAAGGACTGCAGCCTCCTAGTTACTTGCTGATGCATCACAAGGGAATGGGAAAGAAATTCCGGTTTTGTCACAAAGCTCTAAAACTAAACACATACAATGGAAATTTGCTCTATATCCCATGAGTGAACAGGGCCAATAACAAAGTTGCCAATAGTGAATTCTTGAAAGTGGTACAAAATCAATATAGATCATGCAGTTAAACTCCGTGCTGGTTTTGGAAAATTCGCAGCATAACAGTAGGAAAAATAATGTGTGCAGCCCCCAATTATCAGACAAAACTTTTCCCTAATTTCTCTAGATTTTTGACTCTTCCAATGAGTGCCCTTTTTTAAAGATAGCAGAATCAATACAGGACTTCTCCAACTCCAAATCTCCAGTTTCTCTAACAGCAATGCACTCAGTATAGTCAAATTTAATCAAGCAGCTGGTGAAGGGAGCCCCAGCCTCATTAAGCTCAGGCCACTGAGGTGAAGGGTGTTTGATGAGTGCTCTAATACAAAGAAGGTTTAGGAGAGAATGGTGAGTGCAGTGTGTGATGGTCCCAGAGTGCTAGCAGCCTAGGATATCTCCATTCAAATAATTCCAAATTTACTTTGACTGAGGTAGTACGGTGGCTCAGTGGTTAGCATTGCTGCCTCACAGAACCAGGTACTGTGTTCGATTCTAACTTGGGACAACTGTCTATGTGGAGTTTGCATGGGCTGCCCCTGGATTCTCTGGTTTCCTCCCACAGTCCAAAAATGTGCAGGTTAGATGGATTGGCCATCCTAACTGCCTATTGTGTTCAAGGATGTGCAGGCGAGGTGGATTAGCAATGGGAAATACAAGGTTACAGGGATAGCTAGGGTGTGGGTTTGGTTGTGATGCTCTTCTGAGGGTCGGTATGGACTCGATGGGCTGACTGGTCTGCTTCCACACTGTAGGGATTCTATGAGTAGGAATAAATGGTTCGTTGTGAGGTCGGAAGTCTGTGACCGATGCGGTACTGTTCGGAGCAGTATTTGGTCCCCAACTGATCAGTCCATATCAATGGTTTGGAATTATCATCAAGAGCATTTGTAAATCGGACATTTATAAATCCTGGATTTCCTGTAATGACAATCAAAATGGTCTTGTATTTTAAGCCAGAATTTCTAAGGTATAAAATAAATAAAGAACTGATATTACGTTATTTCCAATGAAATTTTATTACAAAACTCCATAAAAACATAAATATTTTCTCACAGCTGGGTGAAAAATGTTTACAGTATTACTGCACAGAATTGCATAAAGTTTAAACCAACCAAGATACTTCAACAATTCTGATTATTTTAAACTGTGCATTTTTTTTTTGCAAAAGGCAAACATTTGAACAAATTTGCAAGATATTTGTAAATAAATTAGAACGTCTTCCTTAAAAAAATCTAATAATGTTGTACTTGAAAGCACCATTGTTAATTTAGTGGTACCATGAAGCTCAACAATAACAAAGTGAAAATATTACATTGAATGATAGTTTAAAATGACACCGAATAATGTGTATACCATTAAGGAGATGGAGACAATTAGAGTAGTGCACAGAAGGGATCTTCATTTTCTGTAAGGATGGTTACCAATGCTAAAAAGACCAGTTTGATAAATAAATAAAGCACCTTCAAATTTTGTTACGTTCTGACGTAATTATGATCTCCTTTCTCAAAATGGTTCATTTGTATCTGCTATTGCAGTTTTGACTATATGTTTTGAGAGCATAATTTAATAATAAACAGTTACATGCCCTTACTGGAGTCAAAAAGCACCATTGAATCACTTGAAGGCTAATGTTTCTTGAAAACAGTGGGTCATAGGGTTCACTACAATGGCAAAATAGCTACAGTAGTTTTAAATATAGCACAGTGTGTTTTATTTAATGGTCATCAATTTATTTAAATGAGGTAAATAAATGGGTTGAGAAAGTTCAATTCAGATTCTCCCACACTTTCCCCAACCCCCCCCCCGACTTTTGTTTACACAGTATTTTGAATGCCTTCTGGTTTTCAAAATCTTTGCTCAGTTCAGTTCACATAGCCAGATTGTGTAGGTCAATAACATATAACACCTCCTTTGAAAAACTGGTATATTTTTCAATCTTGCACTTAAGTACATGGTATTGTAGGTACATTGTTGATTGTTGCTTGCGGACCGAAACACTCAAATATGGGCAGTGCTGCAAAGGTTTTGCTGATCTGGTGATAGTAATATATGCAAGAAAAGCTCTCTTTTATCACATTGATTGACAGGTGGAATGCTGCTAGGTTTCACGTACAAGTCAGAACCTGATTAGTCTTTACCTCTTCAATCATCAGATGCAACCAAAATTACAATGTGCAGCTTCCTTATAAAGAAATTAATGCATTTTGTTCGTTTATTGGTTCTTCTATACATTTGACGTGGAGCACGACTTGCAACACTGCTGGCCGTAGAACTTATGACCGCAAACACCATGCTGGGGTACCAGGTAGCACCAGTTGAAATAATCTTTGCAAAAGACATCTTCATAATTGGACACGGGATGGAAGCATCAGGGAAAAGAGAAATAATACATTTACGTTATTTGTTGTTCCACCCTCGAATTCTCCCATTTTCTTTGCATAGTAAATTTCCTTTCGAAAGAAACTAAAATGCATTGAATCATGACAGCTTAAGCTGGAATCATTTCAGTGGCTATACCACTGCACACGATTATATATCCCATTTCCCCTTCATCAAAAATATACTTGCATTACTTTCCTCTTATAAATTTCCTTGTCAATTTCACTGTTCAATAGAAGACCTACCATAAGGCAAGGTAGCAATCAGGACGGGGAAAGGACCAAGTAAGAGATAATGACGAACAGTGAGAGATGGGAAGTAATTGAGAACACAGATGAGCAGTGGTCAATTACTCGCCCTGTTTTGAATGTGCAATCAGAGAAAGAAAAACTGTCCTGCACCTCCCGAATCAGCTTTCAGGCAAGTATATTTACACTTTTGGTCATGACCTCCAGTGACTATCACAGTTAGGCTAAATGGAGACCATGATTTTCTGAATCGCGCTGATCCGGTGCTGATTACAGTGCGATTCACCCAGGCAATATATTCCGAGACCCAATATACAACAGAGTGTTAGGTTCTGCTGAATTAGTCAGATTTCAAGAATTCATGCTGATTGAAACAGACCAAGAGTTCAAGACATAATTTCCATGGAAAGCATTTTGTAGATACTTGACAGTCAGATGTAGAGAGATGGGCAAAACACAGTTGATGCAGCTGGGTGAGGAAACTACTGTAGAATCTTCCATGTACAACCAATTCCTCCCACCCCCTCTACTAAATGTAAACAGGTTAGCTTGAAAGTATTATAAAAATGCTGTAAAAACTTGATCAGTGACTGGTTCACCAGCAGAGTTCCTGCATTCATGATGTGGCCATAATGCAGCATAAGTTATCTGGTCAGCTACCTTGAGGAAGAATGGGGCTGAATTTTATGAGATGCTAGATTCCCTGGCCCCAGCCCCAGGTAAAAAAAACGGGAGAAGCCCTGGTAGGGAGAACAGTGGGCTGCCCCAGAGACACCTCAATGACCAACTGATAGGCTGGAGGTCGGGTTTCTGCCCCTCAGAAGCAGAGGTCTGTGGGATCAATGCATTCAGTAGTGGGTTGGGGTTCAGGTGATAGAATGCAGATCTTGCTGGGCTCCTAGCTGGCAAGGATGTTTGGTGTTTGGAAGGTCAGTTGACAGCGGGGGGAAGAGAAGCTGTGGGGTGGCGGGGTGGGTGTGTGTGAACCATTGAATTGTTACGGCGCTAACGGAGGGCACTCGGTCTATTGTGCCACTAACCCGTGACAAGAAAACTGCCGCACTGACTACCTTCCATCGATTTCTCCCTGGATGAGGCCATTAGATGGGAAACAATTGTGCACTCAAGGGTCTCCGTTGGCTGGTGGTGACCTGACGTCTCAATGATTGTGGAAGCTGGGACAGGTGGTCAGGCAGTGGGCAAGCTGCCCTTTTGGATCCCGTGAGCGCCTACTCCTGCAACAGTCAAACATACTACTAGGAGTGGGGGGGATGTAAAATCCAGCCCATAATATCACGTCGTCAATCATAATGCCCTACCACACTCAAAGGCTGACACAGTGGTCTATTAGAATGATATATTTTAAAGAATACCTCCAAAATGTTAGTAGATAAAATTGTCACATCATTTCCACAGGAAAAGGATATTAAAATGCTTACTAGTGCAAAACGTTATTCACTTCTTACCTTTCTTTTCAGGCAGAGGACAGAAATTGGTATTGCAAGCTTCTGTAGCGAGAGGTTTTTGATGCAGTAGGCACCCTGAGGTAGGTCGGCCGTATGCAAGACACTGAACTGCACGGGCTCGCACCCCTCCTCCACAGCTAACAGAGCACTAAAATATTAAAAATTAAAATCATTTGCTGACTACATTTTAGCTCAGAAAGTGGAGCTTATTCACAACAGTGTTTGACATAACCTACTGAAACTTCAAGCTTAAAGCAATCACGCCACAATAAATGAACAGCAAGGAAAATACCTAATTAAAAACAGAATTAATCTTTAGTTTACTATTCACAATCACTGTTAGCAAACTACTATTATTCAAAAAGAAATCACAACTATATTCAAAATATTTATCCAAGAATAGTACTTCTGCATTGGAAAAGAACAGGCAGCAGGGGCTATTAATGAATCTCCAAATAAATGTGTTTAGAGGATGTAAATACATTTCTCATATAAGAACAAATTGTCCTCACCTGTGAGTACGAAATCTATTAATGTTGAAAGTTTTGACAATTATTAAGCAAAACCGAATCCACCTGCTCACACTAAAATCTACAGATCTGGAATAATATCTATCAAAGACAGAAGATAAACAGGACCTGCCTGTTTAGAGCTCGAAAATTAATCAGGGTTTGTGAGTAATTCATGCATGCAAGACAGAGCCTCCATTAAAGCAGCTTTTGGAGTCCCTGGAATGTGGAATCCAGAGTTTGAAACTAGACCAGTGAGATGCCTCTTTGTATCTGGTCCCCCAGACACCTTTGCTGGGAGGTTAGGCAACTTTTGGGATTGTGGGAAGTAGGCATGCTTGTGCAGAAGAAGTGCATTAATACGTTGTTTTAATTTGGTCATGGGATGTGGGCATGGTTTGTTAGACCAGCATTTATTACCTATCCATAACTGTTGAGAGAAAGTGGTGGTGAACTGCCTTCTAGAATCTTTTTTGGTCCTTGGGGTATCAGTACACCCACAGTGCTGTTAGGAAGACAGTTTCAAGAATTTCACCCATCAACTGTGCAAGGTACAATTAAGATGGTATATGGCTTGGAGGAGAATTGTTAGGGGATGACGTTCCCACATAGTAGCTGCCCTTGTACTTCTCAGTGGTAAATGTCACAGATTGGGAATGTGCCGTTATAGGAACATTGGTGAGTTACTGTCAGATATCTTATTGATGGTACATACAGTCCCCAGTATGCATCAAGGGGAAGTGGATGTGGTGCCAATCAGGCTGCTTTGTGCTTGATGGTGTCAAGCTTTTCAAGTGGTGCTGTTGCTGCATCTCACTAGGCATGTGGAGATTCCATCACATCCCTGACTTGTGACTTGCAGATGCAGACAGGAACTGGAAAGACAGGAGACGAGTTACTCATTATAGAATTCCTTAACTCTGACCTGTCCAGCTCAGTTTCTGGTCAATGGCAATCCGCAGGATTTTGATAGGTGGGAGTTCGGAGATGAGTTAGCCATTGTGTGTCAAGGGCAACGGTTGGATTCTCTCTTGTTGAAGACAAGCAGTGTCTGGCAAATATTGTGAGCCCGAGCCTGGATCATATCCAAGTTTTGCTGTTCATGGCCATGGCTGCTTCAGTTTCTGAAGAACGCTGAATGGTGCTGAGCATTATGCATTAATCAGAAAACATCCTACATCTAACTCGATGAAGGAAAGGTTGTCACTGATGTCGCAACTGGAGATAGTTGAGTGAAAGAAACCATCCAGAGGAAATCCTGGAATGATATCCTGGAATTGAGACGATTGATCAATAACCATGGCCAGTTTTCTTTTGTGCAAGATATGACTCAAACCAGCGAAGAGTTTCACCCTGAATGACATTGATTCTGTCTTTGCTAAGGATGCTTGATGCCACAGTCAGTCAAATATTGCTTTGAAGGCAAGGGAAGTCACTCTCATTTCATCTCTGGATTGAGCTCTTCTCTCTATTTAATACTGATTGGGACTGCAATACCTGTTAAGGAATGCTCAAAGCTGCCAAGAAACTGTCCAACAGAGTGTCCAGTGATTTAAAAAAAAGGTATTTCAATGTGGTGATAAAAAAAAATGTATGTTCTGTTGGCATAAATTATTACAGGATTGTAAAGCAAGACTGATTTCCGAAACATTTCCGTAACAGGATGCTATTTAAGGGAACAGCTCTAACTGCCTATAGAATGAAAATATTTGTTTCTTTAAGTGATAATTTGAAGGAATTTCAATGTATGAATATGTTTTATATCAATTAGAGCATTTTTTTCATTAATGCATCAACAATAGATAAATAACTCTCTTTTATAGTTGCATGCTTCCCATGGCTTGGCCACAGTAGATGTTAGATGATTTGCATGGAGAGAGAGGGGAAAAGGGTTGAGGGCATTGAATGTACACAGCTGGCATAGCAGCTACAAATGGTCATGTGTGTGACTGCAAGAAAAGGGTGTATGAGGGACTATGGGAATGGGTAGGCAGGCATAGTATGGCATGTTGATAGGAGGACCTATGGGTGATGGATAGATTGGCATTGGGCAAGTTATAAATTTTATCATTTCTGACCTTAACTATATAATTTCTCTCCAGTGGTAGAATAGTTTCTTTGAGCAATACTGACACACCTTTTTCCCTTTTCTCTTCCTTGAAGACCTTTCTGCCTTGAATATTAAATCTTCAAGCTTTTGAGAAGATTTGTAGCCCAGTTTGAGGTTCTGGGTGCAATTTTGCTTACTGAGCTGGAAGGTTCATTTTCAGATGTTTTTGTCACCATACTAGGTAACATCAGTAACCCTGCAATGAAGCACTGGTGTCATGTCCCACTTTCTGTTTACGTGTTTAGGTTTCCTTGGGTTGGTGATGTCATTTCCTGTAGTAATGTCATTTCCTGTTCTTATTCTCAGGATGTGCTAAATGGGATCCAAGTCAATTTGTTTGTTGATAGGAGTTCTGGTCGGAATGCAAAACTTCTAGGAATTCTCGTGTGTGTCTCTGTTTGGTTTATCCTAGAGTGGATGTGTCATCCCAATTGAAATGGTGTCATTCCCCATCTATATGTAAGGATACTAGTGGGTCATGTCTTTTTGTGGCTAGTTGATGCTCATGTATCCTTGAGGCTAGTTTTCTGCCTGTATGTCCAATGTAGTGTTTATTTCAGTTCTTGCAAGGTATTTTGTAAATAACGTTCATTTTGCTTGTTGTCTATATCAGGTCTTTTAAGTTCATTAGCTGCTGTTTTAGTGTGTTGGTGGGTTTGTGGGCTAACATGATGCCAAGGGGTCTGAGTAGTCTGGCAGTCATTTCTGAGATGTCTTTGATGAAGGGGAGAGCAGCTAGGGTTTCTGGACATGTTTTGTCTGCTTGTTCAGATTTGTTGCTAGAAATTCGCAGATTGTGTTCATTGGATACTCGTTCTTTTTGAATACACTGTATAGGTGATTTTCCTCTACTGTTTGTAGTTCCTCTGTGTTGTAGTTTGTGGTGGCTTATTGAAATAATGTTCTAATGCAGCTTTGTTGGTGGGTGTTGGGATGATTGCTTCTGTAGTTCAGTATTTGGTCCATAGATGTTGTTTTCCTGTAGAGCTGGTTTGAAGTTCCCTATTGGCTGTTCCCTCTACTGTGACATCTAGGAATGGCAGTTTGTTGTTGTTTTCCTCCTCTTCAGTGAATTTTAGGTTAGTAACAATATTATTTATGGTCTTGAAGGTTTCCTCTAATTTGTTTCATTTAATGATGATAAAGGTGTCATCCATGTAGTGGACCAAAGTTTGGGTTGGATGGCGGGCAAAGCTGTTTATTTGAGTCTCTGCATTACTGCCTCTGCTAAGAGCCCTGACATTGGAGATCCCATGGGTGTTCCGTTGGTTTGTCTGTAGGTTTTATTATTGAAAGTGAACTGGGTGGTAAGGCATAGGTCCACTAGCTTGACAATGCTGTCCTTGCTGATGAAGTTGGTGGTGTTTGGTTTGTTTAGTCAGTGTTTCTTTGGCCAGGTTGATGTTGATGGATGTGAACAGGGCTGTTACATCAAAGGAGACCTTTATTTCAGCCTTTTCTATCTTGGTGTCTTTGACGGTGTTCAGGAATTCTTGGGTGGAGTGAGTGGAATGGCATGAGTCTTCTACTAAGTGTCTTTAGCGTAGTTCCTTCACTAATCTGTACATTGGTGTTCCAGGTAGCGCGACTATGGGTCGGAGGGAGGCTCCAGGTATGTGAATTTTGGGTAATCCATAGAAGCATGTTGTGTTGGATCCATCTGGTTTCATTTTCTGGAAGTCAGTCTTGTTTAATTCTCCAGATTTCAGAAATTGATTTATTTCCAAGTCAGGATAGAGAGAGGCTTGAAGGGAAAATTGCAACTGATGGCATTCCCATGTATTTGCTGCCTTTGCCCTTCTCGATTGTACTGGTAAGGGTTAGGAAGATGTTGTCTAAAGATTCTTGTTGAGTTTTGGTAGTACATCTTGTTGATATTACACACTGAGTGTTAGTGGTTGAGGGAATAGATTTTCTGGAAGCTTTGCAAAAAAAAAGTGGCTGCTTTGTCCTGGATGGTGTCAATCTTCTTAGGAATTGTTGGTGTTGCACCTAACCAGGTAAATGGGAGTATTCCATCACATTGCTAAATTATATAAGGATCCACAAAAACCATAGAAAGCAAGCCCTGGTGCTAGATGTTCACTCCAACAGGGGCTAGAATCAGGGTGAAAAATGCTGCACATCTCTGAGGTGTAATCTTCTTCAGCCTTCCTGATCTTTTATAATTTTTATGTAGCCTTTCCATAGGTCATGAATACATAGTATAAAATGCACACATCTATTCTTAAGTTTGCATTCCCATTATGACGGCCACAGGGAAACTATTTCCTCTTACCCTTTCTTGTGAAAGTGTGGGCTTCTGTGTGCTGTTAAAAGGTCTCTTTTGACTCATCATGACCATAGGGGCATGTCTGCAGAGGACTGAGGAATATTCTTTCAGACAAAAGTAAAATGTTTTGACACCTTTAAATATCACTATGAGAGGCTATGTTGGAAGATGTAAATGTTTTTAATGCAAGCTTCATCAAGTGATTTGACCTATAAATGTAGGTTGATCATTATATTGACCAGCATTGTGTAACTGCACTGTCATGCATTATAGTACTTTTACATTTGTCATACATGTCAAAATTCATTAAAAATGCATTGTCACGTATGTGATAAGATGTTAAAGAAAAGCCTTACTTTGAAAATTGAAATCAAAGAAACCTCATCAACTGCTTCTCTCCACCTTTGGAATCACAGTGCAGAGAAACAGACCCTTCGGACCATCTAGGCCCTCGAGTTTTGGACTTCCCCACCTGAGGAAAACAGCTCTGGCTAGTCACCCTATCCATGCCCCTCATGATTTTATAAACCTCTACAAAGTCACCCCTCAGCCTCCAATGCTCCAGGGAAAACAAAGTCCCAACCTATTCCGCCTCTCCCGATAGCTGAAACCCTCCAAACCCTGCACCATCCTTGTAAATATTTTTTGTATTGTCTCAAGTTTAATAACATCCTTCCTATAACAAGGAGACCAGAATTGTAGATAAAATTCTAAAATGGCCTGAACAATATCCTATACAGCCACAATATGACATCCTAACTCAATACACTGACCAACGAAGTGCCAAATGTCTTCTTCACCACCCTGTATACCTGTGACTCCACTTCCAAGGAACTATGCACCTGCACCCCTATGTCCCTTTGTTTAGCAATACTCTCCAGGGCCCTACCATTAGCTGTACAAGTTTGCCTTACCAAAATGCAACACCTAACATTTATCTAAATTAAGCCATCTGCCACTCCTCAGTCCAGTGACCCATCTGATCAAGGCCGCATTGAACTCTGAGATAATCTTCTACACTGTCCATTGACAGGCACTTAGCTTTGAAATAGAAATGGAACACAATTTTGCTCTATCAGTTTCAGGCAATGTAAGCTTCTGTTTTGCCAACTGTAAACATCATGAATGCATGGCTGCATTTTAAAGCTTATGATGGCTTCAACTCTGCAAGTGGTCTATTGATCCAAGAATCAATGACACTTTTAAGAGGCTGTAATAAAATAATATACATATGGTGGTGAAATTTTCTTTGTCTGCAAGTCTACAAGTTGCTTAAAGGATGAATCACTTTTTACACTACAGTTTTTATTTGTTCTTTCCAGCATCAGTGATGATGTTTTTCAAATTCATTGTTTTATTACACTGCTAAATATTTATTTTTACAAGAATTATCATTGCTATTGCATGGCTCACGAGAATTATCCTATCGATTGTACTTGGAGAGCATGAAGATGGCATGGAGGTATGCAGAGAACGAGTGGTTTAGAAGGTCTTTGACTCTTGTTTGGAACTGGGCTGCTGTGTTGAAGAATGGAGGCCAGCCTGCGATCTGCATCTGCACCTATGCGCCCTCAGGCTCTCCATTAAACCTTGCAAAGTGCAGTGTGATGCAGCCTTCTCTGTTAAAAAGTCAAACATTGGAGACAAATTTGGTGTGCATTTCGGTAAGTGGACGTACGTGCAGAGAAGGTCTGCTTGAACCCACATAAAAGTCTTAGTCTGGTACATTCATAACTTAATCTTAGTTTTACAGCAGGGTATTTGCCGGGCAATAGTGCAACATTACAGGAAGAAACAACTTTTTAGTATTTGGGATTAGGCACTATGGAATGTCACTGAGTAAGTGGAACCATGATGTACAAAGCGCTTCACTGGTCCTCCAGCAATTTGGAATTGTACTCAATGTATTTGAATATAGTGAGCTAATGGGCCTTCCGGATCAAGAAATGGAACTAACCCCTGAATTTGATCAGCCCAAATACAGCATGACAGCATAAACAATGGACCGTTAGCTAGAAATGGATATTTTGTTCTTTTTGTTCAGTGTGATTACAGTCTTAATGTTGATCCTGATTATACATACCTGAACATTTACTGGTGCTGCTATGATTTTATTTGGGTTTAGTTGCCAATCGCTGCATTCTAATATGAGAGTGAAATCTGAATTATGGTACTGAAATAATTGATAGAGGCTACAATCCTTTTTGGAAAGGGCTGAACAAATGTTGAAGGCATCCTGAACACCCACGCAAAAATAGAGTAGCTGCAACATCCCCTTACCTGTGACCAAGGTGAGGCATACCAGCTTGCTAGTGCATTGCTGAAACCTCTTTCACTTGGTGGTTTTGGACATGCACTTAGAATGCATGTTCTTTCCAGCTCCAAGTTAGGTCTTGGCAAGTGATTACATCTTTTGTAAGCAAATTCTTTGTATTTTCCAGAGTTCTCTTTGTTTGCACACTTTAAATGTCTCTTCTGAATCCCTTTACCACAGGTTACAGAACACTGGAAAACATTGCAAAAATAACAAAAAGACATTTAGTTTTGATGAGATAACAAAAGCAATTAATGAGCACAGTGCATAATGTGGCGGATATGGATTTTTAAAAGGCATTTATAAAGAATCAGCAAAATATACACTGGACTTACGCATACAGGGCACAATTTCAAAATGTACAGATGCCACAAAACATGAAAGTTTTGTGAACTGTGAGGAGAATAGCGATAGATTTCAAGAGGATAATGACAGGCTGGTAGAACAGTTGGACAAATGACAGATCAAGCTTGATGCAGAAGAGTGTGAAGTGATACTTTTGAGGGTACAATTCTAAAGTGGGTGCAGGAACAGAAAGTGCACAGAGATATTTACACAAATCAATGAAGGTGGCAGGGCAGGTTGAAAAAAAGCAGTTAAAGAGTCAAACAGACTTTTGCTTCGCAAGTAGAAGCATAGATTATAAAAACAAGAAAGTTACGGTAAATCCCTATAAACCACTGGATTGGCCTCAACTGGAACCTTGCAGAAGGTTCTGGTTTGTATCCAATTCTGGACACTTCATCTTAAGAGATTTCATAGAAGTGGTTCCAAGGATGAGGAACTTAATTTTTATCAACATTTTGGAGAGGCCAGGGTTGTTTTTCTTAGAACCTGAGATGTGATGGAGCTGCTGACATCATATGGGTCTAGACACACACAAACAATTCACAATGGCATAGGGGTTAAGAACTGGACGATAGAGATTTTAATGACAAAAGAACCACAGGCAACTGGAGGAGAAGTGTGCTCAAATCTGGAAGGCACGACTAGAGTATAGTGGAAGATGATTCAGTTGTAGCTTTCAAAATAGAATCGTATAAGTACCCAAAGAGAATAAAACTGCAGGCTTATGGGAGACATACAGGCAATACAAGCTAAACTGCTGGCTTGATGGTTGAAATGGTTTCTTCTCTGCTTAAAGTATTCAATGGTTCTGTTAAACCACTGAAATTCTGAGGTCTGGAATGGTAAGTTAACAAATTTGAGACTGAATCATGTCATCGCAGCAAAATTCAACTTTGGCAGCAATGCAAACAGCAGTGAAAGAGCGACCTGTCATACACTCTGCCTCTTGTCCATTTTCAATGAGGTTCAATAGAAAGGAAAATAAAACAAGGTGTTTTAATGGGAAACTGATCCACTACTGTTTCTTAAGCGCTCCACAAATTTGTATTTCACCCCCCCCCCCTCCCCAGTTTTGTTTTTATTAAAAATGGAAAATACTGGAAATGCAGAGTAGGTTAATCAGCTTCTGTAAAGGTAAAATATAGCATAATAATTTATTGAGGATCTTCCAACACAACAGTTTGAACTTTATTCACTCAAAGTCTAAATCTAAACTGACAGAAATCTATGGGGTCGTGTGAGCTGTAATCTACACATATGCCTCTGGCAGATAACACTCTTTTTCAGAAATGCAGATTTGTTAAGGTTTTGTTTTGCTAATTTCCAGCATTTCTACGCCCCACACTTGGAACATTTGTTGGAGAAATGGACAAGAACATCAGCACACTTGATGAACCGGGCATCTCATTTCCCACCTCCTATCTTGAAGCTTTTATTTCATAGCTTCTTCATCAGCTTCATGATTAAACAAGCTTTCCTAATGTAGTGCTATTTCTTTTGAATTTTGTTCTTAATGGGTTGGTTTCATGCAGCCAATCATGGTGGCTTGGCTCAAGAGAATTACTCTTCGGGTGCTGGGAAAAAAAAATCCCCAAATAGAGTTGAAGCGGTTGATGCAGGAATCCTATGAGCAAGATATCACTAGGTCTCATTGATGAACTAGTTGATACACATTATCCCTGAGCTCATCACACTTCAATTCAAAGACGTCTCACATTCTTGAAAGCTTGCCCAGACAAACCTGCGACCTATCAGCTTGGTAGGTGGAGGGGATGCCTCTTCCAATCATCTAATCTGAACCCAATCTAGTGATCTGCTGTTGGGGAAGAAGAGGTGCAGTGTCTCAGTTCTGGCCCTCACTTCATCCTGCGACCTCCCCATTCCAAAATCAGTGTCCTGAAGTCTGTGGTCCCTTTCGTAACCTGGGCTACAAATGGGTGCAATAATGCCAGCTGCCACTCTCCAGCTGTCAGGATGAGGTGGTCCTGGTCTTTGACTGGCAGCTCTCGTCAGGGAGACTTCTGCCACTGGAGCCCTCCATCACCAGCAGGACCCGATGTTGGCCAATTAAGTGCCTGAAGAATACTTGATCCTGTCACACCTCTCCCCAATGGAATTGATGAAGAGGTAACAAGTAGGTTAGACCAGGGAAACCCAGTGGATGTTATCTACCTAGACTTCCAAAAGGCCTTTGATAAGGTGCCTCACGGGAGGCTGTTATGTAAGGTGAGGGCCCATAGTGTTTGAGGTGAGCTACTGGCATGGATTGAGGATTGGCTGTCTGACAGAAGGTAGAGAGTTGGGATAAAAGGCTCTTTTTTGGATTGGCAGCCGGTGACAAATGGTGTCCTGCAGAGTTCAATATTGGGGCCGCAGCTGTTCACTTTATATATTAATGATCTGGATGAAGGGACATTCTGGCAAAGTTTGCTGATGATATGAAGTTAGGTGGACAGGTAGGTAGTACTGAGGAGGTGGGGAGGCTGCAGAAAGATTTAGACAGTTTAGGAGAGTGGTCCAGGAAGTGGCTGATGAAATCAACATGAACAAATGCGAGGTCTTGCACTTTGGGAAAAAGAATACAGGCTTGGACTATTTTCCAAACAGTGAGATGATTCATAAAGCTAAAGTACAAAAGGATTTTGGAGTGCTAGTCCAGGATTCTCTAAAGGTTAACTTGTAGGTTGAGTCCGTGATTAAGAAAGTGAATGTAAAGTTGTGGTTTATCTCAAGAGGGTTGGAATATAAAAGCAGTGATGTGCTTCTGAGACTTTAAAAATCTTTAATTAGACCTCATTTAGAATACTGTGTCCAATTTTGAACCCCACACCTCAGGAAGGACATACTGGCACTGGAGTGTGTCCAGCAGAGATTCACATGGATAATCTAGGCCTAACAATATGATGAACGGCTGAGGTTCCTGGGTTTGTATTCATTAGAGTTTAGAAGGTTGAGGGACGATCGAATAGAAACTTAAAAGATAATGCATGGTGTAGAAACTGTTGATGCTGGGAAGTTGTTTCCGTTAGGCAGGAAGACTATGACCCATGGGCACAGCCTTAGAATTAAAGGGGGTCAATTTAGAACAGAAACGAGGAGATATTTCTTCAGCCAGAGAGTGGTGGGCCTGTGGAATTCATTGCCATGGAGCGCAGTGAAGGCTGGGATGTTAAATGTCTTCAAGGCAGAGATTGATAAATTCTTGATCTTGCAAGGGATTAAGCGCTATAGGAAGAGTGTAGGTAAGTGGAGTTGAAATGCCCATCAGCCATGATTACACAGCGGAGTGGACTCGATGGGACGAATGACCTTACTTCCACCCCTATATCTTTATGGTCTTATGATGCTGTCCAGTGGGTGAGATCTCTATTAGCCTGATGTAATTGCAGTCTGTATGTGTGAATGTGTTAGCAATGCATGTGAAGAAACATGTGCAATCAAGATTGCCTGTAGGTATTCAACATCCTTTTTTCCTATTCATTGACTTCAATGAAGTCCTGGGTTGGTTTTCATCGCCAAAAGAATTTGAGGTCCTGACTTGTCAGCAGGGCCATGCATAGCTAACCTATACTGCATTATTGTAGCATGACTTCTATCATTTTCCAATATGTGAGATCTTGCTGATGTTGGAAGACCTGTCAACATCACTGTTTCAATTAGAGATTCCATTCATTGGAGGTCTTACATGTTTTATTGATTCTGCTTTAATATTTTTGGTTACCTGTTATTTCCGGTTATTATTTGATCGATAAATTCCTGTTGACTTTGAAAACTAAACTGGTTACTGTACCTCGGCCCATGTGGATATAAACCACTGCATTTTGCGATGTTTATGACAGCGTTTCAACAAGCAGGTTTCCTGGGTTTTAGGTTTTTCTTTGGCCTTGCAAGCACTTCCATGTAGGATCTGAGATCTGGGAGTCGGATTTGTACTCTTGCAAACAACAGTCCTCTTTTTCCACCCTTTTCCACATGTTCGGGAACACTACAGACAAACAATAACGAACAATAACTGGTTATTTCAGCTTAAGTATCATACTATTCTGGCTTAAATTCTATTTTTTTCCAATTAACCTGCATTATATTGTCAACTTGATCATGTTTTATTAAAAATAATTTGAAGTTGCTTCAGTCATCACTACTGTAAAAACTACTCATCACCATCATGAATTTTGTCGGTTGATTTAATGAATGTGTGTTCTTGATACAATGATAGCATCTACTCTTTAAAGTCAATTATATATCAAAAGATTTGCACTGGTTAATTTTATACATTCAATGCAAAACCCATTTTCTGGGAATGAGAAACAGTAGAGATAAACAGAAACTATCTGGCTATACTGGTGATCTTAGAATCTTAAAACCTCTACAGTGTGGAAACAGACCCTTCAGCTCAACAAGTCCACACTGACCCTCCAAAGAGTATCAAACCCATTACTCTATATTTACCCCATGATTAATGCATCTAACCTACACATCCTGAAAATTATGGACAATTTAGCATGGCCAATTCACCTAAACTGTTCATCTTTGGACTATGGGAGGAAACCGGAGCACCCGTAAGAAACCCACATAGACACGGGGAGAATATGCAAACATAGACAGTCCCCTGAGGCTGGAATCGAACCTGGGTCACTGGCACTGTGAGGCAGCAATGCTAACCACTGAGCCACCATGCCATCCCCTTGTGATGTTTGTGGTCAGCCGAACAAGTGAAACCTGGTTCAACTTTAGACTAATGGGTAAACCAATCAATATCAAAGCTTTCCCATAACAGAAGGGAAAAAAAAACAATTTTAATATCACAGTATCATAATTCACATCTCAAGTGAACTGTGGGTTAATTGTCTCTTGTAAGACTAATCTTCCTAGTAAAGTTAACACTTAATGACTGTTGTCTAAGCAATAACATGAAAATAACTTAATGAAGCTACTTATTAATTCTATGAAGTGTAGATGCTGACATTTGAAGAATGGCTCAAATTAATGCCCAGAAAACTGTGCAATGGGATATAAAAGCAAATTTATCAATTTGACATTCAAACTCTTCTTACTTGAAAACTCTATTAACTTCCAAGTTTGTGGCAATCAAGAGTTAATAGTTAGTGAGGTGTAACTGGTGCCTAACTTAGGGTGTTAACTGCTATGGCTGACTAGGTCCAGCCAAGGTGTTGGTACCAGGGTATATGTTAAAGGGATATATCGATGGAACAAACCATATGGCATGTCGGAGTGTGGAAGAGATCATTTGGACTGTGTGGGAAGGAGGTGCTCAATGATTCAAGCCAAAATCAACTGTAAATATAAATAATGCATTGCCATTCAATTCCTTATCATGGGAACAGCACAGTGCTTCACGTGTGTGTGTGTGTGTCTATGTCTGTTTGTTTGTGTGTGTTTGTGTGAGAAGTGTCTATAGCTGCTCAGGGTTCCTGAGTTTGAGGGGTGGCTGGAATCATTGCAGGGTACAGGGAAGGCTCTGAATTTCCTGAACTGCATAATCACCCACAACTGCAGAGAGCTCAAGAGAATATGTTGTTGACCATACGATGACGCAGCAACCTCCTGGGAGTTGGGCAATCACAATGTGGTTTTTCAATGTTGAATGCAATTGAGGATGATGAGGCTTGGAGGGGCCACAGGATACAGCATATCCACAAATACTGTGGAGACAATTACTGCTTGGGGACTGCACTGCATAATATAGTCAGGCAGTAGCCACTGAGGATTTGATTGTGAAAGGCACAGGACGGGCATTTCATCATTTGGGATAGTTCAGCTTCATGTACTGCTTTCCTAGTTTCAGGATAAACTCTATCACTGAAAGGTTAGTGAATATTTTGAAGATGAAGGCACAGGACGGGCATTTCATCATTTGGGATAGTTCAGCTTCATGTACTGCTTTCCTAGTTTCAGGATAAACTCTATCACTGAAAGGTTAGTGAATATTTTGAAGATGAAAAGGAACAGCAAGAACTCATGGACATTATGGGGTAAACAAAAATCATATAGGGATAGGGTTGCAGTCCTGAACAGAGTTTCACGAGAGAGGAGGAACTTAAAAAGTAGGATTTTAAAGTCAGCAATACCAGTATCAGGATTGTTCACACACAGCCTTGTGCTAGATTGTTGGATAGAGCAACTAGTACAGTGGCTGAAGAATTGGTGCAGGAAGTTGGGCTTCAGAAAACGGGCACTGAGACTAGTTCTGGGGCCTGTTCAAGGTCAAAAGCTTGTATCTCAACAGAACTGGGACCAATGTCTTTGGAGGGAGGTAAATTAGTACAGTGTGGGAGAATTTGAACTAATTTGGAGATGGAAGGATGCCAGGATGAAACACTTGTGAGAAGGCAGAAAGTGCCCAAAGGAATTAAAGAGACAAACAGCAATAGAATAAAGAATAGCTGGGGGTGCAAATGTGGAATATGAATAATTATGTATAAGTTCATGAAGCACAGAATTAATGTTGGTGAGCTGCATGTATAAATTGTCACATAGGTGTACGATATAGTGACAATAACCTGGCTCAAAGAGGAGAGGATTGGATCCATAACATTCCTGGCTACAAAGTATTTAGGAATGATAGGGAAAAGTGGTAGCAATTAAAGGGGGATAATATCGTACGAAGGTCAAATTCAGATTCTATTTGGTTAGAATTTGTTAAAAGCAAATCAGTTTTAACTAACTGGATAAAATTCTTTAAAGAAATGACAATGTAGATGACATTTGTGCATATGGACATTCAAATGGTGGTTGATGAGGCTCCACATCAAAACTCCCTGTAGGCCATGGATAAAAGGAACAGCAGCACGGATCAAAATTGGCTAAGTGACTGAAAACAAAGGGTAGTTGTGAATGGTTGTTTTTCAGTTTGGGATGAAATATGAAGTGATATTTGATATCATTCTTCTGACAAAAGAAAAGTAAATATTATAATTTTGGAAAGGGTCCAGAAAGATGTACATTTAGGGATGCTTGTGATACATTTTTGAGGGTGACAGCTTGAGAAGCTTTACTAATACAGGTACGATTACAAAAGCATAGTCATCACGCTAAATCTCTATAAAACACAGACTAAGACATTGCAGGAGTGCTTTTCTCAACTCTGAGTATAACACGAGGAAGGATGTGAACACCTTGGAGAAAGTGCAGAAGAGATTTCCAAGGATGTCACGAAAGATGAGGGACTTAAGTTATCGAAGAGACTGCAGAAAGCAATGTCATTTTTATGGCAGAGAAAGTTCAGAGTCTTTGTTAGGGTAACTAAAGAAAAACTCTTCAAGTCATGTTAGGAGATGTAGGAAACCTTGATTTCAGTGCAGCATTTTAATGTACTTCTGACCCACAATGCACCAACTGTAGTGGAAGAAATCAACAGCAGCATTTAAAAGAGAATTGGATAACGAGTTGAAAGGAAAGAATATAGTTTTGAGAAAGAAGCAGAGTGGAAGTTAATTAAATAGCTCTACCAAAAGAGCCAATGTATAAACAATGGGCTGAATGGCCAGCCCATATACTATATTATTATGTGATGGAGAAAAATCAGACATTTGGCCACTAGAGGTCAGTACATCTTTTTCACCAATCTTCCTGTTATCAGTCAGGAAACACTGAGCTTGATTGTCCAACTTATCCTCTAATGGAACTGAATTCCACAACATTCTGCACCAAAAGTGCTGACATTTGTTCTAAAATGTGAGATTTTAATCTGAGAGCAATGACTTGTGAATTACAAAAACAAATTTATATCCAGTGCATGAGCTGATAATTGAGCTTGATAAATTCTTTACTATGTTTATGGTGGATAACTTAATCAGCTACCACATCGCAAATCAATTTGACTGTGTGAGAATTAAAATTTAATATGTCATTTTATAATTCAAAAATGTTTAGGATTAATCTGTGCTGTTTCCAATAGAATGTAAAACAAAAAAAAGTATATCAGAAGATCTTGGCCAAGTATTGTTTCAAAAACAGGAATCGTGTATGATCAGCAACAACAGATCCTACAACCGGTGATTTTAAATGCTGTTCTTTCATTAAGTATTTAGGAGAAGCTAATTGATATATACAGTCACAAAGAAAAAATCATAAAGTGATTGCAAATATATGCATAGGAAAGTGAAGACTACATTAAATTTTAGGAAGTAAGGTCAAGTGTCTCACACATGCTCATCTCTTCAGTAGCCACTTCTAATTTAGTATGAATGATCATAGTACAAGTATGGCCTGAGTGATATTCCATTACTTATTTTCTATCTCAAAATTTAAGCTGATGTGTTACAAGATCAGGGATACTAGTATGTTGAATTGAAAAAGGATCAATACAACAAAATACTGCCATATATGGAATAAACAGCATTAGAAGGGAGGGATTACAGATATCATTCAATTCAGCGCATCAGGAAGCATATGACCAATAGACATCACCAGGCTTATTTGCTGTACATGGTCAGTAACTGACTAATCCCCCAATTACATGGTAAATTAATCCCCATCTGATTGGGATCTGTTATTGGCTAGGTCTTAGGTTTGAACATGGTCCTGGGTCTATTAAGACTCTCAGCTAAGTGTTGGTATAGCTGAAACAAGATTATAACGGAATTATAATTCCTACAGTAAATTTGACATGTACCTCAGACCAAGCTCCCACACTCCATGCAGGTGGACAGTTATGAATATTGCATGCTTGCTTTCGGACTGGCATTGGATATGGACACAATGCATGATGCACATCTTCTAGCTTATTGTAAGCGACTCTTCGAGTGCAGCGGACTTGTCTTAGCTGTTCACCTCTTCCACACGCTTGGCTACATTCTCCCCAGTCACCAACAGCCCAGCTGTGAAAATATCAGAACAGTTCACAAGCTCATATTAAAGTGGAGGATTAAACCTGACAGTTACCAGAAACCTGGAATGCAAGGTCATGTCTGTTCTGAACATTACTTGATCCCACATAATGCTGCTTTTGAACAGAATGAAGGACATAAGACAATAAATTAAACAATATTAAATCTGAATGACTTGTTTTCCAAACCCACTTTAGAGTCAGCTTGTCTTTGTCGGGTGCAATAGTCTGAACTCAAGATAGAATGAAGATTTCATCTTTCTTCAATCATTTTGCTCTACCTGTATATCAAAAAAAAATGAAGCATTCGTGCCAATTTTTTAAAGAAGTTCAAAAGCCAGGAAGATTTCAGAGAGATTGCAAATAGATCTGACAATAATACAATTGAATAAATCAAGACTACTGTGATGCAATAGTAGTGTTCCCTAATCTGAGTCAGAAGACCTGGGCTCCAAACCTACCTGTTCCAGAGGTATGCACTAATATCTCTGAACAGGTGATTAGAAAATACAGCAAACGTTGTTTGAACTGGCACTCTTGATAAACCGGCAAAAATTGCATACCTCAAATATTGCAAAGTTTACTGTACTATCCTGTCCAATTATTAGAGTTTTTAAATTTATTTACCACAATGGAAAATATGTATTGTTCAATTGAATGGCCACACAAAATATCCAACAGTTGATTGAATTTTGAGTCAATTTTTCCTCAAATTCCGCGATCTACTGCAATGTCCGAGTAGCCAGTGGAGAGGCGAGTGAGAAGGCTCTCTGCCGATAAGTTTTATTTAAAGCAAAGTTGCATTATTATTTAAGTAGTATAACACTGTAACTAGTATAACAGTAATGTGTGTACCCCCAGCATTATGTTTCCATTACTTAGTGTGTTTTTTTAATTGGTGCAACCCAATGCAGTTAAAGACCAGCAAATGACTTACCTTAAATTCTTCACTGCCATTTCTAATTTCATCCTGCAAGATTCTACAGGTGAATGATATTCCAAACTAAGGCCAACTTCATTAATTTAGTCAAATTATGATCATGCTCCAAATACTGCCCTCGAGGTGGAGAAGAGATTGCTTTTTTCTCCTCTTCAGGAATGGATCTTTGCAAAAATACAGATCTGGAGAGAGATGCAGTGGTTTTTGTTGAAGCTCATTCTGAGGAGCTCAAATATGCTGTACAGACTGGTCCGAGGAACACAACAGAAATAAACATCAATGACAGTTGGAAGATCATTGATTTGGTGAATGATGTTCTTTGGTGCCTGAATATTTCTGGCTTTCCAGGACAGAGTTGCCCTTGAGGTAGCTGTTACAAATTGGCACATTCCAAGGTCGAGGACTGCATTTTAAAATGTGCTGTAAAGCTTGGGGAAGTTGTCACAGAGGCACAATGATGAAGGACCACTGTCAGAAGCCTTTCAGCTATATAACATTGAGAGGCTGGAAACAGTGTAGAACACCTCAGTGTATATGCAAGAAATTGGCTGAATATCATTTTCATCAAGTTTCATGGTGTTGGGGATGTGGTAATGTTCTCTCTGTAGAGCCCAGTGAATTTTCTCACGTTATCGTCTCAAACCTGCCAATGCACCACACCCCATGGCACACTGTTCATCCGATGCTCGGCCTATTCTCCTACTCATCACTGGAGGAAGTGCCCACCACTATAGGGACATTCTGGGATTTCTGGCACTGGTGCCATATTTAAAAAGCCATTATGCTTACAGTCAGTTGTTGGTAGTGCAGAGGTTCCCTGCATAGTTCCTGACATTTGTCCCAAATAAGGAAGATAACAGGAAGTTGGGGCCCCCTCCTTTGCAGATAACGACCTGGCAGTCCTGATGGACAGGGTTATGCGGAAGGAAGGCTGATTCTATTCCCAGGACTAGCAGAAGAGGTCACGACACCAAACCAAACTGTGCCAACTTAGTTGAGGGTGCCATCCAGGTCAGGATGGTGTCAACCATTCTGAGGAATGCCCAGCATTGTAGAAAGAAAATCTATGACCTTCTTCACTCTGCCAGGATAAGTTCCAACAATTCCTCTGCTAACTTACTCTAACTCCACGACTGTACGCAACTCACACCAAGGCTAATGATCTCACTCTCACTGCTATCTGTAGCACCTTTCCTCACTTGCTGTCACCCACCCAATCCCCTGAACCCTACTAACTCTACCTGGCCTTTGCGCCTCCAACTCATCCACCTCACCACCATTCTCCCACCTGATTTAGCATTAACAGCTATGCTAGCCACTTGAATTTCATTCTATCACTCAATTTGTTTCAATCTAGGAGACTGAGGCCGACATTACAGCAATAAGAGCTAAGAAAGTTAACGGGATGCCTAACATTTGGCTCCTCACCATTTATGAGAAGATCCTGACACTGACCACTCCAAACATCCAACTGTGTGAAGCCACTGGACTGATATCAGAGGCTGCCCTTGACTAACTATGTCAGAGTACCAAGAGTGTATTCCTTGCCTTAACTAAGGATTACTCTGCTTGGACGTTGAGGTTTGGTCATTTGTCTGAAATACAGATAGTGGGTTTGCTACATTCGGTTCAGATGTAACAGTGACATGCACAACATGTCAGCCCCCTTGACTGTTGGTTGCTGTCAAGCATAGCTAGCTGCCCAGTTGTGTGTCTTTGCGAAAAGGCAAGTCAAAAGTACTGTGAGACTTTAAGCACCAGCTGAAGGGGACAAAGTGAAAAAGATAAGGCAAGGCAGAGATGCCGTGAGCTTTCAAGTAGGCACACGAGTTATTGAGTACAAAGTTATGAAGAGAGGACTCCTGAGATATACTCTCATCCAATCCATAAGCTGATGTCTGTCCCTGTGTACAGATTGCAATGAAAGGTGCCGGTATGTTCCTAAATGCAGTGTTGAAGTGCAGAACTGTTATTGTGTTCGGATATTTGATGGGTCAAGAGAGTGCAGTGAGGATGGTACTTGTCTGATGCTGGCATCCATGGGCTGGCTGTGCACTGTCACTGTTCTTAAGCATGCCTTGAGACTTTGGTGCTTGGTGTCCAAGATGGAGGTGCAGATGAGCAAGTGATGACTCGCAATCATTCTGACTTTCATGTCAGAAACTGTTACGGTCTAGTTTCTAACTGGCGAGTGGGAGACTGGGAAACTCCATATAAAAAAGGTGACATTAACTACTAACAGCTGGTCATGCTTGCTAATGCATGCAAACAGGCATCTTGCTACTCACTGGTGAGATCCTTGTCTCGCCTTTCACCACTTGGTTGGAGAATGGGCCTTACTGCTCTTGACATTGGGAGAGTAGACAGGCAGTGTTTCATTATGAATCAGCAGTTAACTTATCCAATTCTCAAAACCCTGCCATGCCCTTCCTTCTTTCTGTTCAAAAACCCTACCAGGAGCTAACACACGGCTATGGCTTTTAGATATTTTCTGATCAAGCTGTTCAGAGATACTATGATGCAGCTCTAGAGCAGATGGGACTTGAATCTAACACTATCACTTGACACCACTGTACCATGGCACAGCCCCAAACTATCAGGTGACCACAGAGGCTTCAGATCTCAACGCTGCTTTGTTGCTGGTAGGAGTATCAGTTCAGATATTTTTTAATAACTTGTTCAGAGATGTTAGTACATATCTCTGGAGCACATGGGACCTTAACCCAGGTCTTCCCTGGTTCAGAGGCAGGGACACTATCACTGTACACAAGAAACGTTGGGAACATCACTTCATTTTCTTTGTCATTGTGGCCTCACAGGGCCAGAGACCTGGGTTCAATTCCTGCCTCAGGCAACTTTCTATGTGGAGTTTGCACATTCTCCCAGTGTCTGCGTGGGATTCCTCCGGGTGCTCCGGTTTCCTCCCACAGTCCAAAAATGTGCAGGTTAGGTGAATTGGCCACGCTAAATTGCCTGTAGTGTTAAGTGAAGGGGTAAATGTAGGGGAATGGGTCTGGGTGGGTTGCTCTTCGGAGGGTCGGTGTGGACTTGTTGGGCTGAAGGGCCTGTTTCCACACTGTAAGTAATCTAAAATACCAGATATACAGAAGATCAAATGCTGTAAGCCAGGAATTATATTCTCCCCGTGTCTGCGTGGGTTTCTGCCGGTGCTCCGGTTTCCTCCCACAGTCCAAAAATGTGCAGGTTAGGTGAATTGGCCATGCTAAATTGCCCGTAGTGTTAGGTAAAAGGGTAAATGTAGGGGAATGGGTCTGGGTGGGTTGCTCTTCAGAGGGTCTGTGTGGACTTGTTGGGCCGAAGGGCCTGTTTCCACACTGTAAGTAATCTAATCTAAATAGCATGTTTGTGCCATGAAAAAAAGAATAGTTGATTTCTCTCTAATGAGGGAGCAGCCAACATGGTCTTCTGGGACTATTGTGGCTTTACCTTTAGTTGAAAAAATGGTTACTGAATCAACGCTATCATGTATTATCTGAAACCCCAAGAAGATTGACAGTGGTAAGCCACAGGCTCAGACATAATATTCAGCCTCTAACCACAGCAATGTCTGAACATGAGTCAGACACCTCATGGTTTGCTCTGTGATCTAAACAAGGACTAGATAAAACCATCTATACTGGCACAAACTAATGTTCCTGTATCTAATTCCAAGTGCCATGATAAAGGTTTATAAAGCCTATACTTGTTCTTTAATGCCAATAATTGGTCATTTTTGTATAAGCTTTATCTTAACCCACTGAGTGCTTGGAGATGGTGTTGGTGAATGAAAGCACAAGGACATTGATCTTCCATCTATTTAATTAGATAATTAACCCCTCTGGTTTATTTACCATTCTACAGTGTTACTATATTATGAGAATGATGTAGGATTTTGCAAACATTATAATGACAATAGAGTTTTAAAACCTTGCAGTTCAATAATTGGTACAGGTCATTCTGCTATAACTTGACAGTTGTGTTCCCCTGCAACCCTGTGGACTAGAAAATCCCACTATGGAAAACTGCGATAGAAAATCCCTATAGTTCATTAGAAAGTTCGCGTTATCCAAACATCGTCCACAATTTGTCAACTGCATTATAGCGAATGATGAAACGTGCATTATACCAGAACGACCTGTAACTTAAACATGCATTTATCTTAACATAGACATTAAGTAGAAGCAGGATCTGTGAAAACAAAGCTTCAGAATAGGGCTATTGCCCAAGCTCTTCACTCACCTACTGAAAGATTCTGAGAACTGCAATTTGATGGGGTGTTTACCTCACACACTTGTTACACATCTGGAGTGCATACTGGTGTGCTTCCATGCTATATTTCTATATACCCAAACCATACTGTCAACGCCACACCACACCCTCAACTAACCCGCCTCGTCCACTCAATGGTGATGGAGTTTTCCCATCTGAAATTCTAATGGATGGAAAACTGCTGATTGAGGATTTGAAATTTCCTGCTGCACACTGCACTCCAGGAAATAGTCAGCCATGTGAAATTAGAAATCCTTCTTCTCAAATAGCTGCAATAGGAACAGCCTATGGAGAGTGTCGCACTCCAGTTGCTCCTTGGATACTTGCATATAATCAGGCTAATTCCAACAGTAAGCTTAATAAACATTTTTCTGTTTACTTCTTGAAGACATCAGCACCATGTGGATTGGTAGTTCAGCCTAGTTGTAAATTACAAATCAATGCATTTGCAGCAAAAAGAAAACCATAAACAGAGCCAATTAGCATGGAGATGTATTACATTATTCACAGAAAAAGCGAGGAGACCAACCTGGAAGTATGTGGATCGCCAACTTCTATTCCTCCCCTTTGAAGATGCCTGATTGAGCATCTTGCAGCCAGTACACAGCAGCCTAATGGGAACCTGACCACCATCAGACAGCAATGATGGCAGAGGGACGGAAAGGTGGGACATCTGGGAACAGATGGGGCAGGGCGTGTACCAAAGGTTAGTCATTGCCACTGGTTTAAGAAATGCTGGCCTATGTGGAAAGAATATTTGAATATACCATTCTGAGTTTTGCTCATGAATATCAAGTGTTTAGGAGAGGGCTCAAACTCTACTCTTTAATTGTCTTTGTCACTCTACAGATGGAGCAGACAGTGCTGATGAAGGGCATAGAATATGGATGACTCCACAGTCTGACGATGATTCTGAGTCCTCCTGCAGACTGAAAGTAATCAGTGGGAGGTCCTATAATGGGAATAGGAAACCTCTTCGCCAGAACAAAGCACCTTGAATGGGGGGCTCAGAGGTGTCGGCCGCTACTGGGTTACAGTACCATAAAAGGCTTAATGAATTCTTACTATGTGCCAGGATGTGTGTGTAATCATTTTGGAGATGGAACTATGTGCAACTGTGCAAATATGTGAGATAGGATTACCTAGTGTCCTGCTCAAGTTGGCATGAAGCAGAGATGTCACCCCAAAAAACATTAAGGGGTGAGTTATAAATGTAACACCTGTAAACTGGCGAGTATCTTTGAGAAATGTTAATAGCCGACAAAGGGTGGATTTAGCACACAACTATGATTGCAACATACATATGCATTACAGTGACACCTTTTACTTGCGGGAGGAGGAGGTAGATACTGTTCACAAGAAGGCCAAGTCCAGAGCTGATCAACCCAACATGACCATTTCCAGCCATGACAGAGGTGATGGCGCAGGGTCTCTTTAGAAATCAGTGTGTGTTCTTAAGTTGCTCGTCTCTGAACTCATCTCAAATGTCTTCCTTGTTTGCTTTCTGGATAAACATCAGCAGCTACAGCCACTCACTCAGAGGGTCCAATGATAACCTCTGAGGAGGAGGATCAAGGTTCAGAGGGTAAATTGTTACACCCTTGCTCTCCATCTCACACTAGTACAGAAACAAGCACACAGAAGGTGCACATGCCAGTTCTAAGGACTCCACATGTGTAGAGTGGCAAACCCAACTACTGGAGATTGAAATCGAGCAGGCTTCTGACATTTGGAGGAGGGCTGAAGACTTCAGAAGATGTACCTTCCTCCACTGAAAAACTGGTGACTGCCATAGAGGACCAAAACTGGCTGTTCACAGTGGGATATGGGTTGGCATTGAAAACCACAGTCCATCACCGTACAGCCAATTTACTTATGATTTGTGGTTCACCTTTATAAACTTAACTCCTGGCTGCTCAAATTGCCTCAACAGACCCCCTTTTAGTTTTACCTATGTCATTGGTACTCAGGTAAATCACAAAACTCCATTCCAATCCAAGTTTCTTTTCAGCTGCCAGTAGATATCTTTATCTTTCACAAGGGGCAGGCAACACAGTCTTCCGGACTTATGCTCTGGCCTGCAGAGAATAGTACCAGTACCAGTTATATTTTCAACTGGATGTTTAACAATCTTTTGTACTTAATATAATGGGTTCAACAGTTCACATTGAATCCTCTGCTCCCAAATTATTTCCTTTCATTTCGCTGGTTTTGATTTTAGTTTCATGATTGTTTCTCTCTTTTTCCATGTTTTTTGGTTTTGGATTTCAGCTGTTCATGATTCCCCACGTCGTCCTGTTTAAACATTTGTTTCCTTAACACTCCCTTTGCCCCAGCACCATTTATTCTATTTTCATTTAACCTCTCATGCTTTCCCTCCTATCACAGATCTTTTCCGTTCATTTTCTCCCTCGTATGATTAAAGTCTAGGTCTCACCAAATGGCAGGCAGGGTTATTAAAATAATATAGAAATGTGTTAACTCCACTAGCATTGGCTATTATAACTAACATTCAGCTTTGATGCGCAACTGTTGTTAAGATTAATGGTAATGGTTGATGAAACTTCACAAAGAACTGTGGAATCTTGATAGAAGGCAGTTAGGACCATAAACATTTTAAAGTGGTCTTGTTTAGATATACTTGAAGCACTGCAACATGGTTGTTCACACTTGGGAAATCTTGGACACCAAGACATGGCAATGGCAAGCTAAAATGACTGAAGAAATGAAATGCTTTGAGCTATTGCGTGGAGCCAGTGTGAAGACATGATGTAAGAGATGGTCAACATTGGAAATACCAGTAAAAAATCCCATGGGAACGTGCTTACCCATTACGTAGCAATTTGTGTAGAAATCAATTCAATCATCTCATGTGAATCCACAATTCCAGCCCAGGCATTCCCAAGTATGACTGACACACCACTACCGCTATTTGTGATATTCAGGAAAGCTAAACAAGGGTGATGTTATAACTATAGTTATAACTATGACTATGTCAAAGTTTCCTAAGTATTAGAATAACCAATCAAAATTGATCGCCTGTAGTTATTTTGTGAGTGATGAAGTTCCACAAGAGTATTTCACAGAGACCGATTGAATCACATTGTTAAGTAAAATAAAATCAATTTTTATTTTAAAAATGTACTTGCAGCACTAAGCGTTCTTATTTATATAAACTACACAACTGTATTGGACTATGGAACAAAGATTTTGTCAAAGTGCTGCTTTGTACCTGATAATCACTCTCATTTACACTTCGTTACTATGTTTGGACAAATCTTCATAATGCAGATGATTGAACTCGCTTTGGGCCACCAATGGGCATTGGTAGGTTCCATTCTGTCATTCTATACCCAACTACCCATCTCATGGTTGTGCAGCCAGCAAGCTGCTGACAGCTGGCTGGCTCACAGCTCAACAGAGAATGGAAGTAAAAAACTCATAGACTGTAACTCAAACCGCTACTGAGACAGCCAAAAAAACATCTGTCAGCACTTGAGCACATTACCTTCACAGTTATTAAGTAGATCTATTCTCTCACAATTATAAATAGTGCTTATTAACTTGAAAATGTTATAACCTCGTTAGTAAAACACTTGCAGCATTTCCTCTTCAGGAGGTAAACATTACCTTTATTACCGAATTAAATAAAATAACCATAGCTTCAGAAGCAAGTGTTCTTTTTTGCTGATGTAATATATACGATTTGGCTCATAGTCAAAAATCACCGACTACATATAACAACGGTCAAAGCTATCAGTTCCAGTAAATAGCATTTACTGGGACAGTTCAAGCAATGTTATAATGCCAATGTACATCACTAATAAGGCAAATCTTGAGAGTGATGTCACCTTCTATAAAGATATCTGCTTTTTATATCTGCACTGTTTACCGACATTGCAGTTAGACTTTCTGCTGATGCCTGCTCTGCTTTCGTGTAAGAGTACACAAAAGTCTCCATAGCTGTGAAAAGAGTAGAACTATTATGTGTACAGCACAGAATGAGACATTGTGAATATGGACACAACATGAAAAATTCATTACCAATATTAATGTTCCCTTGATTGATCATATTATAGTATAGAATTATAATAATATGCAAGTCAGCAAACTAAACCCCCCCCCCAAAAAAATCATACCACAGCCGTAAACAGTGTTTATTTGGCAATGAAAACAGTCCATGAGAATGTTTACCGAACTTTTCTGATTTAGACTGTCGATGTTTGTTTCTAAATGGAGACAGGGACTCGACTGTTCCAGTCCACTTTGAAATATGTCAAAGCAACTCGGTGATGGTGTGTCACAAAGAGAATGATATGCATTGCATAATAAAATAAAGCAATAAAGGAGAACCTATTGAGAGCCTGATGTGCACAATAGCCCTGATTTGCTGATAGCAAAAGTGGGATTTGGCTGGCCCACTGCAAGGGTTCAATGTCCTGGCAGCTGAGAGGGTGGTCTATCTTAAACTTTCAGACACAAGACTCTGTTTCCAATATAAATAGGCTATTGGCACAGAGAATGCTCGCCCATAAACTTTAGACTATGTCATAGTAGGTTGGGATATGAGGTCTGGTGAATCAGCAACAGTTAAGAGGCAATGAATATCACGTGGTGTTGGCAGAAAAGCTGACAAATTGGTCACAATGATTCACCTTCGAAATGTGGAAATTCATGACTCATTACTTTACTTTACTTTGTTCTAGGGAAATTGTTGGATGGGAAAATTGGAGACACGTATGTAATAACCGTTAAAGACACTCATTAGCAAGTCTCAGCTCTGGGAAAGAAGGACCTGTCTCACAACATGCTATGGCTATGAGACAAAAATTCAGCAAAGATGTATCTTGATTTTTAAAAAAACAACCTTTGGCAAATTGCTTTCAAAAGAGACGATGAAATAAGCTTGGCTCCCATGGAATTGGCAGTCAGAGTTTGGGCTAACAAAGGAACTAGTTGCATTTTCATTGACAGGACATAATCATTAACAGTACTGTACATTTGTGTTCAAACTGACCACTTGTGGAAGTTGTTGGTGAGTGGTGCATGGCACATTGGATTTCACCATCTTAATCATTGGGAAGATATTGGGGGAACTGCCTGCAAGCTCACGGATTGTAGGCTGTAAGAACCGCGGCTAAGATAGATTGCAGGTGGATCTATTTTGGGATGTAGGAATAAGCAGATGTTATTTTTAAAATTAGATTTATAAATGATAGGAGGCTGAGCATCAACAAGCTGATACAGAGCTTTAACACTCACAGCATTCAAAGTATTGACCTCCCTTTCCTTGAAGAATTTATCAATGTAACTTCTGGCATGAACCCAAGTTCCCTTATCTGAAATAAAACATTTAGTTTAAACTAATATTTCAGATTTCTAAAAAAAATAAATTTCTATACCTCTATTAGATCTCGTAAAATGTTACCATTCCAAAAAGTAAAATTCACACGAAGTCGAATACTCAGAATTTTGCTTATGACAAACAACCTTACTGGGCAGAAGTTGTATCCAAATGCCAAGTTGCATAAAGTGCCTCTAGCATGTCTACTGGAAAATTACCTCTATACAGTTGGACTGTAAGACCATAAGACGTAGGAGCAAAAGTAGACCATTCAGCCCATCAGTCTGATTGACCATTCAATGACTTCATGGCCGATTAGATAATCCTCTACTCCATTTCCTGCCGTTTACTCAGAACACTTGATTTCCTGACTAATTAAAAACATTTATCTCAGCATTGAATGTAGTTAAAAACTTGGCCTCAACAGTTCTCTGCATTAAAGAATTCCACACATTAACTTCCTCTGAGAGAATGAATTCCTCAACTTGGCCTTAAATGGGTGACCCCTTTACTCTAACATTGTGCCCTCTGGTCCTAGACTTGCCTACAAGGGAAACAACTTTTCTGTATCTACCCTGTCAAGCCCCCTCAAAACCTAAAAATATATATTTATATCTGTCCTTCGATAATAAGACCAGAACAGTTCACAGTATTCTCGGTGTGCTCTAGCTGGAGCCTTGTATACCTTTAACAAGACTTCCCTATTTTTATAGTCCATTCCTTTGAAATAAAGGCCAGCGCTACATGTCCTTCTTTCTTATCCACTGAAATTGGGATGCCAGCTTTTGTGCTTCATACGAGTAATGAGACCCAGCACTTGTAAATATGGGGAGGGGGAAGAGATAAAGAAACAGTGAGATTAATATGAGGAGGAAGAGAATCTGAGCATTGCAAGCTGGCTCTCATTTTAGGAGAGAGATAGACTGAGCTGCATGAGTTAATACTTGCCAGAGAACATGAAAGTGAAAAATGAAGTAGACAAAGTATTGAGGGCTTGTACAAAGGAGAGAGAGAAAGAGAGGGAGAGAGAGCCATTAGAACTGGCACTGAGTGGTAGAAAATTGCACTGGGAATTAGCAATTAGTAGGATAGACAGTAACAGCAGGAGACAAGACTTGGAAAAGAACAGCAGGAGCCAGGACAGAAGCTGAGTGAGAAGACCAGGCCTTTTCATTCTTGCTGGATGCTGTTCTAGAGTAATTCTGTTCACTTTAATCACTCTTAAGAGCAGTAGGACAGAAAATCCAGGATTGCACTTTAATCTTCTGAGGGCGACAACAAGGTTTGAGGCTATAATGAATTATCTTCGCTTTGAACTATGCTGCAAACAGGCTAGCCACAGTGCCGCAAATAAATATATATGTAATGTAATATATAATAAATATATATGTAACTTCCAGCTCGGCGAACAGAACCACAACATAGATAGATAGCATGTGCATTATACTGTATAATAATGGCAGTTAAATATAACAACAGGTTTAAGCATTAGGTGCTAAAGTTCCTGGTGATGTGAAATTTGCTGCATCACAGAATGTAGGGAATGTTGGATCACACCTTGGTTGAATTGCTACCATTACTTTAACATATCACTTTCGCACTGAGAAAGAAATGTTGAGGAATCTGCAGTAAGTTCCAGTAGGTAGCACATCATGGTCTGAGTCAGTCCTTTCCTCTATAACTCAAACCATCTGCTTTAAACAGTGCTTCTTCAGTCAGTACTCTCTGAATTTAAATTTCTTTAGAACATCTAGTTTTGGGAGACAAAGCAGCTAAGATATGGGCAACAACTTTTATATTGAAGAATTCAGACTTCAATCCTGCCCCTAATTCAGTGCGTATTTAGCATTTGTTAATGCTGCTCATAACTGGGCACTGGAAAGGACAAAGGGGATCTGGGAAATTCAAGCACAAAAGTTAAATTCATTTGAACTGACAAAGTTACTGTATCTGCTGAATGATGGAGGTGCAAATTAATTCTTGAAGACTCTGTTTTATTAGATGTTTCCAATGATAACATTTGATTTCCAACTCGGGGAAGTTGAACTTGACATGTTTACATAGGAAGTGTAAAACTATGGGTCACATTTTTCAACAGGAATTTACTTAACAGCTGTGTCGCAGCAAACTGTTCCCTGGTGCAAGGCAGCACCTGTTGTACTGCAAAGTTGGTGCCAAACACAGCCAAGACATAGCTAGTACCAAACCACGCTGGGTCTTCAAATTCCACATACATACGAAAGTGAGAAGCAATACTGGAGTTAGTATCGCTGAAAGTACTGTACAAAGGTCATAGCAGTTCTGATGCAATTCTAAAACAGCTCCGATTAAAGTTCCCGTAGTTCCAATGTCAAAGTCATTTTGTTTCATTGACCTCAAGGAAATACTATGTATACTAGGATATAGTTGCCACTGAGTTGCAGTGATTCTCAGCCTGGTAAACAGTCATCGCATTTTTGAACAGAAAAAGTGTGTTCAGTACAAATCTAGTTTCCTTAGTTTTAAAAACAAGATGTTAGAAGCCGGTCCAGCCCAGAAAGTGACCATGCTCACAAGAGGAATTCACCAACATTGTACTTTTTGATTAATTTTGCCCTTTCTTGGGTCTCCAGGGAAACTCTACAAACTAAGCCGGTTCATTTGAGTACACGGGCAATAGAAAGAATAGTCTTTATTGTCATGTGCACTTGAAAGACTGCAATGAAAAGTTTGTAATGCCATCTGTCATGCTATTTTAGATATGGGGTACCTAGGCACAGATACTTAAGTGTTGTTACAGAATTGGAATAGCTTAAAAACAGACCAGTACAGTCGATTCTGCTATAACGCGCGTTTCTCCAATGCAAATTGGCTTTAACACGATAGAAGAATTTAGACCATTATTGGTAGAACGCGAACTTTCCTTACCCATATTGACTATAATGTTATTTCAGCCCCATTAACTTAAATGGTGTGGCGATCACACAACTTTCTTATAATGTGGGATCGCATCTGGGCGGAACTATTATGTTATATCAGAACAGACTGTATGGGAATACAGAGTTTAAAAAGTCCAGAATGTGAATAAAAAGTATCTTTAAGGTAGTCAACTCCTAGTCCATTTTCACTGAGTTCATGCCTGCTGGGCTTCAGAACACAGGACCTTGCTGCCCCCAAGGGTTGACCTCTGTTCAGTACTCATCCCACAGTGGGCCTGGGCTTGCTCTGCTCCCACTCCAGGCTCCAGCTGTGACTTGGCCCGCACCTGCTATGCTCCTGCTGCAGGCTCCGGACGCGACTCGTCTCCCGGGCTGGTCTCAGACTCTGCTCTCCATTGTTAAGTTTGGTGGTTGGGGAGGGGGGGAAGAAATACTGCAGCAAGAGGGGACATGTTCCCTAGGGCTTTTTGAACACAGTTGCTGAGGAAAGAAAGGGAGAAGCTGCAGATTTTTTTTTCAATTTGTCAGTCCTTTTTAATAATAAAGGGGTGGTGCTAAAGGGCAGAAGAATTCTGGCAATGATAGGCGAGTCAGTTCAATGATAGCAGTGGGAAAACTCTTAGAAACAATGGGCTATTCAGAATTGAGTTCTAAAGAAGGATCACTGGACCGGAAACGTTAACTCTGCTTTCTCTCCATATGATGCTTCCAGGCCTGCTGGATTTTTCCAACAATTTCTGCTTTTGTTTCTGATTTCCAGCATTCGCAGTTCTTTTGTTTGAATAGTTTCAGGATATTTGATAGCAAGTTTAAAACAGAGATGAGGCCAAACTCAAAGGGTTGTGAATCTGAAGAGTTCACTTCCACACTGCTGTGAATGTTGGGACGCTGAGAAAGGGTTGTGGAGACCGGGTAGGAAAGTGGAGTTTTGAGGGATGAAATCAGCCATGATCGTTTTAAATGGCAGAGCAGACGCGAGGGACTGAATTCCCTACTCCTGCTCAGAGTTCTGCTGTTCTTATGCTTATGGACCTGGAATCCTTCAGGCATTGAATACAAAACGCAAAAGCTGAACTAAAGAACCAGGAAACACCAGTTAGTCACCAGATGGAATACTGTGATCACTGATGGGTCACACCTTAGTGTGACTGTGAAGATTGTCGGGGGGAGATACAGTCAAGATTTACTGGAATGGTGCCAGGAATAAGAGATAAGTAAATTGGAGAAAGATTTTATCATCCTTAGAGCAGAGATTCCATAGACTTGTTTAAAGTAATGAAAGATGTCGTGTAAATAACTTGAAAGTACTTCTAACCAATGAAGGATTGATACTAGGGGTTATTGGCAAAAGCACCAGGAACAGTGTGAGGAAAATCAAATTACACCATTGAGTTGTTCAAATTTGGAGTGTATACATTTTCAATAGCAGCAGAATCCTTTTTGGTTTACCTCAGCTGCGTGTTGTTTCCAGTAAACTACCATGCACATAACTTTCAAGATATACATAACTTACCCAATTTTCATTGAATTTTAATATCATTGAAATTTCAAATTTTAGAAGTGGACAATGTGTTGCTAACATGGCTACTCAGAGTAAGTTGACTAATATTTACAATTTGTGCACTGACATTGTAAAAACTTTCCAATAGCTTAACTTATTTCAATGTAAGTGATCATGGGTGCAATGTCATCTCTGAAAAGACATTCATATGAGAAATTACTTATGCAACTTATAGCCCCATTGTTTGCGTGTCTAAGCCAACAGAAGTAGTGTTTGCAAGGTCGACACTGAACTGGAGACCTTCAGGGAAATCAGTTGATTGCAAGTCAGTGTGAAAAGCCACCACTTCATTCCCCCATTGTATAGTAGCTGCTAACTTTGAACAATTTCTGTCGACGGCAGTACTGATCATGTGATTACATGATAGAAACTGACCTCAGCCAATAAACCTTATTACTTCAGAGACAAAGCAAGTTTGGAGATCAACAGGACAAGAATATCATTTCCTCCAGCTAATAAAGACGGAATCATGTCTAACAGCGATTCAACTTGGGCAACATGTGAAGGGGACGAAATTGCTTTCACCTGAAAATATTTCTTCTCATCTGCCATAATTTTGTCTGGAAATACTGAGACTTCCAATTTCTCTTCTTCTCCAAAGAACAGTGACAGACAACTATCTACCATATTGCAGCAACCTGAGAGGTGAAGAATAACTCATCCTATCATTCCTCTTCCCTCCATAGCAACACATTGTTAACACTATGTAAACAGCCACAAGCAGAAGGACAATCCTGCCATATAAAGTCTGAGGTTCAGTCAGCTGACTTTCTACTCCAATGTCATTAGGGGAAACACTCAGAACAAAAAAAATCAAAGCAAGAGCTTACAACAGAATTAGGCACACAAATGTATCTGTCATAAATCTGCTATGGAGCAGGGATGCCAGATCCAACTAAACTTCCTGTACAGATAGGAAAATTACACAGAGCATTTATCCTACCATGAATAAAAAAAAGTCTTACGATTCATACCAGTACCCACTTCCCACTCCCACGCCATCATTCTTCACACTTATTTTCCCTTTTACTCCACCTACAGCTTCGCACCACAATGCTGCCCTTTTACAATCTCCCCAGTACCCAACCCCTGCACAAAGCAGAGTGCAGAAGCGGCTTAGCAATGCAAATACATTCACACAGGATGGAGCATGAAAAATAAATCTGAAGACCAAAATTCACAGTTCTTGGCCGAAACAAAATCGACTTTAAAAACTTGCCAAAAGTTTAACAGAATTTGATAAAGTAAAAACTCTGGTTCCCATGAAAAGTTCAGTCGCAGGGTTTCCATGGTCTTGCTCTTTTAAGGCCTCGAAAATGCCCTGATTTCCTTTCCCCTTCCTGCCTGTGTGCAACAGTTTATTCTCATGTGGGTCCAGTTCCCATGGAAAATATTAAAGGAAGTTTGACATGTGCAGTCTTTTCATTCCCCTTTTATGCAGGAAATCACTTGCCTCCCTTTTACCACCCAGCTGCATAAAAGTAACGACAAGGAACTCTGGTCAAGCCTCCCTCATCTAATAAGGCAACTGTTCTTGTAGTAGTTGCAAAAGGTCTACTAATGGCAGAGGGAATATGAAATTATTAGGGAAGAGAAGAAAGGAAGATAAACTACAAAAGAAATATAAGACAAACATTATCTTCTTTTCTGTAATTTAATCCTCTCTGTTCTGGCTTCAACACAAAAGTTATACATCCTTCAATTTGTTCTGGTACCCTTTATCATTGTGGTGTGATTTCATAAGAGCACTATCTGAAACTTCCTCCTCGCTTATGAGCAGTGGGAACCCTCTCTTGGCAGTGGGGACCTGCCCTGCTTAGATAGTCAGCCTGACCAAAGAAGGTGGACTTATGTAGAAAACTAGAAAAGAGGAGCAGGAGCAGATCATTTGAGCCTGCTCCAATATTCAATATGACCATGGCTGATCAGTCAACTCAGAACCCCTGCTTTCTACCCATACCATTCAGCCCTAAGAATTATATCTAACTCTTCTTGAAAGCATTTAATATTTTGGACTCAATCGCATTCTATGGCAGAGAATTTCATTGGCTCACCATTTTCTGGGTGAAGAAATTTCTCAGTTCTAAGTGATCTATTCTATATTCTTACATTGGGACTGAGGTGGTGGAAGTGACGCACTTCCAGCACGTGGAGAGATATTTAATGAGGGAACTCAATTCCCCAGCAGGGTTTCAGAGCTTTAGCTGAATTCCTTGGGTGAGGCACTTTTCCATCGAATGGTTAAGTAAAAATTAACAGAATAAAACTATTGGTAGAATACCTTCTGACATTGAACAGCCAGTTATCAAGCAACACAAGAATAAGTCTAGGCATGAATTTTCTAATTTATGAGGATAGTGAGGCAGCGAAAGGTAATAGACAAAGAGTCAGTTAGACTCAAAACGTCAGCTCTTTTCTCTCCTTACAGATGCTGCCAGACCTGCTGAGATTTTCCAGCATTTCTCTTTTGGTTTTAGATTCCAGCATCCGCAGTGATTTGCTTTTATGAAAGGTATAGCGTGTTAGTCGAGTGATTTGTACTTTGTAATGATTTTATTGGGAAATGTGCATAGAAAATATTATTGCAACATTAAAATGGCAAAAAACGTTGTGATAAAGCATGTTTCTAAAAGCCTATAAACGACGAACATCGTATCTCATAGCTAAAAGAAATGGAACCACTCAGTCTGCTGACTTTGTGATGTTGGCGTGCTTAAGGCTGCAATTTGACACTTGACACTCAGAATCGGACATTCCAGTCTGATGACCAGAATATTACAGTTTGTCTGGTCTGGTTATTAAGATCAACCTTAATGAGGTAATTGGATGGAGAAAGGTAGATACTTTTGCTGGCCAACAGCCATCATCCTTCACAAGCCTGAATGGCTGCCGCCAGCTATTAAAACTGTTCAAAATGCTATTCATATCAGCTGATGATACACTTTTAACTATGTTCACACTTCTGGAACTCCTGGATCTACAGCACTTCAACACCCTGCAGCGTTTTGGAGCCCAGAGGATTTGGCTAGTCTAACCGCTTTAAATCTTGAGAGTAATCTGACACACGAACTGCTTTAAATTTCCAGTGCCTTACATCCACAGATCCAGACAGCTGTGTTACTGCCACAATGTACCAGTCAAAAGGAGACGACGAAAGCTGGACTCACCACAAAGCTCACCATTAAGAACTGATTTGTCAGAAAACATATATCAGCACTTGAAGAATTTGTTCAATGTTTACTTTTGGTCACTGCACATATGTAATGTTTCCATCTTACTGCAGATTTACGAGGCAGTGATTTCATATACTTGTCTATTTATATCAATACTTTTTAAAAAATTCATTCACCGGATGTGGGTTCTGCAGACTAGGCCATCATTTGTGCCCGTCACCAATTGCTCTTGTCAGGATGGTGGTGAGTTGCCTTCTTGAACTGCTGCAGTTCATGTGGTGAAGGTACACTGACAGTACTGCTGAAGTGCTGGGGGCAGTAGTTCTCGGACATTGACCCATTCAAAAGTAAAGGATAAATTCAGCATGTGTTTAAAGGACTTTAACTTAATAAAATTGAGAAAGGAGTCTTGGGAAAACAAAATAATCTGAAGATAATGGAAATAAGTGCCAACAGTAAAGCTCTTAATGAAGAAAAGAATGAAAGTAACATTAATGGGTAGGAAATAAGTAGTTAGAAAACAAAACTCAAAAAAGGATAAACTATTGAGGGTGGGTGTGGAGAATGAATAAGTCAGAATGTGAAATGAGTAAAGGCCATAAGTTAATAATGATAAGAAATTGTATTTTACCCAAAATCAAATGAGATTGGAAAGCAGTGAGATCAATGGAGGGAAGTGTTTTTCATAATACATACAGTCTTTTAATCTTATACAATAAATATAGAGCCCAACAAGAGAAGGCAATATTGCAACTGAAGAAACAAACATAACTACATAGACAACATAGTAAGAGGGAATATGAAAATATTAGGGAAGAGAAGAAAGGAAGATAAACTACTAAATTATATTAAGAAGAAATACAAGACAAGGAGTAAAGTATTATAGACATAAGTAATGAAATAAAAATATTAAGGTCGAGATAAGATCATGAAGGGACACACCTGAAAACTCAAAGGTCATGGCAGCGATAAATTATGATAAATAATTTCTTTGCCTCAGTAATTTCCAGGAAGACTAACATAATGGATATCAGATAGCAAGAAAAGATCAAAAGGAGAGATATGGCAGGATTTTCCCACCCTGCCACCCGTAGGGTTAATGGGGAACACAGCCCTGCTGACTATACCGACACCACAGCCACATAACACTCTGAAGAATGTTCCCTGGCTGGAGGTGGAACTTCTGCCCTTCAAGCAGACCAAGTCAAGTCTCAGAGAGCTGCCATGCAATCTGAATGCAGTTCCAACACCAGTCGTCACCAGGACGGAGAACACAAGCACTCCCGGATTCTAATTCGCAGAGTTTATGACCAGAAATTCTCAGTTGGGCAGAGGAGAGTATCCGACGGTTTGGATAGAGATCGGGAGAGAGTATATGTTGGAGGCAGACTCCGGTGGAGGCTACCTGAGGGAGGTACCACCCTTTCCACCCACAGAAGTGACCTGCCAAGCTTACGCCCATTCCCGAACTCATTGCCCCATCCTTAAACTTGAGACTGACTGTGAAGCAGCTCTTATCAAGGACCTCAATTGAGGTGAGGGTGGATGGGCCTCCATAGGCTGGAGGTGGGTGGGAGGCAGCCAGAAGCCGTTTTGCAAACCTGCCAGCAGAAGACTGTAAGATTATAACTACAAAACAATTTAAATCTGAAAAGGAAGGTGGTCATTGTTAAATAATCAAACTTTTTTTACCTTGGAGAGACAAATTGCATTGATGCATATCAGACTAGACATGGAGATTGTATACAGTTTTGTTTCCTTTACTTGAGGAAAGATACAGTTGCATTGGAGGCAGTTCAGAGGATGTTCATTAGATTGATTCTTGAGGTGAAAGGTTGACTTATGAAGAGAGATTCAGGATTAGTGGTGCTGGAAGAGCACAGCAGTTCAGGCAGCATCCGAGGTGCAGTAAAAGTGACGTTTCGGGCAAAAGCTCTTCATCAGGAATACAGGCAGAGAGCCTGAGGGGTGGAGAGAAAACAGTGGAGAAGGTTTGACGGGCTGAATAGCCTACTCTTGCTTCTAGTTCGTACATTCTAAATAGTTTGGGAAGAGATCACAAAACCCAGGAATATGTATTTAAAAATCCATTGCAAATGATAGAAGTACTTGAGGAATGAGGGCAAAAAATATGATTCCTATGTTTATATAGGATTATAGAATATGTCTAAGGAATCAGTTTAGTGTTAGTGATGGGAAAGATAAAGAAATCTTTACTCAAAGATTATAACAGAGAAAGATCTAGGAATTGAAAACATAATGAAGTGGTGAACACAGATGGAAAGGTCATTCTTGACCATCCTTCCTTAATTCCTCGAGCAAGCAAGTGAGTGCATAGACAACAGTAATGTAGATTAGATTCCATACAGTGTGGAAAAAGGCCCTTCGGCCCAACAAGTCCACACCAATCCTCTGAGGAGGATCCACCCTGACCCATTTCCCTCTGACTAATGCACCTAACACTACGGGCAATTTAGCGTGGCCAATTCACCTGACCTGCACATCTTTGGACTGTGGGAGGAAACCGGAGCACCCAGAGGAAACCCACGCAGACACTAGGAGAATGTGCAAACTCCACACAGACAGTTGCCCGAGGCTACACACAATAAATTAAGATTTTCAAAGATTTCATGAAGGTGCTACATGGCAGGATCATGACTAAAGTCAAGCGTCGCAGAACACAAGGACATGTAGGATAGTCTCCAAGCTGGAAACAAAACGTATATCAGTGTGTAGGGGTTAAAGATAGTTACTTTACTGTCAGTTGTTGGAAAGTTATGTTCCATAGGGCATGTTGATGAGACCACTGTTGTTTACCATAAATGTCTTGGACTCAGGAATTAATGTTAATTATGGTTAGCTGCAAATTGATGGGTGCCATTAACGCAGAGGAGAGCTGCATACTCAAAATGCTCAATGACAGCAATGTAGACTTAATATCACACCCCAGAAGGGTAGCTAGAGAAGTTAAATAGAATAAATCTGACATAAATAAACAGCATCAATATGGTCAGCATGAACTTTCAAAATTGTCATTGAAACAATCTGGTTCATTAATGCCCTTTAGGGAAAAAAAATCTGTTGTCCTTATCTCCTATGGCTCCAGACCCACAACAGTATGGTAGTCTCTTAATAAGTCTCAAAAATGGTCAGGAAATGTGGTGAAAGCAGCCCACCTAATGATTTTGCAAAACCCGATTACCATCTACAAGCTGTAAGTCAGAAGTCACTTTCCTGAATGAGTGTTCATTTAACAAGACACCACAAGTTCCACACCAGGTCAAAACGACCCACTTGATCAGCGTCCCATTCAATGCCTTAAATGTTCACTCCATCCACTGCCAACACAGTGACAGCAGTGTGCACCAGTGCTGGAGATGGAAGGCAGTGATCCAAACCAGTGACCTTTGCCACCTTCAAGGCTGTACATAGATATGAACACAATCACCTGCAAGTTCGTCCCTAGACACGCATCATCCTGACTTGGATCAAAGTAGCTGTTCCTTCGCTATCCTTGGGCAGAAATTGGAAATTTCCTCTTACAGAGAGCGATGATTGTACTTACACCACATGAACTGCAGTGTTTCAAGGCCCTGGCACACTATCACCTTCTTGAGGGCAATTACAGGTAGGAAAAAGTTGGATATGCCAATAATTGTAAATGAACAAAATAACTACTTTTAAATGGAAAGAAGGAAAACAAAATTCTATTCTAATGCCTGACTGTATTGATTCATGGCGGATTTTAAGTTTGTGATTTTAGCAGAAACTTGAAATGTAAACTAAACAATTTCAAGCTGATTTGGTTGTTGTTTCCTGACTAATGAATTTAGTAATTCCCAAAGAAGAAACTCTTCCGCTGAACAATAGTACCTCGCACAAAGCAGGACACAATTATTAACAAATTATCAGAATTATGGTTTAATATCTTTCAATTCAAAAGCAATCCCGAGGCCACAGCTGAAACAGGATGGAAACAGAAAAGGTTATGGCAGTGTCCTGCAGGAGAGAAGGGGAATGTTGCGCATGTCTGGCTGGGAGGCCACAATTCCTTTTGGAATTGGAGTAGAAGACCTCCTTCCCCTGGCTGCACAAATTATAGAACTTCCTCAAGGAACTATTATGCGTGAGGAGCTGCTGTAGACTTGTGCTTACAAATGACACGCGAATGGTGAAACAGCACCCTAATTTGCAAAGACGTTGAGGTGCAAGTTTCATGTAGATGGCGAAGAAATCAATTTGCTTTTAACTGCCCACCTGCTCAGTTTTTGCTTGGCAAATGGGGTTAACAAAAATACAACCATAGCTCATGCTAAAGTGCTCTGATTGATGAACCATTTTCTCCTAGTCCAAACTTCTGAAAATAACCAGTTTGAAAAAGTAGTAACTCAGTTCAGCTCATCTCCCATGAGATTGTTCTACTTCATTCTGCTCAGCCAACTCAGCAACATTGAAAATAAAATAGCAGCAAAGTTATTTCCAACAAGCCTGTGACCAGTGGCGTGCCACAAGGATTGGTGCTGGGTCCTCTACTTTTCGTCATTTATATAAATGATTTTGATGTGAGCATAAGAGGTATGGTTTATACGTTTGCAGATGATACCACAATTGGAGGTGCAGTGGACAGTGAAGAAGGTTCCCTCAGATTATAACGGGATCTTGATCAGATGGGCCAATGGGCTGAGAAGTGGCAGATGGAGTTTAATTCAGATAAATGTGAGGTGCTGAATTTTGGGAAAGCAAATCTTAGCAAGACTTATACACTTAATGGTAAGGTCCTGGGGAGTTCTGCTGAACAAAGAGACCTTGGAGTGCAGGTTCATAGCTCCTTGAAAATGGAGTTGCAGGTAGATAGGATAGTGAAGGCAGCGCTTGGCATGCTTTCCTTTATTGGTCAGTGCATTGAATATAGGATTTGGGAGACCATGTTGTGGTTGTAAAGGACATTGGTTAGGCCACTTTTGGAATATTGCGTGCAGTTCTGACCTCCCTCCTATTGGAAAGATGTTGTGAAACCTGAAAGGGTTCAGAAAAGATTGACAAGATTGGTGCCAGGGTTGGAGGATTTGAGCTATAGGGAGAGGTTGAGTAGGCTGGGGCTGTTCTCCCTAGAGCGTCGGAGGCTGAGGGGTGACCTTATAGAAGTTTATAAAATCACGAGGGGCATGGATAGCATAAATAAACAAAGTATTTTCCTTGGGATGGGGAGTCCAGAACTAGAGGGCATAGGTTTAGGGTGAGAGGGGAAAGAGACCTAAGGGGCAACTTTTTCACACAAAGGGTGGTACGTGTATGGAATGAGCTGCCAGAGAAAGTGGTGGAGGTTGGTACAATTGCAACATTTAAGAGGCATTTGGATGGGTATATGAATAGGAAGGGTTTGGAGGGATATGGGCCAGGTGCTGGCAGGTGGCACTAGATTGGGTTCGGATATCTGGTCGGCATGGACGGGTTGGACTGAAGGGTCTGTTTCCATGCTATACATCTCTCTGACTCTACATGTCTCCACCAGCAATGTTGCAGACTTGTCATTCACTTATCATTTATTCAACATGCATAAGGTGTGGCCACTGGCTAAAAGTCATTCTCTCCTTTACCCTGAACCACCTTCACATTTATTCTTTGGCCTTTTGAACACTATTTCAAACAATTTATTAGTAAATTTGAAGTAAAGCAACTGTCACCCATCAAGTGAACTAGAAACAAATTTTCATATCCTCCTAGATTTGGGAATGGGGTCAGAAATCACCAAGACCCTGTTCTGAGAAAGGATCATTGAACCTGAAATGTTAACTTTGCTTTCTCCCCACAGATTCTGCCAGACCTGCTGAGTTTCTCCGATCATTTCTGTTTTTGTGTCACAAAAACTTTGTTTTATTCAGAGCACAGTATAAAAATAGTCCTACGCAATCTTCTCAGAGATACAAAGAGGTTCAGGCAGAGGTCCAAACACAATGTTGGAATCACCATTGACAATACCAGGTTGCATGGATTGGAAGGCGGCCAAACATTGGCCTTGTTTGGGAGCTCAACAACCTTAGGGAAGACTACTGGAAACTTGGGAACATTCTGGCAACTGTTATCTTAAATGGTTTGACAATTTTTAATTTTATTATTACAACTGCTATTTTGTTAAGTTACTGCAGCAATTGATCAAAGGGCTCTGTTCTGCAAAGCTATGCTGCTCAGTACATGGATCAGCATTGCATCAGTGTTCAGAGGCATTTGAAAATTCTTCCACCAATCAGAAAAGTGCTATTATGCACTCAAATGCTTAGGAACTCTAGTGTCATGATCTGAAGTGATTGAAACATATACTTCGATTCGATTCGATATACCTCAACCTGAGCTACAAAACCTTCACAAACCTTGCAAAAACTTCGATTTGAATTTAAATAAAAAGCTTGGTTTGCAATTTCCATCGAGGGTAAAAAAAATCATCTGTTCCTGGAGAGCTTTAATTGTCAGGCCGTCTGGTGTAACTTAGGGTCAGTGTTGGGACACAACTATTCACGTTATACATTAACAAAATGGGCAAAGGAACTGGGGGGCATTGTTGCTAAGTTTGCAGATGACACAAAAATGGCCAGGTTGTGCTAAGGAAGCACAATTCTTGCAGAAGGGCTTGGAGAGGCCAGGAAAATGAGCAAAGTAGTAGCAGATGGAATACAATGTGTGAAGGTGTGAGGTTACGCTGTTTGTTGAGAAAATAAAAGTGTTGACTATTTTCACAATGGAGGAGGGCTTCTGAAATCTGGTGCACAAAGAGACTTACGAGGCCTTGTTCAGGATTCTCTTAAGGTTAACATGCAGGTTGCGTTGGCAGTTAGGAAGGCAAATGCAATGATTGATTTCATTTCAAGAGGGCTAGAATTCAAAAGCAGAGATGTACTGCTGAAGCTATGGAAGGTTTGAGTCAGACTGCATTTGGAATAACGGGGTTTCAGGCCTCATATCTAAGGAAGGGTGTGTTGGCATTGGAGGGAGATTCACAAGAATGACTCCTGCGATGAAAGCTTGTCATATGAGGAGTGGTTGAGGACTGCAAATCTGTACCCAATGGAATTTAAAAGAATGAAGGGGGATCTCATTGAAACTTACAGCTCCCTGAGAGACCTGGCTAGAGTGGATATGGAGAAGATGTTTCCATTATGAGGAGAGATTAGGACTGGAGGACACGGCCTCAGAATGAAGAGCTGACCCTTTAGAACTGAAATGAGGAGGAATTTCTTCAGCCAGAGGGTGGTTAATCTGTGGAACTCATTGCTGTGGAAGACTGTGGAGGTCAGTTATTGAATGTATTTTAGACAGAATTAGATAGGTTCTTGATTGGTAAAGGAATCAAAAGGTTAGAGGGAGAAATCATGAGAATGGAGTTGAGAAACATATCAGCCATGATTGAATGGTGGAGCAGACTCAATGGGCTGAATGGCCTAATTCTGTTTCTATTACCTCATGGCCTTAGAAACAAATGAGCTGGTTTGGCCAGTAGCAATAAGCTCCATTTCAGTTGCAATGGGTTATTTTGGCAGCTAAGACCAGGAAAGATGCCTGGCTGAGTTTCAAAACTGTAAGAATCACTTCTCTTATCAGGAAGTTGTACACAGATTGGCTGAAAGTTTTGCCATTAGTAAAAAAAGGATTATGGAGAGCATTTTACCAAAAATCCTATGAACCTGCACCCCAAGCTCTCTTTATTCAGCAACACTCCCCAGGACCTTACCATTAAGTGCATCTGTCCGGTCTTGATATGCCTTTCCAGAAAGCAGCACCTCACATTTATCTAAATCAAACTCCATCGGCCACTCCTCAGCCCATTGGCCAACCTGATCAAGATCCCATTGTAGTCTGAGGTAACCTTCTTTGCTGTCCACTGCATCTCCAATTTTAGGGGCTGGGGTTTTTTCCCTGGAAAGTCAGAGGCTGAAGGTTGACCTTATAGAGATTAAGAAAATCATAGGGTGAATAGCCAAGGTCTTTTTCCAAGTGTTGGGGAGTCCAAAACTAGAGGGCATCGGATTAAGGTGAGAGGGGAAAGATTTCAAAGGGACCTGAGAGGCAACTTTTTTCAAACAGAGGGTGGTAACGTGTATGGAATGAGCTGGCAGAGGTTTTACAACATTTAAAATGCATTTGGATGGGTATATGAATAGGAAGGGTTTAGAGGGATTATGGGTTAAATGGCAGCAGAGGGGACTAAATCAGTTTAGAATATATGGTCTGTGAGGATCACATGAACCAAAGGGTCATCTTCCATGCTGTATAACCCTATGACAAAAATCAGTAGTGACTGGTACAAAAATTACAAATCATTAGCAAAACCTTTTTGTGAGATTATCAAAAACATGCCCTGTACAGACACAAGTATGTCTTTGAAAATGAAGCAAAGTTATCATATTTCGAAGCACTTTTGTTTTTAACAGTTCTGACTATAGAAGGACACAATATTTTATCAAAATTGCTCCATTTAAAATTAACTGCCCATTTTGAAATTTTAACGATTAACTTGAACAGTGGAAATCTGTATTGGAGAAAGAAGAAAATATACTGCGATTATTCACTAACTGTTGGTAGTATGAACACATCTGAATTCTTTATGTTAGTTACTGATAGTTACTGATAGTACCAATTTATTGAGTATGGAAGATTAATCTATGTAATGACCTACTCTTCATTTTTTTCTGTATGACACATCAACTTATTTTATAATCCAAAATGTTAACATTGCTCATTCGTTAAACATAATTTTTAGGTTGCATTTGTGACATTAATCTAATGTATCTGTACAATGTATACTTGCATTATTTATAATGTCTTAAATATTTAGAAAATAATTTAAATTACTACTCGACCATGGGGAAGATGAGAGGAATTACAACATATAACCTACTCGCTGTGTGCTGAACATTAATTTTAAAAATCACACAACACCAGGTTATAGTCCAACAGGTTTAACTGGAAGCACACTAGCTTTCGGAGCGTCGCTCCTTCATCAGGTGATATCAAAATTGCTCCATTTAAAATTTGATATCACCTGATGAAGGAGCGACACTCCAAAAGCTAGTGTGCTTCCAATTAAACCTGTTGGACTATAACCTGGTGCTGTGTGATTTTTAACTTTGTACACCCCAGTCCAACACCGGCATCTCCAAATCATGGACATTAATTTGTAACTGTGATTCATGTATTTCAATGATACTTCCATGCCTACCCCATCCAATATTCCAAATGCTAACGTAAAGTTATGACACGACATGACATCCAAGTTCATTCATGTAGTTCCTGTAAAGTTAAACATTTTTACATTCCAATCTTTCATGTCAGAATTCTTCTCACTCTGTTTGATAAGTCAACAACACTATTAGTATTAATATTTCAAAAGCATATTTTAGCAGTGAGATTTATCCAATGTCATTCACTAATTATTAGTAAAGCTCACAACTTTAATCATAGAAATGTCACATTCTGTAATACCTACTGTCATCATACAACTCAATTACACGCAGCAGACACTGAAATGTAGGAATATCATTGAGGCAATTTGCCAGAGGCTTTATTGCAACTTACGACTTAAATATTTCAGGATGCACTATCTTCTTTGAATTGCTTTGAAAGAAAAGACAGAAATAACTTAAAGAAATATAGCAAATTACTTTGGTACTTTGAGCTCTTACCTTGCAGGGCATGCCTGTACATTGCAAGAGATGACGCCAGTGGCTGGTCGACTCCGTGGATTGCAGAAAGAGAGGTTTACCTGAGCACGAAGATCACGGTAACATGCTACTTTTGTTGCCATCCGACCTACAATGAACAAAAGCACACTTTTATCCATTTCACCCAAGTGTCAATGCTCTTAATGAGATTTTAAATTATGTGTTTGAAATTTGTTTTAGCAATGTCTCATTGGTGCACAGAATGGTATAATTTAATTAACCTAACGTTATGTCAGAGACAGTCAGCTTCCACTATGGGAGAGGATGGAAGGGTGTATCTGATAGGGCAGCACAGTGACTCAGTGGTTAGCACTACTGCCTCACAGTGCCCGGGACCCGTTGTTCAATTCCAGCCTTGGGCGACTGTCTGTGTGGAGTTTGCACATTCTCCCTGTGTCTGCGTGGGTTTCCTCTGGGTGGTCCTTTTCCTCCCATAGTCCGAAGGTGTTCAGGTTAGGGGAATAGGCCACGTTAAATTGCGCATAGTTTTCAGGGGTGTGAAGGTTTGGTGCATTAGTCAGGGGAAATGTAGAGTAATAGGGTAGGGGAGTGGTTTACTCTTCAGAGGGTCAGTGTGGACTTGTTGGGCCAAATGGCCTGTTTCCACACTGTAGGGATTCTAAGATTCTATGACAGAATGCTGATCAGGCATGTCTGGTTCTGCCAGTGAACTGCTTTTGCTTTTTGAGCGTCTGGCGGAGTGGAGATGTAAAAACTGATGCCATCACTATGGTCCTGAAGAAGAATGATGGTTGAGCAATTGAGGAATCAAACATTAATGCACCTCCTGGTTTCACAAAAATAATTTAAAAATGATTCATTTGTAAAACTGTACTTTTTGTTGTTATGATTTTGTTATGATTACTTTAGGGACCCAGTAATTAATTGTTGGCATATTACTATAAGATACATTTCTTTTAACCAACTTGAACTTCATTGAATATTATGGACAGAAATGTTTAAAAATGCTATTAACATAACAGTATAGTTTGTAAACATTTGTGCTATAAACTCAGTTCTACCTTTTATTCTCCCCACATTCAAGAATTCCCTTATCTGATTTAATCCCTAAAGCTCATTCACTTCGGCACTGCTGCCTCACAGCGCCAGGGACCCGGGTTCAATTCCCGTCTCGGATAACTGTCTGTGTGGAGTTTGCACATTCTCCCCGTGTCTGCGTGGGTTTCCTCCGGGTGCTCCGGTTTCCTCCCACAGCCCAAAGATGTGCAGGTCAGGTGAATTGGCCATTCTAAATTGCCCGTAGTACTAGGTGCATTAGTTAGGGGTAAATGTAGGGAACTGGGTTGGTTGCTCTTCGGACTTGTTGGACCAAATGGCCTGTTTCCACACTGTCCGTAATCTACATCACTGTCGTCAGAATTAACTCAGATTTCTCATCAATGCTCCAGTTATATAAAAGGGTATAGGATTTCTCTGAGACTGTGACTTCTGCACACTGGCTTATAACATTGAAAATACCCTTGGTTATCACTTAGATAGCCACTGTAGTTCCAAACTGCAATAAAGCTGATTATTTCCAGAGGTCCAATTACAATAAGTTTTACTGCCTTTCACTGAGGAGTTCTTCGTGATGCTTCCAGATAAACAAATCTTCCAGTTGTTTTTCTCTTTGATAACCATGCCTTAAACTGAGTATTAGCTCCCAAGCTGCTTCCAAGGCAACAGATTTAGCATTTGCTCTATTCCAGCTACAAGTCTGGTTTTATCTCTTGACTTTCAACATGCTACGAACAACAAGAGACCCAAAGCTAACCCAGTCTCTTTCCAAACATTAACCAATTCTGCCTGTTGTCTATATTCTAATCAAATTCACGGAAATAATTTAAAAAAAAAATCTCACAAAGCTTCACCTATCTCCATGGTAATGTGACACAAATGGCTCTGTTGCCAAGTTGAAAGGCAGATTAGCTACCTTTTAATTCCATAACTTTCCTTTATTCTGCAAAATCACATGAATGCTTTACTGAAATAGTTGGAATCACGTCTCCAGTTCATTAAGCAAGTAAACCCACCTATTATGCTAACTTACCTGTTAACAGCCTAAGTCAACATGGCCTCATCTTTTACAGTGTAACCTCCAAGCATTTTGGAATTGCATATATGAATGGCAGAGTTAACTTTCAAAGTAAATGTTACATCCTAAAACATAGGCATCATGAACTAGATATTCACAACAGCCTACAGTGATTATAATGTTGATTTCTTTTCCAAAATTATTAAAGCAAATGGGAACACAGGGATTCAAGAACAGATATCAGCCAATGCTCATGCATCAAAGACAAAGTATATATGGAAAAGCCAGCTAGTACTTGGAAAGCAACGATGGAGAGGACAGATGACAGGATGACGGGAATAAAGATGAGGGCAGACAGTGCATGCAAGACAATGAGGGGAAAATCCAGATCATGGTAGTAGAAGACAGACTCCATAATAAAAAGAGTTTCTTGGAGGATAGGTACCAAAGTAGGAAATGCAGAATGAATTGTGCTAACACAACAATACAAATGCAAATTGTTGCCGTAAGGAGCCTGAGAAGAGATCATTGGTAGGGAAGATAGGACTTCAGATAAAGGATGTTGTTGGAAGGATAGGTACTTCAAATAAGAATATGATCAAGAAACCTCAGTTGCTCAAAACAGTTGAAATGTCCTCACTAAAAAACATTGACAAAACTTTAGCTTTCATTTTACCATTACTGCACACACTACTGATTCACTCTACCCCTTTATGATGATGGATAAGTTTCTTTTTTTCCTTACTTTCTTCACCAGAGAACATAAATGAGACTTCAGTCCACCAATAACTGGAGATTAGTTTGGAAAAAGAAGTATACAAAACAGAATTGATAGACTACAAAACCTCGATTTCAGAATAACCTGAACAGCTTAAGTTTTGAGACGCAAATCATTGCTTATTCATGTATTTGTGTTATTCAATTATTTTCAATACAAACATTTCACTTAGTGTTGGCAAACCATTTCAGTTTTTTTAACATCAAACAGCATAATTCAGTAAGCCGTTCAATGTCACACAGCGATATTTTAAAAAATCTACAGCAAGGTCATTGAAAAAAAAGAGCTAGTATGAATAATTTGAATCTAATTTAGCAACATAAATAAGCTCCATCCTTGTTCATATCAAATTCAAAAAAAGCTAAATTATATTAAACATCGAGTAACCACAATTCTTTCAAAACTGTTCTTGAAACTTTTCTTATTGTTAAATATTTCATTTATGCTATTGTAAGCTTAAAAATATTTGGTTAAAGTTAAACTAGATCCAACAGATTATCCTTCTTGTCAACTGGAGAACGGCGACACAACAGCAGGCTGACTAAATTCATGCACCACCCACAAATTCATTATTAAGATTCCATAAAGCCTGACTCGTTCTCATTCCCACTTCAAACAGGACAAACCGAATAGATGCTACTTTACTGACAGAACTGAATAAGGGAGGCACAGGCAAGGAGAAAGAGAAATTAGTAAATACATACAGACTTGCAGCATTTCATCACAAACTTCTACATTGTTGAACTGAAACAAAAAGCATCAAACCTCTCACTCAAGTAAAAGCATTAATCAGGAAAACAGATGTATAAAATGTTTCGTATCCATTTGGTAATATGCTGTGCCCAGCATGTTAATTGATGAAATTATATTTGACATTTTCGATGAATGTACCCATTGTGAAATTAACATAGCCAGTATGTTTGTTCACTTTATAAAACATTCAAAATGAATTGGACATTTTTTAATGAAGGACATCATTCACACATAAAAATACTGAGAAGACTGATCTTTTGCAAGGGTAGACAGGAAAGTCACAAATCATTCTTACTATAGCATTACCAGTGAATCAATTAATGAACATGTTTCAATTTTATTTGCCATATTCTGCCATTTTGTATGGAATAGACATTTTTCACAAAGATTGTGCTTGTTTAAAAGAGTAGATTGCAATGAAACATGACAGGATCTATATTCTTTCCTCTTCCCTTCCAACTGTGAGATGAATAATAGCTGTAAATGTTGGAATCAGAGAATCAAACAGTTTCAGGTGAGGGTGGTGGGGGAGAGATGATGGGGTCAGGGTACAGTGACAGAAAACATGACAAGTGTGGTGAAAATAGGATATCAGAAATTAAGGTCTTGAACACAGGACACATTTGCAGATGTACTGGCCAAAATATTTACTGTGGCAGGGTATTAGCAACGTTTTTCACTGGTTCGACCTTCCCTTAGGAGCTTAAGTTTTTAAATCTTTTATTTACCAAAAGGACAGACTGAAAATACTGCAGTGGGGGTAAACTGGGTATTTTGGAACTGAGTCAATGGGAGAGGCAATTGTACATCTCTTTGCCAATGAGACTGAATGATAGTGAAATGAGCAGCCCAAGAATCAGAACCCTGTGTATCACCGGTAATCAGAAATCTGTCAACCTCTATCTTAAATATAGTTAAAGACTAGGCTTTCTTAGCCCTCTGTGTGGTTGACAACTCCCAAAGGTTCACAACCCTCTGAGTGCAAGGTTTTATTCTCTTCTGGGACCTAAGTGACCTCCCCATTATTTTCAAATTTGACCCCTTGTTCTAGATTCTCCAAACAGGAGAAACATCTTACCTGCATCTACGCCATCTATCCCTTTAAGTGTTTTGTGGGTTTCCATGATATCACCTCTCATTTTTCAAAACTCTAGAGAATACAGATCCAATTTTCCCAATCTCTCTCCATTAGACAATCCCACCATTCGGGAAATAAGGCCAGTGAACCTCTGTTCCACTCTTTCTTCGGCAATATCTTTCCCTGAGATAAGGAGACCAAAGCTGTACACAGTATTCTAGGTGCAGTCTAACCAAGCTCCTGTACACGTGAAACAAGTCTTTGCTACTCCTGTTCTCAAATCCTCTTGCAATAAAGACTGACATTCCAACAGTCTTCCTAATAATTTGTTGCATCTACCTGTTGGCTTTCAATTGACGAGGACCCCTAGGCCCCTTTGTATATCTACACTGTCCAACCTCTTGTCATTTGACAAATAATCTGCATTTCCTCCAGCAAAGTGTATTACCTCACATTTTTCTACATTATGTTCCACTTGACACATCCTCACCTATTCAGTAAGCCTGCCCAAATCTTCTTCACAGCACGCATCCTGCATGGCTTTGTAACATCTGCAAATTTGGAAAATATTACATTTTGGCCCCCAACTCCAAATCATTGACAAATGTTGTGAACAGCTAAAGTCTTAGTATTGAATCCTTGTGGTACCCCACTAGTCACAGTATGCCAACCTGAGAATGTCCATTTATTTCTACTTTCTGTTCTCTTGCTCGTCAAACATTAATTGAAGCCACTTCATTACCTCCTATCATGTGAGCTTCATTTTTTCTAACCAATCTCCTACAGGGAATTTGATTAGAAGCTTTCTTGATGTACAGGTATTCTGGCAATCAATGAAAATTAGAGAGACTATTGCTGGTGACATAAAGCTAATAGGTCTGTTGTTCTCTGTTTTCTCTCTCACTCTTCTTGGGCAGTGGAGTAACATTTGCTACTTTTCAATCCGTGGGAAGTTTCCAAAATCTATAGAATTTTGGAAGATAATTACCAATGCATTGGCAATCTCTTAACAACCTCCTTTAAAACTCTGGCGTGTAGATTATCAAATCATGGGCATTTATCAATGTTCAGCCCCATGAATTTCCCCAGAACAATCGTCTTAGTAATAGCATTTTCCTTCAATTTCTCACACTCACTTGCAACTTGGGCCTCAGATTTTGGGAGATATTTGTATCTTCCACAGTGAAAACTGGCACCAAATAGTCATTTAGCCCCTCCGCTATTTCTCTATTATCAATTAAGCATTCCCATCCCTCTACCTGTAACGGACCACATTTCATTTTAACTATGCATATCCTTTTTACACACCTACAGAAGCTTTCACAGTCTACTTTTATGCTTTTGCTAGATTGTATTCTCATTCTATTCTTTCCCTTATCAGTTTCTTGGTCTTCCCTTGCTGTATTCTAAAATATTCCCAATCTTCAGATTTACTGCTATTTCTGCCAACGTTATAGCCCTTCTCTTTTAATCTTTTACAATTTTGAACTTCCAGCCATGGTTGACTGACTTTTTTGGAGTTTTGTCACCTTAAAAATTTGTGTTGTTGCTGCATGTCATAAAATGGAACTTGAAAGAACTATCCATTGCCATTATACAGCTATACCTTTTAATGCATTTTCCCAATCCACCTCAGCCAATTTAGATTAGATTACATTACAGTGTGGAAACAGGCCCTTCGGCCCAACAAGTCCACACCACCCTGCCGAAGCGCAACCCACCCATACTCCTACATCTACCCCTTACCTAACACTACGAGCAATTTAGCATGGCCAATTCACCTGACCTGCACATCTTTGGACTGTGGGAGGAAACCGGAGCACCCGGAGGAAACCCACGCAGACACGGGGAGAATGTGCAAACTCCACACAGTCAGTCACCTGAGGCGGGAATTGAACCCGGGTCTCTGGCGCTGTGAGGCAGCAGTGCTAACCACTGTGCCACCGTGCCACCCACAAATTTGTGCTTTCGGCTGTCATAATTTCTCTTATTCAAATACAATACCCTCGCCTCAGACTGAAAATAGGAAGTTTATAATGTTGCCAAGTAAGGAGCCAGATGATATGGAGTATTTTTAAAAGAATCTGTAAAAGGTGACCAAAAAAACTGATCAAAGAAGAAAAAGTAGAATGAGAGAAAATTGGCACCAGATTGTAAGAGCTACTACAAGTATGTAAAATAAGGAATTAGAGAATGTTTCACCTAAAGGCTAAGGCAGAAGAAATTAGAATGAATATTGCTTAAAAAAAAGATACATTTTATCAAAGCTCTTCATATTGCACTCATCAGGACAATTCACAAGAATACCACTTCAAGGAGAGAACCAACATATGTCGATCCCTTAGAGGAGAGGGCTGATTGGTTTGCAAATGGACTGTGGTAGAGGTGTTGCTATGTTTCTCCAGTAAAGTACAGTAAACTTTAATAGATGTGGGTACACATATTATTTATGTAGTTATGCACGTAATTACTGAATCTATTATTAGTGTCAATTGTTTATGAAAGTCATACTGTCAGGTGTAAATTGTGAGGAAGTTCTGTGGTGAAAGTTTGTCTGGTGATAGTGGAAGATAAAGTTACAAAGAAAGGATTTTGATTGAAGATATTACTGGTCAACAAGGACAGTTTTAACTAAGGCACACACATACAATACACATACAAGATATATGTCAGCAACTGTCCCGAGGTGGAGATTCAACTCAAACTCACCTTTAGCAGCTGGTCCAGGCCAATTCAAGCTGCTTGGTTTCCTTTCACTTTGCTAGAGATACAGAAATCATTCCCATTGTTGGAATATCCATGGAGACAACTCCTGCTCAGAGCTAGATATGACTGCATGGGGTAAACTAATTAGATAATCCGATTAAAATCCTTATATCTGATGGGCCAAGGTCAGGAAAGGTATAAACAAAGACATCAAACAGGCAATTTATACCAGCCAGGGAACAGGATGTTTCTACAGATGAAGTATAGTTTGCTCAGCTACTACAAAGGCAGACTGTTCCCTGGGTTACCAACTTGTATCTTTGGTTATGAATGTCTCTGTCATTTCTTCATATCCCATGATTGAAAATGTGGGGGCAATGTTAAGCAAATTTGCAGATGACATCAATACTGGTAGAGTTGTTAATAGAGAAGAAGATGATTGTAAGTTACAGGAAGATATAGATGGGTTGGTGAGATGGGCAGACAGTGGCAGATGGTACTCAACCCTGAAAAGTGCAAGGTATTACACTTTGGATGAAGAAGCAAATTGAGGAATGGGAGGACACTGGCCATATTAAAGGAACAGAGGGATCTTAGGGTCATTATTCACAGGTCCTTCATGTTAGCAGAACACTTGAATAGGATAGTTAAGAAGGCATATGGGACACTTTTATCAGTCGCGGTATAGAGTATAAGAGCAAGGAGATAATTGGAATTGTACTGGACTCCCCGATCCCAGGGAAAAGACTATGCCTATTTACCCTATCCATGCCCCTCATAATTTTGTAAACCTCTATAAGGTCACCCCTCAGCCTCCGATGCTCCAGGGAAAGCAGCCCCAGCCTATTCAACCTCTCCCTATAATTCAAATCCTCCAACCCTGGCAACATCCTTGTAAATCTTTTCTGAACCCTTTCAAGTTTCACAACATCTTTCCGATAGGAAGGAGACCAGAATTGCACGCAATATTTCAACAGTGGCCTAACCAATATCCTGTACAGCCACTACATGACCTCCCAATTCCTGTACTCAATACTCTGACCAATAAAAGAAAGCATACCAATCGCCTTCTTCAATATCCTATCTACCTGCGACTCCACTTTCAAGGAGCTATGAACCTGCACTCCAAATCTCTTTGTTCAGCAACACTCCCTAGGACCTTACCATTAAGTGTATAAGTCCTGCTAAGATTTGCTTTCCCAAAATGCAGCACCTTGCACTTATCTGAATTAAACTCCATCTGCCACTTCTTAGCCCATTGGCCCATCTGGTCCAGATCCTGTTGGAATCTGAGGTAACCCTCTTCGCTGTCCACTACACCTCCAATTTTGGTGTCATCTGCAAACTTACTAACTGTACCTCTTATGCTCGCATCCAAATCATTTATGTAAATGACAAACCTGGAAAAACCTGAGTTGCCTGTTTCTTATTCAGTCAGGATTAGAAGATTCCAGAAGAAATGGACAGCATTTATCAGGTTGGTGCAAGCTTTGCAGGCAACTGTAGTCTATCCAAACTTTACCAACTTACTGGAAGATCTAGGCCACTATAATCATTCATGCTTTTCTCCCAGTAGCTAGCTTAATGGAAATATGTTTATAATTTTTCATAATTACAGACAATTACCTGATTAGCCACTCCTCTACTTCTCAGTAGCAATGCAAATCTACTTCAATGGCCCAGTATTTATGCACATCAGCCAAATATACATTATTTGTAAGCTTGAACTGTATCACTAATTGACATGCATTCAATGCTGCTTTGTTTGGGAGCAGTAGCCAAATTGTCCAACCCATTCCCATATTCAGTCATGAGCACTGTAAGAAAGTGAGTTTCCCAGACCTTTTCTAAAATATGAATGAATTGGCTTGTACATAAACTTAATCAACAAGTCATCTTATCCTGGCAACTTCTGTCCCACACAAAAGGCATTGCTGACCTTAGTCACAGTAAAAATGTAGTAGCATTACACTTGAACCTTGTGGGAAATCTGTTCTTTGGTAAATATGCGAGGCACCTTTTAAAAGAAACAGAATACAGCCTATCCTGGTTCACTTGAATTTGTGTTGGAAAGAATGTGAAATGGCCTCAAATTTGACCACAGTGACGTGACCTTTCCAACATCCACATGGACAGATATGGATAGGTCAGACCAGTGTTTTCTTCTTCCTGACCCCCACTCCACAGGGACATGATTTCACTCTTTCGACAGCAAGCATTGACAAAAAAAGAAGTGGCAAAATATTCACCAAGAAATCTGAACACTTTTTTTTTATCAATAGAAGGATCTCACTTCAAGAGCTGAAGAACATCCTTAAAAAGGTGAATTGAACAGTTTAAATTAAACCAAAGCAATCTACAAAACAAGCAAAGGAAACATTGTTTTATTCCCCCTCTCTCCATTCATCTCTCTATTTTCCTTCAGTGAATGAAAGCATAATTAGCTGTAATTGATTCCTGGCTCTTCAGTTAACTGAACTGAAGGCACGTGGTTTAAATTGTGAGTTTTTAAAAATCTCTGGTATAATATCTTGCATCACAGCGGTACAGTCCCTTCCTCTGGATGAGGAGCAAGTGATTTAGAGAAGATATGAGAAAGATTTTTTTTCCATCCAGAGGGTGGTAGATATGTAGAACATGTTGCACAAGAGGGTGGTGGTGGGAGACACTCTCGCAACATTTACAAAAGCATCTGGATCAGTACTTAAAATGTCGGCGATGGATTACGTGCAAGTAAATAGGATTATTATTGTTTGATGTTTGTTAATCAGTTCAGACACAGTGGGCCAAAGGGTCTGTTTCTATGCTGTACGCCTCTACAACATGTTGTGTTAGACAAGATTTGAGAACTTTGTACTCGGCACTGTATTCATTTTCCAGCTATCTGTGCAGATTACTTATCAAAAGAACAATTCTCTATATGAGGGAGTAAGCCAATGACGTGCTTGATCACGCTGAGAGTAATGTTTTACGATCTTAGTTATTATGAAATCTGTCGTTTTTCTTATTTTTACAAAATATTAAAGCATAATCCTTTCCTTCCTCTACAATAATAAATTCCTACATAACAGTTCCAATTAAATCTCATTTATTTGCTTAGATCACAAATGGGAACAGCTGTTTTAAATCATATGAGATGTGAAACAATCCAGCAAAAAATCGACTAAAGCCATCACATCGCCAGGTTTTATTACCATCGATCACATAAATCCCTTCTTTTGAGCTTGGAAATAAAATCTGACCTTAGACAGCATTTGTACCTTACCGGGCACAAAGTCCTATGAAAAATGATTCCTGTACGAGCAACAATCTACCTTGGGGATTAAAGTTAATTATAACCAATTTAAATCTTGTTCGCAGTAATAATAGTATTCACTAATAAAACAGTACCCAACAGGGCTATGACCAAGGCTCTTTGAGGCAGGTTGTTTGTGCTTTTGGGGAGTTGGCGAGTTTTGAGAAGATTTGTAGCTCAGGTTGAGGTTCTGGATGTAGGTTTGCTCGCTGAACTGGAAACGTCATTTTCAGACGTTTCGTCACTACACCCGATAACATCTTCAATGAGCCTCTGGACGAAGCACTGCTGATGTTTCCTGCTTTCTATTTATATATTTGGGTATTTTTGGGTTGGTGATGTCATTTTCTGTTCTTTTTCTCGGGGTGGTAAATCGAATCCAAGTCAATGTGTTTGTTGATAGCGTTCTGGTTGGAATGCCATGCTTCTAGGAATTCTCATACGTGTCTTTGTTGGCTTGTCCTAGGATGGGTTGTTGTCCCATTCGAAATAGTGTCCTTCCTTATCAGTATGTAAGGATACTAATGAGAAAGGGTCATGTCGTTTTGTGGCTAGTTGATGTTCATGTATCCTGGTCCCTAGTTTTCTGCCTGTTTGTCCAATGTAGTGTTTGTTACATGGTACTTTGTAAATGACCTTAGTTTTGTTTGCGGTCTGTATAGGGTCTTTCAAGTTCATTAGCTGCTGTTTTAGTGTATTGGTGGGTTTTTGGGCTACCAAGGGGTGATGCCAAGGAGTCTGAGTAGTCTGACAGTCTGTTTTGGGGAGTGTTTACTTTAAACTAACTTAGGAGGAGGATGGTGCCAAGATGTGGCTTCAGCAATGCAAAATAAGGCACACAAAGTATTGAGAGAGACAGTTAGCACTAGAATAAAAAATAATATGGTATTGCATAGGGTTAGTCTAAGAGGATACACAATAAGGATTTTTTTATTCACTATTGGGACGTGATGTAGCTGACTGGGCCAGCATTTATTGCCCCTCCCTGGTTGTCCTTGAGAAGGTGGTGATGAGCTGCCTCTTGAACTGCTGCAGTTGTGTGCTGCAGGTAGACCCACAATGCCCTTAGGGAGGAAATTCCAGGAACTTGACCCAGCATCACTGAAGGAATGGTGATATATTTCCAAGTTAGGATGGCAAGTGGCTTGTAGGTGGTGGTGTTCTCATGTATCTGCTGCCCTCAACCTTTTAGATGGAAGCGGTTGTAGGTTTGGAAGGTGTTGTCTGAAGGTCTTTGGTGTTTTTCAACAGTACATCTTGTGGACAGTACACACTGCTGCTACTGAGCATCTGTGGTGGAGGGTATAGATGCTGTAGGTAGTAATCAGCAGATTTTCTCCTGGATAGTGTCTTGAGGGTTGCTGGATCTGTACTCATCCAGGCAAGTGGGGAACATTTCATCACACTCCTGACTTTTGTCATGTAGATGTGACTTACTAGCCACAATATTCCTAGCATCTCACCTCCTCTTGTAGTGACTGTATTTATGTGGATAGTCCAGTTCAATTTCAAGTCAATGGTGACACCTAGAATGTTGACAGTTGGGGATTGAATGATGGCAATAACACTGAATGTCAAAGGGCGTTGGTTAGATGGTCATTGATTGGTGGTGATCATTGCCTGGTATTTGTGTGGCCTGAATGGTACTTGCAATTTTTAAGCCTAAGCCTGGATATTACCCATGTTTTGGTGCATTTGGACATGGACTGTTTCTGTATTTAAGGAGCTGCGAATAATGATGAATATTGAGCAATCATCAGTAAATATCCCCACATTTGACCTTATAATGAAGGCAAGATCATCAATGAAGCAGTTGAGGATGGTTGGACCTAGGAAGTATGCATGTGGACACACAAAGCACAATGAATAAAGTTGGTGAACTCCAGGTATCTATATTGCTGTGGCAATAGCAAAGACCTGGCTCAGAAAAGTCAGGACTGGGTTTCTGAGTGGACAGCTCACCAAGGCTTCTATACAGCACCTTCCAAACCTGCAATACCTACCACCTGGATAGACAGGGATGCAGCAGACGCAGGGAAGCACCACAATCTGCAGGTTTTCCCAAGCCACACGCTGTTCTGTCCTAGAATTCTATCACTGTTCCTTCATTGCTGCAGAGTCAGAATCCTGGACTTGCTTTCCTAGCAGCACTTCAGGTGTACTCACCTCTCACTAACTGCAGCAATTCAAGAAGGCAGCTCACCATCATTCCCTTCACAAGGGGAATTCGGAATGGAGAATAAATGCTGACCCAGCTAGCGAAGGAAAGGAAAGAGGTGTGGGAATATTGAGTGAGGAGAGTATCACAGGGCTGTGCGGAGAGGGGGTCCTTGAGAGGACAGTCACAGAATAAGTACAATTGAAGTCAGTGCTCATGGGCTTGGTGGGAAAATCTGCCACTGAAAGTGTCCTTTTTCCTGGAAAATCCCCTCAAGAGGAGAAATTTGAGAAAATTTACCCTGGGATTAGAATGGAGAGAGCTCCTCTTCCAATCATAATCTGGATCTTGCCAATGCTTGCAACAAATGCTTGGAGGAGTGCTGAGCAGGATAATAGGTACTGGCAGTGAGGGAGTCACTGTGGGAATATCTACTGGGAGTCAGGGGTGTGGTCTCAGGAGCAGCAAGAGTTGTGGGAGTGGATTCTCAGGGTCAGCAGCCATTTTGCTGAGGCTTTGCTGAGGTCAGGAGGAGGTGTCGCAAGCCATCTTTTGGCAGAGGTGGCCACTTGCCTAGGCTGCTCAGGAGGTATGTAGGAAAATGAGGTAGGTGCAAGGCATTGGGGATTGGGTGTGGAGAGGACTGGGAAGCTGCAAGGCAGACGTGGAGAGACAGGGAAGCAAGGAGGCTGCAAAGTGGGTGAGAGGAGAGACTGGGAGGTTGTAAAGGGGATGAGAAAGAAAATGAAGCTGCAAGGGGTATGGGTAAATTAGGGAGACTGCAAGGGTGTGGAAAAGAGAATAGATTCACACCTGTCAACAAAAGAACACTCAGCTAATGGGGAGACAGGATACTCTTAAATCGCCGAGGTAATAAATTATTTGCAAATGAACGTGTTATCTCTAGCATAATGCTGCAAATATTCAGAAGCTACTGTATGGGAAAATATGCAGTAGATGCTATTGTAATGAGGAGAAAGTGAGTTCTGCAGATGCTGGAGATCAGAGCTGAAAATGTGTTGCTGGAAAAGCGCAGCAGGTCAGGCAGCATCCAGGGAACAGGAGATACATTTCCGACGCCCCTCCCCCAAGTCCCTCCTCCCTACCTTTTATCTTAGCCTGCTGGACAAACTTTCCTCATTCCTGAAGAAGGGCTTATGCCCGAAACGTCGATTCTCCTGTTCCCTGGATGCTGCCTGACCTGCTGCGCTTTTCCAGCAACACATTTTCTGCTATTGTAATGAACACTGCACATCGATTGTTAAAATTAAATCTGAAATAGAGATCTGCGATGCATTAATATGTTGGTTAAGATATTCCAGCCTTGTGAAGTTGTGATGAAAACACATCAGCTGTGACCTAACCAATCAAAACGCTGTGTTTAAGGTGGAGGTTTCTCGGTGTAGAGGTGCAGGTTAGTCATTTTGGAAGGAAAACTTATGGTGCTAACTTATGCCTGCTGGCTGTGCCAAATTTAACACTATGGTTTCTAGGAAATTTATGTTTCCTGAGCATGCTGAGGTTTTAATTTAATGTACCATTGATAACTATTTCTATTAATGAAATCTTCTAATTCTGCTTCCATGAGATTTCAAATACCTTATACCTAAACAAATATACACAAGATAATGTTATTACAGAGGAACTTCGATTATCCGAATTTTGGATTATCCGAACAAGATCGCAAGGTCCCGATGCTTGGCTAAACTGTGTTATCCGACATTTGATTATCCCAACATTCGATTATCCGAACAAAATACTCCCCGCCCATGTCAGTCGGATAATCGAGGTTCCTCTGTATGTGACTGGAAAAAAAGGTTCAGAACTATGTTCAACGGAATTTACTTGAGCAGCAGACTTCCAGTCCAAAGAGGAAGGAAACATAGCTGAAACAAAAACAGAAATTGCTGGAGATGTTCAGCAGGTCTGGCAGCATATGTGGAGAGAAAGTAGCATTAACCTTTCAGGTCCAGTGTCACTTCATCAGAACTCCAGAATTTACCAGCATCCAGAGTTCTGTGTTACACTTTAGGCATAGCTGAATCTGGTTTGGGGGAATGAGGGGGATCAAGCAGTTCAAATTTCAATATCAGAAGATCTAGAGCAGATTAATCATAGTACTGTATTATACAGTTTAGCTATGCCTAAACCAAATCAAAGAAAAATGAAAAAAGACAAGGAACAATCAACAACAAAACTACCTAATTGGAGGAGGGTCAATTTCAGTGCAGTTAGAATTAATTTATTCTTTGTAAACTTGAGTGAAAGATTGGCTGGCAGACAATTGTGGTCCAATTATTATTTGGGTATAACCAAGGTACATTCCCATTAGAGGGAAAGGCAGGGTAAACCATGCCTAGAAAAAGAAAGAGGATAAGATAAAAGTGAAAAGTTTGTGGATGAGAGGTGTCAGGTTAAAAATACAAATCAGATTGAATATGGAACATTCAGAGTGGACGTTAAGAAGGAAGTGAGAGAATTAGAGGAGCAAAGAGATTATACGAAGACAGGTTGACAGCTAATATGTAAGGAAATAGAAAAGTCTTCTTTAGAAATATAAAACAAAGAAGTATGTGAAGGTAGGGAGCATAATAAATCAAAACACGGACAAAAAGGAGATATTATACAATTTAAAGTTGTAAGTCAACAGAATCCAAGAATACTGAGAGAAGTAAAGGTGAAAATTGCGGAGGTATTGTCAATAACACTTCAATCTTCTTTAACTACGGTGATGGTGCCAAAGAACTAGAAGTGCAAATGTTAAATTCATATTCAGAAAGGGCTTTATGGATAAACCCCACAATTACAGGCTACTCAGTTTAATTTCAGAGGTAATCTGGGATGAAATTTATAGTCACTTGTAAAGTGTAGATGAATTAAACAAAGCCAGAATGGAAACTGTGTTTAACAAACTTGATAGAGTTGTTTGATGAAATATTAGAATTGGTAAAGGTAATATGGCTGTTGACATTGATATAGATTTTTGAAAGACTTCTGATAAAGTGCCAGGCAAACAGGATTGCCAGTAAAAATGATGCCCATGGAATAAAAGATGTGTCAATATGGAAATTAAATAGGCTGCAAGGTGAGTTTTTCCATGAGTTGATATTAGAACCACTGCTTTCCTGGATATATATTTGTGACAGAGACTTCAGTGTCCAGTGTACAATTTCATAATTTATAGTTAACAAACAGAATATGAACTGCGCTGAACCATTCCAAAAAGATACAGACAGGCAGAATGGGCAGACATAGATAAGATTAAACTTAATACACAGAAGAGTGAAATAATACATTCTGGCAGATAGAATGAGGAAAGGCAACATAAAATAATCAATATATTTCTAGAGGGGTGCAGAATCAGAGAGATGCAAGTACATGTGCTTAAATCATTGAAGGTTACATCATAGGCTGGGAAAGTGATTAGCAAAACACTCAGGACACTGGGCTTTCGAATTGAGTCAGAGGCTACAGAAGAAAGGAAATTATAATGAATCTTTACAAAATAATGGTTCAGCTTTAACTGAAGTAACGTGTTCAACTCTAGCCACTGTAAGTTAGGAAGCTTCAGAGAGGTTGCAGAGAAGACCTACCAGACTGGTCCCAGAGCTGAGGGATGTCAGTTAAGGTAGACTGCAGAACAGGGCTCATTTCTCTTTGGGAAAGTTGAGAGGATGGCAGTGCTAAAAATCATAAGTGAACCGGAGAAATAGCTGGAGAGGAACTGTTCCCACTAGGAGTAGGACGGAGAACCAGAAGTGAATGATTTCAGATGACAGGCAAAAGAATTAATATTATGTAGGAAGTAATTATAATGTACTGCCTGCAAAGGAGTGAAACCAAGTTCAATCTTAGCTTCTGAAGGAACTGAAAATTAAAACTTGCAAAACTACATGGCATGGATGGGCAAGCGGGACTAGATAAACTGCTCTTAGACTCAAAAAATGCTTAATTTGTTATTACTTGTTGCTATGCAGATTTCAGAACATTTTTAAATATATGATTTGCAGAGGAAGTATTATTTTCTTTATCCCTACAAATATAATGATGATGTTTCTGTAGGGATTCACTCAATTACATACTGTAATATCAGCATTTATTTGGATTCTCCAGGTATGCCAGGTATCAAATATAACAGTGCTGGAATGTCTGGCAAACTTTGCAATTGAGATTTATTCTTGCATCTTCCTTTAGATGTTATGAAAATTGCTGTATGGTTTTGCAAAGAATCTTGTATATGTTTTGGTCAGTATTACTTACAGTCACAGAGTCATAGAGATGTCCAGCACGGAAACAGACCCTTCAGTCCAACTCGTCCCTGCTGACCAGATATCCTAAATTAATTTAGTCCCATTTGCCAGCACTTGGCCCATATCCCTCTAAACCCTTCCTATTCATATACCCATTCAGACGTCTTTTAAATGTTGTAACTGTATCAGCCTCCATCACTTCCTGTGGCAGCTCATTCCTTACATGCTCCACCCACTGCATGAAAACGTTGCCCTTTAGGTCCCTTTTAAATCTTTCCCCTCTTACCTAAACCTATGCCCTCTAGTTCTTGACTCCCCCACCCCAGAGAAAAGACCTTGTCTATTTACCCTATCAATACCCCTCATGATTTTATAAACCTCGATATAGTCGCCCCTCAGCCTCCGAAGCTCCAGGGAAGACAGCCCAAACCTATTCTGCCTCTCCCTATATCTCAAATCCTCCAACCCTGGCAACATCCTTGTAATATTTTCTGAACCCTTTCAAGTTGCACAACACCCTACAGATAAGAGGGGGACCAGAATTGCACACGACATTCCAAAATTGGGCTCATCAGTACCTTATACAGCTGCAACATGATTCCCAATTCCTACTGTGCAAACTTCCTTTTTAGTTATCACCTGTTTCGAGAATGATACATTTCTAAATGACCCATTGGGATTCAAAAACACTTGCATTCTCAAAAACTTAACATCAATTAAAATTCTTAACTAAACTGAAATCAAGTGTTGTACATCTCTACCTTACTTAATTTCCATATTATAATTAGAGTGTTGAGAGAATAGGGTTAGAAACAAGCACAGATAGCAAAAGGCATCAAGAAAACCTTTGCTCATGGGGACAAGGAATTTTGTTCACTCTCATAAAATGCAATTGAAATAATGTGTAACAGAGGAAGCTACTAGTTTCATAAACTGATTGAGAGCACAATAATGAAACACATTTTAAAACAGAGTAAGTATATTGCATTAATCAACTTTATGAATTAATAACAGAGCCTTTGTATTTTAAAGTTAAAAATCACACAACACCAGGTTATAGTCCAACAGGTTTAATTGGAAGCACACTAGCTTTCGGAGCGACGCTCCTTCATTAGTTGGTAGTCTACCACCTCCGACGCTCCGAAAGCGAGTGTGCTTCCATTTAAACCTGTTGGACTATAACCTGGTGTTGTGTGATTTTTAACTTTGTACACCCCAATCCAACACCGGCATCTCCAAATCATTTGTATTTTAAGACATTCCAGATATGTTGACAAAAAGTAAAGTTCAATTACAGAAACTGGCCATTCAACGCAACAGAATAAGTGTTAAAGTTCCAAAGCAAGTGCCTCTACCTATCAATCGAATCAGCATATCCGTCTAAAATTCAATAAAAAAGCCAAAATGTACTTATTGCCAAGGGAAGGAAGCAGTAGATGAAACACCCGAAGTGACAAGGGAAAATTGGAAGGATATTGTTGAATGAGCTGAAACATATGTCCATTGTTCTTAGGGCTACCTACTTAGATACAGAAAACACACCCTGTTTATTCAGCCTTTTTCCTATTCATCTGTGCAGACTTGAAGCCAATAGTTAATATTACTTATTCTGAAAGTAATGGATTAACAACTGCTTATTTTAACAGGAAGATGTACAAGTCACATCTTCCACTGACAATGGGAAAGGTCTACCTCAGAATGTTGCAAATTCATATTAAGTGATTGCACAACGAAACATTACCTCCTCCACAAGATGCTGAGCATTCAGAGCGAACAATAGCCCATGTGTAATTGTGTTTCGGAGCTGTTTTATTTTCAGTCGATGATTTTGGCAAGGCATATTCCCATCCAATCCCTGGATTTTTGCCCTGAAGTAGTATCTGGATAAACAAAATAAAGTTTGGAAACAATGTTTCATCACTTCATCTTCTATCATGTTAAGAGTGATTCCTGTAAAGCTTAATCAAACAAATGACCTTATTAAACAGCTGCCAAAAATTGAATTAACTTTTTCCATCTATCAATGTTTTGCAGTTTGCCTCAGAGTAGCAATTCTTTATTACAATAAAACATATCTGAAGGCAGCAAAGTATAAAGTGTTTTCCAATACCAGTTAATGCAATGCTTTTATAACTTCTGTCTTTTTTTTTGAAAAAGTAGCAAGAAATTCTACACGTATTTCAGTTTGTGTTATGAAAGAAAGTTTCTTGTTGTACTGACTAATGAAGATGGGATTCATATGAACTTTCCCTGTAACCCTTTATAAAGGCTGAAAGGAAACATAAAGCTAAATTTTAATGCAGTTCCACTCCATTTATTCCTTTCTACTCCAGACTTTCTTTAAATTAAAAGTGCATCTGACCTCAGCTGGTGAGGTGTCGGTAGGATCAAGTTCAAGGCATCATTCAAAGCAGAAGTACACCTTTAACAGGTCTGTATTTGCTACCTTTTTTAAAAGCATGGTTTAACCTAAGACAGTTGCTGCTCTGATTGTCTAATACAACATAAGGTCATGACTCAGCTGTGAAACGGTAGGGAAGAAATAGGTCAGAACTTCTCTCGAAGACTACTAAGGATTATATGATCTCAATAGAGATTAAAACACACAAAAGCACACATGTATTTATGATAATAACTCTCTTACTTTAAATGAAACTGCAAATGCTTCTCTCTGTTGCACCACAGAACTTGGATATTTTAAACAAATGTCCGTTTTAGTACCCTGGTAGTAATTTGCTTTTCTCAATGTTTTCTCAATATATTTAGCTCCTCTGTAACAGTAGTCTTACTGATGGGAGAGAGATGGTGGAATAACTTCCCTTTTCCTCACCTCTCAGTTGTCCACAACAAAACATATGGTGAGACGGAGTGTTTGAAAACTTTAGAGACTTGCCATTTTTGGCAATGAACAGGAAACAGGCTTACAGTTAAATGTTTAAATCAGAAGGAAAGGCCATGTTTGTTCACACAACACACAGTAATGAACATGCAACACACGCAAACCCTTGCGCAGACACAGTCACACAAACACAGGCATAATAAATTCTCGAGACAAAGCATACATTTCGGCAGCTGGCAGAAATGCAATAAGTAAATCACATGGTCAGGTTAAGATGCCTATTCCTGATGAAGGGCTTTTGCCCGAAACGTCGATTTTCCTGCTCCTCAGATGCTGCCTGGCCTGCTGTGCTTTTCCAGCACCACTCTGATCTAAACTCTGGTTTCCAGCATCTGCAGTCCTCACTTTTGCCAGATTAAGATGCACACCTAGATGGGTTCTCTTTTCTGTCTTTTTGGGTGAATGGATTCTGGAAAGCTGCAGGGTTTCCAAATGAAGCCATGGCCAATCTTCAGCAGAGGGAGTTATTCCCTTTCTCACACCGCCTGGGTTGACTGGTTGCTTGTGCAGGGTTCCATTTGCCTTCCTGAAGTAATGTTCCTGCTGCTCTGTTGATTTCCGGGCTGACTCGTTTCTGGTTGATTTTTGGAGTACTAAAATTTGTTACCTGCAGTTAGTCTTGAACATGTCACCACATGGTCAATACTTCTTTTGTCCACCCTAATGATTCAAAGTTAGAAGATGAATGGCGACTGTGCAACGCTGCTTGTGGTAAACTGGTTTCTCTTCAGCTTTCTTTGTAGAGTGGTTAAATTCAATTTTTGGAGATGCCAGTGTTGGACTGGGGTGTACAAAGTTAAAAATCACACAACACCAGGTTGTAGTCCAACAGGTTTAATTGGAAGCACTAGCTTTCGGAGCGACGCTCCTTCTTCCACCTGAAGAAGGAGTTGCGCTCCGAAAGCTAGTGCTTCCAATTAAACCGGTTAAATTCAAGACACAGAGCTTGGAGTTGGGGACTGCACTCATTATTTTGACTTCATGCTCATACTCAGCCAATGTGGTTATAAATTCCATTTACCAGTGGTTTCATGTTTTGAAGGGTTGATTTTCCACCCAGGATATTTACATTTAAGTGACTCTCCAGAAGTGTGTTCAGACATGAGTTAATTCTATGGCTGTGCAGGAATCTCAGAAGGTCACCTGGCCTTTGGCATTCACCTTCAATACATATTGTCTACTCTTCAAAGTAATTTTTGAAGAATCTAGATTGAATTGACTCCATACCTTGAACGTAAAGAGTATGACATCCTCATTGGACATGACAGAAAACATTTCAGTTCCCTGTTGATGTGGCATTGCCTTCGGTTTCTTTTTGTATGAGATGCCCATGATTCAACATAAGAGTCTCCAGCTTTAAGGGCTGTGAATTTTCCTAAGTTTGGAAGTTTTATATTTTTTAATAAGCACAGATAGAGGAACAACTCACATGATGTATGATAAATAAAAAAAACAACAAATTCAGGAAATACTTAAAATCTGGCAATACCTACAGAGAAAAAGAACAAAATACAGTCAGTTGTGATATAATGCGAGAGACCTACTCTTGTGCGATCTTGCGTTATAAGAAAATCACGCAATGGTCGTGCCATTTAAAGTAATGGGGCAGGAATCACATTACAGCCAACACATTTAGGAAAGTATGTGTTCTACAACTAACAGTCTAAATTCTTCAATTGCGTTAAAGCCAATTCACGTTGAAGAAACATATGATATAGCAGAACCAACTGTACTTCATTCACATAGTCTCTTTCACAACTGTTAGAGGCTCCCTTGTATTTTGCATTTTAGTAAACAACTCTGAAATAATGTCAGCAACATTCACTATCATCAGATGAGGCAATCCACAGGCAGCAAAATCTGGATGACATTTAGGCTTGGAGAGAATATATAGTCTTCCCCCTTGACATTCAATGACATTCTCATCGCTAATTCTCCCGCTATTAACATCCTAGATTTTACAATTGATGAGAGGCTCTAGTGGATCAGCTTAATACTATAACAACAGTCCTGAGACTGCAATTACCTCCTGACTGGCCAAAGTTAATCTACCATTCACAAGGCACAAGTGAGGAGTGTGATGAAGCATTCTCCACTTGCCTTGGATGAGTACAGCATCAACAACACTGGGAAGGTTGACATCATTCAAAGCCAGGTTCATCATTCATCATCCTCAACACCCATTCCCGCTACCACTGAAACACAATGGCAGCAATGTGTTCCACCTACAAGATGTACTACAGCAACTCACCAAGGTGCTTTTGACAGAAGCTAATTTGTAACCTCTACCACCAAGAAGCATAAAGACAGCAGATATATATGAACACTATGACCTGCAAGTCTCCCTCCAAGTTGCACACCATCCTGGCTTGAAAGCATATCACTTCTCCTGCACCAGTGATCATCACTTTTTCAGAGTAATTAGAAATGCGGCTGACATGACCCATGACACTCACATCCACATCGTCCACAGAATAAAGAAATAACAATCTGTAACTGCAAGCTCCCACAGTGCGTAAGTGATTGTGATGAGATAGTCTGTTTTTGTGATAGTAACTGAGGGATAAATATTGGTTCAGACACTGAGGACAAGTCCCTCTCCTTCTTTAGAAATAGTACCATGAGATCTTTATTTCCACCCAAGAGGAGAGACTGAAAATTGGTTTAAGGTCTTGCCCAGTGACTCGATCTTGATAGTACAGCATTTCCTCTGTACTGCACTGGAGTGTCAGACTTGATTTGTACGTTCAAAATTTAGGAGCTTTAACCCACAGGCTTCTCATTCCGAGACCACAGTATTACTCATTGTGTCACTTGTTGACATTAGGTCAATCACCTTTTCTCAAAATGTTAACTGTTTTCCTTTTTACAGATGCTGTCTCACCTAAGAAGTCATTTATATAAATGATCTGGATGTGAGCATAAGAGGTATAGTTAGTAAGTTTGGAGATGACATCAAAATTGGATGTAGTGGACAACGAAGAGGGTTACCTCAGAGTGCAATGGGATCTTGATTAGATAGCCCAATGGGCTGAGGAGTGGCAGATGGAGATTAATTTAGACAAATGTGAGTTGTTGCATTTTGGAAAGGCAAATCAAATCAGGACTTATACACTTAATGGTAAGGTTCTGGGGAGTGTTGCTGAACAAAATTACTGTGGAGGGCAGGTTCATAGTTCCCTGAAAGTAGAATTGCAGGTAGTTAGGATAATGAAGAAGATGTTTTGCATGCTTGTCTTTATTAGTCAGTGCATTGAGTATAGGAGTTGGGAGGTCATGTGGAACTGTGCAGGGCATTAGTTAGACCACTTTCAAAAGTTGATTGGGGACAGGTGTTTGCAGGTAAAGGGATAGCTCAAAAATGGGAAGCCTTCAAAAATGAGATATACAAACATCCACAGACCTTCACCTTAGGGTGAAGGGCAAGGCTGGCAGATGTGGGGAATGCTGAATGACTAGAGAAATTGAGTTTTTGGTTAAGAATAAGAAGGAAGCATTTGTCAGGGCAGGATAGCAGAGATCAAGTGAATCCTGAGAACAGTATAAAGGAAGTAGGAGTATACTTAAGAGGGAAATCAGGAGGGCAAAAATGGGACATGAGATAGCTTTGGCAAATAGAGTTAAGGAGAATCCAGCGATTCTACAAATACATTAAGGACAAAAGGGTAACTAGGGAAAAAGTATCTTGATTTTCAAATTCTCATGCAATTCTCCCCTCTCTGCTATAAGAAACTTGTGAAACTTGGAAGAGTTCAGAAAAGAGTTACAAAGATGTTGCCAAGGTTGGAGAGTTTGAGCTAGAGGGAGAGGCTGAATAGGCTGGAGCTGTTTTCCCTGCAGTGTCGGAGGCTGAGGGGTGACCTTAGAGAGGTTTACAAAGTTATGAGGGGCATGGATAGAGTAAATAAGCAAGGTCCTCTCCCTAGGGTGGGGTGAGTCCAAAACTAGAGGGCATAGTTTAAGGTGAGAGGGGAAAGATTTAAAAGGGGCCTACGGGGCAACCTTTTCACGCAGAGGGTGGTGCGAGTATAGAATGAGCTGCCAGAGGAAGTATTGAAGGCTGGTACAATTACAGCATTTAAAAGGCATCTGGATGGGTATATGAATAGGAAGGGTTTAGAGGAATATGGGCCAAGTGGTAGCAAATGTACTGGATTAGGTAAGGATATCTGGTCCGTGCAGACGAGTTGGACCGTTTCTGTCCTGTATATTTCTATGATTCTCATAGCCAACAGAAGCAAGAGTGTTAAACAATGTGGGTAATGCAGTTTCATACATGTATCCAGAAACTGTCTTTGTCTTAAATCTGTTACAATGCAAAGAAACGCCGATGCAGAAAGCAAAGACCAATACAAGTGGTTGACCAATATGAGAAAACACAACAAAAGGCAAATAGTTTCAGCTACTTTTTACATCCAGCATGACTGTGCAATTATAAATGTAACAGAACTTCAACACAAAAATATACAACAGAATACAGTTTAGTTTAGGGCTCATCTTCATGCCCACTGGCCATGACAGCTACATTAACTTACATCACCACCCGGTTGAGCAACATCTTGATTTTCAAACTCTCGTTTTGCTTCAAAACCCCTTCATCACCTTGGCCCTTCAGGAGCCCAACGTCCTATGGTATCTATGTTCCCGGTGTCTTCAGCATTCTATCCCAAATCGTAAGATCGACACAAAACACAATTACCTGTTACAGCAATGGTTTATAAAGTAAGTTAATCACTGAGCCTCATTAAGATCGTCAGGGAGAGCAATTAGTTTTGCCCGAGTAAAACAAAAATCCAACAAAGCTGTAGATTGCACCTTCCGCCAGTCACAGATGGGCTATAGGTGACTTGCTGTGCAGACAATGACGCATTCTGACTGGCTCCAACACCCAGTTTCGCACAAAGTTCCAAGAAGTATGTGTTTGGGAAGAGAAGCTGGGAAGGCAGTATACCTTAACACTTTGGTGGCAACAGGAGGAGCATTCCTGTTATTTTGTTGAAAATAGATGAAAGCTAAATTTTGTCTGGATTCCACCGGTCCCTTTCAGGACTGGCAGGCAGGTCAGTGATTAACTTCTACATGTTGGTGCTAGTATGCAGCAGTAAGTTAGCCCATTAAAGCAGCAGGGAATAGGAGAGCAGTGAGGAGAGAACTGTTCTCTTAAAGTCGCAAGAATTAAAGTAGCAAGAGGGAGAGAACAGTGAGGAGTTAGGAGCAATGCAGACCGTGATGGAGCACTTAGAGAAGTTCTTGGAGAGGCAGCCAGCACCCACTGGAAGGTAAACTTCGAGGATCACCTCAACAGAACTTCAGTCCTTAACATGAGAGCCCTCAACCATGTTCCACAGCTACCTGGCAAAGGAGCGGCGCTCTGAAAGCTTGTGCTTCCAAATAAACCTGTTGGACTATAACCTGGTGTTGTGTGATTTCTAACTTTATCAATGACGAAATTCAACATTGCCTCCAAGATGCTGGAGCAGTCTTTGGCCATCAAAGATCTCAAAACTGGCATGAAGCTCACAGTCTGCAGGGGCAGCAGTGCTACTTTGGAGAAAATGTACAGAACATATCTCAATCCCTTGAGGAATATCAACAACAACGCTGTGGCAAAATGCTGCAAGACCAATGGCAGGATTGATATTCCAGTATGATAGTGTCCTCGCTCAGGTGAACATGCTCAGCACTGAGAGGTTGGTTATGGTCAGTCTCTTGCACTGGGCAGCCCCACACTGTCCTCATGCCTGACACAAGACATTGCAAAACAACTTCTCTACTCTGGGCTTTGACATGGTAAGTGGTTACCACAAAGGCAAGGGAAACACTTCAACCATGTCTCCGCGAAGAAATGCATTATTCCCCACATACTCTTCAGAGTCTGGAGCCTGAGCTGACGCAGAATGAAGGAGCATCAGCAAAGGTGCCAACCATTTTGAACAACGTCAACAGGCCCAGGTGGATACCATTTGGAAACAGCAGAAGCAGCGTGCAAAAACCAATCATCACACCGAACCACCTATCAACCCTCCCCCACTTCACTTGTCATGACTTGGAAGTGCCAGTGTTGAACTGGGGTGGATAAAGTTAAGAATCACACAACACCAGGTTATAGTCCAACAGATTTATTAAGGCTTGTACTTCCAAATAAACCTGTTGGACTATAAACTAGGTGTTGCGTGATGTTTAACTTTCTCCCCTCATTTGTGGCAAGGTTTGTGGATAAATGTTAAACAGTTTAGTCACCTCAGGACCCACACTCCAGAAAGTCACCAATGATAATGAGTGACTGCCTCGGAAAAAAAGATCCAAGTCAGAGCTACTCGCTTGGTATAAACTTGAACCATCTGTAGGTGGATTTTGCATAGTGTCCGTCAAGTGGCTTACGACTGCAACCATCAAAATGATGCAGGCTTCACAGAGTTATCCCAGGTATTGCATCAAATGGCCTGTGGGCATAAAAAAAGTGGCTAAACTAATCCCATTCCCACAGATTTTCAACATTGCTGTTCAGACTAACAGTTAGCTGAACACAGAATTTCTTCCTCAATATATATAGCAGCGATCTGAACAAAAATAAAACACAGTCTTGTGTCACGCCAGCAATAAATACACTTGACTCTAATGTTCTATTTCTTTCCACAGATTTTACTGCAGCGGCAATCTTTTGTCAGACTTTTCTTGTAAAAATCTTAGAAAAATAGCCCAGATGGAGTTCACACTGCCTTTCCAAGATTTTGCAACTCCCCCACAAAATGCAAGATTAGGAGAATTCTTATAGAAGCCTGCATTTAGTTTTTACTGTGACGTTTTAAATTTGGAAGTTGGTATGTGGATTTGGTACCTTAGGATCCCCTAAAAGATATCAAACAACTATGAATTTAGGGTGACATTTGTTTTTCCATCTTATAAAAACAATCACTCGAAATGTTGTTCATGTCACATTATCACACAAAGTGTCATAATAATCCTGTGTGTCTCATAAATCTTTTCTTCTAATGCGCTGGTTACTAAGCACATTAAGGGTTTCATGAAAATGCTGTACTATGATAGCTCTTGGCAGTTTACCATTACTTCCCATTCTCGGGAGATTTACATGCACGACATTGTTTCCAATCAAATACAATATTATCTCGATGATAATCTTCCACTTCTATATGGAGTTAAGGTGTTCTAAATGCTAATAGATTAGATCATACTTCAGTTACCCCACCCATCCTGCAGAAACTTACATTATTTAGCTTTCAATCTTGCTAATGGCAAGAAAGGTATTTGAAATGCAAGGTTGGGTTAATTCCCTTCATTAAACCATGCATTTACAGGAATATCATGTAAGATTTGAATCAAACAATTTATAACACTAAAACATCTTCACTGCTTGTTCAGATTTAAGAAAATCAATTGACTGAATTGGAACTGGGAGAAATGTCTCGGGCTCGCAGAGACATTGTGCCCATAAACAATTTTCCCTTTTTCTGAGGTGGCAAGGATAATTGTGAGCATGACGATTTGATTGAGCAAGAGAAAACTGTTGCAATTGTGCTCTCCCTCCTGAGGTGGCGAGTTAAAAATCATGCTGTGAAGAGATAGTCAGTAACAGACACATGCAATGTTTCTACTATCTGTGCATGGTGATCAGCACCAATGACAGCGTTGAGTTCCAGAAGTCGTTGCTATGCACAGGCCGTGGAGGCTCCGCACAGAAGAAAAAGATTAGAGGGAATGCTGGGCATATGGTCAGGTAACTATGATTGTGAGATACATAGGCCCAAGCAAGTAGAAAATTGGGTTTAGTTACTAAGTTCTGGCAAGTCCTTTCCAAGTTTAAATACAGGCTGAGATCGAGAGTCAGACTCTGACATAGAACTCAAACTTCAAGGATGTCTGGTTGCCTTGTTAAATGTGGAATTGACCAGTACTGGCAGTTGACAGGCAGGTGAATGCTTTTTGAAAACCTACGTTCTGTCTACAAAAATGACTCTTAGCTTCCTGTTGCCTGCAACTTCAACACACCATGGTGTTCCCTGGCTAACATCTCTGTCTCAGGCTTGCTGCAGTGCTCCAGTGCCACAGTGAGACCCGGCCCAAGCTGGAAGAATAACATGTCATTTTCCACTTGGTGGCTCAGTGGTTAGCAATGCTGCCCCACGGTGCTAGGGACCTGGGTTCTATTCCAGCCTTGGGTGACTGTCCGTGTGGAGTTTGCACATTCTCCCCATGTCTGTGTATATTTCCACTGGATGCTCCAGTTTCCTCCTGCAGTCCAAAGATGTGCAGATTTCAGGGATTGGCCATGCTAGTGTCTCATAATGTGCATGCTAGGTGGATTAGCCAGGGTACAGGCAGGGGCTTGGGGAAGGTTGGGGGGGGCTGAGTCTGGTTGGGATGTTCTTTGGAGGATTAGTGCAGACTTGGTGGGCTGAATGGCCTCTTTCTGCACTGCAGGGGTTCTTCATATATAATCCGATGACCCTGCAGTCCTCAGGACTCAATACTGAGTGCAATAATTTTAGATATTGAACACCTTCTTCCATGTCCTTTACCCACCCCTGCAGCAGACACCCTGTCACGACATAGGGCTGGTTTCTGCACAGCCGACTCATTTTCACCTACTTCCAGTCTCCACGATCAACTTTTCTGATTCCTGAGCACACTCTCCTCTCTGCTTTTGTCTCCCTAACTGTTGTTCCCTCTCTCTTGTCTCCATCTCCACCTATCCCCTCACTTGTTTTCCAGCACTCCCCTGACTCCTTGTCTTTAGTATACCACCTGTTCCTAGTTACTATAAGTTCCGAATAAGGGTCGAAACATTGATTCAGCCTACTGAGAATCCCCAGCATTTTCTGTTTTTGTTTGTGTTAAGTATTGATCAGAATTGTCACTAATGGCATGTTTTCTCACTAGTTGTAAGTTTTATTAGGTCAAGGTCAAGTCAAATAAAGTAAACATACGTAAAACTGAAGTAAAATAACTTTACATCACTCATGTTAACTTTACAATAAAGTAGGCATTGTAGTTATATGGAACACACATCCATGTAATAAGCAGGACATCTTGGACCTTAATGCTGATCTAGATCACCACGTACACAAGAGTATCACCAGCTACAGAAACCTCAGCTCTGGGTTTCAGTTCTTGAGTGGTGACTGGAGTCACCCTGGTATTTCTTCACAGGTGCCAATTATTTGGACAGCATGTTTAGGGAAATGGTCAGGCTAAGACCATGAAGGCAGAAAGGGAATGGGTAACAGTCAGGCAGCCCAACAGAGCCAGTCAGGTACTGCAAAGTCCTGCCCACTAATCAGTTTTGGATACTGCAAGGGGGTTGTACCAGAGCTAGGTACATGGCCGTATAGGCAGCTCAGGGAGAGTAAGAAGAAAGGAAGAGCAGTTGTAGTTGAGGATTTGTTAATTCAGGAACAGGCAGATATTTCTGTAGCTATAGATGTGGTCTATGCCAGGGTTAAAGTTGTCATGGAAAAACTGCAACTCCTTCTTATCATTAACATCTTGGCAGTTCTAAAGATTACAGTTGTGTTTCAGGTTTTTCAGTGTTTCAGGGAGCAACTGGAGCTCTCTGTGACATTTGATAGTGCTCTACTCATAACCATATCTGGGATGTCGCTGATTCCCTCTTTACCCAGAACCCACCTGTTACATTGTTTCTCTTTGATCAGGCCAGTCGTGAAGTGAGGCCATTACAATTCCTGGTCGTGGCTTGCTTCCTGTGGGTGAAGGGTGCAACTGGTTCCCAGAAAAAAACACCCATTACCACTTTGTAAATGACACACACTATTGTGGTTTGTTTTGTATACTTCAGAACAGTGCAGCATTACGACCAGTATGTTCATTTCTAACAACTTTTTTTAAAAACTGGATTTTCCCTTTAAGAACACCCTATCAACTCCAAGCAATCTTTGTCAACAGAAAAGGATTCCACTTCTTCAATGTTCAAATAATTTGTAACCACAATAGACAAACATTGCAGGTCTACACTATGTATCCAAGAAGGTGCCATCCATCCTTGACCTCTTAGAGGTGTTGGTATTGTGTCCAGATCATAAGTAGTTCAGGAAGACATCAAGGGTCATTCTGAAATTCAATGAACGCTTTGAAAGCTAAATAGAAACTCCTTGGCAATGGTACTTCTGGAGATGTGAATAGTTTTCCTGTCTCACCAATACATTGATAGGATGAGAGCCATCTGAGCCAGTAGTGAGACATCAAGAATGTCAATGACCTTGAGTTAAGGCCAATAACTGAGTATGGCTTCAGATCCAATGTCTGAAATGGGAGTGTGCTGTAACAGTTTCGGGATAGCAGCAATTTTGAGTTTTGATCTATATAAAAAAGTCTGTTTGTGAGCCAACCATCTTGTTCAGAGACCATGAGAGAAACATCACAAAGAAGTCACCGTTTCTCAATATCGGAGAGAGGAAAGAGTCCAGGCCTGTTGTAATGACCCAAGGTTAGCGTGAGCTGCGCTGAAACATTGAAACGTAGGATCTTTCACCATGTCCTACGCCCTGTTCTGCTCAGTTGGAGCAGTCTCCAACTATTCAGCTACAGAAGCTAGAGTCAAAAAGTGTGGCGCTGGAAAACACAGCAGGTCAGGCAGCATCTGAGGAGCAGGAGAATTGACGTTTTGGACTTCATCAGGAATGCTGAAGGGCTTATGCCTGATATGTCGACTCTCCTGCTCCTCGGATGTTGCCTGACTGGATGTGCTTTTCCAGCGCCATACGTTTTGACTCTGACTCTCCAGCATCTGCAGTCCCTCACTTTCGTCGAGCTAGAGAAACCATCACAACTGCTGAAATCTGATTCAGCTTTTAATTTCTTCACGATGGAAAGAGAATCTTTCAGCAAGCAGCATGCTTGCAATAATATTAGAGACTGACCTTAATTTCATTTCTAAAAGCATCTTTACTCCTTATTCATTTTTGCTATTTGTAGTTTTGGCTAACAACCTCACCACTTTTACTTTAAAAACTGTATAGTTTTGCAATAAAATAACCTTTATCTTGTTTAATCATAAGCTGAGTAGCTGGTCATTTTAAAATTGAAACACTCAAATACAAAAAGGGGCTTTTTAGAACCCTGTACAAATTCTTAATACACTTGCCTCTCTGAGGATGTTACCGATGTGGTCATGACACCTGGTAGCATATTATTGTATTCTCTCGTGGCTGGCCAGCACTTGTTGCCTGTTGTTAGTTGCCCTTGAGAAGGTTGTGGTGAGCTGCCTTCTCGAACCACTGCAGTCTACATGCTGCACATTGACCCGCAATGACAGTCACTCAGTAACTATGTCATAAATGAATATCATTTCCACCTATTTTAGATTTAAGGCAGAGTAGATTGAGGGGTCATCATTTTAGGTTAAGGCGTGGCAGATTTAAAACAGAGATAGAGAGGAATTACTTGTGGAATTCACGACCCAACTTGTGGCAGCTGCTGGGACACTGAGTAAATTTAAGGAGGAGATAAAGAGGTCTTTCAGTTAGTGATGATGAAAGGGTAATGGTGGTTGGCCAGGAAAATGGAATTGACGCTGAGATGAAACCACCCATGATCATACTAAATGGTGGAGCAGGCTGAATAACTGCAGTGCCTACTTCTGCTCCTAGTTTTTATTATTTTTGCTTACCCCCCCCCTCCCCCCTCCATTTTACTGATGATAGCCACACATATCTTTTAGCGGACAGGAGATGAACCAGAGGGCCATACATTTCTCAACTCGGAATTTCGCTTCAGGAGACAGAATTGCAGTCCTTCATTATCTCATCACAGTGCAACATTAACATATAAACAGGGTCAAAAGGGCTGATGAAACTGTGCATTGGCTATTATCAGTGCTCGAATGATGATTTTACTACATCAAGAACCGTGGCTTGTTTCCCTGAAAGAATGCACCAACATACCTCTATCACCAGTGTTTCATTCGTAGGGCCCATGGCTGAAAGGCTTTCCTGGTGATTGAAGGGCCTTTTGTAATCAAATATTGTGCCAGAAAATCTGTGCCGTCCAGGCCAATCCAATGTCCAATGGCCATTGAGATAATATTTTTGCTGTTGGTTTCGAACAGCAATATAAGCGTTGGAGATGTTTACCTCATATACACGAATGCTACGCGCCCCTGTAGGAATAACAACGACTGTGTAGTATTCTGTTGGAGAGAAATGAAAATTCACTTCAATTTATATCCTCAATTTCATATATATAATATATATCCTCAATTTATATAAGTACAAAATATTTTGAGCTCTATGTCAAAAGGTACAAAATAGAGTAGCAAGTCCTATGGTTGGAATCTGAAACACATTCTTTCAGAGAAATACTAAATCAAAGAATATAGCTAGTAGACATTGTGAGATGACCATCCTGTTATGAAATTTGCTTGGCAGAATGCAAATTTGGGAAGGGAGGTCCATCTGCTAAATCTGTATTGTTTTGGATTTCATAGAAAAGAATTCCAATTGGGGCTGCCATGAAGTTGCGTCAAATATGAAAAGCATATTCATGCAACGGGAAGAAAATTCTTTGTTTAGTCAACCCATCTCCATAAAATACTTATAATTCTAACTATTTACACAGTATAGATACAAAATTATGGCTTTTGGGCTATTTGGTCTAACTTCCAAAAAAAATAACTTTATTGTGCTGAAATGTTTTTTTTACTCCCACTGAACTGTCCTGTTTATTTTGTGGGCCTCAAAGTTTGCACATTAAGTTTTTTTTTGCGGTTATTGCCAAATTTGTGGCCACATCCCAAATTAGAAGGCCAAGATGTGTTGGCGATTACAGGTTAAGAATTAAACAAATGAAAGCCATCATGGATTTAAATTTTATATGATAATTGTTCAAGAAACCTGTGAAGCACAAAGCTTTAGATTCTACATCAGAAAGCCAAATACTTAAACGAGTAATAGACTGAAAGACTCAATACATTACACAGATCAAACATACGGTTGACGTAGTGCTGTTTGCTGTATTGGCCCTTATAGATTTTACAGGTTGAGTTGTTTCCTTTGCAGACCCCACATGCATCAGGCACAGCATTAGAACCCAGTACACGGTCGCATCCAACTGCCTGTGAGCAATGAAAAGAGATAAATGCACATCAGTTAGGTATTGTGCTGTAGAACGTACATGTGATTTTGACTGAATGACTGAAAATGGCTAGGGTGGTCTCTGGTTTCTGTACCTTACTGGGAACACAATTCATACAAATCTATTTAAAAATTGTTGGAAACCATTATAAGACTATATTCAATCAGAATACTCTGCACAAAGGGCACCATTCTAATTCAACATATTACTCAGGGGCCTTAGTAACAGTGGAATGTCTCCTTTACTGCTGGGGCACTCTTAATTGAGTGATCAATCTCCACTCAGTCTGAATCACTGATGGAGCAATTTGACAGTAGCTGTTCCATGTGGATTTTGTAAGGCTACACTGGGCAACAAGAAGCTTACTTCTTTATTATCAGTGCGGTTTTGACTGTTTTCATTTAGGCTGAACTGACTGGTTCAGGTAAACAACTCTATCAGTGCTTGAATATGGCAAATATTCACGAATGAATGATTAATTTTACAAGAAATTGGGCTGACAAAACTACAACATTCATGCAATTGCATCAGGAACACAGAGGTTGATCTTGCTGGGCAACGGGGATATAGAAAGCATTATATACAGTAGCTCCTCAGCATGAAAGATGGGCTTTTGACAAAATTTTCTTTGCCAAAAGGAAGACTGCCAATGTCAACAAGGAAAATCAGGAGGATTTATGCTTGCACCAGTATGACACCAGCATCTGCAGTCCTCACTTTCTCCTCCAGTATGACACCACCCAATCAGGTATTGAGGGACATTAAAGATACAGTACAGCCCTGAAGGTGTAAGGCCTGGTTGAAAAAGAACAGACCTCTAACTGGACCTGTGCCATCCAACTGGAGAGATCAGAGTCACTACTGCTGCTAGCTTACGTCTAAAGCCATTTTTTTTTGCCAGACCTGTAACAAGAAGAGTAGATAGATGGGAAATGGCACAGGGAAACACATTGTCTCCCCCTGAATGCAGTGACTGCATCAAACATTGTTTGATAGATAGAGCTGGTGGTATTTGGGGATTGCAATGCCCAAAACCTGCCACCCAACGTTGCCTCTTTTCCCTCTGCTGTCCCAATTGAAACCAGGAGCGACCATGAAAAATGTTCCTGCCAAAGGAAACAAAATAGTTGCCAATGGGATTTTAACAAATCACTCGCAGGTTCTCCATAAAATGATATAGGTGCACAAAAACAGCATTTTGTAATTCAATTTCTTATTCAAGTAGATATCTCTGGAAGGCTATTTCTGATTCTGTGTATTTTATGGAGAATACAGATTTTTGCAAAATACTGACTATTAATGGTTCAAGTTAAGTATTTCATAATGGATTAGAATTACTTTTGAAACAAGTGCAAATCCATCTACAGATGCACGTTTATTTAGGTCTGGCTTTGGTATTTTATTAGGACTTCCTTGTTTCGGAATGAAGCAAAAATTCCATGTGGGATTGACTCCTGGAGTAAAGTTCAGGATGTGCCCAGAAAGAATCTTTAACCATTTCTTGATTTATAGAGACCTTTCTTTAGCTTATCACAGGCTGGTGCTAGCATCACTGGAGGTGTAGGTGCTACGTGTGCCCAAATGCCAAAGAGGTCATAAATTGTAGGAACATTGGTTGAGAAATGAACAAATGTAAAGGACCTTTATCCCTCAGAAAAGAATAAAAAATCAACTCTTCTTGGGCAGACTTCCTTTCTAAACAAGCTGTGCTTAAAATACGAAAGAAACTCCCCTGATTGCTCAGTAACGAAGCCACGTTCCCAGGCTGAACACACTGGTAGGGCCCGGGTGTCATTTTGGTGGCTTGAGAGATTGCTGATAAGGTGTGAGGCTCCTTCAACCTATGGAGACAGGAGTACTTCTAGTGTTGGGAGTCCCTCCACCTGCCCCCACGTCCTCCTAGAGACAAAATAACTGCAGATGCTGGAATCCAAATTAGACAAACAGCAGGCTGGAAGAACACAGCAAACCAGACAGCATCAGGAGGTGGAGAAATCAACACTTTGGGTATTAACCCTTCTTCAGGACTAGATGTGGGGGTAAGGGAAGCTCCCTTCATCCGCACGTCTAGTCCCGAAGGGTTAATACCTGAAACGTTGAGTTCTCCACCTCATGATGCCACCTGGCTTGCTGTGTTTTTCCAGCCTGCTGTTTGTCCAGTCACTTCCTTCTGTCTTATGCAGCTTATATATATAAAAAAAATGAAGACATCAACATCCTGATATTAGGGAATGGCCACCGTCATTGTCAGACCAGGGCCTAACTTCCATTTCTTAGATATGCTCACATCAGTATAAAATCAACACTGCTCTCAATATTTACTTTGGGCTGAGAGGAGTGCAGGGGAGAATTCCTCAACCAGAACCTTTGTAATAAAAATAACAAAAACAGAGTTCTTACAGCAACAGCCAATCTGAGCAGGCCTCTTAGGTGGGAACAAAGTCAAGGTGTAATAGTAGCTCAGTGAGATATTGTGGGGGTGCAATCTGAGAGTGGGGTAAGCACTGGGTGTGGCAGAGCCTGCCCCCTTCTGGAGATTCGGAGTATTGTGGGGCATCGGTTATGGGGTAAAGTTGTAATCTTCAATAACAGAAACTGCTGGAAATACTCAGCAGAACAGGCAGCACATGTGGAGGGTAAAAAAAAAGATTGAAAGCTTGTAGGGCCTGGATAAAGCTGTTGTGTTTCCCCTGACCCACAAGCAGTGGTTTAAATGCAGTAACCACATGGGTTTGGTCACCTTCAAATGCTACTGTCTGCCCCAAGTCTCCTGCCTTGGGAAACCTGACCTGCATGGGTTAAAATTGAAAGATTTCAGTGAGCCACCTAGCACTGGAGTAAATTACTCACCCAATTCTCGATCTGCTTTAGTTAAACCAAGGAGTTGGTAGGTTTGAAGTGTTTTTGACATTTAAATCTTTACCTTTTCACTTGCCCTTAGCCACCCATCCTTGGGGGTTAAAACTCCCCTAAATGGACTGATTTATCTTTTAATTATTTCAGACCGGGGTATCAGCAGCATAATAAATTCAATTTTGCTTTTCTGTTTAAAATGTCGTTACATATGTCTTACGTTGACTTCCTGCACTTTGAAAGGAAGGATATTAAAACTAAACTACATATATTGTATAGTTTTCAGCTGTACTGTTGCACAGATTTTGCATCTATACAGTCTGTGGCAGGGTGGGTATGGGAATCATCATAACTAATCCATTTTACCTCACATACACCATCAATGCACACATCAGCTCTTTCCTCGGAGCATGGTGTTCCATCTTTGACTTTACTTGAAAGAGCAAAGAAGAAGTCAAAATCTTCAGCCGCACAGTACAGTTTGCAAAGATCATGGTCTGTAAATGATAAATGGATATATGATTAGATTTAGTATCAATCTGGGAATAAATACACTGTGCACAAAAGAAGATTGAGACACGTTCTAAGAAGGATAAATCTTAAATGCAATTTAAGCATGGGCTTAGAACGACTAAGGCATAATACGCCATTTATCTTCTGGAGAAAGAATAGTTCTTTTGTTGGACTATAACAAGCGATTCATGCCAATCTGTTCATTAAGGCTTGAAGTATTCAGAATTAATTTAATTAAAGGCATGCACCACAGACAGCTGTTGTTAATTCTAAAGTTTAGATTGCTGCTCTTATCAATGTGTTTGGCAGTCCCACGCTGTTCTTTTTGGTCTTAGATCTGGTTTTGAACTGAGCACTGATGAGACGATCGGTTCCTCTTTTTTTGACACATGGGAAATAAACATAGACCATCTCAGTAGAGATGTCTGCTCGCAAAATTGCCCACAAATTGGCACGCTCAGCTACAAGAAGAAGAAATTGAAAACTGTGCCCACTTTAGTAGCAAGTGTCATACCATTGTGATAAATGGGTTATAATTTGCTCTTCAATACCAGCTTATCCATTTCCACAGAGGAGAGTTTGCTGAGATTTTCAGGTCTACATCTCATTTTAACCTTACTAAATGATCCACCGATAGTAAACAGGCATCCCAAGCCAGCTTGGTAGAACTCGGCAACAGGAACTGTGGCTATCAGGAACACTGAATGTAGTCACAGGCAGGTCCTCGAAGGGAGGGCAGTGAGACTGAATTGGTGAAACACAGGCAGGCAGCACCTCTCAATACCTGCGTGGGGGCACACAAGAGCCTCTCTGTTAGTTCTGGCCCCAAAACAATATATGCAGACAGCCGTATATGTTTGGGATAGGAGGAGGGATGTACAATGGAGCATCCCAACCTCCCAGAAATAGGGCAGGAGAAAGGTTGCAGTTATAAGAGGCTATTAATGTTTTGCCCAAATCTGCCAAGAAGAAAAACACAAGATGTTGACAATGGGTGAAAAATTTTTTTTGAAAATTCCGGATCGGGAGTCTTGCATGGTGTGTTGCCTGCCCGGTGCCAGGGTGCGAGACATCTCCGACCGTCTTGAAAGGATATTGGAGCGGGAGGGGGAGGATCCAGTTGTTGTGGTCCACGTTGGTACCAACAACATAGGCTAGACTAGGGTGCAGGACCTGTTTGGGCATTACGAAGCACTAGGCAGGAAATTGAAGCACAGGTCCTCAAGGGTCATAATCTCCGGATTACTGCCCGAGCCACGTGCCAATTGGCATAGGGACAAGAAAATTAGGCAAGTAAACACGTGGCTAAGGGATTGGTGTGGGAAAGAGGGATTCCACTTCATGGGGCATTGGCATCAGTTTTGGAACAGGGGGGATCTGTACCGTTGGGACGGTCTCCACCTGAACCGATCAGGTACCAATGTTCTAGCGAAGAGGATAAATAGGGTGGTCAGTAGGACTTTAAACTTCTGAGTTGGGGGGAAGGGAAAGTGAAAGCGACAGGGAGTATGGAGGTAAATGGCAAGATAAGCAGCAGGATAGCATGTTTCCAGGCGGATTTAAAATTGAGGCAGACTGAGAATGCAGTAAAAAGCAAGGATAACTTAGGACATATGACTTCCAACATCTCTAATGATAAGGAAGTTAGCATTAAGGCACTTTACCTGAATGCTCGTAGCATACATAACAAAGCCGATGAACTAATGGCACAGATAATAGTGAATGATTATGATGTAGTAGGCATCACAGAGACTTGGTTACAGGGGGGTCAGGACTGGCAGTTAAACCTCCATGGTTTTTCAACTTATCGAAAAGACAGAGAGGTGGGCAGAGGGGGTGGGGTTGCCTTGTTAGTTAAGAACAAAATTAAATCTGTGGTATTGAATGACATAGCGTCGGATGATGTGGAGTCTGTGTGGGTGGAATTGAGGAACCACAAAGGCAAAAAAAACATAATTGGAGTTGTGTATAGACCTCCTAACAGTGGTCAGGACCAGGGATGCAACATGTACCGGGAAATAGAGAAGGCATGTCGGAAAGGCAAGGTTACATTGATCATGGGAGACTTCAATATGCAGGTGGACTGGGTAAATAATGTTGTTAGTGGATCTAAAGAAAGGGAATTCATGGAATGCTTACAGGATGGCTTTTTGGAACAGCTTGTCATGGAGCCCACAAGAGAGCAGGCTATTCTGGACCTAGTGCTTTGCAATGAACCAGACTCTATAAAAGATCTTAAAGTAAGGGAACCCTTAGGAAGTAGCGACCATAATATGATAGAGTTCAGTCTGGAGTTTGAAAGGGAGAAGGCAAAATCGGATGTAATGGTGTTACAGTTGAATAAAGGTAATTATGAGGGCATGAGAGAGGAACTGACTAAAATAGACTGGAAGCAGAGGCTAACCGGGAAGACAGTAGAGCAAAAATGGCAGGAGTTTGTAGGTATAATTGAGGAAACTGTACAGAGGTTCATTCCCAAGAAAAGAAAGATTAACCGGGGAGGGATTAGACAACCTTGGCTGACAAAGGAAGTCAGGAAATGTATTAAAGAAAAAGAGAGATCCTATAAAGTGGCTAAGAACAGTGGGAAATCAGAAGATTGGGAAGGATACAAAAGCAAACAGAGGATAACAAAGAGTGTAATAAGAAAGGAGAGGATCAAATATGAAGGTAGGCTAGCCAGTAATATTAGAAATAATAGTAAAAGTTTCTTTCAGTACATAAGAAACAAACGACAGGCAAAAGTAGACATTGGGCCACTTCAAACTGATGCAGGAAGCCTAGTGATGGGAGATAAGGAAATAACAGGAAAACCTAACAAGTACTTTGCGTCAGTCTTCACAGTGGAAGACAAGAGTAATATCCCAAAAATTAAAGGGTGTCACGGGGCTGAGTTGAGTATGGTTGCCATTACAAAAGAGATAGTGCTAGAAAAGTTAAAAAGTCTTAAAATTGATAAATCTCCTGACCTCGATGGGATACACCCTAGAGTTCTGAGAGAGGTGGCTGAGGAAATAGCAGAGGCATTGGTTGAGATCTTTCAAGAGTCACTGGAGTCAGGAAAGGTCCCGGATGATTGGAAGATGGCTGTTGTAACCCCCTTGTTCAAGAAAGGATCAAGGCAAAAGATGGAAAATTATAGGCCAATCAGCTTAACCTCGGTTGTTGGTAAAATTCTAGAATCCATCATTAAGGATGAGGTTTCTAAATTCTTGGAAGAGCAGAGTCTGATTAGAACAAGTCAACATGGATTTAGTAAAGGGAGGTCATGCCTGACAAACCTGTTGGAATTTTTTGAAGAGGTAACAAGTAGGTTAGACCAGGGAAACCCAGTGGATGTGGTCTATCTAGACTTTCAAAAGGCCTTTGATAAGGTGCCACACGGGAGGCTGCTGAGCAAGGTGAGGGCCCATGGTGTTCGAGGTGAGCTGCTGGGATGGATTGAGGATTGGCTGTCGAACAGAAGGCAGAGAGTTGGGATAAAAGGTTCTTTTTCAGAATGGCAGCCGGTGACGAGCGGTGTCCCGCAGGGTTCGGTGCTGGCGCCACAGCTGTTCGCATTATATATTAATGATTTGGATGAGGGAACCGGGGGCATTCTAGCGAAGTTTGCTGATGATACGAAGTTAGGTGAACAGGCAGGTAGTACTGAGGAAGTGGGGAGGCTACTGAAGGATCTAGACAGGTTGGGAGAGTGGTCCAGGAAATGGCTGATGGAATTTAACGTGAGCAAGTGCGAGGTCTTGCACTTTGGCAAAAAGAATAAAAGCATAGACTACTTTCTAAATGGTGAGAAGATTAATAAAGCCAAAGCACAAAGGGATCTGGGAGTGCTAGTCGAGGATTCTCTAAAGGTAAACATGCAGGTTGAGTCCGTGATTAAGAAAGCGAATGCAATGTTGTCTCTTATCTCAAGAGGGTTGGAATATAAAAGCAGAGATGTACTACTAAGACTTTATAAAGCTCTGGTTAGGCCCCATTTGGAGTACTGTGTCCAGTTTTGGTCCCCACACCTCAGGAAGGACATACTGGCACTGGAACGTGTCCAGCGGAGATTCACACGGATGATCCCTGGAATGACAGGTCTAACATATGAGGAACGGCTGAGGATACTGGGATTGTATTCGTTGGAGTTTAGAAGATTAAGGGGAGACTTAATAGAGACGTACAAAATAATACATGGCTTGGAAAAGGTGGATGCTAGGAAATTGTTTCAGTTAAACGAGGAGACTAGGACCCATGGACACAGCCTTAGAATTAGAGGGGGTCATTTCAGAACAGAAATGCGGAGACATTTCTTCAGCCAGAGAGTGGTGGGCCTGTGGAATTCATTGCCACGGAGTGCAGTGGAAGCCAGGATGCTAAATGTCTTCAAGGCCGAGATTGATAGATTCTTGTTGTCTAGAGGAATTAAGGGCTACGGGGAGAACGCTGGTAAGTGGAGCTGAAATGCGCATCAGCCATGATTGAATGGCGGAGTGGACTCGATGGGCCGAATGGCCTTACTTCCACTCCTATGTCTTATGGTCTTATGGTCTGATTTCCCAAGTCTGACAGTCATGTTGAGCAAAGGAATTCATTAAGAATTAACTTTTGAAGAGTGCAGCACAGTTTGAAGATTAATTCAAAGGCAATTAAAAACTGCTTAAAGGACCTGCAAGGAATGTTCAGCAGGTCAGGCAGCATCAGTGGCGAGAGAAGAATTTTACTGCTTCACAGTGCATAGTAGCATAGTGGTTCACCCTGCTGCCTCACAGCGTCAGGGTCCTGGATTCAATTCCAGCCGTGGGTGACTGTCTGTTTTGAGTTTGCACACTCTCAGTGTGTCTGCATACATTTCTACCAGGTGCTCTGGCTTGCTCCCACAGTCCTAAGATGTGCAGGTTACATGGATTGAACATGTTAAATTCCCCCGTAGTGTCCAGGCATGTGCATATTAGGTGGATTAGCTATGGGAAATGTGAGGTTATGGGGATAGGTGGGGGGCTGGTTCAGGGTGGGATGTTCTTTGGAGGGTCAGTATAGATTCGATGGGCCAAATGGCTTCTTTCTGCACTGTAGAGATTCTATGATTCCACCATCTGTGACCAGTACTAACGTATGGTCTTTGATATGAAATACTACTCTGATTCTCTATCTTTCTACTGCTGAGTATTTCCAGGTTTTTCTGATTTTATTTCAGATTTCCAGCAGCCTTGGTATTTTGCTTTACTACAAAGAATATTTTTGCGTAAAAGTTTGGTTTAATTTAGTAAAAACAGTTACAATGCTGCCTAAATTGCTAAGAAAACTCTTAAGTGACAATGGCTCAAGATTAGTGCAGGACTAAAGCTGAAAATGCTACAACTGCACTTCTTCCTAACAATGCATTGTAAGCAGAAGCGAAATTATATGTATTGGTTTCTGTGTAATGTGAGGTGCTGCTGGTAGGACTGTGTCTTACTGCAGGCTGTATCTTCCTGCAGGATGCTCTCCCCCTCTTAGGAAAGACAGTCTGAAACTGATTTGAATGTGTGGAGTGAGCTTTCTGATCCCATCTGACTAAATGTAAGCCAATGAGCTCGCTAGTGGGAGTATTTCCTTCTGATATGAAAAACAATTGTGTGTTAAATTTGTGAATCTTCCTGATGTCCAATAGACTGAGCACTTTCGAAACATCCCTCAGCAGCTGTAGGAATTACACTGTACCCAGACAAAACCAAGTGCTCAAAAACTTTTGGGCATAATGATTCTGCACACTCAGATATCAGAACGCAAACCTGATCCAACTTGTCATGTTAAAAGCATTGCCACTAATGGTTGACTACTTAAGTCAAGGATGCTTACAAAGGTGAGAACTGAAGAAGTGGTATAGGATTGGAAGAAGCAATAAAGATTGAGAGGTGCCTTGGAGACATTTGAAAACAAGAGTTATGGTCAGTAAGTTTGCAGATGACACCAAAATTGGAGGTGTAGTGGACAACGAAGAAGGTTACCTTAGATTACAACAGGATCTTGATCAGATGGGCCAATGGGCTGAGAAGTGGCAGATGGAGTTTAATTTAGATAAATGTGAGGTGCTGCATTTTGGGAAAGCAAATCTTAGCAGGACTTATACACTTAATGGTAAGGTCCTGGGGAGTGTTGCTGAACAAAGAGACCTTGGAGGACAGGTTCATAGTTCCTTGAAAGTGGAGTCGCAGATAGATAGGATAGTGAAGGCAGCTTTTGGCATGCTTTCCTTTATTGGTCAGTGCATTGAGTATAGGATTTGGGAGGCCATGTTGTGGTTGTAAAGGACATTGGTTAGGCCACTTTTGGAATATTGTGTACAATTCTGACCTCCTTCCTATTGAAAAGATGTTGTGAAACCTGAAAGGGCTCAGAAAAGATTGACAAGAATGTTGACATGGATACAGGATTTGAGGTATAAGGAGAGGTTGAATAGGCCGGGGCTGTTTTCCCTGCAGTGTTGGAGGCTGGGGGAGGTGACCATATTGAGGTTTATAAGATCATGAGGGGCAAGGATAGGGTAAATAGACAAGGTCTTTTCTCTGGAGTGGGGGAGACCAGAATTAGAGGGCATAGGTTTAGGGTGAGAGGGGAAAGATTTAAAAGGGACCTAAGGGGCAACATCTTCACACAGAGGGTGGTACAGGTATGAAATGAGCTACCAGAGGAAGTAGTGGAGACTGGTACAATTTCAACATTTAATAGGCATCTGGGTGGGTATATGAATAGGAAGGGATTAGCGGGATATGGGTCAAGTGCTAGACGAGATTTGGTTGGGATGTCTGGTCGGCATGGATGAGTTGGACAAGAAGGGTCTGTTTCCGTGCTGCACATCTCTATGACTCCAACTATGCTAAGGGTGCAATGTCAAGTGACCAGCTCACACAGGGAAACACTGTCTCAGATAGCATAAAACCAAACAGTACCTATTGTGTAAAGGCCATAGATTATCTGCAGTGACGTGGCCAAGGCTGTCTTTGTGGAGAGCTTTCTGCCTTTGCTCCTGTGCCATCTCACTCGCCACAAATTCATCGGAACTTGCGGTCGACACAAGGCTCTAACGTGCAGCTAGCCAGACTACCAAAAATAGGCCAGCACACCGAGTTTACACCCCCCCCCCCCCCAAACTATGACTTTATGTTGCATTGGGAGGTTTAATACTCATTTTGGTTTCAAAATGTGGTGACTCAAATGCTCAAACCTCCCTTGCACGAGCCTCCACGCGTTCCTTCAAGATCTGCTGGCTTGTCTTTCGCATGCAACAGTTGGTTTCATTAGGAATGTATACCGACAGATCTTACAGATATGAGGAACCATTTCAGGCTCGGTCCCATGACAATATGGAGCCTTTGCAAAGAAAGACCACCATACTTTTCAGCACCCAATTTTTATGATTGTCATCAGGGGAATCAAGTCTATTTTTTAGGTCTTTATTCTTTGACCTAGTTAACATTACCAACTCTATTCTACTTATAGCTGCACTTTTCAAATGTCAACACTGATTTTCTTTAAAAAGCTCCTCAAATATCTCCCAAGCATCTCTCTGCACAAACTGCGACTTGTACAAAATTCTGCTGTCTGTTCTCTTTTCCACATATGTTCTCCTTGCCGATATCCATGACCCAATTAATAACCTGCCGAACCTTCCCGTCTCCCAAGGCATCAATTCAAAATGTTTGATCTGATATACAATTCATACCTTGGTCTTTCAACAACTTGAGTTTGTAAATGTTTCAGCCTTTAATCTAGCCCATTCCTACAGCTTTTCAACTCTGCCCTGATCACATTTCTGTCAACCCCACTTGTGCGCAGGAATGATATTTGTTACTCTGTCTGTGTTATCTATCCATGTCTAACCTTTTGAAACCTTACCCTTCAACTTCTTTTTCCTGCTTTTTACTGACCTTAAAAGCATCCTCCAACATATTTTTGATAATAATTTTTGCCTTTCGAATCTCCAACTAATATTCAGTCTATTCTCAAATACAAGAAGCTGCTTGAACATATTATTAGATAAAAGATTCAATACAAATGCAGATTACTATTATTACTGCTAGCTCACTTTGAAATCAAAATTACTTGTATTAACAAAACAAAATAACATTCACATTTGACCATACAGAATACATAGTATTGCTTTTGATTTGCAAGGCAATAATTTGCAGCCCAAAAAAGATATTTACCTTCAACATGAACATATGGCTTCCAGTTGTAGTACCACCCTCGGAATGGCTTGCTGTTGTATTCAGCACACTGCTGTGATCTAAAATCAATGCTATTTTTAGGGCATTTTTGATTATTGCAAAGCTTGTATGTACGATGAGTACCATCACAGAACTTTCCTCCATACTGTGGCCTATCGAGATAAAAAAAAGGTATTCTTCACCAATGTAATGAGTCACAAAGCATTACAACTAATATAATGAAATCGAAGTTAAAAATTAGTTGTAACATGCTCACAAAATCTCCCAAGACTGTAGAATTTGTTCTAATGATTTGGTCACACTACACAGGAACATATGCATCAATATCACCAAGCAAGCCCGACAGATGGGAACAGACTACGAATAAAGTTTGATGAAGTGGTGGCCTAATGACTGTTACAGATGGATGGCCAAGGCAACTGCACAGCATCCTCACAAATGTGGGATGAAGAGAACTTTTCTTCTGGATTGAACATGTGTGCATCACACTTAGGAAGTGTAACACCTGTTTTCCATTTTTAAAAAAAATGTGTTGGGTAATCACATTTCTAGGCCATAAACTTTATTACACTGCGTTCATTTTTAGTTATCATATTACTTCTTCTAGAAAGGGTGCAGAAAACCATGCCACAGCTGATCCCCAGTGTGAAAGGGATAAGCTACGAGGAACCATGAAAGAAAATTCAGTTCAGCACAGGAGAAGGAAATGCTTTAAGGAAAGACACCATTTTACTGTATGCAACATTAAATGGTATGATGATGGAGGTTCAAGAACACTAATAAGTAACTAAATTGTAATGTGCAAGTATATTTAGAACTTTGGAAAATACTGAACTAGAAAAGGCCTGTGTAAAAAATTACTAACTGCATTCAGGAGTGGGATACATCGCTCTACCTTCGCAAATATCTGCCAATTTTCCCTTCACCTGCACAATCAACTAGCACACTTGGCAGTCCATTTCACATGCAGCTTTCTCTATAAAATACTTAAAGTTTGTCTATTTTCTGAACTTTCCCTCTTGCAATTTGGAGCTTGTGCCCCTCTACAGTTCGTAACACCTTTAACTTATTAAAATTGAAATCATTTCATCTCTTAATAACACTGATTATATTTGAAGAATGGCACAGAAATGTCAGCCCATGTCATAACCTCACCACTTGCAAGTGTAATTGTTGTCACACCTTCAATTAAGCTATAGTAACAAAGCGAAGAAAATTTGGAAAATATCTTCCTGGGCTTTTTCTGCTAAAGTGTAAGAGAAGTCCAAGTTCTTTCATCACTCCACATAGGTCAGGTGTTTAAACTAGGGATCTGCTTTAGTTCTCCTTTCTTCATTGGCTCTAATGCTTGGATTTCCCTGCCATAATAGAACATTGAAAATTGTACATTGTATTGCAGTTAGAAGTGTAACAGTTCATCACACATGTTAAATATACCCCTTTGAGTTTGCACCAATCCATTTAGCTGTGCATGACCAGACAGCTTTTTGCTGTTTTTACCTTCATCTTTCAGCTTGGTGAAACACTTGGAGATTTTTTTTAACATCAAAGGGAAAATGTAAGCGCATGCTGCTGTTGCAATCAGCAGTGTTATGACTACTTGCCTCCACTGATTTCATTTGTCATCTCCTTTTATCCAACATTGTTCACGGTCAGTATGACAGTATACCGTTACAAGACAACATGCAAGTAAATGTCTAAGATATCGATATCAATGCTACATTGCAGCATGTGGCGTAAGGGCATCTCATACCCTATCTTACCTCAGAACACTTGAAGCATGACTCCACCCTACTGAAAGCATGTTCATCTGTTAGAACGAAGAACATAGAAAAGTACAGCACAGAACAGGCCCTTTGGCCCACAATTTTATGCCGAGGTTTAATCCTAATGTAAAATATAGTAACTTAACCTACACACCCCTCAACTCACTGCTATCCATGTACATGTCCAGCAGTCACTTAAATGTCCCCAATGACTCTGCTTCCACCACCACTGCTGGCAACGCATTCCATGCATTCACAACTCTCTGCGTAAAGAACCTACCTCTGACTTCTCCTTTATACCTTCCTCCAAATATCTTCAAACTATGACTCCTCGCACCAGTCAATCCTACCCTGGGGAAAAGTCTCTGGCTATTGACTCTATCTATTCCACTCGTTATTTTGTGCACCTCGATCAGGTCTCCTGTCTTCCTCCTTCTCTCCAGAGGGAAAAGTCCGAGCTTATTCAACCTTTCTTCATAAGGCAAGCCCTCCAGTCCAGGCAGCATCCTGGTAAACCTTCTTTGCACCCTCTCCAAAGCCGCTCTATCTTTCCTATAGTAGGGCGACCAGAACTGGACACAATATTCCAAGTGTGGTCTCACCAGGGACTTATAGAGCTGCAGCAAAGCCTCGCGGCTCTTAAACTCAATCCCCCTGTTAATGAAAGCCAAAACACTATATGCTTTCTTAACAACCAATATCTTGTATCTATGTACTTGCACACCCAGATCCCGCTGTTCCTCCACTCTGCCATGAATCCTGTCTTTAATCCTATATTCAGCATTCAAGTTCGACTTTCCAAAATGCATCACTTTGCATTGATCCAGGTTGAACTCCATTTGCCATTTCTCAGCCCAGCTCTGCATCCTGTCTATGTCGCACTGCAGCCTGCAGTAGCCCTCTATACTATCGACACCCCCAACCTTTGTGTCATCTGCAAATTTACTAACCCACCCCTCAACCTCATTATCCAAGTTATTTATAAAAACTACAAAGCAGAGGCCCAAGAACAGAGTCCTGCGGGACCCCACTCAACACTGACCTCCAGGCAGAATAATTTCCATTTACAACCACTCTCTGCCTTCTATCAGCCAGCCAATTCTGAATCCAGATAGCCAAAACTCCTTGTATCCCATACTTCCTGACTTTATGAATGAGCCTACCATGGGGAACCTTATCAAATGCACCACATCCACTGCTCGACCTTCGTCGACCTGTCTTGTCACCTCTTCAAAGAACTCAATAAGATTTGTGAGGCATGACCTGTCTCTCACAAAGCCATGCTGACTGCCTTTCATCACGCTATGCTTTGCCAAATTGTCATAAATCCTATCCCTCAGAATTCTTTCCAAAACTTTGCTGACCACAGACGTAAGACTGACTGGTCTGTAACTGCCCTATTACCCTTCTTGAAAAGAGGAACAACATTCGCCTTCGTCCAATCCTCCAGTACGACACCTGTGGAGAGTGAGGAGGCAAATATCCTTGCCAGCGGCTTAGCAACCTCCTTTCCCACTTCCCAGAGCAGCCTAGGATAAATCTGGTCTGGCCCTGGGGACTTATCAATCTTAATGTTTTACAAAGTTTATAGCACATTAACTTCAACAAACTTGATCTGGTCAAGACTGTATCCCAGCTCCTCAAAGTTCTCATTCACAACAAGGTCCCTTTCCTTGGTGAAAACCGAAACAAAAAACTCATTTAGGACTTCCCCTATCTGCTCAGACTCCACGCACAAGTTCCCTCCGCTATCCCTGATCGGTCCTACCTTCTCCCTGATCATTCTCTTATTCCTCACGTATGAGTAAAATGCCTTTGAGTTCTCCCTAATCCTTGCCAAGCCTTTTTCGTGCCCCTCCTAGCTCTCCTCAGTCCATTTCTGACTTTCTTTCTAGTAAGTCTGTAATCCTCTAGAGCTGTGCTAGATCCTTGCCTCCTCCACCTTACGTAAGTTACCTTCTTCCTTTTGATGAGAAGTTCCTCTGTTCTCGTCATCCAAGGTTCCCTAATCTTACCCCTTCTCACCTGTCTCAGAGGAACAAATTTGTGCATCACTCGCAACAACTGCTCCTTAAACGGTCTCCACATGTCTGCTGTGCCCTTTCTGTGGTCCAATTGCTCCCAGTCTGTACTTCCCAACTCCTATCTGATAGCGTCATAATTTCCTTTTCCCCAATTAAATATCTTCCCTCGGTAACTGCTCCTTTCTCTCTCCAACGCTATGCTAAATGTGAGGCAGTTGTGATCACTTTCACCAAACTGCTCTCCCACCGCGAGATCTGACACCTGTCCTGGCTTGTTGCAGAGCACCAAATCCAAAATGGTCTCTTCCCTCATCGGTCTGTCTACATACTGAGTAAGGAAACCCTCCTGAACACACCTGACAAAAACAGCTCCATCCAAACCATCTGCACTTAGGAGGTTCCAGTCTATATTGAGAAAGTTGAAATCACCCATAATAACAACCCTGCTACTTCTGCATTTTTCCAGAATCTGCCCGCCTATGAGATCTTCAATCTCTCTACTGCTGTTAGGTGGTCTGTAGAAAACCCCCAATGTGGTGGCTGTCCCCTGCTGTTCCTAACTGCGACCCATACTGACTCAGTAGACAAACCTTCCTCAACAACTTTCGTTTCTGGAGCTGTGATGGACTCTCTGGTTAGCAACGTTTTTTCTATTCTCCCTGTTCTTTTTAAACATTCTAAACTCTGGAACATCAAGCAACCATTCCTGCCCCTGTGAAACCCACGTCTCCGTTATGGCCACAACATCGTAGCCCCAAGTACTAATCCGTGCTCTAAGTTCGTCACTCTTATTTCGGACACTCCTTGCATTAAAGCAGACACACTTTAACCGATCCCTTTGTTTCATCGCGTGAGAAACCTTCCTGATAGATTCAATACATCCTGTCACTGCCCCGTCTGCAACTGACCCCCTCTCAGACATGTGGCTCTGATTCCCACCCCCCTACCAAACTAGTTTAAACTCTCCCGAATCACACGAGCAAATTTCCCACCCTGGACATATGTGGCCCTCTAGTTCAGGTGCAACCCGTCTTTCATGTACAGAAGGTATCCCAATGGTCTACGTAACTGAAGCCCTCCCTCCTGCACCAGCCTTGCAGCCATGTGTTAAGCTGCATTCGCTGACTGTTCCTTGTCTCACTGTCTTGTGGCACCGGTAGCAAACCTGAGATCACTACTCTACTCGTCCTGCTCTTCAGCTTCCAACCTAGCTCTCTGTAGTCACTTTTCAGATCCTCAATCCCTTTCCTGGCTATATCATTGGTGCCGATATGTACCACGATTTCTGGCTGCTCACCCTCCCCCTTCAGAATCTTATAAACCCGATCGGCAACGTGCTGGACTCTGGCACCGGGGAGGCAACATTCCTTCTGGGAGTCCCGTTCCTGACCACAAAATCTCCTGTCAATAAGTCTAACTATTGAGTCCCCTACCACTCGTGCTTTTCTATTTCCCCCCCTTCCCTTCTGAGCCACAGTGCCAGGGACCTGACTGCTATGGCTTTCCCCTGGTAGGCTGTCCCACCAGCAGTATCCAAAATGGTATACTTATTGCTGAGGGAAACGGCCACAGGGGATCTCTGCACTGACCATCGGTTCTCTTTCCTCCCCCTGACAGTAACTGGTTGTAAACTATTAACTTAATATTAGCCCAGGAACTCAGTTGTCTGAGGAATGTAGTGTTTATGTATAATAGTTAGCTGCAATAAATGTCTGTTGAATTCATAAATACCACACTATCTATACATATAGTATATATTTAGTTTCTCATAATACATGAGGTAACATAGGTATTGCCAATATTGGATAAAAACATCCTGCTAGAGGCAAACTGATCACCAAATTCCTTTTCTCTGCTTTATTATTTCTTTGAGGTGACTGCTTTCTGAGATGCCTTCCAGAAACTTTGAGTCATGGCATGCTGGATATCACGTTCAGCATTTCATTAGTACCTTGAAAATGCACTTTATTACTGACACATACTGTGTAAAATTACAACAGTACTGAATCTATCATTAAAATGACAAAATTAAATTTGATTAAAATTGGAGGCAGAGGCAAAGTAGATTACTCACTTCTTAAAACTGATATTCATGGGATGTGGGCATTGCTGGTTAAACCACTACCTATTACTCATCCCTAATTACCCTGGAAAAGGTAGTACTGAGCTGTCTCCTTGACGCACTGCAGGCATCAGGGTGCTGGTATGCCCACAATGCTGTTAGAAGGGAGTTCTAGGATTTTAATCTAGTGACATTGAGGTAACAGTGATATGGTTCCAAGTCGGGACAGCATTTGACCTTTCAGTTGGCAGTGTTCCCATGCAGCTTCTGCCACTGTCCTTCTAAGTGGCAGAGGGTGCGGGTTTTGCAGGTGACATCAGAGCAGCCTTGGTGAGTTATTGCAGTGTCTCTTTTGGATAGTACAGACCATGTCATTGGTGGAGGGTGTGAATGTTGTCGGTAGTAGGTGGGGTGTCAGTCAAGTAGGCTGCTTGTCCTGGACGATGATTTTAGAACTACACTCATCCAGGCAAATGGGGAGTATTACATTAAACTCCCGTTTTTCTACTTTGTAGATGGTGAACAAGCTTTAGTAAGACAAGAGCCAAGTTATTCGCTGCACGATTCCTAGTCTCTAGCATACTCTTTAGCCATTATACTTGTGTGATGACTCCAATTCAATGTCTGGTCAATGATAAACTACAGGAAATTGACAGTAGTGGAATTTAGTGGTTGTATTGCCATTGAATGTCATGGGGAGATAGTTAGACTATTTGTTTTTATTAGAGATAATCATTGCCTGGCAGTTGAGTGGCATGAATGTTATTTGCCACTTGTCAGTCCAATTTGTCCAGATCTTGGTGCATAAGGAAACAGGCTGCCTCAGAATCTGAAAGTCTGATCCATTGTATTATGCTTCCATTTTCTGACCTGTAAGTAGTCTTGTGTTATAGCTTCACAAGACTGGCACCTCATTTTTATATACGCCTGGTGCTTTGCTGAACTAGGCAAATCTCCTGACTTGATGGTAATGCTAAAGTGGGGAAGATGCTGGGCTATGAGGTTACACACTGTGGTTAAATATAATTCTGCTGCTGTCAATGCAAAGGATGGCCAGTCTATGTTGCTAAATCTGTTCTAAGTTTGTCCCATTTAGCACTGTGATGATGCACATACCACGATGGAGGGTTTCATCAATGTAAAGTTAAGATTCCACAGGGGACTGTGTGGTGATCACTCCTATAGAATTATCCAGGATGAACATATCCATGGCAAACATATTGGTGAGGAAAAGGCCAAATGGAATTTTCCCTCTTGCTGGTTCCCTCCCCAGCTGTCATCGACCCAGTCTAGGCACTACGTCCTTTTGACCTTTGCCATCTTGATCACTTGTAGAGCCGCTGGGCCACCCTTGGTAATAGATATTGTGAGCTCTCAGAGTACATGCTGTGCCACTGTCACCCTCAGTCCTTCCTCTAAATGGTGCTCAACAGAACAGCATTGATTCATCAGCCGAGGAAGGGGGCACAGGATAGGTGACAATCACTTGGAGTGCCAATGTTTGACCTGATACCATGTTATTTCATGGGGTCTGAATCGACATGCTCTGTAAGCTGTACAGCCGCTTGGAGATCCCAAATACACTGGTTGGCTTTCTGACACATTGACTTCTCCATGAGGAAGCCAAGCATGGACTTTGGAGCTCCATGCAGCGGAAAAAGAATTAAGGGGAGCATGGACCTGGAGTCAATGCTGAGGGCTCCCAGCAACTTACTCCTGCCTGCATATCTCTGTGATACCACCTTTGGTGGGTCTGTCCTGCTGATGGGACTGGATATACCGAGGAACAGTGATGGCGGTGTCTGTAAAGCATGGTTCCATGAGTGTGATGATGTCAGGCTAAAGCTCAACCAGTCTGCGGGATAGCTCTCCTATTTTTGGCATAAGGCCTCAGATATTGATAAGGAAGACTTTGTATGGTTGACAGAGCTGTGTTTGCTGTTGTTATTTCTGCTGCCAGTTGATTTGTCTGATTTAATTTCCTGTAGACTTTGTCATGGATTGATGCAACTGAGTGCTAGCCCACTAAGTTGCTAGACCATTCCATTTCAGGAAGCAGTTAAGAGTTAACCACATAGCTATGGGGTTACAGTCACATATTGGCCATACCAGCTAAGGACAGCTGATTTCCTTCCCTAGATGACCTTCATGAACAAGATCAATTTTTATGACAATTGACATGATCTCTGATAGGATAGATTTTAATCCATTCCAGATCTTACTGAATTCAAATTTTACTAGCTGTTACAGTGGAATTCTAACTCATGTTTCAACACATTTGCCAGTGAGTTCTGAATTACTAATCCAGTGACAATACCACTATGTCAATGAAATCCACTGGTTAGTAATGAGGCAATGTTAACTAATACCGAATGAAATTAGTTACAAATTGGTCTACATTGCATTTACTTTCCAGGCAGAAACAAGACCGATAATAATCAATTTTATGCATTGACAACCTATGCCTAGATGGTGCCTGAAATCCTTCTAACAGCAAATAGGCACTGGCTCTTCAGGATTTGGCAGGAATGTGCAGACCTAATAGCAGCTACCACAAAAAGTATATTTTTTTAAACTGAAGTCAGGAGTAGAAGAAAATAACATTTCAAACCAGTAGATTCAGATTTATTTTTTAAGACAGCAATTGATTTATGAGATGTTGACACGCTTTAATTAAGTTCAGTGTGTCCAATTTAAGACACTGGAAATGAAAGTCCAGGATCAAAAGGAAGGAAACCAATAGCCTCAAATTAGTGTTTTAATTAGTGTATTATATTCCTTAACTGACATTTTTGTAAAATATCCAACCAGTCAAAAGGCTTCAGAATATGATTTTACATCTCACTGCAGAAACGTGCTCCTACCCGTGAAGCAGTATTGTTTCAAAACATGCCTGTGTAGGCTTCTAAGAGTAATTAATCACTCAGCTTTGGACAGGTAGATTCCTTCTCAGGCACTGATACAAGCCATGGTGAACAATAATACACAAGTTGGGCCTGTCTATCCATTTACCACACACAGTGTCTTTGCTTTGCAACTGGACTTGCATAGCTTCAAATCCATAACCTATGACAAGCAACTGATTCCACAAATGGCTGGACAAGATTCGTATGAGGCAAATGCTTCAGAGGCTTGTTGGCATGTGGAGGGTTCTCCTGTGGTGCAGTGGTAATATCCCTACCTTGGACTGGGAGATCCGGGTTCAAGTTCCACCTATAACATAGCTATGTAAGAACATCGCTGAACAGGTCGATTAGAAAAATATGTTGGAATGTGGAACGTTCTTCCTCAGGATGCTGGGTCTTCAAATTTACTGAAGCTAGAGTTAGATGTATTTTTGATTGACAAGAGAGGCAAGGCTTTAAGGTGTAGACAGAAAAGTGGAAGTGAGAACATAGCCAGACCAATCACAGTCTTACTGAATGGTAGATGGTCAATAAGCCGTACGTTCTAACAATTGATACAAAGTTATTTCCCCATGCAACTTTAAGAACAATGTGTGATTTTCTTTAAAAAGTCGTTTTTTTCCCACAGACTACAGCTGCTTTCTTTATCAGCAATTAATCTCTAACCTTCGTTCTCTCCAATATCCTCCCCTCCCTTTGCTCCTTACAAAAGGAAACACAATTCAGCATGCCCACAAGGATTTTTACCAACTTTTATAGATGCACCATAGAAAGCATCCTACCTGGATGCATCGCAGGGTGGTTTGGCAACTGATTTTCCCAACACTGCAAGAAATTGCAGAGAGTTGTGAAGACTGCCCAGTTCATCATGCAAACCAGCCTTTCATCCACTGACTCCATCTATGCTTCCCAATGTTCTGGGAAAGTAACCAACATAATCAAAGACCTGTCCCATCCCAGTTATACTCTCTTCCACTCTCTTCCGTCTGGCAGAAGATATAAACGTTTGTACACACGTACGAATAAGTTCAAGGACAACTTCTTCCCTGCTGTTATTAGACTTCTGAATGGACCTCTCAAATTTTAAATTTAACATTGATCACGCTCTCCATGCATCTTCTCTACAGCCATAACATTATATTCTTCGCTCTGTTCTATTAGCCTATGCACTTTGAACAGTATGATATGCCTGTACTGCATACGAAATGAAATGTTTTACTACCTAGGTACATGTGACATTAATAAGTCAAATCGAATCATCGACATTGTCCATTAACAGTGGTAGGGCTAAACTTTGCTGCTGTCCCCTCCTGCTAACCAGTAACACTAATGTGTAGTTGTCCTGCAATTAACAGCATTCCTCAATGTGAACTCATCAAGCTCCATGCAGCTTAATGCAGCAAAGCCCCTCTCTTTCTTAGGTTTGCCATCAGAGTTAACAAATTTCATCCTTATATGATTACATGCAGTGAATCAATTCAGTGCATTGGTATGCTTCTCTTTTGATACCAAATAATGTCATTGTAGTAAACAATGAAGAGGATCGCAATAGATTCCAGGACAATAGAGACAGAAGTGGACAAGCATACACCAGATGGAAACTAAAACAATGTGAAGTGATTAATTTTGGTGTGAAGAACGAGAAGAGGCAATAACTAAAAGGCTTTCAGAAACACCAAAACTGGGAGACAAGGCATATGCAAAAGTCTTTTGACAGTGGCACCATGAGCTGTTCCTGAGTCATACAGCATCCCTGGATCTACAAATTGATACCCAAGGGTAGTTTTACCCCTTAAAAATGGGTGGTTCAGTCCAGATGAGAAGCAGAAATGTCAAATCCAAACTCAAGCTGTCATGAGACCATGCAATTCCAGGTTTAGTGGAGATGTGATGAGGTAGAGGGAGATGACCAACCAGCTTTCAGGAGGTGGGTCAGTTGTCGAATCATTAAAGGAGTCTCCATGGCTCAACTTTAAGAAGGTTTCTATTTTTAAAGGAGAAAGTGAGGTCTGCAGATGCTGGAGATCAGAGCTGAAAATGTGTTGCTGGAAAAGCGCAGCAGGTCAGGCAGCATCCAAGGAACAGGAGAATCGACGTTTCGGGCATAAGCCCTTCTTCAGGAAAGCCCTTCTTCAGGGCTTATGCCCAAAACGTCGATTCTCCTGTTCCTTGGATGCTGCCTGACCTGCTGCGCTTTTCCAGCAACACATTTTCAGCTTCTATTTTTAAATTCAAGTTTCTCAAACCTTGGGGAAACCAGGCTAGCAGAAATTATGAAGGGCTAGATCATCAGGGAAGCAACTTGTGAGCCAGGAACAGCAGGAGTATTTCCACCTGGATCAACCAAGTAACCTCATCAAACCACAAACACCACTCACACTATGGTAATGGCTTGGAAGGAGTTAATGCTTCCGTTAAATTGAACTCCACCAAATCAGATGATGTTACACAAACTTTGCATGAAGACAGTTCAGTTTTACCCAAGTATACAAAGGAAGCTGATGTATCCTATACTGTTCTTGAGAATGCTTAGAATTTTGCCTGGTACAATGTAAACTTACCTATTGCTATCATGCAATTAAAAATAAGTTGCTATCAAGACAAGAACCTCTTCAGTTTAAGCTCATAAAGTAGTTTATCTTCTAACACTGATTATAATACAGGGCCTGGATTCAGCACAGGAGGGTGAAGATGGCTGCTAAATATGCAACCAGAATACCATATGCTGGTAGCAGTGATATCTCAAAATAAGACACCCCTCTGCTTTTGTGATCACCAATCCTTCCCCGTCATGCTATCTCTACCCAACTAAACCCACTCACACCCCTATCGTCAACTCCAGTTCATTTCCACTGTCCCCTCCCCCAAACCTCAAATATCCTTAGGGTTGCCAATTCACGTTCTAATGACTGTATTAAGGATACAATTTAAGGACCCGAAGTGAAGCCCATCTCTTGAACCAGGAACGGTGCAACAAACCTGTGGAGTCTAAAGCTTTAACTGGCAGCAACAAGATTGAGAATTATCGGGTGATAATTCATTGACAGAGAAGTCCTGAGGAGCTGAATGGCCTACTTCTGCTTCAATGTCTTATGGACTTATTAAATTTACATTTAGAATGCAAACCTAGCCATTAAATGACATGCCATTAATTTTAATGGAAAGCTTGCAACAGTGAAATGGCAGAATTCATTCAGCCAATTCAGCAGCTAATTAATCCGAGAGTTTTTCAAGTTTTACTTTTGAGTTGCCTTTGTAATACTTTTGTGCCAATTTTGCTATTCACATCCATTAATGTTGAACTCCATAAACTTGATGAAATCATCAGAAATGCAGATTAGCTGGAATTTATTTCAATAAATAAGTTTGGGATACAGGTCAGAATATTTACACTTTATGCACACCTCTGAAACATTCTCTAGCGTGGCGAACCTCAGGTTAAATCACCAGCAATCATCTCTTTCCTGCAGTTCTCTGGGACTATGGCAACTTTACTTTCTGCTCTTAAACTCGGCTAATAAAGGCAAGGGTCCATATGTCTTCTTAACCACTTTATCCACCTGTCTACTTTAAGGGACATGCACATCATGGTCCCTTTGGTCTTGGTATACCCCAGGTTCCTGCTGTCCATCAGGTATTCTCTTCCTTTGTCTGGCCTGCCCAAGTGCATCACCTTACACTTACCCGGATTGGATAACCACTAACTGAGTACCAGTTGACATTTGAAGCAAGTTGTGAAACATATATTTGCAATCGACGTAATGACGGAAATAGAAGTCCAATTAACATCACTGACTGCATGTCAGCATATCAACAATTTTTGGTTTTAGTAAGAATCACAGCTTTATGATTTTTATAAACTAATTAGATTTCTATGGGAAAGTAACTAGGAGAGATTCAGGAAAAATTGATCATACCTTATAGAAGTAGTGGTCTTCCAGAACAGAGTGAACTTCATAGAAATTTCAGGGATCATGTTAGGATACTGAGTTTCAGCCCAATTAGTTTAAAGATTTTTTTCATCTGGCTCTCAAAATGAGTTTTCTTGACTTGTTAAGTTGTCCTGGGACAAAACTTCATGTTATAGATGCTGTGAGAATTACACTCATCCAATACTTGAGCTGTTATCCAGTCAGCAGGGAAGCGAAAAGAATTAACTCTTAGGTGTGTACCTGAACGGAACCGCATTTCTCCTCTGATTACAACTTAAAGGAAAAGGAAAATCCACATGGCAAAGTTTTTGTATAAAGTAATCTCCTCACCTCCATCTGGAATATGTATAAGAACACATACACATATATTCCAATACTGAAATAATGCTGGACCTGTAGTTTTGCTGAGAACTAAGATTTAAAATATTCCTCTCTGTGTAGCCCTGCTTGGTATCAGTTATGAGAATTTGTCCAAATATTTTTTTTGGTTCTACCGGTTTCAATAGGACTCATTATTGTAGGAGAGTCTGGAAGCTTCGTAGAAATTGCCTGGCCCTGAAACACCACATTACTGACTGGCCACAACGGCATATTTGAACTGGAGAAATATTTCTGGCATGGGGCACCTCCAAGATTGGTTCAGTTTGCCAGCCCTCATTGAAATAAGCAAAACTGCCAGAGGACATAAATGCTCCCTCTTTAGTTGCCAGCACAGATACACAACTGTGTGAAAAAAAAACCCACCAAATTGCTGGTGCCAACATCATACATAATTCTATTGATTCTTATCCAAAATAACATTTAGCCTTGCTATTCAGTGCTGCTCTAAATAAGTCAAACTTTACTTTGATTTCAACTCCCCGTTTGGAACACCTCAACTTTCCATATGGTAGGGGATACATTTGACCTGGTTCCACTTGGATGATTTTCATTTCATAATGATTAACAACTGGTCAGTCAAATTCAACATCTTAATTGTTTTCCTTACACTAAAGATCCACAGGCCTAATTACCCTCATCCATCAAACACTTAATGTCAAACGTGTTTTGGAGCCTGTTAAAAGGTCAATAATGTTATTTAAATGCCTCAAGAGATCTTGGAAAGTTGTAGGATTGGATGTGGTTACCGAGATAGGGAAAGACAACGCTATAGAGCGATTTGAAAAGACAGCAAATTTTAAACAGGTAACAGTTAATTAAGCAACGTAGCCAATGCAAACTGCATGATTTGTTGGCAGAATGCTGACAAAATGCTAGGATTGGGTATCTTACATAGGTGAAAAATGTTGATGTACTCTTTAACAACAGTCTCTCTAAATTTTCGTTTCTGCTCTGTGGGCCTGGAATTCCCTCCCGAAGGGCATTGTAGGTCAACCTACAGGTTGTGGGCTACAACAGTTCAAGAAGGTAGCTCATCACCACTTTCTCAAAGGGAACTACTGATGAGCAATAAATGCTGGCCAGCCAGCGATGCCCAAGTCCCACTGGTGGATAAATAAAAGAGAACCTCCAATGTCTGAGTTGTAGTGACTCTGGGAGTGGAAGCCAAGGTGTTGACACACTGAATGGAGCATCCTGAACCTTCCAGGAACTTTGCACCCCAACTGTTAAATGCTTCTTCTCCATCAAGAATGCAATGCCTTTAGCAATAGACATTTACATTAATAATTACATTTGTAAACAAGGACTGATCTTGCTAATCAGACAAAGCAAATATTTTTCTTTCTAATGACATGGATCCATAAATTAAGCATTGACAACAGATCTAAATTTGATCAGCGTTTCAATCCTCAACAAGGCCACATCAATGAATCAGGGTGCACTGAATTCCTTACAGTTTCCAATGCTCCAAAACACTGTCACCCCTCTATTATTAGCTCTTATGCCACTTGAGGGATGCTAAATGATTATTGCTCTAGGAATGTCTAGATTGACCAGCTATCTTTGAGTGCGGCTAACAAATTTCTCTGGAACTAACTCAACACATGAGAAACTGAAGGAATTAGCATTGTGTTCTTTGTTGTCAAAATAAAAAAGACAACAATAATTTAGTTTTTGAAGAATGAAAAATTTGAAAGACTATCTCATACTGTTCAGAAGAGTTGCACATTGAATGTATAATATTAAATATTATTCGAAAGGCTTATTAAGTTAAGAATACAAGCAAAGAACAAGATTAATTGGAACCAATTTTTGGTGAACCTACAGCTCGGCTACTAATTACAATTCGACTTTTAATCCTCAGCTTAAAAAAGGACTTTTCTTGTCAGAAAGGAAACACTTCAAAATAGTTTAGAGGGGCCCCAGGACAAAAGGCAATGCTCTCCATTAATGTTTTGTAAATTCAATGAAGTTCCATCATCTCCTATCCAAACCTCTATAGAATTCCTGCATTCTTGAGCTAAGATCAGACCTTAACCATTTGATTTGGTTGTGAATGAGTCACCTTTTATTGATCAAAGAACACTGGTCATAATGTTCACTCAAGGGCTTTTGAGGGTTATACACCTTACGGTGGATATTCTTCAGTTTAGTCTCCCTTGGTCAATATGTCCAATGAGAGCTGCAATCCACTCAGAAATACAACCCACTCAACAACAAAGTGCTGCACAAAACTTCTTGTTTTGTATTTAGTCAGGGAGAGGCTAAACAGGTGTGAAAGAGAAACAAATAGAAGGACACACTAACAGGGTTAAATTAATTAGGCACAGATCCATTGGGCCAAACTATCTGTTTTGTAATGTTGTCAATTCTGTATCATTATATTTAAAGTATTTTATTTAAATCTTCAAATATTGCATTTTCACTGCTCAAGAGTAACATTATAACCCTAGCTTGTGAAACAATATTTTGTATCATGATCACCCTGCCAAGCCCAGGGCTTTCCATTTTGAGATTATCCTTAACTAATACTGGCTGCATCCATTTCTTTGTCTATTACATTTAAAGTAACCTTTAACTTCCAGCTTCTACATCAAATAGACCGAATAGTTTACAACTGTGACACACATAACTGCGTAAACATAACGAGTCCCCAAACTTCAAATGGCATATAACAAGTTCATAGCAAGGAGGAGTTTGATTCCAAGTGAGATTTGACGTATTTCTCATAGTAAAAGCATGTTTCAGATCCAAGACTTACAGATAAGACAATTCAAAGCACTCAATTCATTGAAAGAGTGGATAAGTACACAGGAATGGTGGAGCCCCTGAAAGCTTTATCTGTTCTCTCATCTTAAAGGGGAGGTACTCCTTCAGTTGTTGAAATTTAAACCTGCTGACTTCAGGTGAATCAACAACACCTTCACCCTGGCAACTGCTTTGGGCAGTGCCATATTGCCATTAGTTTACTTTCTATCAAAACTAAGTTTTACCAAACGTATGAAGATGGATGGGACAGACCTATGAAGAGACACTGGATTGGTTACGATTATATACACTGGAGTTTAGATGTATAAACTATAAAAGTGGGAAAGATGCTCCTGATGACCAGGGAGTCCAGAACCAGGGGTCACAGTCTAAAGATGTGGAGGGAGGCCATTTATGATGGAGATGAGAAGAAATCACTTTGCCTAAAGAGTGGCGAGTCTTTGGAATTCACTGCCACAAAAAGCAGTTAAGTTTAAAACATTGAACATTTTCAAGAAGGACACAGATGCAACTTAGGTCTAAAGGGATCAAAGGATATGGATGAAAGTAGGAACACGGTACCAAGTAGGATAATCAGCCACGATCATATTGAATGGTGGAGCAGGCTCGAAGGGCCAAGTGGACTACTCCTATTCCTCTTTACTATGTTTCACTGTTTCTATAAATACCTGAATCAAAGGAGATACAGTCCTGAACTTGACAAAACCAGTTTATCCTGTCAAATATTTTACATGGCAGAAGAAAAGATGCCAAAGAATTCCACCAGAGGTCTGAAGTGTAATTTATAATCTGTGCCATGCTGTTATGTTTGCTGGACAGATATTAGTGGGAAGGTTTCGCAGCCACATCACACTCCTCTTGAGTGTTGGTGTTAGCTGCAGTTACATGTGGTGTTGGACTTGGGGCTGCAGTGTGCATGACTGAAGTAAAGACAGGGAAAATATTGCTTGAAGGTCACCTTCATGTTTTAGTTCGAACCTGTCACTCAGCTTCACGCTGACCAATGCAATGCTGAGATTCAGCAAATTTCTGCATAAATTTGGAAAGACTACACAAGTTCTCTCATGTATTTTAAAATATTGGTCTTGGTCTTCTGCTCTCTAATTGGTCAGAGACTATTGGCATGAGTTGAGACTCATAGAGCTCCTACTTGACCTTCGTTGTGGGTGCCATGGTGGCTCAGTGGTTAGCACTACAGCCTCACAGTGCCAGGGATCCGGGTTCAATTCCACCCTCGGGCGATCGTCTATGTAGAGTTTGCACGTTCTCCCATGTCTGCGTCGGTTTCCTCTGGGTGTTCCACTTTCTTCCCGCAGTCCAACGATGTGCAGGTTAGATGGATTGGCCATGCTAAACTCTCCATAGCATCCAGGAATGTGCAGGCCAGGTGAATTAGCCTTGGAAAATGTGGGACTACAGGCATAGGGTATGAGGATGGGTCTGGGTGAGATGCTCTTTGGAGGGTCAGTGTGGGCTCACAGTCATAGACTTGTACAGCATTAAAACAGACCCTTCAGTCCAAGTTGTCCAAACAGACTAAATTAATATAGTCCAATTTGCCAGCATTTAGCCCATATCCCTGTATTTCCTTCCTATTCATATATTCATCCAGATGCTTTTTAAATTTTGCAATTGTACCAGTCTCCACCACTTCCTCTGACAGCTCATTCCATATTGGCACTATCCTCTCCATGAAAAAGTATCCCTTAGGTCCCTTTTAAATCTTTCCCCTCTCACCTTAAACCTGTAATCTGTAGTTTTGGACTCTCTTACTCTGAGGAAAAAAGACCTTGGCTCTTCACCCTTTCCTGGTCCCTCATGATTTTATAAACCTCCATAAGGTTACCCCTCAGCTTCCAGTGCTCCAGGGAAAACAGCCCCAGCCTGTTCAGCCTCTCCCTATAGCTCAAACTCTTCAACCCTGGCAACATCCTTGTAAATCTTCTCTGCACCTTCCAAGTTTAACAACATCCTTCCTATAGCAGGGAGACCAGAAATGAATGCAGTATTCCACAAGTGGTGCTAGAAAAGCACAGCAGGTCAGCCAGCATCCAAGGAGCAGGAAAAATCGATGTTTTGGGAAAAGCCCTTCAACTGGAATAGATTCCTGATGAAGGGCTTTTGCCCAAAGCGAAGATTTTCCTGCTCCTCGGTTGCTGCCTGACCTGCTGTGCTTTTCCAGCACCACTCTGATCTAAACTCTGGTTTCCAGCAGCTGCAGTCCTCACTTTTGCCTAGCATTCCACAAGTGGCCGAACCAATGTGTTGTACAGCCATAACATGACTTTCTAACTCCTTTACTCAATGCAATGACCCAATAAAGGCAAGTGTACCAAACACCTTCTTGACTATCCTATGTACCTGCGACTCCACTTTCAAGTAACTTTGAATCTGCACTCCAAGGCTGATGGGTCAAATGGCCTGCCTCCATGCTGTAGGGATTCTGTAATGATTCTATGAGAAAGATCGGTGTCTTTCACCTAGAATTGGAGACTTAGCCAGCTCTTCACTGACCAGGATAGTTACTCGTGAAATGTTAGACAGATTAATACCATGATGTCAATTTTCCTGCTCCTCGGATGCTGCCTGATCTGCTGTGCTTTTTCAGCACCACTCTACCCTTCAGCATCTGCAGTGCCCACTTCTGCCTAGATTAATACCATGTCTAACTGCCAAGTAACTCTACAACTGACCCCTCAGCCAACCACTCCTAATCCTTCAACTCCCCTCCATGATTTCCACTGACCCACTGTACAATCCTATCACCATATCAAGCTGGCATAATGTCACTCAGTTAAAAATCACACAACACCAGGGTTATGGTCCAACAGGTTTAATTGGAAGCACACCAGCACCAATTAAACCTGTTGGACTATAACCTGGTGTTGTGTGATTTTTAACTTTGTATACCCCAGTCCAACACCGGCATCTCCAAATCATTATTATCACTCAGTCATCGTATTCACTTACTTCACACACTCACTCACAAAACATTGAAAAGCTGTCTAAAGTTCTTAAAGTTTAACACTACATTAGTAAATGAAAACTTACCAAAATGCAGAAAATGCTTGGCTTCTCCTAAGGATCCTGTGCTATGAAGAAGGACTGTGGGTTTAGATACCTTGGTCAGAAATGTGGAGCTCTGTTCTTCTGAAGAAAAAAGGAGTATTGCCACTCCTCTAAAGCTTCAATTGCCGATCTCACAATATATCAGCTGTGAATACTGCCTCAGCAGTGACCCTGGTTAAACTTGCTTACTCAAACCTTGACCTACAGGAATGTATTTCTGAAAGCCTGCCTGTGAACAAACCTAGCTGTCTAATCATGGCAAGCCACAATCCTTTAGGTCTAATTCTCAACTTCCAAGATATGTCAAGCAAAAGAGAAAATTTAAAGAAGTGTGACATTCCTTGTGAAATCCTTAATATCAGAGAACGTTGCGCACTAAACATGGTCACCTGACAACCCACACAACCCAAAGGGAATTTACCTAATTGTCTGCCTCAGAATTGCCACTTTAAATCAAGAGGCACGGAAACTCAATGAGGTGTCAACAAATTGGTATCTCTTGTCACAGTCACTCTTGCAAGATTACTGTGAATGCTGTGTGATGGAAGACCTTCTGTACCATCCAGCTTGAAATGAAACAATGACACAGACAAGGAATGGGTATATCAACAGCACCAAAAAGGAGAGAGAAAACACCAAGGACTGATAACAACATGGATACCGGAAACTCTTCCCTCTCTTGCTTTCTCAGTCATGGAACCAATGGAAAAACAACTTGAAAAAATTAACACATAGAATTGAAGATCGACAAACTTCATCAAAAAGCAACAGAAGAACAGCTAAAGAAACAATAGGACAGTCTTCTCATTCCCACAGCCTAATAGATCTTCAGATCTATATATGTTTTTGCTTTTTCTTCATGCCTGTACCAGGCAACTGTACTCCTCCACTATGTTTTGTTGTTTGTATTTATTTGTGTGTTTGTTGTTACATTTAGTTTTGGGAATAATAGGTAATAAATCCACTCTCCTTCACTTAATAAATCTTAGAATTGGCTCCCCATTTTTGAACTGGTTAATTAAGTTTCATAGAAGCATGATAGTTATGCGCTAAAAGAAGGAAACATTTTTTGTGATTGACTGAGAGGGATTTAAATAGTGAGGGGAGCCATGACCACCCCCTCTCCTGATGGTAACAAAAGACATTCTCTACTTCAATTACATGTCAGGAGATGTGAGAGTTTCAATCCATATTACTGCAAATTTATAGCGCATGAAACTACTTTGTAATTTATTGGTTCTTTTTCTAACAAAACATTAGTAACATCTGCATTAATTATTGCAATAATCTTTTTTGGATATTACTGAACACACACAGAGATTAGATTACTCTAGGTAAACAGCAAAGCCACTGAGCATTCTAAGGAGAATTTAACTTAACATTCCATAGACTGGTTTAGGTTACACTGCAGATTTTAACTGATGCGTTCAGACTTAAGTTTATAAAAGTTTTAGGTATTAGGTTTTAAGATTTCATCTTCATGTCAAGCATCTGAATTCCTCAGTTTGTTTGAAGCATTTTTGATCACACCCAAATATCAAGTCCATACAGATTAAACATCAATAACTTTCCGAAAGTGAGAGAAGACTTCTGAAAAAAATTGCAACTTCTGAAAAAAATTAGGGCAATAAAATGTTAGGTGCTAGAGCAACTATTCTTCTGGCATCCTTTTAACTTGCCAAGATATTTTAAATGCTTGCTGATCTCGTCATCCTGCCAAAGTTTAAGACCTATATTACATTGTTGAATAATACATTGAAAACCTGAAAATAGTTTGCGTGAGTGAATGACAGCGAGTAACTGGAAGTAGGGTTCTGTTTCAAGCTACAATGTTTCACTTCTCAGTTTTCAGTAATCTTTACAAAACTGCACTATTTGGTTCTCCCAACTAACTACCATAACTTCACCTTCAGTCATTCAAATTGGATTTCCAGAGGTTGCTACTGAGCTTGTGGTGAGAATCTGGGGAACCCAGTTGGGATTTTCAGACCACAAAGTTGTCAAGATGCCACTAATAAGGAACATTGCCCATATATACAGTGCTGTTTTACCTTGGGTTTGTACACTGACGTTCTCGGTTTGTTACTCCTCCTCCACAGGTCCTCGAACAAGGTGACCACATTGACCAGCTTGACCAACGACCATTTATAGGCTTTGGCCCTGAATCTCCATGTTTCACACATTGCCCACGGCGACACCACTGGATTACAAAAAATGGAAGAAGAATGGAAAAGTGGCTAAATAAGTGCATTAATGTATTTAGTCATATATTTTGTTCTACCAATTAATAATTGAACTACAGGCAATTTTCAAGATTAGACTCTTATTGAACTGTTATTTGATGAATATTCTTGCAACATTTCTCATGTGAGTCAAAAGATATGGCTTTGAAATCGGAGCTTGTATTCAGTTTACAAGTGTAAAAAATGGGCATTTGACAGTCTAAAATGTTGGCATGAAATCCTTTGCCCACAGATTAGAGTTCCTCTGTATCCCTTCAGACTCCATACTCAAAACAAGCATCAGCTCTGTCTTTGCACATGCGAAGGTTTAACAGGTGTTCACTACCTCCTTTGCATGTAACCACAGCATGTGTTTGCATACAGTGATAATATTCCTCAATAAGGGGGCTTGTTTAGCTTGGTTGGCTGGTTTCTGATTCAGAGTTATGCCAGTAGCATGGGTTCAATTCCCACTTGAGCTGAGGTTAACATAAAGGACTTTCCTTCTCAATCACTCCTTTCACCTGAGGCATGGTAACTGTCAGGTTAAACCACCATCAGTCATCTTTCTCTAGTGAGAAGAACAGCCCTGTGGTCTGATAGGACTCTGGTGACTTTACCTTTATTCTTCGGACACTTGGCAATTAGGTTAGTAATTCTTAAAAATGTTGAAAAAAAAATGGCTTGATAAGTTTAAATGCTTTTAAAAACACCTCACCTATTGAGGAGCAAGAACTATCTGTCTCCCTTCTGATTTTCTTGCCACCCTTGCTTTTAAAGACACTGATTGACATCTAAGCATGCTGAACCACAAGCCTCCAACGTTCCAGAGACCTGACTCAGAGTTGGTGAGTGGTGCTTACAGCCAACAATAAGATCATGAAAATATCTGCAATGGTCGCTGCCATCTGACTCACTCATCAGTTTGCACGAAGATCATGTCCCAGTTTGGGCAAAATCCCAATTCTAGGCTATGTGTTCTGTGTATCAGTAACAAAGTTCTATTGATTAATGCACTTCCTTTGTCTGATTCGCTATCATCATCTCTCACATTTATATCAGCCTTGCATTAGATATCTTCACAATGCACCACAATTTTCCAATCACTTGCATCATTGTGCCAAACTCGGAGGCTGACCACCTTTGTGGCTCTGATAGCTGATCTTCTCTGTTTTACCCCTATTTCAACATCTGGATGCCTGTTTCTCATGATGTTCTTCCACTCTGGCTGCTTACTCATCACCCTCACTCTGTCCGACCTACTCATACACTGCATTTTTTAAAACTCTCCATGTATTCTCTGAAAGAAGTTCCATTCATCCCAGTTCAGATTCAAACCTTGTCTGTAGAGTGCTCCTCTCCTTCACTGACAGTTTACTACCCCATCTCCTGCTCTTGAGATCATTCCTGACTCCTCTACTCAACAAACTATATATAGAGGGGGCACAACTTTCAACTTTGGCAAGTCTATAGAAGGGAAATCAAGCTGGATGTATAACTACCTGGCAATCCGAAATTAGTTTACACCTCCCCTGTAACAAAAACCTCCATCCAGTTTGGAAGTCTTTGTTGGCTCTACTTTTCTGACAATTTTAGAGTTGAATCCCTGACCGGAACGAAGGAGCTAAAATAAATCAGTTTTGATCAGAGATGTCAGAGTTTGCCTTTGCTTGTTCCTATTGACGCACACAGTATGCAAATCTTGCACTAACTCCTTCACTCACAGTATGATTTCAGCATGCATCTCAGCTTGACCCATGTTACTGGTCAACTAGTCAACAGAAGGTTGGACATTATGCAGAACCATTCATGTTTAGGTTCAGCTTTTAAAGGCAATTTGTCCCTCTTAAGGGGAGGTTGCATGTTTCATGCTGATGCTGACAGACATTGGTGCAAATGGAGAGATTGGAAATATTGCACCAGGGCAGTTAGCTCTATGTTTCACAGATACAGCACTGGAGGATTAGTCATGTGATGAACTCTCATGTTTCTGTGTGGGTCCAGAAAGTTGTTAAAGACTGATTTCTGAAGGAGATGGAAGCAATAGGCAAATTACCTGGTGTCCAGAGTTCAAATGTTATAAGATATTCAATCATCTCTCACACGGTCAAAATCACTGAATTCATTGTAAAAGAGCATATTATTCCCAGTACCTACTAATGTCTCACACAATTCAATGCACCACATCCCCATCAGTCACCTAAGGACATCTGTTGGCATTTCGGATTCATGCTGAGCACACAGAAACTCTTCCAACAGCCCCACACATAACAAGCAGTGCTGCAAACCTCACACTCAACTCTCACTGCCTCCCTGCATTTCAAGCTATTCAGCTACGGCAGGCATCTCTTTCAAATTCAGTGATACACAACCTGTGACACTCTGCCCTCTCCCTTACACAGAAATAGTGAGCACATTAAAAGGGAGCAGAACTGAACTAGCGACGGTGCACTTTGAGTCATCTTTAGCATGTCTGAAGAGATTGCGCTGCACATCATGTGCTCAGCTAAAGCAGAGACCAAAGAATTTGGCATTGCTGAGACCAGACAGGATGATTGCACATTACAGCAGCTATGTTCCTTCTCAATTTACACCTAACCTTCACCCTACTTTTTGATATGAAGGGAAAGCTGCAGAGTTCTTGATTAACAATCCAATCATTCCCTAACTTCAACTTGCCCTTTCATAATTTTTTTACTCTTAGATGGCTGCAAACTGTCAGTTGCCCAGGCATGGGGAAGACAAAGGGTAACACCCCATTACAGAAGCAGCATTGTCTGCTTGCACTTGCAGCTATCATATTCTAGTCGACCTATTCAGAGTTGTTATTACACACCTCCGGAGAAGGTGGAACTTGGACGCAGGTCCCTCAGGTACTGATTCTAGAAGCATCTTAGAGGCAAGGAAAGATTTGTTAAGATCTACACTTGAAGAGTTACTGATCACAAGTGGGCTGCAGCTGGGCCAAGCGAAAGGGGTGGCTGGTATGCCAACTTACCAGAGGGCAAGGCCATAGACAGGCTCTGCTGCAGTGGATTCAGACAGGAATACAATGGGGTAGTGGACAGACTAAAAAGCCAAGAGGTGTACACACTAAAACGCTGAGTGAATTGGCAAACCTGCCAGAGAGCCAGCTATCAATGATCAGGGAGGAGGCTGCTTCCAACTTGCCAGAGAGATACTGATACGTAGCTTGAAGCTCACAGACTGGAGATCAAGGCCAACTTCATAAATACATGGGAAGCCCCAGTTGTGACTCAGCATTCAGCGGCTCATGTCTCAGCTTCCACCTGAGCATGAGCAGAATCCACCAGATGGCTTAGTGCTGCAGTGAGCATTCGGGCAGAGGTCGTGAGATCTTTACCTGTTGCCGCGCCCGCTCAGACACCTATCAACATGGCCGCACATGACTGTGCTGAAAGGGACATGCCAGCTCGAGAGCAGACCAAAATCTGGTGTCTAATAGATTACCATAATTGTTGAGACACTGCTGCGCGAAAGGGGCAGTTGTACAAAGCCATGGCTCTTTCTCAGAACTTCCCAGTGCCCTTGCAGGTGCTGCTCTGCTAGTGAGCCAATGCAATGTGATTGAGGACAGGCCCTCATGGCTCAGAGCTGCCCACAGTCATTCTGCAAAGCCATCTGCAACCACCCTCCCCCTCTACTGCAAATCAGCTCCCTTCTGCTGCAGCTACAGGATTGTTACTGCTCAAGGGCACCAGAAGTGCAAAGGCACATTGAAGCAAGGCACTTAAAGGAGAGCACAAGGGTGAACGGTTCATGTTGATTCACGTAACTCAATGTGTAAAGATGTTATGGAAAGGCTTATGCTGCTGGCTTTTTTTTTTAGTAGCCTTGGCCAATGCGACACTGGAATTGTGCATCTTGAATGGATGTAATAGTGAAGCCATGGTGACAAAGGCAAGCCAAATTTTGGGAAGCACAGTCTCAGAAGACAGGCTCAGATAGCGCACAGAACCTACTGTTTCCCAAAGTTTCCTCTTCTTTCTCCGAAGGTGGCCTCCAAATCCCCGGTGGCATCTTGGTGATATTGTGTGTATATAGGAGTAGATGTCTATACGCCCGACTATATCCTGGAAGGCTCCTCCAGAGCAGTTCAGGGATCAGAATGATGCTACAGCGGTGTGGATGGTCTGCATCATGATATTCCTGGCAACTCCATGGCTTTCATTACACTTCCACTGTCTTCTTGTGTTCAGGTGACAGAAGAATATCATCATGCACATATGGGAGGAGGAGGGGGTGGGCATCTTTGACCCCTAGTCTCCAATCCTCTGATTGATCTTGAAGACCTAAAGATGGGGGTGAGTTGCAGATAGCTTCGGACAGAAGGCGTCTTGGCAGCTCCTAGAATGACGTATATTATGAGCAGAGTATTCTGGTGCAAGAAATAGGTGCTGGTGGAATGGTGGCAGGTGCTGTTCCTTACTACTTGGGATGGGAGACCCACACATCCACACTTGGGCAGTCAATGCTATCCTGCTGGACCAGAAATCCCTTTACCCTGACAATCCATTTGGGAGAAAGTGAGGACTGCAGATGCTAGTGATCAGAGTCAAAGAGTGTGGTGCTAGAAAAGCACAGCCGGTCAGGCATCTGAGGAGCAGGAGAATCAACATTTCGGGTATAAGCCCTTCACCCTGATGAAAGGTTTATGCCTGACTCTCCTGCTCCTCGGATGCTGCCTGACCGGCTGTGCTTTTCCAGCACCATGCTCTTCGACCCTGACAATTCATAGGTTTGCTCAATCCCACTTCCCATTCTTTAAAGCACGAGAGATGACTGGTCTCCATTGGACCTCTGTCACTTGCCAGGTGCTGAGATGGACTGTGTACTTACTGAAAGATCTTGCACATGCTCATCTGCAATGATCCAGGTCATGTAAAAAAATTAATGCTACTGTTGGAGTTGATGGAGGTAGCACAGTTCTGTAAGAAATTTCTTGATGTAGCCAGGAAGCCTCACAGCTTGCTCCAGGCTAAGATGGAGGTATGGATGAGTACTATGTGTAAAACTTATATGTCCTTGTGCAGAGAGCCCACGACTTCCTGGCCTTCAGACAGCTTCCCTCTCTGTGTGGCCACAAACCGTATACCTCTTGGCATGTATGGATGTCAAAATCCTTTGCCCTCCCTGAATTTACACACAAGCACACGATCAGACTTCTATTAACCTCTCTACATCAAGAGTCAAGATTAAAATACTTCATCTACCTGTCCTTCTTTAATAGCATTGCTGGAATTTCCTTGCACAGCATGTTCAGCTCAGAGTGAATAACACAGGGGTCAAATCAGTCAGAATGCTATCAGTGTACATATAGGATGCCCATACATACACCCGAACAAACACAGGCAGCATACAGGAAAACGTAGTGTGACCGTATCATTTCATATCTCTCTAAATTCCATATTAATTAAAATAGCATGACTACAGAGTCTAATTTTGCAGCCTAAAAATTTCAACAGATGCCACAATGTCTTTTTCACATTAAATCAATGTTTTTTGAAGTCAACATCAACATGGCAGAGTGACAAGATCCTATGTCTTCAGAGCCAAAGTTCTATCAGTGAATTACCATCTCCCTTAGTTTTTCAATGCAAACATTGTGATTTGTCTGTTCATCTGCAGAGATTAATATTTAAAATGATCCAATCTGTCAAAGCAAGGGGTGGGGTGGGGGGTTGGTTGGTGATAGTGCACAGTACTGGTAATGTCACTGGACGAATAATCTAGATTAATTTCCTGGTCTGCCCAACTTGCAACTCTAGATCCTCTGAAATATGGTTGACTTTTTTTTCTGTCCTCTGAAATGGCTTCACAAGCCAGTCAGTTCAAGGGCAATTAGGGTTGGGCATCAAATGCTAGCCTTACTGATGACACACTCGCATCTCATGGGAGAATACAAAAAAAAACACTCTTTGGACCCAACCATTTCTGAACAAATGGAGGTACATAATTTAGTCACATCACTGTCACAGAATACCAGGCTTCACTTATTGACACAACTGGATGAAGCCACTTTTAAACTTCGTCTAAAATCAAGGATATGGCACTGAATAGTAAAGGAAAATAATACACTCTGCTGTAAACACCTCAAAGCATTCTAACGACAGGTACATGAAGATACACAGGTTTTCACATACCTATATTTTATCAAAGTTTACCATATGTCACAGACACTTTATTTGGCCATAACTATTTTCTCATGGATTGAGTTGACATCTTGGTAATATTTTCACTTGAAATAAACCCCATCTGTCTCCGAGTCACAACTGCAGCTGCATGCTCTTACCACAAGATGGAACTTCACAATCTCCAATTCCTCAGCTTTTTTGTAATTTTCAGAGGCTGCAGTGAACATCAAGCTCTTTCTTTAGTCTGGTCCTTAAGGCAAGTATGGGCTTAAAATGCTTTCACTCTCATTATTATACTCACATTTTCTTTAAATTTTAAGACTCTTGCTATCCTCCTGTTTATCCAATCCCTTGTCAAATTCACTGATATTGCGACTGTATGAAACCTCCAAGGAGCAATCTCCTAGTGGTGCGAAATTGCTGTCTTTTTTAAAATGCATATAATTAGCTTCATGTTTTGGGAAATAAAATATGCACAGATCTTCCTCAAACTCTTGGTCACTTAGTTCCACTACAAATCTCACTTATACAGTCAATTCCTCTACAACACGATGGTTGCGTTCCTGTGCAACCCCACGTTATAGTAAAATTGCGCTTTAGAAACAGCGCTCAAAGTGTTGGCAATATTACTGCGTTACAGCCAACACGCGTGTTAAAATGTTCGCGCTTTTAGGAACACTGTCCCCAATTCATCAATTGCGTTACAGCCAATTCCCGTTGACAAAACATGTGTTATTGCAGAACGAGCTGTACTGGCTTCCATACCGACTGGCCTTCCAATTCTTAGTGAAAAATCACACAACACCAGGTTATAGCCCAACAGGTTTAATTGGAAGCACTAGCTTTCAGAGCGCTGCTCCTTCATCAGGTGGTTGTGGAGTACACAATTGTAAGACACAGAATTTATAGCAAAAGTTTACAGTGTGATGTAACTGAAATTATACATTGAAAAATACCTTGATTGTTTGTTGTATTTTTCAATGTACAATTTCAGTTACATCACACTGTAAACTTTTGCTATAAATTCTGTATCTTACAATTGTGTACTCCACAACCACCTGATGAAGGAGCAGCGCTCCAAAAGCTAGTGTGCTTCCAATTAAACCTTTTGGACTGTAACCTGGAGTTGTGTGATTTTTCTCTTTAGTACAGCCACATTAAAACCTCCCTTAATTTTGCAGATATAAATGCAACTTTTTCTTTTATCTATGAGTTCTGGTGCATATTGTACATAGTAACAAATCAAAACATTTAGTGGCAAAGTAATAAACTTAATTTTTGATAGCAATGATCAAGAGGTTGCTAGCAAGTTTTAGGACCTAGAAGCCATGAAAGACTTTCTCAATTACTGTCCGCAAATAATTTGCACAGTTTCTCTACCACCACTAGGTTTTTTTGTGTCACTATAAATGGCATCACCACAGATTTCATCTTTACCATCATTCGCCATAAAAGCACCAATGTCCTAGAGGATATCTACCTCTATGAGACACCTTTTCAAACCAGGTTGGACGAGGGATCGGTCAAGGTTATTCCATGCTTCTGTGATCAATTGAGAAATGAGCAAAAGCTCTAGTTTCTTCAGTTGTCTGAGGGTTAAGATGCACATGTTCCAGAGTAGGTCCACTTGTTCTACTTTTTGGCATATCCATTTTACACTGCAACTTGCCTGTCATGTCCTCAGGAATATCAGCTATGCCATTATCGTCTAAGATATCCTTGATGCATGACACCTAAAAGCCTCAGAGACCAGCACATGTTATTTCAGAAATGGGTCTTTGAATCACAGGCTATACAATCTCTCCTTGGTCTGACACTCAACATCCAAATAACCATTTTTACATTCATGGATGGTCACACAATGTGGCTATGTGATAGTCTCTGTTAATCATATATTGAATGTATTATTAACATTAAGGATATACAACTGGAGGACATTGGCTGATTAAGTATGTTGAAAACAAAGTGACATTCTTGCTACATAGGGTGTTGATCAGGGAGGAAGGTAATTAACCTCAAACGCATCAGAATTGAGCATTGGCTCAAAAATGTAATGGGCTCACACCACTCTCTTGTGCCTCTTGAAGGTTACTCAGGAACCAGTCAGGAACCATGGCTTCACGGTAGGTGCCTCATTGTCAGGTATTCTGCCTGATCAATGAACCCCGAATTAGGTTAGGTCTAAGGAAGGAGGGGCTGCTGAAATCCATCCCTGGCCCATCGCCTTGTCCTATTCCTTTGGTGACCAACCCCTTATGACACCTATCCTGCCCCACTCACCCATATGCAGGGCCATCCACAAGCTGGGACCTGGAGCATTACCAGTAGACTCCATAACTTCTGGCAGTCTTACCAGCCTCAGATTGGCTGGCAGATCTTGGGGATCACATTTTCACTCCAATGGGACCTGACTGTGTGGAAGGCACATCATTGGCCACCTAAGTGCCTGATAGCACTTAAATCTCATTGGCCTTTCCCTACAGAAACAAGATGGGACTGACACTGACTCTCCAACTTGTGACGGCGATCCCTATCACCTGCACAAATTCCCCTATGCTTTAATTGTTCATTTTATGCATTGTATTTTACATTTATTTTGTTTTACTTTTGCAAAGAAGCTGGTCTATCTATCAATTACCTTTTTACGAGCTTGAATTTTCACTGAAACTTGCTTTTTCATGCTTGGAAATTAATAAAAAAATTAGTATTTTAGGGAAGACAAACAGAAGGTAGGAAAACCACAAACCTACTTCAAACTGTAATAAAAATGAAAGCCAAAACTAACATTTATTTCTTCTCTGCCACACACATGAAGATATCACCTCCCATACTGTTTTAAAGTTAGCAAGAAGTAAAGAAGTTAAGAAAAAACCCTCAGATCTCAGCAGACTCTTTACACAGGCATAGTCCAGAATGGATCATACATCAGCTGCACTGGTAATACCTCACACTCAGTTCTGTTGAAAGTTAAGTTGTGAAATATCCAAGTTAATACAATGCAAAAAAAAAATCACGTGAAGATATTACAGAATAATGCAGATTTCGTAGAGCACAGGAGGTTGTAATTGAACTCATTAAACTGTGTCGACTTCACCCTATTTTGTTTTTAAAAAAAAATCAGAAAAATTATGTTTAAGGGCAGAGAGATTACTGTTTATACCAAACATTAAGAATAACAAGACCATATGGTGTGGTTGATATTCATGAATTCAGACTTTGAAATAATACAGATCACTTTTGCTTCAATGGGAGGTGGCAAAAATGAACAGATTTGGGGGAAGCGGAGTTTTACCTTTAAGCATAATTTAATTCTAATATGGTTCAGTTTCAATAGAATCATGACTTTTCTGCTATAAGTTTATTTACTCAACACCAGGTGCAAACTCAGATTTCAGCTACAGATGGTAACATTGAAGACAAAGAAAATTGTGCACAAATTTTAAGGAAGAGGAGAATTAAAAGAGAAATGTATCATTAAGAAGGGGACAGCAATCTGGAAAAGTTCTGAACAGGCATTTCTGTCGATTAGCAACCTTGGTTCAGATTTAAGCAACAGGAGATTAAGAAGAGTCAGGTAAAGAAGTTCGAGAAATTTCTAAACGCAGTCACTAATCTGCAGTCAAGTGTAGACCAGCGCCTGACTTCCACATTGATGGGGGCTGGAGCTGAAATGGTGGTGCATTGGATGGCTTTGATGACTGTTGCCATCTCTAACACTCCGCAGCACTCCAGCAAAGCATCCAGACACTACAAAGTAGAAACAAACATGTTGCTATTTTAAGTTGGAAAGCTATATCTAGTTTGGTGTAGCAAGGAATTGTGCTTGGTCCTCAGCTATTGACAATCCTTAACAATGACTTGGATAAAAAGACTGAGTTGAATGTATTCAAGTTTGATGATACAAAAGTTAGGTGAGGAAGTAAATTGTAGAAAGGTTGCAATAGAACTTAGATCAAATGGGTGGACAATAACATTAAAGATAGGATATTCTATTGGAAAATGTGAAGTTACTGACTTCAGAATGAAAACCAGAAAAGAAAAATATTTTTTAAAATGGTGAGAAACTGGGAAAGGTTATTCAGATGGATCTGGAGTTTTGAATAGCAAAGTTAATATGTATTTATAGCAAGCAATTAGTAAGCAAATTGTATGTTAAACTTTATAACAATAAGGGATTGGAGTATGAGAATGAAAAGGTCTCATTGCAATTACACCTGGAGTACTATGTACAGTTTGGCCTCCTTACCCAAAGCACAACATACTTGCCTTGGAGACAGTGCAATAATGTTCACTTGACTGAATCCTTGGATGAGGAGGAATGCACTACAAGGAGAGATTGAGTAGACTAGGTCTATATGCTCTGGAATTTAAGAGGATTGAGAAATTATCGAATTGAAGCATAACATTCTTAAAGGAGTGACAGAGTAGATACTATGTTTCCCCTTGGAACTCAGGGAAATCTAGAACATAGGGTCATAGTGTCAGAATAAAGGATTGGCCATTCAAGATTGAGACTAGGACAAATTTCACTCTGTTACATTGGCTTCATACTTAATAGATTTTATGGACCTGAACTTGAAGGATTGGGAAGATACGTGGAATTATTTTTTGAAAGGAAAGTCAATAAAAAGACACTGGAATTTGTTTTTAACAAGTTATTTCTTGGAAATCATGTTATTTTTGATCATTGCTTTTGTGAGGCATGATGGGGTGGAAAGTAGACATGATACTAATTGTAACGGCACAAATGCCAATTAACGCAGAAGGTTTGGTAAGATACGGTGAGAAATGTGTTTGGCTTTGTGGTGAGAATCACTCACAAAACCTGACTCAACTTGAACTTAACAAAGACCACAGTAGGTCCGGTGACCAAAGATTGATTTTGTCTTAAGGAATGCCTTAAAAGAGGAAATGAGATAGAGAGGTGAAGACAATTCCGAATGGAAATTCCAGTGCTAGTGTCTGTCGAATAAAGGCTTACGTACACCTCTGCTCCAAGAATTGCTACTGAGCATGTGCAAAAGAAGCTGTCACAGTGAGATCAGATGACTTGGAACTGTGACCAACAACCTTGGGGTTCCAGAGAGGTCCTTTCTTGTCATCACTTGCAAACAGTTATGTTCAACAAAGTCCATCAATGTTCACGCAACTGAGTGCACATTTGACCTTGCCACACCATGGCAACGATGACCAAGCACATGGAACGAGAGCAAAGCAGCAAGGAATAATGAAGTGAAATACAATGCTAAGGGTGAAGGAGGAGGCCAGATCAGTGATCTGGTCCCAGAAGTGAGGAAAAACAAGAAGTGCAGATCCATGGCAGCCTGTACCAGTAGGCAAAGGAGATCAAGACTGTGGAGAGGGAAAGCCTGCACAGCACAGGCAAGATGCAGGAAAAGGCCACAGTAGGGAATGTGCAAGCTGCAATAAAGCAAGTCAGTCACAGTGGGTAATACATTACTGTGGGCAAGAGGTCTTACAGGGACGGAAAAATAGAACCCATTCTGCCAGCAGCAAGTGCACGATAAAACAGTTGACAGCATTAACTGAAGTCATGGCCCGTAATAAAGAAAAGTAGAGTGGCAGGAGAGAAAACTTCAGAACTGTGTTAACAGATGACAGCCACCTGTAAGCATCTGAGCATTAAAGAGGTGCAGGATAAATAATTACTGGGTGATATAACAGGCCAACTGCAGGATTTCAGCCTCCCTTATTTTGAAAACCCATAAAGCAATACCAACCATGCAGATATCATAGGTAGGTAACATGGAAATCAAATTTTAAATTGGATACAGGGACAGCGTCTATTCTTTTGGATGCAACACCGCAGCTGAGTTTAGAAATCTTCAGACCATCTTCCATTCAAATGTGGGACATAGGATGTATTCAAGTCAGAATGAGACAGCAGACACATGTTACAATTTGCTATGATAGAAGAGAGATTACAGAAATCTTGAAAGTCATTCCTAATCATTACTCTTTTTTTTGATTCGGCTGAAATGTTTGTGTGGCTTTAAGTATTCTTTGTGTAGCAGTCACAGAAGACAGTGAGGTTGACTCAGTGCATCTGGAATCACCCTCCGTTGCAGAAACTCTAGCGTTAGTTTGACAGGAAAATAATGCCGATCCTTAATTGGTGGGAATAGTAGTCAAAGATGACAGAGATTGATTGCAAGCTAGCATTCTATAATTTTCTTTTCCAGAGCACAGAGTTAGAGAATGAACCTACCACTTGCTTGGTTGACTGAGTGGAAACAGAAGACCAGACCTTCCTCTACGTTTGGATTTGGGCAACACTATTAATCAAGTCACGTTGTTTCTTTTGAGGAGAATAATCCCTTTCTTTGAAGATGGCAACAAAGAATTACAAATGTCTACATACTCCACTGAAGGACAATTGTCACAGCAGCAGCAAATACAATTAGACAAAGGTTTCTTCCCTGCGCTAAAGGCTGGAGCACTAAAGAGATGTTGAAAGAACACATATTGGACATGAATGAAAACTTCATAAAACTGCTGACCAAACAGCTTAAGTGTTATAATGTTGCAGATGAAATGCAATCAACAGAAGCAAACAGTTGATGCCTGAACACTTGGAAGGGCCAACAGTGATGAACTTACAGCGGTTCAATGACAAATGGATAGAACAGAGCGTCAAAATTTTTACAGCTAACGAAGCGGCCACAACAAAATTCCCCAGCTCAGAGTGCCCCTCACATATTCAGAAATGGGAGAATATCAGGGTTCCAGAGGTGCCCTGTCTTGCCTTCCCTTATATATAGTTATATTCAACTAAACCGGTTAATGTCCACTCACCTAAATGTAAACCTGATCCGACTACAATGTCCAAGCACTGAAGGCTTGGCCACTAATGGTAGTGTGGTTACAGTCAGAGATACACAAGAGGCTAGAATTAAACTGGTGCAGATGTATCCACAAGACCAAGATATAGGAGCAGATTTAGGCCTTTCGATCCATCCAGTCAGCCATTCGATCATGGCTGGTATGTTTCTCAATCCCATTTTCCCTGCCTTCTCCCTGGATCCCTTGATCCTCTGACCAATCAAGAACCTGTCTGTTTTTTAAATACACTCAATAATTGGCTTCCACAGCCTTCTGCAGCAATGCTTTCCACAGAATAATAACCTTCTCATTGAAGAAACTCCTCATCATCTTAGTTCTAAAGTGTTGCCCCTTCACTCTGAGGCTGTGTGCTCAAGCTCTAGTCTCCCCTACTGGTGGAAGTATCTTCTCCATTCTGTCCAGGCCTCTCAGTATTCTGTAAGTTTTGATGAGATCCCCCTTCATCCATCCAAGTACAGACTCAGAGTCATCACCCTATTCCTCATATGACAAGCCCTTCATCCCTGGATCGTCGTTGTAAACATTTTATGGACTGCTCCAATGCCAGTGTATCATTCCTCACATCAGGGCCGAAAACTGCTCAAAATATTCCTTGCGGTCTGACCAGCCTTTGCTCTTGTATTCAAGCATTCTTGAAACGAATACAAACATTGCATTTGGCTTTCTAACTGCCAACTGAGCCTGTGTGTTAATCTTAATGGAATCCTGAACTAGGACCTCCAAGTCCCTTTGTGCTTCAGATTTCCGAAGCCTTTCCCCATTTAGAAAATAGTTTGTACCTCTACTCTTCCTACCAAAGTGTATAACCTCACACTTTCTCACATTATATTCCATCTGCCACTTTTTGTTGCCTACTCTCTTAGCCTGTCCGGGTCTCTCTGCAGCCTCTCCACTTCCTCAACACTACATGTCCCTCTACCTATCTTTGTGTGATCTGCAAATTTAGCAACAATGCTCTCAGTTCTTTCATCCAGATTTTTAATGTATAACATGAATAATGGTGGTCCCAACACTGACCCCCACGGCACTCCACTAGTTACTGGCTGCCATCCTGAAAAAAAGCTGTTATATTCCGACTCTCTGCCTTCTGCCAGTCAGCCAATCCTCTATCCATGCCAGTTTCTTGCGCCTTACACAATGGGCTGTTCCCTTATTTAGCAGCCTGCTGTCTGAGGTATAATGCAGGACTAGAAGTAGGGAAGGGTGAGGCCATGGAAGTGTTTGAAAACGAGAATGAGAACATTAAAATCAAGACATTGCTTGACTATGAGTAACATAGGTCAACAGGCGCTGCAGTGAGACTTGGTGAGAGTTAGAATATAGGCAGTAATATTTTCAGTTGCCTGAGATATAGGGAGGGAAGCACGTGGGAGACAAGGCAGGAGTGCATAACAAAGGCACGAATGAGGTTTCAGCAGCTACAAAGGTGGAACCAGTCGGCAGGAACACGTAGGTGGGAGCCCATTTCAGGATCAAATATAGCACCGGGGTTGTGAACAACCTGGTTCAGTCCCAAGTACAGCGTTGGATTTGGTAGCTGGGAAACAAAGTTTGGAGTGAGAACAAAAACAATGGCTTCAGTCTTTCCAAATTTTAATTGAAGAAAATTTCTGCTCACCCAGTACTGTAACCAGAAAAATACTTTACTCCTGTATTTGTAGAAGTGAAATATTTCCAATAAACCTGGGACTGCAGACATACATCATATTTTCATGAACAGCCAACAAGGACTTGGCTCTAATAAGTGCTTACAATTTAAACTTGGCATAGATGGCTTACTAATTATATATCCATTTAGCTCATTTGACTTTCATTTCATGCCAAGGAAAATCATTGCAGCTTTTGCATACAATTAACCTGTCAGTTAAAAATTATAATCGTGTTGCTCTTTGCTAGAATTCATACAAGTAGTACAAGTACAGCAACTCCCACTTTGATGCTTTGGCAAGCCACTATATTTGAGCATGACATCCACTTTTAAACAGTCCCTCTCAAGAGACCTTAGATAAATGCACCAGAATATATTAATATTCGTTCCTTTTTTTTAGTGATTTATTTCTAAATTAATGAAAGTATTGATCCATCATTAAAAATTCCTCAGGCAGATATATTTGGGTTCTGCTCTAGTCAATAAAAGTATCTACCAAAAATGCCTTTTCTCTGCCTCAACCACTAACTTTAGATTTTGAAATGGGGAGCCAGTGGATGTAGTTCACTTGGAATTTCAGAAGGTTTTCCATAAAGGTCCCACACAAAATTAGCTTGTAAAATTAAAGCACATGGGATCAGTGTACTAATATGGATAGAGCATCGTTTGACAGATAAGATGCAAGGAGTAGGAATAAATGGGCAATTTCCAAGTGGCAACCAGTGACTAGTTGGGTACCACAGGGATCAGTATGTGGACCCCAATTATTGACTACATATATATATATATATATATATATATTATATATATAAATGATTCAGATGAGAGAACTAAATACAATATCTCCAAGTTTGCAGACAATGCAAAGCTAAGTAGGAGGGTTTACTGTGAGGATGATGCGAAGGTACCTAGTGTGATTTGGACAAGTGCATGGCAGATAATGTATAATGTGGATAAATTGTGAGGTTTTCCACATGGGTAGCAAAAACAAAAGGCAGACTATTGTCTGAATGGCAAGGAATTGAGAAAAGAGGAGATGCATTGAGACCTGGGTGTCCTTGTACACAAATTGTTCAATAATTCAGGTGCAGACAGTAAAGAAGGGAAATGGCATGTTGACCTTCAAATCGAAAGGATTCAAGTATTGGAACATGAGTGTCTTGCTGCAATTGTACATGAGATTGGTGAGACCGCACCCAGAGAATTGTTTGCAGTTTTGGTTTCTTTGGTTTTGGTTTCTTTGGTTTTGGTTTCTTCATTTGAGGAAGGATCTTCTGGCTATGGAGAGAGGGCAACAAAGGTTTACCAGATTGATTCTTGGTTGGTCGGACTGGTCTATGAAGACAGATTGGATTGGCTCATACTACAGGAATGGAGGTGGGAGGATGGAGGGGGAAAATCTCATTGAAACCTAAAAAATTCTAACAGGACTAGACAAGGTAAATGCTATGACTGGGGATTCCAGAATCAAGGGGTCACAGGTTAAGGACATGTGGGAAGGCCATATAGAGACTGAAATGAGCAGAAATTTCTTTACCCAGAGAGTGGTGAGCCTGTGGAATTCTCTGTCACAGAAAGCAGTTGAGGACAAAACATTGAATGTTTTAAAGGAGGATACAGACATAGTTCTTAAATGATATAGTTCTTCTTGAATGGTAGAGCAGGCTGGAATTTTCTGCGTTTAAATGTTTCTATGAAACAAATTATATGATATTTAAACACTGCAACTAGACTTTTAATTACATACAAAGAGACAATGATAGCACACTGACACTGACCAATGAGGACAAATCCTGCAACCACTAGATTAATACGCAACTACCACTAATTCCTTGAGTGGCCAATAGATGCACGGTCCATATTTTTAAAACCAAGTGTATCCTCTGAGTGACGAAGAATTCAGCTTTTCATCTACCATAGACATATGTGTGGTGGCTGTACATTGCAAATACATTTTTTAAAATGTTGTAAGGTTTTTTTCGATTTGTTAATTCATACCTCTCACCAGGCTACAATTGTACAAACGCAAGGATGTCTAATCTAGATTTGTAAAAAGCAAACAGCAGGTGTTAGATTGAAATAAATTAAAACCAGTTAGTCAGAGCTGATTACATTTTTTTTAAACTTGTTTTTCATTTTTAAGCAGGCAGTTAAATAACAGGTAAATTTCAGCAGAGTCATTATCAATAATGTGAGTGGGTTTGTCACCCATTATACAGTGGGATATAAAAGCTTAAAGTTGATTTTTATCGTCAACAGTTTTGCAGAGACAGATGAGAATAAAAAATGCTGTAGCTTAATACATCCATACCTATGAAAGTATTGCAGTGTTTTTATCAGTTTCCTTGAATAAGACTTGAGAGATGAAGAACTAAGTTTTGCAAGGCATCACTCCAAGTGTACAGTGCTCTTCAGAAGAAGATGAGAGAACCAGTCTCCTTTCCAAACCAAAGTTTGCAATCCATTCTCCCGTATATTGTTTTCTGCATTATGAACTTTATTTTCATGTACATTTAGCTCTTATGCTATATTAATACAACACCCTCTCATCTCAGTAGAATAGAAATATGTGCTTCAGCCTGCATAGGATGCCCAGCAGGAACTACTCTTGCCCTCTATTAGAAAGCTCTGCTCATGCCTGGTCAGATCAACTCTGATTTATTGCCACTTATTTCAACTCACTTTATATGGTCAGACAATCTCAGTATTTTTTGAAGATGTGACAAAGGTGGTGGATAGAGGTAAGTCAATGGATATTGTTTATATTGACTTCCAAAGGCTTTTGATAAAGTGTCACACAAAAAGCCATTAGGTCAGGTGGAAGTCCATGGAATTGAGGGCAAATTACTGATGTGGATAGGAAATTGGAATAGTGGCAAGAAACAGAGTTGGAATAATGGCTAGGTGGATTAGCTAAGGGAAATGCAGGGTTATGGGGGTAGGGTAAGGGAGTGGGTCCAGGTACGATGCTCTTCGGAGAGTCAGTATAAACTTGATGGGCTAAATTGTCTGCTTCCACACTGTAGGGATTCTATGAATAATGTGTAAGTTCTCAAATTGACAGGATATGACTAGAGGCACCTCAATTATTCGCAATATTCATTAATGACTTTGATAATGGCATAAAACATTAACTATCCAAATTTGCTGATGAGACAAAATTGGGCAGCATTGTAGACAGTGTTGCCCACAGCACAAAATTACAAGAGGATATTGATAGATTAGGTGAATGGGCAAGGCTGTGGCAGATGGATTTTGATATAGGAGAGTGTGAGGTTATCCATTTTGGAATGAAAAAGGATAGGTCAGGATTTATTTAAGAAGGCATGAAGTTAAATACAGTGGATATCCAATGAAATTTGGGGGTTCATGTGCAAAGCTCTTTAAAATTCCATGAACAGGTGCATAAAATAGTCAAGGCGGCTATTGGAATTCTGGCCTTCATTTCTAAAGGACTGGAGTGTAGAGATGCTGACAATATGTAGCTGTTACACAAAACACTAGTTACGCCCCACTTAGAGCACCATTAGCAGATTTGGGCATCACATTTTAGGAAGGATGTTTTGACCTTGGAGAGAGTTCAAAGCAGATTTACTAGGTTGCTACGTGGACTTCAGAGAGATCAGATAAATTAGACATTTATTCTCAATTATTTAAAATGTTAAAGGCTGATCTAATCGATGTTTTCAGGATATTAACAGGGAAAGACAGGGTAGATAAAGATAAACCATTTCCACTGGTTGAAGATTCTAGAACTGGGGGCATAGTCTAAGAATTAAGGCCAAACCATTCATAAGAAATGTCAGAAAGCATGCAAGGAGGAGTTCTGAGGAAGGGTCACCAGACTCGAAGCATTAACTTTGATTTCTCTTCACAGCTGCTGCCAGACCTGCTGAGTTTTTCCAGCAACTTCTGTTTCATAAAGAGTAATGTATGTTTGGAACTCTTCTCAAATGGCGTTTGATGCTAATTTAATTTAATGCTGAGATAGATACATTTTTATTAGCAAGAGTATCAAGGGATATGGGCCCAAGGTAGGCATATGGAGTTAGACTACAGATTAGCCAAGATCTTACAAAATGATGGAGTATGGAAATGTGTTGCTGGAGAAGCGCGCAGGTCAGGCAGCATCTAGGGAACAGGAGAATCGACGTTTCGGGCATTAGCCCTTCTTCAGGAAGGCCTGAAGAAGGGCTAATGCCCGAAACGTCGATTCTCCTGTTCCCTAGATGCTGCCTGACCTGCTGCGCTTCTCCAGCAACACATTTCCATCTCTGATCTCCAGCATCTGCAGACCTCATTTTCTCTTCAAAATGATGGAGTGGGCTTGAGGGGCTGAATGGCTTACTTCTGTTCCTAACTAACTGTGTTTAACCTGCTTGGGTGTTAATATTCTTCTGCCAGAATTTTCTATTTCACCACACTGAAATGAACGTTCAATTCGATAACCAGGTTTGTTCAGACGGATAGATATAAAATCTTCCACGATTTCCAAAACCAACACTCTTTAGATTACTTGGGTGCTTATAAGAATATAAACGTACCAGGTTTCTCAGTAAACCACATAATAAGTTAATGAACAAATACATGTTTAATGGAATAATTCAGAAATTACTTCACAATTGGAAACAGCAAAAGGGTTACCTTACCCGGTTGAGCCCACAAACAGTGCCCTCAGCAGCTGGCATGAACTTTGTTTCACATCTTCGGCCAACTCTATGGCACCAAAGTGCTTTACAGATATCCTGAGGGACAGAAAATCAATTCAACTGCAAGCTTTTCTGTGAGAACCATCACCATTACTGACATATTGTTTTAAGCTTGTTGCTAAGGACTAACAAATACATGTTGGTATCAGTCTAAAGAAACAACATAAGTATTTTTGGTCCAGTTAAGGCCACCCTTTTTTTTCCCCTCTTTATGCATTTATGGGGTGTGGGCTAGGCCTGCATGGATTGCCCTTGAGAAGGTGGTGGTGAAATGCTGGATCAACCAGAGCTATCCACTTCATCATGATACCTGTCAGCCACACCAATGCAGCAATGTCTCACACTCCCGTGTAACATAGTATCATTGAGTGGCTACAACATAAACAGAGTCTTTTTGGCCAGTCAAGCCCACACTGGCACTCTGGAAGAGTAATTAGACTAGTACCACCTCATGCTCTTTGACCACTGCCCACATAGTCTTTAATAATGTCTTGAAGTTATCAGAATATACCTGCAATCCTGTATCGTAGGTTAAATAGCTAATGTTTTGTTGCAGGCATATACAAATGGTGAAATAGAATACATGCACCTAAATTTCTAAGGTATCTCCATTGGGACAGTGCAAGATGGCTGCTGGGAACACTGTTGCATTGAAAAAAATAAAGTGTAAATAGTACTTAAAGGAACTATAACTAATGTGCCACAAAAATATTGGGTGAAAAATGTTGTAAGTCTTTTGGTGAAGACACATCTTGATTTATTATTAGCTTTTACTAAAGCTAGGGAATAAGAGACAAGCAGAAGAAATCCATTTTTCAGGCATGAGACTACAGCTAAGAATGGCAGTATCTTGATAGCTTCTGAGGTTTAGTTGATGGCACCACTGGAGATCCAAGAATGGTGGCCATCCTTACTAGTCTATGACATAACACTTATAGGTGTCAATTTCCACCGAAATGCTCCCAGTCATGTATGATATGATAACTAGGTCTTTGCAGCAGATGGCATGTTGATGCATCTGGTTGAGGGCTGACTCAGATTTTCTGTGGACAGTTAGCTAGTCGTTGCATGCTTGGTGTTACTTTGGAAAGTACATTGAATTAGGGGACAATGACAGTTGATCATCATGTCATGGCTGCTTTCACAAATACTACAGAAAACAAGATTTTAATGTTGCTTTCATGATTACAGTCAGCTGCATTTGGAATAGAAAGCTAGCCTGCTCTAGTCACAGACCTATATTTTTGTCTGGAAAGACCTCCATGCAGATAGTGGCAGATTGACACAGGGCACACCTTTTGCAGTCTGAATAGCCTGATCAGTAATTTTGTCTTCTTCCAAATATGCTTGGAGAGTCAGTGCAGATACAATGGGCTGAATGGCCTCCTTCTGCACCAAATTCATTCTATGAATGTTATATAAAGGTGATTTTCATTAGAAAAGCTATTTAGAATTTCAGGATTAAATTATTATAATTGATTGAAAGGCTTGAAGTATCCCAAATACAAGCAAGACAAAACAATATTAAAGATGAAAAAAGATAATAAATAGTTGAAAAACATTTACTTTACAATATTGCTGTAAGATTGCATATACAATAGTTATGACTGCTTTGCATCCCTGAATGGCCATTTCACAAATGAATGATTTTCAAATGATATCCTTCACATCAGAAGAAAGCATGGAGTTCAATAGGAAATGCAAAGGACTTATAAATTATGATGGATATTGACACAGCAGATACAGGCCATTTCCACTTCTTCAAATATCTCATTCCACTTGTGTTTTGATTTGGGATTTAGTAATATGAGAACATAACTGTCATATAAAGTGTTTGGAGCTCTACTGTACTTCAGTCAGATAATATAACTTCATAGCACCATCAATAGTTAGAATGTTAATGACTGCTACTTACCATTTTTAACACAGAAAAAACAGAAATGGACAAACAGTGGGTAGACCAACAACATTGCTCATCCAGTTATTGTTTGATTGAGGAGCTGTTCGCATGACTCAGACTAGCAACTAGAGAGCTCATGCAGTGGTGGAGAAAAAGGGATTTTGGGCTGGAAAGGGAAGGTGCATTGCTTTTTACGGAACATAACTGAAATCTGCTTGTGTACGATAATGGAAACAATACTGACTGGAAGAACACCAGCTCCTCCAATACTGGCCTGACAGAAAGATGGTCTGAGGAAGTGGAATGTGTATGTCAGATGTTGAGAATCTCTAACCCAAAGGCAGCATAAGGAAAAAATCAAATAGTCTGCCAAGACTCTTTCACATTACAAATGCCCTGTACCAGTTTGCTCTAATAGTATCAATGAAAATATTGGCAACGTCCACTTCTCATTTTTCTCATCCAATCATTGAAAAAGCCTTCGTTGACTCTCCTCCTATTACTGTTTCCAAACTCTGCTAGTGCTTCGATAAGTAATACCTTTACTTGCTCATTATTAATGATTTATCATAAAACCAAGCTTTCACATTCACATATAGAACTCTTCAGTAAACCATACAGCAACACAAGCAACATTTCCCTTTTAGGACAAACCAGCACACGATCTAGGGTGAGCCCAGTACAGGAGGAGGGACTGCTTCATTTCACAGACTGTCAACTGCTGAAAACATTTCCATGAATAAGGGGAATGAGAAGCTCTGTATAAAGTAGTGCACAAGGAAGCATATCACAGGATATTGACTTTGTAAACATGAATCTCTTTCAAATTTAACTCAGCCTCTCACTCAATCTACTGATGTGTCATCAAGAAGCTACTGTTTTGCTACAATATACTATTGACTCCGGTTACTACCCATTTTCTCTATTCTCTCTTTCCAGATCCTGATGAAGTCCATGGATCATAAGTAGCAGGAATGAAGGAGGAGGAAGAATCTGCAACTGAAGATGCACCATCACCAACTCTTTCCTGCAAGCAGCAGCTTATAAATTAGCATTACATGACCTTTCGGTCTTGACTGAGAGGGGTCATAATTGAAGCAGGCAAATACGTTGAAGCTTAAAGCGTTTCTGACCTCTTAACTGGCCAATACATCACTTTAGCCAATGTTTACTTAACCTAAAATGTAGGGTATTTGCAGACTATTAAGGATGCCCATACGTATGCTATAATTCTGCAATTTAGAGACTCCGGGGGTTAGAAAACAGAATGTACTTCAGCAATTTATTTCACACAAAACAAGCACGATGGTTAACAAATTTAACACTGAAGAGTGGCATCCAATCTGTATATGTGGTCAGACCACTCTGAAAATCTCAGTTTTAGGCAGCTCTACCAAATGGACTGCTTGCTTTAGTTGCCCTCATCAAAACTGGTGATGAGCAGAGAAGTATTTTGCTAGTCTTTAGCTGTTCCTGCACATGCATTTTTTTTTAAACTTAGAAACCAGTGCTGTGGCATCAGGGCATTTTATGCCAAAATGCATTTTGATTGATCTAATTGCTTGTTTTTTAAAAAAAATTGACAAATGCTCTCTATCCCATTTAACATTGTATACTTTGCTGGTTCCTTTAGAAGTCTTTAGTGGTATACTCCCAGCAGTTTTCCAACTGTTTTGTCTTGCATTTTAATTGTTCATCCTTATTTGTCAAATCTTATTTGCCATTGCTTTATTTTGAGTCAATTAGTAAAAACATTGCAATGGAGACATGACAGAGATGTAGTACCATGAAATGTGGCAAGCAAGAAATACAAGTTGAACATAATACATGTACAATTTAAATATTCTCAAGGGGACCTTATATGTTAAAGAAATACCTGCTGCGATCCATAATAAGTTCCTGTGACTGAGGGAGCCATCAGTTCATAAAGAAAACACAGACTGACAGAAGGAATGTGAAATTAAGTGAGCCAAAACAATCTTTCAGGTTTGAAGGGTTTCTTTGAATGTTTTCTTTTTCATTCAAAGTACTGAAAAACCCTCACTAATTAATTTTGGATCACGTATTTAATCTTGATCATGCAGTAGGCAATTAACTAAGACAAAATGGTAAACTCAAGACCAATACCAACAGTATACGTAAAATTCGAGAACACTTTCTTGCCTTTTTAAAATCCAGCCTGCAGAGTTTGGCCTTCACCCCAAACTGCCACTTGCATTGAGTGTCGGCATCATAGAGTTCTCCTGGCAGCTTATCAGGGTATCTGTACTCATTTGCTGGCTTTGGTTCATCAACAAGACAAGTTGCCTGGGACGTGCTGCATACAAGTGGTTTAAAAAGATTAAATGCGGCATTGCATACAACTTTTACAACAAATCAGGGTTACATTGTTTTTGCAGTAAACAATACAATAACTGGACATCAGATCATCAGGCTTTTGTGAACTAACATTTAAAAAGCTCAAACTGACAATTTCTACAGTTTTTATACTCCCCAAGTACTAAATCATGCAGAATATATAAACCTATTCTAAAACTCAAGAATAGAAATTTGTGCTATTCCTATTTTCTGCACAGATTTGGATTACATTCAGCTGTATTTTGATTCTCACATAACCTAAAAATAAATCTAAGTAACATGTTAGCAACCAATCAATTTTACTTTCATTTCAAAAGCACCCAAACCAGGTGCAACATATTTCAGTTTGGTTTAAAGGATGTGATAAAATAGTGCAGCTGTTTAAGAAAATCGATTAAAAGGAAAATACTGGGGATGCTGGAAATCTGAAGGAAGAACAGAAAGTGCTGGAGAAACTCAGAAGATCTGGTAGCACCTGTGGAGAGAGAAACAGTTAAGTGTCTCGAGTCTGATATGGCTCCTCAGGACTTGTTCAGCGCTGAGTTCATAGCTATTGTTCCCACTACTTTGGATACAGCTGACGGTAATGATCCTGTTGTTAACATTTACAATGTCCGCATGGTCATTGCTGGTACAGTATTGGCATCAGTGGGAGAAGGCCCTTGTGTGACCACAAACTGGTCATTTAATTGTCTCAACTGGCCTGATGCCAACCACTGGTATGTAATGTTTACATCCCACCTTTGCCTTCCTCGGTTCGGAAAAAGTTTTGAATTCTGAAGAGTCATATCAGACTTGCAATGTTAACTGTTTCTCTTGTATAGATGCTGCCAAACTTGTTGAGTTTCTCCAGCACATACATTTTCTTACATTAAAACAATGTCGAGACATCTTCATCTAACAACATTCAGTACAAGCACTGGCAACCATATTTAACTAATGATGGATAAGTCTATAGTTTAAGTGTACGTATATGCAAGGTCAAGTTTTCCAATCTTTTATAGTTTTCTGAGCGTAAGGCCCATATACACTTAATGTCATATTAAAAGCAAATTATGAAAGGTGTTCCACAGTCAGTGGTTGGCAGGAGAACAAATTTTAAAACCCAATTTAATAAATTACTCAACAAAACATACTCTTCACCTACTATAGTGCTCAGCTTGTAATTTAAAATCAAAGAAGATTAAACATATTATTCAACTGCTGAAATAGTTTCTTCACTCATACAGAGATATTCCATCTGGTAAATAATGTCTCACACAGATTATTTGAGTGAGCAAGGTTTTGAACTGAGATTCTTGACATCTATGCTATCTTTTCTTGAGCAATTGTGCATGGAAATTAGATAACCATAGACAGGGACTTGAAGCCCAGTGGAGATTCTTGGCTCTATTTGGAAAATTTGAGTTAATCCAGAGTCTCCTTTCACATATACAGGACACATTGCTTAATTTATGATTGGTGAACATAAAAATCTGAACTATTAAAATACTTCAATGAAAGTGTTTTATTTATATAATCATATAAACATCAAATTAATTGCTGGACAATGAGCCATTGTAAATCACATAATTTAGAGGCATAATAATCCACCAACAATGTGTTCGGTTAAAAAAAAAACAATGTGGTATAATTTCAACTCCATGTTTAGATGTCAGCAGATTAAAAACAATTAAGAAGTCACAGGAGGAAACTAGAATCTAAAGCCAAAATCAAAATGCTGCTGGAAACTAGAATTAAGTACAGGGCCAGCTGGAGATATTCAGTAGGCAAGGCAGCACCTGTGGAGAGAGAAACATAGCCAGTATGTGGAACCGTTTTGGTCCAGTGGGGTGGCAGGCAAGGGTGGGAATGCTATCTGAGAATTCACAGCATCTTCTGTTTTATTCTACATTATAAAGATATGGTTTCAGTTTCTTTCAAAACATTTGCATCTGGCGCAGTGACGGGCATCCATACTGGCATCGAGACACACACATCAACACTTCTTCACAAAGTGCACACTCACGCGCGCATAGATGAAACAGTCTTACTCAGCATGTACATGTACAAAGCACAAGGTCAGACAGTGATTTGTTTGAACAACAGTATAAACAGGCCATCAGCAAATGTTATCCAACTTCCAGAGATAGTTGGTAAGTGGATATCAAGCCTTCAGAGTAATAACTGTTAACTCTAACACAGAGCACTTTCTCGATTATATAAAGTAAAAATATTACTCTAGAAGTAATGTGGGATTGCATCCATGAATTATAGTGACCATTCATGTCTGTATGTCTCCAATCACTTCATACATAACTGGTGATGTTCTAACTTTGATTCTCAGGGGGAATTTTTGGCAGTCAGGAAATATATGTACATTGGAAATACAAAGGTATGAAATTAATTGAAAGTATGCAAAAGTCTCCAAAATTCTATTACATGTCCCTAAATGTCAAGCTTTCCTGTGAAAAATAAAAATCATTGTTACCTCATCAATTATTGTATTTCCTACCTATGAAATTATTTAACTGAGGTAATTCCATGTAGAATACAAGGGTCGAGACGCATTGGTTAAATGCAACAAGACATGCAATAAGTCAATTCTGTACCTCAGAAACTTATAGAGATATTGCCGGCTGCAGGCTGACCACGAGAAGACCCCATTGTGCCCTGCAAGTGTTGGTGACATGATATTACCCTCGGATTTCTTGCATACATTTCCTTCTCCATCATGAATCATACCAAAGCTGGAAGGAAGTGGTAAGTTTAGGTTAAAATTAAAAAAAAAGAAGTGTACTTCATCTAAAACCTTTGACATTGACACATTCATTGTTTTCTTATCTGTTACACATAAGAAGAAGATTAGATAAATATCATAAGACCAACATATTTTCCATTGTACCAATGAACTAACCTTCTGTTAAAAAAAGAAATTACACCAATTAGGAAATAAAGATATTCAATCCGATATTAAAGTTTCACTTAGTTTGAGAAAGTTAACAGTATCTAAATATTTCATTTTTAAAAACATTTAGCTGAGTCTTTTGTAACGTATTCAATTTTAACTTGTTCTTTCAAATTAAAATTCAAACAAACTTGTTGAAGCAGAAGTTAAACATCCAAATATAAATGTAGTGAGTTGAAAATAATGGAACACATTACTTACATTTAAATCAAATGAATATATGGATATGGAAAGTGCAAATTAAAATAGATTTCCTATGTTGAGTGCCCAACAAATGTACAGTGAATTATCCTTACTAATAAAGAGGACTTTCTTATTCATACAAAATAAAAGTTTTCTTCAAAAGAAATGTGGGGTTGTATCCAAGATTTACACTTATGTAGTCACTAATCATGTCAATCTGTCCCCAATCACTTCATACATATCAGATGGCGTCCTAACTTTGGTGCTTAGAAAGGATTCTTGGCAGTCCAAGGGTGCACAGCAGAAAGTCAAATATGAAATTAATTGAACTCATTCAAAAATCCAACTTTGAACAGGATGTTAGATACATTAAACATTGCTACATTTAACTGAAATAATTTTGAGCTTCAGAGACAGTTAACCGTGTCTGAATGATTCATTTTTAAAAGCATTATGGCCAAGTATTTCGTAAAGTATCCAATTTTAACTTCCTGCTTCAAATTAAAATCCAAGTTGTGTATGACTTGGGCCTGGGATTTACCTATGTGAGCCGAAAATGTGTTGCTGGAAAAGCACAGCAGGTTAGGCAGCATCCAGGGAACAGGAGAATCGACGTTTCGGGCATAAGCCGAAAGAAGGGCTCATGCCCGAAACGTCGATTCTCCTGTTCCCTGGATGCTGCCTGACCTGCTGCGCTTTTCCAGCAACACATTTTCAGCTCTGATCTCCAGAATCTGCAGACCTCACTTTCTCCATTTACCTATTTGAAATAACAAATAAGCAGCTCATCACTAACTTAAATCTCGAGTTGTTAGGATGTTTTGTTTTTTTGATTTTTTTTGATTTCCACGAAATAAAATTCCCATATATTACAGAGTTGAAAATCTCTGACCAACAATAAGCCTCCAACCTGCTTGCTAGAGGACCACAATTTCAATCACTTAACCAGTGAATTATTATCTTTGAAATTGAGAGTCATAGAGATGTACAGCATGGAAACAGACCTTTCTGTCCAATGTGTCCATGCTGACCAGATATCTCAACCCAATCTAGTCCCACCTGCCAGCACCTGGCCCATATCCCTCGAAACCCTTCCTATTCATATACCCATCCAAATGCATCTTAAATGTTGCAATTGTACCAGCCTCCACCACTTCCTCTGGCAGCTCATTCCATACACATACCACCCTCTGTGTGAAAAAGTTGCCCGTAAGTCTTTTTTGTATCTTTCACCTCTCACCCTAAACCTATGCCCTCTAGTTCTGGACTCCCTGACCCCAGGGAAAAGATTTTGCCTATTTATCCTATCCATGCCCCTCATAATTTTGTAAACCTCTATAATGTCACCCCTCAGCCTCCGATGCTCCAGAGAAAACAGCCCCCAGCCTGTTCAGCCTCTCCCCATAGTTCAAATCCTCCAATCCAGGCAACATCCTTGTAAATCTTTTCTGAACACTTTCCAGTTTCACAACATCTTTCCGATAAAAAGGAGACCAGAATTGCACGCAATATTCCAAAAGTGGCCTAACCAATGTCCTGTACAGCCGCAACATTACCTCCCAACTCTGTATTAAATACTCTGACCAATAAAGGAAAGCATACCAAACGCCTTCTTCACTGTCCTGTTTACCTGCGACTCCACTTTCAAGGAGCTATCAACCTGCACTCCAAGGTCTCTTTGTTCAGCAACACTCCCTAGGACCATAATATTCGGTGTATAAGTCTGGCTAAGATTTGCTTTCCCAAAATGCAGCACCTTGCATTTATCTGAATTAAACTCCATCTGCCACTTCTCAGCCCATTGGCCTATCTGGTCCAGATCCTGATGTAATCTGAGGTAACCTTCTTCGCTGTCCACTACACCTCCAATTTTGGTGTCATCTGCAAACTTACTAACTGTACTTCTTATGCTCACATCCAAATCATTTATATATATAACAAAAAGTAGAGGACCCAGCACCGATTCTTGTGGCACTCCACTGGTCACAGGGCCTCCAGTCTGAAAAACAACCCTCCACCAACGCCCTCTGTCTTCTACCTTTGAGCCAGTTCTGTATCCAAATGGCTAGTTCTCCCTGTATTCCATGAGATCTAACCTTGCTAATCAGTCTCCCATGGGGAACCTTGTCGAACATCTTACTGAAGTCCATATAGATCACATCTACTGCTCTGCCCTCATCAATCTTCTTTGTTACTTCTTCAAAAAACTCAATCGGGGGTATCCAAGATGGCGGCGACCCAGCAAGTCTGAGTCTACAGTGCTCCTCCCAAGACTTGGGCAAAGTGGTGCACCCACCCCCACCACACTCACCAAATCATTTAAAATAGCTGTTTAATTTAATTAGTTGCTTAGTATTAAATTTAAACAATCTAATCTTTAGTAAAAATGACTAAAGGGAAGGGAGCCCGCAGCTCTCAGCAAGCAGGAACCCCTCCCCCACCCTCTCCAGCTTCAGCAGAGGCGTCCACAGCCGCCCCGGGGGACTTACCTACAGTGGCAAGCCTTGTGGAAATCATCTCCAAACTGGATACGAAGATCGATGCTTTCATTGAAGAATCCCAAAATCGATGGGACTCACTCTCTGCCGCGCTGCAAAAGCACGACCGAGACATTAAAGAAATTGAGCACCGAGTCGGAGGGGCGGAGCTAAAGGCTGCGACCTCCGAAACCACAGCGCAATCGGCCGTGGATCAGGTCCAGACTTTCGAACAGCGAGTCCTTAGAGAATCATATTGATGACCTCGATAATCGAGGTCGCCGAAAAATATTCGTTTGCTGGGCCTTCCCGAACAGGAAGAGGAAGGCCTGCTTACAGCGTTTCTCGAGCAGTGGCTGCCACAGCTTTTAAATCTGGAGACTGGATCAGGCCAGGTAAGGGTGGAATGGGCCTACCGGCTAGCAATACGCAGGCCTGGCTCGAACCAGCGCCCCCGCCCGGTCCTGTTCTGGCTGCAGAGCTACAAGGAGAGGCAGATACTCCTAGAAGCCTCTAGAAATCTTGGAAAAGATTCCCAAGCCATGATCTATAAAGGATCCAAGATTATGTTATTCCAGGACTTTTCCCCAGCTCTGGTCCAAAAGAGGAAGGCATTCGATGAGGAGAAGAAGTGTTTAAGGGACTGAAATATTCAGTACTCCTTACGCTTCCCAGCGACGCTACGCTTTAACCATGAAGGATCCGTGTATAACTTCGGATCGCCAGAAAAGGCTAAGGAATTTTTGGACTCTCTTAGATAAATTGTGAGAGACAATGGATGTGGTTTTCCTTTCCCCCACTTTTATATCCCCCCCCTTTTTCTTTTTTCTTACCTTACTGTTTAATATTATCTTGGGGGGTGGGGAGAGGGATTTATTTATTTGTTCGCTATTTAACAATTTTCTCCCCTCCTTGGGGTTGGTTTTTTTAAATTATTCTATGTATGTATGTGTGTATGCATATATATAAGCCGGGGGGTTTAGTTAATGTTGGTGGGGGGAGGTGGTTACATTATTTTATTTTACCTCTGTCTCTAGGAGCGGGGTTGTTTTCCCTTGCTATTTTGTATTATTATATTTAATTATTATTTGTTGAGGTTGTAATTTTATAGTTATATATGTTTATACATGGTATTAACATTACCAAATATATCCAGGTGAGGGGGGGGGGGGGGGTAGGGTGCTCACTGTTAACTCTAGCTTTGTATTATATCTGAATTCTCCTCATTTTATTGAGGAGCGCCTGGATCAAGGGTGGGGCATTGGTTGGGAGAGGATATGATGGACCTTTGGAAAGGAAGTGATACCCCCTGGGAACAAGGGGAAAATCTCCATTTCAATACGTTTTTTTTTATTATTTAGAAATAGTTTTTTATTATACTGTTGTGAGTGTATTAGAGAGCCTTTATTTTTGTGAATTTTATGTTTTATGCTCGGGATGTTCTGGATAGGGTTTCCCCTCCCGAGGGGTCTTGGATTTGCCCGGATGATTATGGTTGATCAGTCGGTTAAGTGGTGCACCTGGAATGTCAAGGGGAGTAATTCGCCAGTCAAAGGGAAGAAAATATTATCAAATCTTAAGAAAGAAAGAGTTGATATAGCTCTCCTACAGGAGACACATCTGTTGGATAAAGAACACTTGAAATTACGACAGGGCGGATTTGATTAGGCCGATCTTTCTTCTTTTAGCTCAAAAAGTAGGGGAATTGTTATTCTTGTTCGGAAGAATTTCCCTTTCAAAATCCTAAATCAGATAAAAGACGAATCTTGATGATATATTTTGATTAAAGCCCTCATAAATGGAGAGGAATATGGGATCTGAAATTTGTACTGCCCCCCGGCACACCCCTTTAAATTTATAACAGAAGCCTTCTCAAAATTGATGGCTCTTGGTGCCTGTCATATAATTATAGGGGGAGACTTTAATTGTATTATGGATCCGGAAATAGATAGGATTCCCAAGAGTACTGCAGGAGTATCTCCCAGATCTAGACAATTGATGGATCTGAACAAAGAATTAGGATTAGTAGATGTATGGAGATGTCTTCATCTACAGGGCAGAGATTTTTCTTTCTACTCCAATCCACATAAATATCATACCAGAATTGATATGTCTTTTGCCCCCTCAATTTTTTTAAATTCCATATCATCCTGTAAAATAGGTAGTATAGCAATTTCCGACCACGCTGCTGTATATATGGAAACCAAGGCGAGGAACAATGGGACATCCCCTCGGCATTGGCATATGGACCCCTTCCTAATGAAAGATAGTAAATTTGTAAAGTATTTCTCTCAAGAATTTAAAACTTTTTTAGAAATTAATTTAGGTACAGCTAGCAACCCATTAATGATGTGGGAGACCATCAAAGCTTACGCGCGAGGTTTGATCATCTCCTACTCAGCGACCCAGAAAAAATTAAAGGGAGAACAACAGCGTCTGCTTGAAGCTCGCTTAAAAGCAGCTGAAACAGCATACGCTGATAGACCTTCTATTATTAAATTGCAAAGGATTACGGCCCTTAGGACAGCTCTAAACACTACGCTTACCCAAACGGCTAAGAGGGAAATATTATTTGCAAAACAAAGGTTATATGAATTTGGCGACAAACCGGGTAGATACTTAGCATTTCTTGCAAAGAAAAGAAAAGCCCCTCAAAATATCACGTCTATCAAGGAAAATATGGGTATTTTGACTCATGATCATAAAAAGATTAATGCAATCTTTAGAAAATTTTATTCTGATTTATATAAATCGCAGGATTGTGAAGACAGGACTAGGAGGATGCAATCATTTTTTAAAAATTTGACCTTTCCGGGCCTAACTCCGGAACAGGTATCGGTCTTAAATGTTCCCCTAACAGTCCAAGAAATACTTGACGCAATCAGGCAACTTCAGAGTGGTAAGGCACCGGGCCCAGATGGTTTTCAAGCTGAATTCTATAAAGAATTTACAGAAATATTGGCTGGTCCACTTATGGACATGTATAACTATGCATATATGTCAGGGCTGTCTCCCGCCTTCACTGAAAGAGGCAAATATCTCTCTTATCCTTAAAAAAGGAAAGGATCCAGAAGATTATACCTCATACAGACCAATATCCTTGCTAAATGTAGATTTTAAAATCCTTTCTAAAACGTTAGCATTGAGACTAGAAAGGGGACTGCCACATATCATAAAGGAGGATCATTCGGGGTTTATTAAGGGCCGTAGATCATCCAATAATATTAGAAGGATTTTGAATATGATTCAAGCCTGCCATCAGGGAAAGATACCAGGAGTAGTAGTTTCATTAGACGCGGAAAAGGCACTTGATTGGGTTGAATGGTCATATTTGTTTTACACATTGGAAAGGTTTGGCATTGGAAAGGTGTTCACCAAATGGGTCTCAACATTGTATAGTGATCCCAAAGCAGTTGTGGTTACCAATGGATTAGGTTCGGATAGCTTCAGTGTGGGTAGGGGCTGCCGTCAGGGATGTCCTCTCTCGCCATTGTTATTCACTAATAATTGAACCACTAGCAGAAGCTATACGGGCTGATCCTAATATAACGGCCCCGAGGATTGGTACAGGTAAACATAAAATTACCCTTTATGCAGATGATGTTCTTCTATTCCTCAGTCATCCTCTGATGTCCGTACCTCGCTTAATCCAAGCTATTAATACATTTAGCGCATTCTCAGGCTATAAAATTAATTTCTCAAAATCGGAGGCTATGCCAATGGGTGGCCTTGCTATGTCACCCCACTTAGTGGACGGATCCCTTTTTCCCTTTCGTTGGTCCCTGGAGGGTTTCTTATATTTAGGCATTTTTATTACCCCAGTATTTGACCAGTTATACAAGGCCAACTTTGTGCATTTACTGGAAAGGATAAGGCAGGACCTCGAGCGATGGGGAGACCTTCCAATTTCCTGGTTGGGTAGAATAGCACTAATTAAAATGAATGTCCTGCCCCGTCTCCTATACCCTATGAGAATGCTTCCGGTGATGCTGCCGAGGCTGGCACTACGTAAATTATATGGCTGGCTGGGTTCCTTTATCTAGAATTATAGACGGCCCCTCATTAAGCTGAAGAAGCTACAGCTTCCACAGGCAAGGGGAGGATTGGACTTCCCAGACTTTAGGAAATATCAGTTAAGTTCCTTATTAAGTTACATAGCTGATTGGGTCTTGTTTGATCCACAATCAATCTGGTTGGACATCGAAGCTTCTCAAGTAAAATGCCCACTTATTAACCTTTTATTTTCAGACAAGAGGAAAATCATTACAATCACTGTAAAAACCCTATAATACTAAATACAATTAAAGCTTGGAATATAATGCGGCAAAATGAGGGCAACTCACATAAAACATCCCCCTATGCGCCGATAGTGGGAGCATGGGGATTCCTACCGGGGTTTACAGATGCCACTTTTAAACTCTGGAGATCCAAGGGTATCTCATGTCTAGGGGACCTATTTGAAGATGGGGTCCTGATGTCTTTTGAACAGCTGCGTCAGAAATTCGGATTACCTAATGGAGACCTGTATCGATACTTCCAAATTCGAGACTATATACAGAAGAAGACTTCGTTATTAGATAGTTTTTATAAATCAGATAGAGAATGTAGAGGACTACGACCAATGGAGGTATCCTCCATCAGTACTATTTATCATTTACTACATGATGAAGTATCGGGAGATATGGACAATCTGCTTAAAACATGGGATCAGGAATTGGGACTAGAAATCTCTATAGAAACGTGGAATGACATTTGGGAAAATGCCAGAAGAATCACCATTTGTAACAGAACTCAGGCTATCCAGCTGAAGATACTTCATTAGGCCCATATAGCACCGGATCGATTGGCAAAATTTAAGGCAGAGGCATCCCCAATGTGTCCCAAATGTAAAATAGAGGTGGGCACTCTTGTACATTGTCTATGGACCTGTCATAAGATCCGTAGATACTGGACTAAAGTAGCAAGTGCCCTGACAGAAATTTTAGGAACGGAAATTAAAGTGGACCCCGTATCTCTCCTTTTGGGCTTTTCCAACTTATCCTCCCTGGACACGTATGGGAAGAGACTATTTTCTATTCTCTCTTTCTGTGCAATGAAAAATATTTTGGTAAACTGGGTGGCTGAGGGCCTCCCTGGACTTTCAAATTGGCACAGATTAATTATGGAATGTATTCCCCTTGACTTCCTTACAAATATGGTGCACCGAAAGACCGAATTATTTTATAAAATATGGCAGCCCTTCTTGAATTATATGAATACAGATATTTCGGATATCCTAACAAGGGCTTTTATTTAATTGAGATTACGAACCTGGCTGGTCCGGGGCCCCTTGGGAGAGGAATCCCGCATGAATACGGGTTTTGTTACATTTGATGTTAACACATTCCGAGCATGTATCACACGACCGAATTTCTGTGTTATCCATTGTTTTTTTTCTCTTTCTCTTATTTGAATAATGTAAGAGACTTAAATATACACTCTGGTTAGTTGTAGGTTAGATTAGTAGTTAGTTGAGTTTTGTTTTTTTTCTCGGTATTTTTGTTTTGTTAAATTTTGGTTATTATATATTTAAGATTTAATTGTATATTAATGTTTGTACTTGAGAGTTTTGTTTATTTTTGTAAACTTGTTAAAATATTAAATTTCTAACAAAAATATCTATAAAAAAAACTCAATCAAGTTTGTGAGACATGATTTCCCATGCACAAAGCCATGTTGACTATCCCTAATCAGTCCTTGCCTTACCAAATACATGTACATCCTGTCCCTCAGGATTCCCTCCAACAACTTGCCCACCACTGAGGTCAGGCTCACCGGTCTATAGCTAACTCGCTTGTCTTTACCACCCTTCTTAAACAGTGGCACCACGTCTGCCAACCTCCAGTCTTCCAGCACCTCACCTGTGACTATCGATGATACAAATATCTCAGCAAGAGGCCCAGCAATCACTTCCTAGCTTCCCACAGAGTTCTAGGGTACATCTGATCAGGTCCTGTGGATTTATCCACCTTTAACCATTTCAAGACATCCAGCACCTCCTCCTCTGTAATCTGGACACTTTGCAAGCTGTCACCATCTATTTCCCTACAGTCCATATCTTCCATATCCTTTTCCACAGTAAATACTGATGCAAAATATTCATTTAGTATCTCCCTCATTTTCTATGGCTCCACACATAGGCCACCTTGCTGATCTTGGAGGAGCCCTATTCTCTCCCTAGTTACCCTTTTTTCCTTAATATATTTGTAAAAACCCTTTGGATTCTCCTTAATTCTATTTGCCAAAGCTATGTCATGTCCCCGTTTTGCCCTCCTAATTTCCCTCTTAAATATACTCTTACTTTCTTTATACTCTTCGAAGGATTCACTCAATCTATCCTGTCCATACCTGACATATGCTTCCTTCTTTTTCTTAACCAAACCCTCAATTTCTTTACTCATCCAGCATTACCTATACCTACCAGCCTTCCCTTTCACCCTGACAGGAATGTACTTTCTCTGGATTCTTGTTATCTCATTTCTGAAGGGTTCCCATTTTCCAGCCGTCCCTTTACTGCGAACATCTGCCTCCAATCAGCTTTTGAAAGTTCTTGCTTAATACCGTCAAAATTGGCCTTTCTCCAATTTAGAACTTCAACTTTTAGATCTGGTCTATCCTTTTCCATCACTATTTTAAAACGAATAGAATTGTGGTCGCTGGCCCCAAAGTGCTCCCCCACTGACACCTCAGTCACCTGCCCTGCCTTATTTTCCACGAGTAGGTCAGGTTTTGTACCTTCTCTAGTCGGTACATCCACATACTGAATCAGAAAATTGTCTTGTACGCACTTAAGAAATTCCTCTCCATCTAAACCTTCAACAGTATGGCAGTCCCATTCGATGTTTAGAAAGTTAAAATCCCCTACCATAACTACCCTATTATTCTTACAAATAGCTGAGATCTCCTTACAAGTTTGTTTCTCAATTTCCCTATGATTATTAGGGGGTCTATAATACAATCCCAATAAGGTGATCATCCCTTTCTTATTTCTCAGTTCCACCCAAATAACTTCCCTGGATGTAGTTCCGGGAATATCCTCCCTCAGCACAGCTGTAATGCTATCCCTTATCAAAAATGCCACTCCTCTCTTGCCTCCCTTTCTATCATTCCTTTAGGATTTGTATCCTGGAACATTAAGCTGTCAGTTCTGCCCTTCCCTGAGCCATGTTTCTGCAATTGCTATGATATCCAACCCCCATGTTCCTAACCATGCCCTGAGTTCATCTGCCTTCCCTGTTAGGCCCCTTACATTGAAATAAATGCAGTTTAATTTATTAGTCCTACCTTGTCCCTGCCTGCCCTGACTGTTTGACTCACTTCTGTTCTCAACTGTACCCGTCTCAGATTGATCTCTTTCTTCACTATCTCCCTGGGTCCCACGCCCCACCCCCCACCTTACTAGTTTAAGTCCTCCCGAGCAGTTCTAGCAAATTTCCCTGCCAGGATATTAGTCCCCTTCCAATTTAGGTGCAATCCGTCCTTCTTGTACAGGCCACTTCTACCCCAAAAGAGATTCCAATGATCCAAAAATGCGAATCCTTCTCCCATACACCAGCTCCTCAGCCATACATTCATCTGCTCTATCCTCCTATTCCTGCCCTCACTAGCTCATAGTACTGGGAGTAATCCAGATATTACTACCCTTGAGGACCTCCTTTTTAAATTCCTGCCTAACTCTCTGTAATCTCCCTTCAGAATCTCAACCTTTTTCCTTCCTATATCATTAGTTCCAATGTGGACAATGACCTCTTGTTGGCCTCTCTCCCCCGTGAGAACATTCTGCACCCTCTCTGAGACATCCCTGATCCTGGCACCAGGGAAACAACACACCATTCTGCTTTTCTCTGTCTGTACCTCGTACTACAGAATCCCCTAACACAATTGATCTCTTGGAAGCCGACGTACCGACGTTGCATTAGTACCAGTCTCAATACCAGAAACGTGGCTGTTAGTGCTACGTTTCCCTGAGAATCCATCACCCCCTACATTTTCCAAAACAGCGTACCTGTTTGAAATGGGTATATCCACAAAAGACTCCTGCACTAGCTGCCTACCTCTCTTACCCTTCCTGGAGTGAACCCATCTATGTGACTGTATCTGAGACTTTCCCCCCTTCCTATAACTACCATCCATCACATACTGTTGCTGTTGCAAATTCCTCATCGCTTCTATCTGTCTCTCCAACCGATCCACTCGATCTGATAGAATTAGCATCCAAGAGCATTTATGGCAGGTATAATCTGCAGTAACCCTTAAACTCTCTTTAAACTCCCACATCTGACAAGAAGTTCATTTCACTGCAAAGGCCATTTTTGCTCCTTCACAATCTACAGACTGTTGGGGAGATTTCACTGCGGTGTTTAATGTAGGGCTAGGGAGGGTGACACTTCCAGCCCTGAAATGGTTAACAACAGCCAAGCGAGCTGCTGCAGGCGATTGCATGACTGCTGGAGCTTGTAAGGGATATGCATAATGTTAATTAAATCTTGGAGCCTGTAAATACCAGCCAGTATCGATTGCCCCATCGAAACTTGGGATTAATAAAGAAACTGATCGGAATCTGTAACTGTTAGACAAGTGTGAATTGCTCTATCGGAACCTGTAACTAGTGAGTGTGAATGGCTCTATTTAAGTCTAAAGTTGATAAGTGTAATTGACAATTTAGTTAAACTAAAACTATTGAAAATGGCTAGCCTGTCAGACGCATAGTAATTCCTTGACACAATGGACTATTGAATACGGGATCGGAACCGCTCCCAGGGATGGCTGAGCCATTGTCAAGCACAGCAGGAGCTGGACAGGCACTTCGATGTGGCCAATAGGAGGACGGATCCCCAGCGCGCGCAGATGAATGGACCAATGGGGAAGGCGAACTGACCGGGGACTCCAGGCAGCGCGAAGTATAATTGTGTCAACTTTGAACGGGAAGGGGGAACGCCTTCTCCAACGAATGCATGCCTGTAGATTCGTTGTATCAGTTAAGATTCTGTGAATAAACTGCTGTCTGCGTCTAATCATAGTTGCCAGTGTGAGTCTCTCCTTCCGAAAGAACACGCAAAGACGGGACCCCGCGGGTCCGTCTTAACAAGACCCAGAAAATAACACCATCTTACTCCTCTACAAAACACTGCACCGGGTTAAATTAATAGCTATGGCTTATATTTGAAGTTTAATCAAGAGACTTATCTCTAAAAACATATAATCAAGAAAAAACCCACTGTACTCACTAATGCAGCCTTTCTCTTGGACAGACTTAAAACAACAATTAACTTATCTGACTCTGTGTTGTGAACTTTGCCCAAACCGGTTCCTCCAAGATTAGTTGTGAAATTTACTGTTTGTTAATTTTCCCAGATGCACTCCGATGTTCAGCGACCCATGAATTCAAAAACAGCAAAGGCAGTAACTGTGAAGGTTCTCTCTCTCTCTCTCTCTCTGTCTCCTGCACTGTCTCCTGCACTGTCCTCACCATGTGCTTCCTTTGTCTGCTCTTCTCCCTTTTAAAACTGTTGTTGTTTTGACTTTTTTTTCCAAAGTTCCAAAACAATGCAACAGCATATGAAACAGTAATTGCTGCTCCTTGAATTCGAGGAAATCACCTCCAGCACCTAAAATACCTCAAAAAAAAAGGAGCAGTTGTTACAGCCAGAAATTTTTCCCGTCCTCCATCTTGGATTACCCAGAATCCTTGTGAGAGCAGACAGGGATTTTTACTCAATGGAGTCTGAGTAATGCTTACACTCCCATCTGGACGGTGGGTGGAGCGGCTGATTAGAGCGGGATTAAAGGTGAGGTGTGAAAGGTGTTTGCATTTGATGAATATGGGAAGCCATAAAGGAGATAACCGCCTCTTGTGCAATAGTAGTCAGTGTTACTACTCAGCTTCTGCCTGGTCCATGCCTTCCTTAGCCATGAATAAAATAACACTAAGGGCTCTTAACTAGTTTTCATTGGCTACTCAAGGGCCTCAATAGGCCCGAAGGTGAATGGGCAATCTAACATTTTTCCAGCCCGATGCAACACGAGAGAGAGATTGGGGTAGGTGGGCAGGCAGTGGGAATACCATAGAGTCATAAAGCATGGAAACAGACCCTCTGGTCCAACCAGTCCATGCTGAACATAATTCCAAAGTAAACTAATTGCACTTGCCTGCTGCTGCTGCATATCCCTCCTAATCTTTTTTATTCATGTACTTATACAAATATCTTTTAAACGTTGTAATTGTACCAACATCCATCACTTCCTCAGGAAGTTCAGTCCACAAGTAAACCACTCTGTGTGAAAAAATTGACCATCATGTGTTTTTTAAACCTCTCTCCTCTCACCCTAAAAAAAGTGTCCCCTCATCTTGAAATTTCCTTGAGAAAAGACAACTACCATTAACTGTTATTTTGCGAAACGCCATTGCCTTCAAAAATGCTGACTTAAGGTCTAGCCCAGGTTTTCTGTTGCATCTATTGCAAAGCTAAAGCAGCAAATTAACGCTCCAAGTAAAATCCAGGCTGATGACTCCATAGTTGCTCTAGGGCTGATAAACTTGAAGCGTTTTGATGGATGAAGGATCAGTAAGCAAAAAACAGATTTAAGGTGACTGGCAAAATAATCAAAGGTGACATGAGGAAAAATGTTTCATGAAATAGTGCTTCAGATTTCAATTGCACTGATAGGATGATGGAGACAGATTCAATAGTGGCTTTCAAAAGGAAATTGAATAAATAATTGCAAGCGAAAGCAAAAAAAAAACAAAGTGCTTTGGGGAAAGAACTGCAAATTAGGACTATTGGGATTGCAGTAAGAAGGATTTGGCAAAAAAGTCCATTATTTGAATGACGTCCTTCCATTCTGTTCGATTCTATGATTCCAATCATTATTGATGCAACACTGATGAATATCATGCATAAGTTCATGATCCTCTTGTAGCTGCAGAAAGTCACATGATTGTGAACATCTTCTGTATGGGACATATGAAAAAGGAGGCAGAACAATGAAACATGAGTGAAGCTCCTTTTGCTGTGGACAGCAGGGAATCCCAGATTTCTTTCCTCCATTATGAAATATCCCAAATCAACAAATTGCAAGGCTACATTTCCACAACCTCCATGAAAGAGGAATGTCAAACTTTTCTCCAACAAAATATTAACCAGATAACTGAAAATTGTTGCTGTTCAAAATAAAGGTGCTTCAGAAACTGGAAGTGCCTCCTGATATCCTGTATATCAGTGCTGATTTAAGATCACTGTACTCGCAAGATATGACTGATTGAATAATCAACAGCTGATCTTACTTGTGTCCAGACTCATGAGCGATGGTAAAGGCCAGACCTAATCCAGTGTCTTCATTGATAGTACAGCTGCGATATTTGCTACACATCCCACTGATGGGTGCAAATCCTAGGAAATAAAACAAAACACAATTTGGAATGAGTACTTCAGTATTCACTTGTATTAACCTCATTCTTTTATTTTCTAAAATCAGAAATAAAAAAAAGTGTAGGATTTATCAGGGAAGCCAATGTTGAAATCAGTAGCACTTTTGCAAACATTCTCAGTGAGCACTCTTTTGAATCTGTTTTTCGTAAAATTACACTTGCATTCTCAACATCTGCTAAATTAATTAAGATGCCCAAATCCTTTTCAATTGTTAATGATCAGTGTTGCGTTTCAAAATGGATTAATATTCTGGATGGCATAATGTTAATCCCAACTCAACTAGAAGAGAAACCGTCCAATATATAAAACAAACTTAAAATTTCATATTCATAACTGATTGAAGTTACTGCTTCAGTAACTGAAGCACTGAACTTTTACAACAGTGTAACATCTCGAAGGCCATATGTGAAAATTTATTAAGCCTAACATTTCTTTTTAGATTCCCTACTGTGTGGAAACAGGCCCTTCGGCCCAACCAGTCCACACCGACCCTCCAAAGAGTAACCCACCCAGACCCAGACCCATTTCCCTCTGACTAATGCACCTAGCACTACGGGCAATTTAGCATGGCCAATTCACCTGACCCGCACATCTTTGGACTGTGGGAGGAAACTCGGAGCACCCAGAGTGAACACACGCAGACACAGGGAGAATGTGCAAACTCCACATAGACAGTCACCTGAGGCTGGAATCAAACCTGGGACCCTGCTGCTATGAGGTAGCAGTGCTAACCACTGAGCCACCGAGCCGCCTTAACATTGCACAGGCATAATACATGATCATAAATTTATTAATAGTTCTTGTGTAACAGCAAGTTCACTCCATGTTTCCAAGCACTCAAACATATATAAAGTTAAATTATTCAGTGCATAACGTGTGTTCAATAAAAGCTTTTATCGCCCTCCTTTCTGTGCAGAAAGGCATTCTCAGCAGCAGGGAAAATCAGGTTGGGAACAAATTGGTCTTACACAAGGACCCCTTTGTGATCTGAAGATCATTCATTTTGCATGTGTTCTCATGTATATGTTCCATAGGCAGGCTGAGAAACTCTTGGTGAGATGAAATGATTTACTTTTCAGACATCAAGAGAGCAAAGAACGTTATATTCAAGGCAACTTCCATTGCACCATCTCACTTTACTCTAAAAGGAGGAAACAAAAAAAAAACATTCCTTTCTGTCCTCTTCCCTTTCACAAAATTACTTTGCCAACATCTTTTTTTGAAGTTGACTTTCAGCTGGGAAAATTGCAAACTAAATATCTGGTAACTTGATGCATCGCCAACTTTTGCCTTTTGAGCATCCTGAAATACCTTTGCCAATATTCAGCTACTGTGCCTGGTCGAGGGTAGTAAAAGGGTAGCAAGAGGTTCTTAAAACTATTAAAAGAAAGTGACGGCCAATTGAACACTATCCCCTGAGAGATGGAGGGTGGGTAAAAAATGATGGGGAATCAGAAAATGCAGAGGAATTGAATAAACGTTAGTCTTCACGTAAGATGATGCAAATATCATTTCATGATTTGGAGGTGCCAGTGTTGGACTGGGATGGACAAAGTTTAAAAAAAAATCACACAACACCAGGTTATAGTCCAACAGGTTTATTTGGAAGCACTTGCTTTTGGAGCGCTGCCCCTTCATCAGATGGTTGTTTCGTATAAGATCGTAAGACACAGAATTTATAGCAAATGTTTAGTGCGATGTTTGGTTTCAGTTCTTTCATATGTAAATCCCAGAACCTTTTTTAAAGTTACATTCTCAAGTGAACTTTAACAATAGGTGCCATGTCAGCTCAGATAATGCATTGAAGGTGTGAGGTGCTATGTCCCAATGTTCAGACATTCTATTTCTAAAAAAGGAATTTACATGGATTTGTGCAGTTCTTGAGCAAAATAAAATGTAATTCTGCGAGTATTAATTCACTCCACAAACTTATGTATTTTGGGGGAGGGGGGGGAAGGAGGTATGAGTGTCTGAGAGAGTGTGCGTGTGAGAGAGAGAGTGTGTACGTGAAAGAGAGTGTGAGTGTGTGAAAGAAAGAGTGTGTGTGCAAAAGAGAGTGTGAGTGTGCGAGTGAGAGTGCGCGCAGTGGGCTCACCTCTAGTGTGACATGAGCCCAAGGTCCTGGTTGAGGCCATGCCCACGGGTACTGAACCTGGTTATCAGCCTCTGTTTGGCCACTTTCCGTTGTTGCCAGAATTACATTTTATTTTGCTCAAAACGTGCATGAATCCATGTAAGATTCTGTAAATTCCTTCTTTTAGAAACAGGATTAGTCTGAACACTGGGGCACAGACAACCTCACACAGGGTACCTCACACCTTCAATCCATTATCTGAGCTGAAATGGCACCTGTTGTTAAAGTTCAATTACGTATGACAGAACTGAAAGGAACATGGTCATTCTAAAAGATGAGAGACGTAACAAACAATCCAGGTCTTTTACAATATATAATTTCAGTTGCATCACATTGTAAACTTTTGCTATAAATTATATCTTAACGATCTTATACCCCACAACAAACTGCCAAAGGAGCGGTGCTCCGATAGCTATTGTTTCCAAATAAACCTGTTGGGCTCTACCCTGGTGTTGTGAGATTTTTAACAATATAATTTCAATAATACAAATAATCAAGGGGCTAAAGGTCAATGGAGGAGGAAGTAAACACAATAACTATCACCAGAGAAAAAGTACTTTGGATACTAATGAGGACCAAGACCGAAAAGTCCTTTAGATCTGATGGGATGCAATTGAGGAAATTAAAGGAAGTAGCAACAGTTAGTGGAAGTATTGGTGGGAATCTTCCGAGAATCTTGAGATGCGGGGAAAATCCCAGACAATTGGAAAAGTGCCAACATGACACCCTTTTACAGAAACAGAGAGAAACAAAAAACATGTGACAATAGGCCAATTATCTTAACATCTGATGGTCAATGGGAAAATGTTAGTCTATTATAAAGGATGCAATGGCAGAGCATTTAGAAACACAATCAAGCAGAGTAAACATAGCTTCATATCTGAAAAATATATTAGAATTCTTTGAGAAGATAACAATCAGGACATATGAAAGAAAAGCAGTAGGTGTATTATATTTGGATTTGGTGAAGTGCTGCACATAAAGCAACCTATTAAGATAAGAACCGATGGTGTTAGAGATAGCAATATCACCATGAGTGGTGGATTGACTAACAATTAGGAGACGGGGTTGAAAGTAGCTTTTCAGGATGGCAACCAATGACGAGTGGAGTGCCAAAGGGATCGGTGCTCGGGCCACAATAATTTAAACATAGATTAATGGCATAGATGATGAATGCCAATGTACAATTGCCAATCTTTCTTTTGACAAAAATGGATGGAGATGATGAGGATGATCAAAAGAGTGTCGAGAGAGGAATATAGACAGGTAAAGCAAGTTGGGCAAAAACGTGACAGATGGAATGTAATGTGGCAAAGTAAGGCTTTTCATGCTGACAGAAGGAATTGGAGGATAAAGATAATTTCAATGCAGAAAACTGTAGCTCAGAGGGATTTTAAAGCCCTAATGCATTAATCAGAAACATCTAGCAGATAAGGTCAGCAAGTCATAGGGAAGGCCAGTGGAATCTGGGTCTTTATTTAGATTAGATTAGATTCCCTACAGTGTGGAAACAGGCCCTTCGGCCCAAAAAGTCCATACCGACCCTCTGAAGAGTAACCCACACACCCTCTCTCTCTCTCTGAATAATGCACCTAGCAACTATGGACAATTTAGCATGGCCAATCCACCTGACCTGCACATCTTTGGAATGTGGGAGGAAAGAGCTGAAAATGTGTTGCTGTAAAAGCGCAGTAGGTCAGGCAGCATCCAAGGAGCAGGAGAATCGACGTTTCGGGCATGAGCCCTTCTTCAGGCTCATGCCCGAAACGTCGATTTTCCTGCTCCTTGGATGCTGCCTGACCTGCTGCGCTTTTCCAGCAACACATTTTCAGCTCTGATCTCCAGCATCTGCGGTCCTCACTTTCTCCTAATGTGGGAGGAAAGCGGAGCACCCGGAGGAAACCCGCGCAGACACAGGGAGAATGTGCAAACTCCACATAGACAGTTGCCTGAGGCTGGAATTGTACCTGGGTTCCTGGCGCTGTGAGGCAGCAGTGCTAACTACTGAGCCACCTTGCCACCCATTTCAAAGGGAATGGAGTATAAAAATAGTGAAATCGCACTAAAATTATGCAAGGTGCTAGTCAGACTACACCTGGAATACAGGGAACAGGTCTGATCCCCTCATCAAAGGAAAGGTAGCCTGGCATTGGAGGCAGTCCAGAGGAGGTACACAGGGTAAATGCTTGTATGAAGGAGCTGTTTTATGAAGAAAGGTTAAGTAGGTTGAGTCTACTTTTAGATGTAATAAAATTGAGAGATGACCTTATTGAAAAAGACAAGACTCTTAGGAGGCTTGACGGGACAGATGCAGAGTGGTGCACGGCAGATGTGGAGAGGTTGCTTCCCCTTGAGAGAGAGTCTGGGACCAGAGGGCAACATCTCGTAATAAGTGGTCACCTACTTAAGACAGAGATTAGGAGGATATTTTTTCTCTTAGAGGTCAGCGAGTCTGTGGAATTATTTACCCCAGAAGGCTGAAAATGATGGGTCATTCAGTGTATTTGAGGCTGAAATAGATTTTTAAATCGGTAAGGGAATCAAGGATTATGGGGGAAGGATAGGAAAATGAAGTTCAGAATTATCAGATCAGTTATGATCTTGTTGACTGATGGAGAAAACTCAATGGGCTGAATCATAGAATCCCTACAGTGTGAAAACAAGCCTTTTGGCCCAGCAGGTCCACACCGACCCTCTAAAGAGTAGCCCACCCAGACCCATTCTCCTACTACTCTACGTTTATCCCAGACTAATGTGCACTTAACCTGCACATCCCTAAACACTATGGGCAATCTTGCATCGCTAATTCACCTGACCTGTACATCCTTAGATGGTGGGTGGAAACCAAAGCACGCGGAGGAAACGCACGCAGACACGGGGAGAATATGCAAACTCCATACAGACAGTCACCTGAGGTGGGAATCGAACCCAGGTCTCTGGCACTGTAAGAAAACAGTGCTAACCACTGAGCCACCATGTCACTGTGAGCTGAATGGGCTGAATGTTTGACTCTTTCTCCTGTAGCTTATGGTCTACACCTAGAGCCTGGGAATTCCTTTCCTTACCACAAGACATTCTATTTTACCGTTCTCCTTTAAAGCATTCCCTGAAACAAACCTCTTTTACTATTTTTTTAGCATCCCTTACCTTGGTTCACTCTGGTTAAACTTCTGAGAAGTTGCTTGGGACATTTTTCTACATTAAACATTAGATTAGATTCCCTACAGTGTGGAAACAGGCCCTTCAGCCCAACAAGTCCACACCCGACCCTCCGAAGAGCAACCGACCCTCCGAAGAGCAACCGACCCAGACCCATTCCCCTACACTTACCCCTGACTAATCCACCTAACACTACAGGGAATTTAGCATGGCCAATTCACCTAATCTGCACATCTTTGGACTGTGGGAGGAAACTGGAGCACCCGGAGGAAACCCATGCAGACGCAGGGAGAATGTGTGAACTCCACACTGACAGTACACATTTTTGCTGTTCATTGGCTGTGCTGACCTGAGCAACAGTGGGCAATAATCTTACTAAGTCATTTGCTCACCAATTACAGAATCAGTCCCATACGCATTTCATTGATTTCAATTCCTCATGCAATGAAGTTAAAAATACATTCCAGGAAAGACAATATTTCAAACTAGACCATGCCAATGCTCATGTATTCTTTTCGAAAGTCTACATTGTATGAAAAAGTTCAATTTAATCATTCCGTAGGAATAGCAAATGACTTTATCATCAGGTTCAGGGAATTCAGATACAGTGAAACCTGAATACATCATGAAATTGTTTAGTGTGACTGCTCTGCCCTCCCATGTGTAGACGTAGGGAATAATTTCCTGTGTGCGCCCTTCAGGAACTCTGCCCTTCTGAAGAAGCCAGTTGTGTTACATTTCTTCTCCATTTATAAGCATGATATAAACCTGGTCCTGTTTGGATAAAGTGTTTAAACAAAAAAAATCAGGCGGATCTGGATTTCTGCAACTACATTTTTCTTTCAGACTTTAGAGTAAAGCACACCAGCCAGAAAGATCCCAGTGCCTGAAATGGTTCTGGGGATGTTTCAAAATATAATGTCATAGCTCCGTTAGCCTGGCAGCACGATTCCTGCACGCTATCTGATTTGGTGACTGGACCAGCCACTTGTTCTAGCTTCTGATAGGTGCTTCTGTCAGACCCAAAATAAAATGAGGTGGGAGGCAATGAATGGCCCCTCTTGCTGCAGTATCTGTTATGGGTGTAAGTGTGTGCCAGTTTGCAGCAAATCCAAGAAAGTCCAAGGTAATGCAATGGGGCAGTACCTGATTTCCACCCTTTCTGTTTTCTCTGTATCTATTCAATGCCAATTCACGGGCACAGAAGAAAGGAACATCTACATTGTACAGTTTCACACATGTCTCACCATTTTGGTACATGCCCTCGTTATTGGTGTCATGGTGTTCATGGGCAAATCACAAGGACCACCAGTAGTTTCCTATGACACCACGGCCAGGAATCCACAGGGTGTTTTGATTCCTAGTTCCTTGAAAGTGGAGTTGTAGATAGATAGGATAGTGAAGACAGCATTTGGTATACTTTCCTTTATTGGTCAGAACAATGAGTACAGGAGTTGGGAGGTTATTTTGCAGCTGTGCAGGACATTGGTTAGGCCACTGTTGGAATATTGCGTGCAATTCTGGTCGCCTTCCTATTGGAAAGATGTTGTGAAACTTGAAAGAGTTCAGAAAAGATTTACAAAGCTGGGCCAGGATTGGAGGGTTTGAGCTATAGGGAGTGGTTGAATAGGCTGGGGGCTGTTTTCCCTGGAACGTCGGAGCCTGAGGGGTGACCTTATAGAGGTTTATAAAATCATGAGGGGCATGGATAGGATAAATAGACAAGTTATTTTCCCTGGGGTGGGGGAGTCCAGAACTAGAGAGCACAGGTTTAGGGCGAGAGGGGAAGATATAAAAGTGACCTAAAAGGCAACGTTTTCATGCAAAGGGTGGTATGTGTATGGAAAGAGCTGCCAGAGGAAGTGGTGGAGACTGGTACAATTACAGCATTTAATAGGTATCTAGATGGGGATATGAATAGGAAGGGCTTGGAAGGCTATGGATCAAATGCTGACACATGGGACTACATTAGGTTGGGCTATCTGGTCGGCATGGACAAGTTGGACTAAAGTGTCTGTTTCCATGCTGTACATCTCTATGACTCTATGGTCACATAGAATACAGTTATCCCCTTAACCATAATCGTTATATATGTCTTTCTCCTTTGAAACTATTATGAAAACATTTTTGGGAACAAAATTAATCACACCTTCATAATCTTTAAGCAAGGAAAACAAAATAAGATAAGTCTGTACATGAATATGCACCACACGGTTCATTCCAGGTACAATGTCAGGAGTCAAATGCTGGAGTCTATAATGATGTTAAAAGACTAATTGGTACATTTATCTGGAGGCTTTGTGCACAACTGAATTTGAGGTCCAAAAAGAGGAAAAAGTAAGATATTTAATATGGCAAAGATCCAGATGATTTTGTCAACCACATGGGTTTTTCTCCTGTTGACAAACAGAGTATAAAGAAGATCTTTTTCTCCAAATTTGTGCCAATGTTTTAATTACTTTTAACAACCACAGGAAAATGCAATCCTTGGTATGAACACAGTACAGATATGGCATTTACCTTTGCCTCAACATTCAAGTGTAACAACGGAGTGACAATAACTACAACCTGTCTTGAATTTCCGAAGTAGATGTGACGATCAGGAAGGCACAACGATCTCTCTTCGTCCTCAGGTTGCTCAGAAAATTCAGCATGTCCATAAGGACCCTCACCAACTTCTCCAGATGCACCACTGAAAGCAGACTGACGGGGTGCATAACAGCCTGGTATGGCAACTGCTCTGCCCAGGACTATAAGAAACTACAGAAGATGGTGCGCACAGCCCAGACCATCACAGAAGCTAATCTTGCATGTATGGACTCCATTTACATGGTTAGCTGCTGCAGAAAGGCTGCCAATATCATCAAAGACGAGAGTGTGGTGCTGGAAAAGCACAGCCAATCAGGCAGCATCCGAGGAGCAGGAGAATCTACGTTTCGAGCATAAGCTTTTCATCAGGAATATGGCTTCATTCCTGATGAAGGGCTTATGCTCAAAATGTTGATTCTCCTGCTCCTCAGATGCTGCTTGATCGGCTGTGTTTTTCCAGCATCACATTCTCAACTCTGATCTCCAGCAACTGTAGTCCTCACTTTCTGCTAAAATCATTAAAGACCCATTGTATCCTGGTAATGTTCTCCTACAACCTCTTCCATTAGGCAGAAGATATAGAAACCTGAACACATGCACTAAGAGGTTCAGGAACAGCTTCTTCCCGACTGTTATTAGACTGATGAATGGACTCTCTCCAGCCTCAAATAATGCTAATCTTGCTAACAGTGGTCTCACCTTGCACACGTCCTGTGTAATGTAACCTGCATGCCTCTGTCTAAGTCTTTTTGTTCTGTACATCCTTGCTTACTATGATCTGCCTATACTGCTCATAACCAGATCTTTTCACTGTATTTCGGTACACGTGACAATAGATCAATCAAATCACCTTTGTATGGTGCAAATAGGGGTTTAAATGGGTGAGGTGATGGTGTAGTGGTAATGTCTCTGGACTCATAGTCCTGAAATCCAAGTTAATGTTCTGGAAGCATGGGTTCAAATCCTGCCATGTGGATGGTGAAATCTGAATTTAATAAAATCTGGAATTTAATATGAGTCTAATGCTGATTGTGCAACCACTATCAATTGATGACTGTAAAGTCATCATTGATTATTGGGGGTGGCACAGTGGCTAGCACTGCTGCCTCATAGCACTAGGGTCGCAGGTTCAATTCCAGCCTTGGGCGACTGTCTGTGTGGGGTTTGCACATTCTCCCTGTGTCTGCGTGGGTTTCCTCTGGGTGCTCCGGTTTCCTCCCACAGTCCAAAGGTGTGCAGGTCAGGTGAATTGGCCATGCTAAATTGTCCATAGTGTTAGGTGCATTAGTCAGAGGGAAATGGGTCTGGGTGGGTTAATCTTTGGAGGGTCACTATGGACTGGTTGGGCCAAAGGGCCTGTTTCCACACTGTAGGGAAACTAAACTAATACTTTCATCGGGTTGGATTCTGAAAATTATTGCCCCCACTCTGCCAACCACAAGAGTGGTGATTTCGAAATCAATAATTTCAAAAGGGGAACTCAATATGTATTTGAAAGAAAAACTTGTAGGGCTATTAAATTCAAGAGAGAGAATAGCACTGACCAGATTTCTCCCCAAAGTATCAATGTAAACTCAATGAGCCAAGCAACCTTCTTCTGCACTATAAATAACATTATGATATGATGTTTGAAACTCTGTATCAGAATGGAGAGCTTTCAGCTCCCTTCACATCTCCCTTCAATTGGTAGATTCATCAAGCCATACAGCATGGAGACAGGCCCTTCGGCCCATACTGGTCCATGCCGACCAAAATGTCCATCCATGCTAACCCCATTTCCCTGCACTTGGCCAATATCCTTCTAAAATTAAAGTGGCACTGGAAAAGCACAGCAGGTCAGGCAGCATCCGAGGCTTTTGCCTGATACGTCGATTTTCCTGCTCCTCGCATGCTGCCTGACCTGCTGTGCTTTTCTAGTACCACTCTAATCTTGACTCTAATCTCCAGCATCTGCAGTACCCACTTCTGCCATATCCTTCTAAACATTTCCTATTCATGTATTTGTCCAAATGCCTTTTAAATGTTGTTAATGTACCTGCCTCAACTACTTCTGCTCTCAGCTCATTCCATATGTGTACCACCCTCTGTGTAAAAAGGTTGCCCCTCAAGTTTGCTTTTATTCTTTCCCCTCTAACCTGAAACTGATGCCCTCTAGTCCTCAATTCCCCAACCCTGGGAATGCATTCACCCTATCCATGCCTCTCATGATCTATAAAATTCTCTCCTCAGTCTCTTATGCTCTAAAGAAAAAAGTCCTAGCTTGTCGAACTTTTCCTTATAACTCAGGCCGTTCAGCCCTGGCAACATGCTTGTGAATTTCTTCTTCACTCTTTCCAGTTTAATAACACCCTTCCTATAGCAAGGGGACTAAAACCAAACACAATATTCCAAATGCAACCTCAGCAAAGTCCTGTACAAACGCAACATAACTTCCCAACTTCTACACTCATTGCCCTGACTGATGAAAGCCAGTGTGCTTCACAGCCCTGTCTACCTGTGACTCCACATGCCACTTAATAGAAGAACAAAATCTAATGTCAAGCAATCATAGTTGAATTGATAAACCTAAGCATTAGGTTCATAAGCATATTATTAATAACATCATGTACTTTAAAAAACCTGTTCAGACACGTCATGACATACCTTCCACCCTACCACATAGGACATAAAACCTTCTGGTCCAGTACAGGGATACTATCACTGCACCATAACAGTCTTTAAAATCAAGGATACTGGTGAAGCCAGAATTAGATGAGCACAAATATCTCAAGATGGGCTGAAGGAGAGAGGAGAGGTGAGGACATGGAAAGATTTGAAAATAAAAATGAAAATGTTAAAAATCAGGGCACTGTTTAAGAGAGAGAAAGAGTGTGTGTGTGTGTGTGTGTGTGTGTGTGCGCGCGCGCGAGAGAGAGAGAGAGAGAGAGAAAGAGATGGGACTTCATGCAAGATTAGTGTTCCGCATTTAAAGGTTCAGATTGAATGGACTGATGGAGCATGATGATGCAGAACTGAAGTCTTTTTCTGGACAGGACTCAAAAATCTCACACAGAAGGTGGTTGCAATGGCTTAGTAGGTATTAAGCAGAGATATCAATTTAATTTTCTTAACATTGTCATATCAATCTATTTAACTGGAAGAAACCTTCTATTTTGTTTTCTGAATAGAAGTTGGAAGACGGGAACAATGACTTCAAAGTCTTCCAGAATATTGGGAATGTTTATCACGTTGCTATGAGCCATTAACAATGACAGTACTATGGTGGAGAATCGAGGCCAAGATGAGTTTAACTAAGAGCTTTCTAATCTGTAATATTTTCTTTTATTTTTACTATTCTCATTAATACCACTACATATCAATATCAGTCACACATATCAAATGATATGAAGCACATCTTTTAATAAAACAAATTTGCATGAGATAGGAATTGAGTATATTAAGGTAGCACAATTGAAAGACACAATGATTGAGGTGAGTGAAGCTTGAGCTATTTCATGAATCATCCGAGTAAAAACAAAGCTTTTGTTTAGAATTCAAATCACCCATTGCGGATTTCTGCTTTCTTTCTCTATCTGCTCTTCTCACTGGTGTTCTGCTGTTCTCACATCTTTGCTAAACCCACTAAAATAAGACAATTGTGAAAATTGGTTTTGCCGTGTAATGTGGTGCAACGAGTTGCAGAACATGAAATCTTTCGGGATTCAGAATCACAGATAAATTCACCTCACTCCACATTGTGCTAAAGAGATGACTGCTTCACATTTTGCATGGAAAATGTGTTTCATAACTTATTAAGTATCAAAACCATTTAATGAGTTCACCTAAAGTATCACAAGGCTCATTCTTCCAAGAACAAATGTCAAGGCCTGTCAGCAGAATGGCATGATCATGACGATTACCATCTTTGCCCACCAATCCCGACTGCCACTGACAGAAGCTGTTCAAAGTGCGATCTGCATGATGGTTTATTAAAAGACCTGGCTGTCAAATTAAAAAGGCAAAGGAAAAAGAATTAAGTTCAAAGGAGGTCATAAATTGGCCCGTCCAATTTGCTTTATTTAGTGAAATAACTGTGAAAGATCAAATGAGCAAGGATGGTAGGCAACAAGCTTGCATAGACAGTTTCTGTAGTTCATTTAAGTGGTTCAGTGCTTCATGAAAGGATGAATGTGTTGACAATGTTGCAACTTTAAGGCAACGCTGGAATTTGCAAATTATCCCCTTACATGAAATTCCTAATGGCAATTGCGAAAGTATCAAATTAAGACTAAGTCAAATCAGACACCAGAAAGCAATGCCAACAAGATAATGGGCACATATTTAACATTCTTCTGGAGAAGTCAAGAGGAAATAAATTTGAGGGATACAGGTGTAAGATTCTAAACCTTTTATGAAGAGCACTGTCACCATGATCTAACAGAACCGAAACATGAGTATAATTCAACAATATCAACTTATATCTGTACTGCATCTTTAACATAAAAATATATCCTAAGGCAGGTCGCTGGAGCATTATGAAATATGACAATAGCCACCTAATAGCTGGTTGACTAACAGCTTTGTCAAAGAGGTAGGTTTCAAGCGGTGCCATAAATGATAGAAGCGAGGTAAAGGGCAGAAATCCAGAAGTTGATTGCTATGGGAAACTGTCAGCATGGCCACCATCGGTGGAGCAATTAAAATCAGGGATGCTCAAGACACTCGAATTAGGCGAGGTAGCTCAAGAGTGCTGTGGGGATGGAGTAAATTACGGAGATGGCGAGGGGCAAGGTCAAGAAGGATGTAAGAGCAAAGATGGAGACTTTAAAATCAAGGCATTCCCTGAGCAGGAGCCACTGTAAGTCAGTACGCATGGGTTGATGTGTGGACAGCTGAGAGCTAGGACTAAGAGTTCAGGTATTGGAATGGTCAAGCCCAGAAGCAAAAAAGACATGAAATATAGGTCTCAGCAGAAGCTTAACTGAAAAAGTGGGGAGGCTGAGCATTGTTACGGGTGGAAAAAGCATTGGTGGTAGTTTAGAGAAAATAATTTGTACAAATTGACTGTATACATACACATTACAAAACACAGCACATCAAGGATTATCTAATTTAATTTGAAATTGTTACCTGATCTTCTTCAAGCAGGACAATCCCAACGATTACAATATTTATGTTTCCTCCTATCGTGCCATCCTTAAACAGAGTGGACACCTTGAAGGAGGCAAAAGAAAAATTGTAGATTTATGTCTGTGTCACATTTCATTGACGGAATGCTACAAGCACAAAACCAAAATAATGCATTTTTTTTAAACAGTCTCGATTGAAATTTAGTGAACGAAAATCACAATGCAAAACGCTCAAGAAACATAAGCCCCTAAGATAGGGACAGGATAAGGCCCTTGAGCCTGCCCCGCCATTCAATGGAACCATGGCTGATCCAACACTCCTCACATCCACAACCCCCAACTGCCCTACCAATCAAGAATTGATCTAGCTCAGCCTTAAATCTACACAAGGGCCTTGCCCCCACAGCTCTCTGTGGCAAGACGTTTTAAAGACTACAACTCTCAGAGAAGAAAGTCTTCTTCATCTCAGTTTTAAATTGCTGCTCGTTTATTCTGAGACTATGCCCTCTTGTCCCATGATGGGAACATCCTCTCAGCATTTTGCTTGAGGAGCTCCTTAAGAATTCTGTGTGTTTCAATGAGATCACATTTCATTCTTCTGTACTTCAGGGAGTTCAGTCTGAAACTGTTTAGCCTTTGTTCATAACATAATATCTTCACACCAGGGATCATCCCAGTGAACCTTCTCTGAACTGCCTCCAATTAAGCAATATTTTGCCTTAAATACCGAGACAAAAACTGCTCACATTACTCCAAATGAGGTCTCACCAGCACCTTCTACAGTTGCAGTAAGACTTCTCTACTCTTGTACACAAGTCCCTTGAAATAAGGGCCAGCATTCCATTAGTGTTCCTGATTTCTTGCTCATCCTGGGAGCTAGATTGCTGTATTTTGTGCACAAGTACCCCAAATCCCTTTGCGTTACAGCTTTCTGCAGTTTTTTTTCCATTTAAATAATATTCTGTTCCCCCTGCCAAAATGAATTTCACATTTTCCATTACACTCCATTTACCAACATTTTAACCTACCAATATCACTGTGAATGGTATATATCCCTCTCTCAACTTGCTTTTCCATCTACTTTACCTGAAAAAGAACTCATTATCTCCACTGTCGAGAGTGTGGTGCTGGAAAAACATAGCAGGTCAGGCAGCATCCGCGGAGCAGGAGAATCGATGTTTCCAGCGTAAGCCCTTCAGCAGCCCCTCATTCCTGAAGAAGTGCTTATGCCCGAAACATCGATTCTCCTGCTCCTCTGATGCTGCCTAACCTTTTCCAGCACCACACTCTCGACTCTGATCTCCAGCATCTGCAGTCCTCACATTCTCCACATCTCCACTCACTGTTTTGATTTAAAATGTTTTAGAAGATATAAAATCAACACTTAAAAATATGCAACAAGTTTAAAACAAAAGTCATGATGTCACCCTAAAACTTGGTTGTAGCCTCTATATCACAAACTGCGCTAAATATATGGAATGTTTGGGATTTTACTTACAGCATCACAGATTTTTACAACACATCACTAGAAGTGAATCATTTGATGTTTCTTGTTTATCCATAAAAGGACTTTCAGTACATCAATACCTTTAATTACAGAAGACCCACTACTTCACAGTTGATGTCACAACTACAGACATCACTCTATTTCAAATGTCTAATGTTTAAAGTGTTTTGACTCAAATCACTATAGTATTTTGCAGGACAGTGTACAAGATGCTCACATGATCACACACGATCTACTTAAGTAAAAGGTCAAAAACCCCCAAAAATAAATTCAGACAGAAATTCAAATTGTTCGCATACTCAAATAAGGACATTTTGATTCCTAAAATTTAATGGTCTGCCAGACAGCTATGCAATTGCAGAAATGTTCTTCTATGAAGCTGGTCCCTGAATTATCTTGTCTCCTTTTCTAGGAATAGTTATCAATAAATATTTTCCATAAACTCATATCTTCACAGTTACTTTGAATATGCTGCCTCGCCACCTGCTTCCTATAAGGATTCCATTCCATTCTCTGTCTCAAGAGGAGGTAGAGGGTCTGCAAAGGATAGAGACATGCCAAGAGATTGCATTAAGAATATGCAGATGAGATGCATTGTGGGAAAATGTAAACTAGCCCACAGTGAGCGGGAAAACTGAAATAAGAAGAACTCGCATAATTCATTAGTACAGAGAGTTCTGAACGTTCTGTGTATGAATCACAAAAAATTGGTATGCAGAAAGAACAAGCCGTCAAAAAGGCAAGTCATGGTTGGTATTTATTGCAAGGACAATGAAATATAAAACAGATAAACTTTACTGCAGCTGTTTGGTTCGGCCATATTTGGAAACGGTGCATGCTTCTGGTCTCCTTATTTGGGAAACAATATATTTGCACTAGAACCAGTTCAGAGAAAGCTCACCCAACTCATTCCTCGGATAAAGAGCTTAAATCATGAAGTAACAAAATTGAGGTAAGAGTCATTAGCAATTTCTTTGTAACATGCAAAATCTCGAGGGGACTGGATAGTGTGCATACTGGGTGATGTTTCCTTGTGGTGGAGGGAGACGAGACTAGTTTAAGAATAAAAACCACAGTCTCCCATTTAAAATGGAGAAAAGCAAAATTTTTATCGCTCAGAGGGTTATTAGTGTCTGGAATTCTCCTCCCTCGAGAAAGGGGAAGATTGGATCACTGAATTTATTCAAAGCAGAATTAGAGTTTTGTTTTGATAAACATGGGTTCAAAGGGTACAAGTGGAATAGAGCAACGCAGAGTTCAGACCACAAACAGATCAGCCACTATCTTACCAAATGGTGGAGCAGCCTTGAAAGGCTCAAAAGCTGCACTAATATTTTCCAGAGTAAATTGTCTCTGAGAGACTGGAGGGAAATGAATTGACGGATCTCTATGGCTTCTGCATTCAGGCTTTTGCTTTGCTTAATCTCTGGTCTGCCATTATTGAAAACATTGCAGTCGGGTATTTCATAGATCTTCCAAGTCATGGCCAATCTCCTGCAAGGTTCACTTTCTGCCAGTAACACTAGATTCCTTTCAACATTTTGTTCCAACAGATCTTTCAAAACGAAGGCTGAATACATTTGAATGTTGCTCAGTTGTCCCTGTGATGCTGCCTGTCGCTTATGCACCTCAACTATTTTGTGAAAACTGACAACTGTCAGCTAACCACAAAACCAAATTCTTTAGTTTGCATGCCTTCCATCACAGAATTACAAAATACATGTTTATTAAACATTGCTCAGGTCCAGGGAGACACCCATTTATCCAAAATCCCGAAATGTGAAAAGCTCCAAAATCCAAAGGTGGTTTTGTGAAGATTTTATTTCATTAACAAGGTTGTTTGGTGTGCAAACAGTTAATCCAACTCCACACCCACTCGATGCGGGTCACTCAGATGTGACGGAGGGGGCGTGGCCCAGCACCGACAGGCCTCAATCCTGTCTCAGGGCCCGTAGTACTCACAGTGAGTATGCTGTTTTTTTTTAAATTCTCTACATAGTGGAAACAGGTCCTTCAGCCCAACCAGTCCAGACCGACCCTCCGAAGAGTAACCCACTCAGGCCCTTTTCCCTCTGACTAATGCACTTAACACCATGGGCAATTTAGCATGGCCAATTCACCTAACCTGCACATCTTTGAACTGTGGGAGGAAACCGGAGCACCCGGAGGATACCCACACAGACACGGGGAGAATGTGCAAACTCCCCACAGACAGTCGTCTGAGGCTGGAATTGAACCTGGGACCTTGGTGCCCTTGGTAAGATATTTTTAAAATTTCACCGTCAAACTGTCACCTTTTCCGAAATTCGAAAAATTCCGAATTCTGAAAACCAGCTGGTTCCAAGCATTTCAGATCAAGGATTGTATACCGCTACTGATATTCATTAGGTTACCTGAAACTGACAAAACGAAACTGCCTTGCACAAATGAGCAGAATTAAAAATAAACTTACCGAAGCCCATTATGTAAAAGGATGCTGAAAGTTCCCTCGTTTCAATGGCATCATAATAGCTTTGACAACGAGATACCGAAACTCTTCATTAACACAGGATGCCCCTACTGTGTTATACTAGTCAGTTATTACACAACCAAAACTCCCCCTTGTGAAAATACATAATTGCAAGCTTGTTTGCTGGTTGCAGGATGGAATGCCAACACCAACTCTCTCTCAACTAGCTCTCTAAGATTGTACTTTAACTGTGTTACAAATTGGAATTACAAAATGAAATTAAACATAAATGGAACTTCCAATGCCATTGCATCCACTTTGGGAAAGGACAGATAGTCTCTTTTTAAGTAGCTTCCAGAAGAATAGCTTACATTGGCCACATCACCACTGGGCTTTAAAGCCACCAAATGAAGCTCATAATGTAAAGTTTATTTACTTATGCACTTGAAAAACGCCACCTCCCCATCCTGTAACTTGCTCTGTATATATGTGTCAGTCTCCGTCCATGTGTCACGAAGGATTCAGGTTGGGTTGTTCTCTTTTTACGTTTTACACATTACTTCAAAGAGTTTACAATAAAAACAAACTCCTTAATTGCAGCAACTCAAGAGATCTGTCTGCCTCATTTCTTCAAATAGCTTTATGCATGCACAATTACATAGAAAATTGAGGAAACATAAAATTAAGAAATAGTCAACACTCTTACAAACAACTTTAAGAATCAAAAGAGAGGAACATATTCATCCCTCAGGACTTGGTTACATCAAAATGAACAGCTCTAATTTACTAATCGATACATGCAATGAATAGCAAGACTAATGGAGAACACCAATTTTGAAGAATGCACCTTGCACCAATGTTGGATAGTATTTTTGCCAGTAAATATGAGGTTGATTGGAATGAAATATATTTATTTACTCAGCCTTACCATATTTAGTATAGTTAACACATAAGTAGTTATGTTTTCACTGCCATGGTTTTCAATCATCTTCTTGTCCACCACAACTAAAGTTTCCACATTAAGCTTTTCATTCTTCCGCATCTTAAACAAGGACCGCTTGTTTCTGGGTAAGAACCGATACTCATCTGGGAGAATATACATGTCTGTTTCTGGGGGTTTTGGCATATCTGCAGAAAAAGAATGGTCAATAAATCATGCAGTGGTTTTTAAAGAATTTTTGAATTCTAAAGAACTGCAGAGAGCAAGTGCTGTCTGTAAATAGATAAAAAGTTGCAGAAATTCACTTACTTAGCAAAAATAAAATTTACTCGGATCTACAAATTGAAACAATGATATTGGAGAGGTTTAGGTTAGATTCCCTACAGTGTGGAAACAGGCCCTTCAGCCTAAGTCCACACCGACCCTCCGAAGAGTAACCCACCCAGACCCATTTCCCTCTGACTAATGCACCTAACACTCTGGGCAATTTAGCATGGCCAATTCACCTGACCTGTACATCTTTGGACTGTGGGAGGAAACCGAAGCACCCGGAGGAAACCCACAGATACGGGGAGAATGTGCAAACTCCACACAGACAGTTGCCAGAGGCTGGAATCGAACCTAGGACCCTGGTGCTGTGAGGCAGCAGTGCTAACCACTGAGCCACTGAGAATCAAATTCTCAGAATTTGGTACCTGCTAATTCATTTATTTGAGTCGTGTATGAAATATCATACATGGACAAGCCAAAAATCAGCAAATATCTACTCCAGAATATTTAAATCTGCTAATCAGCACTTCCCTTGAAAATGGAATGTGCAAAATAGCTCCTGAATGCCCACGGAATTTCTTTCAACCTATTGTGGTTGTATGGGAGATCTGCTGGAATTCTCGTTAAGAAAATCAATCTAAATGTCCAACATTTAGAGGAAACCTCAAGACAGTGTGTCCCTAACTCAGTGTGCTTTGAAATGTTGTTTCCTGCAGTAAATATGGAGGAATCAATGTGCTGAAATAACCAGCTAGTGTGGCATAAAATCTGATGCTGAGATACAAGACGACAGCAGTTTGTGCCCCAGTTCCTGCTGAATTAGTGATTTTTGGGTACAGTAACTGCAATTCATGACCTTGCCATGCTCTTTGGAAAGGTTTTGGATGACATATAAAATTCATGCACCAGCTTGTTTATAGCGAGGTAATGAGCAGCTCCCACCTGCCCTGGACTCTACTGAGCTGCCAGTAACCTTTGTGAACCACAGGGGGCCGAGTAACATTGTATTGAGACTCTGTGGTGCAGGTAACCATCGCTTCCCACGGAAGAAGTCCTTACAGAAGTCCTTACCAAAGTGGTGCAAATTCCTGGGCGATCTGATTTTGGCACTGATGGGGGAGGATGAGAACAGCAAACCAAACAAACAACTTCAGATGATGCCCCGAACATATTCATCACAGAGATGGAAGCCTGCAATGAAGACTTGCCCTCAAGATCTAGTCTCTGTAGGAATGGGGGAAGGATGTGGTAATTGTGACTAAAGGCATGAGTGCAGCGCATAGAGCATTGGCAGCAAAGGTGTAATAACTTGATTCAAGGTAAGTGCCTGCAACTTCATAACTCAGCCCCATATCATCCCACCTCTTATTGCTCATTAAAGCATACTCTTAGGAGTCACCATGGACATCCCTAGACTGTATCTAAAAATCAAGCAAACTGCACACACAACTCCACCTGCCTCCACAAAACTACAACCATTCAGCTGTAATAGGCATATTGCCCAACAATACTGACACCCAAGTACTGACATTCCTCCTCCTTCTTCAGTATCAACAGGAGAGATTTAAACACCTCTATTCCCTCGAGGAACGGTTCACAGAATAGGAGACAACAATGTCGCTAAAGCATTGGTACCCAACATTGCTGAAGGTTATCCAGGATGGTAACTTGCTATCCCATAAGCTTTGTCCATTCATTCCTTACCCTCATCCTGAAGGAAGCAATAAAATGGAAACTAGAAGAGTGTAATCCTTCTCCCTCACCCATTCTCTACACCCCCCCCCCCCCCCCTCCAAAAATACTGTTGCGGCTTTCAGACAGTCAAGGACAACTGGTCGCTCAAATGGAGAAGTTCCATGTGGAAAGGCAAAAGGAGGAAAGAAGTTCAACAAAAAAACACCGTCAGATGCTGGCATTGCGTACCCCTACTGAAGAGGCTAGGCTTAGAATCAAGATTTGCACATTGTGTTTCACTTAATGAGCTGCAGGACAGGGTGATGGGATAACTACTACACAAACTCTCCAGGGTACAAAATCTCAGTCCACTTCTGCTGGAATGGCTCAGATAAGGACCTTGCTGAGGTGGACTACTAAAGAACACTGTTGACAATGAGCATCAAGATGCTTCATGCAGTGGCAGAATTGGCAGAGAGCATCCAGTCACTAGTTAGGAACATGCAAGAGTCTGGTTCCATCACAGCGTAGGGCATTGTGCAGATGTTGACTCATCCTTTTGTCTGAGGAAAGAGTAGACACCTTCCTGACAAAACTACATGCCGAATCCATACATGCCACTACTGCAGCTTCATTGCAGTACAGATTGAGGTCTATCAATGCATTAGTGCTGCACTAAAAGTTCAGATTGAGGTTTTGAGATTCCTATCTGCTAGGAGACAGGCTTGAACTACTGCCAACATGTCGTTGCTGAAAAAGGCATGTTGGCTCTCACAGCAAACCAGCAGTTTGCCCTCCAGCAAAGAGAGTAGCCGGGGCAATGTCCTGAGAGAGTGACAGTGACAGTGCTGCACAAACCTAACGTCCTCTCAGCATGACAGGATCCGTGCTTCCACCACTGCTATTCCAAAATTACCTTCGCCTCTCAGTCAGCCAATTCAGAGGCTGCCACCCAAGCCAAGGTGCCACAGCCCAAAGCTGGGCCCATAGCCCAGACCTATACTTGGGCATTTTCTAAGGCCATCTCCCATTTTTTTCATTGGACGTTTGCTGACTTTCAACAACCATGCTGCAGCTGCTGGGATATCACAGTTTCAGTTTCACCAGCGCCACTCTGCTCCTGACATCACTACAGCCTTGGTTCAACATGGACAAAGTGATGGATGCCAGAGGTGAGGTGAGGTGTGAGGGACTGCTCTTGGCATGAAAAGCCACATTTGAATGAGCACTAGGGAAGCAAGTTTCCACTCGTTGCAGTGATGCCAAGCACAACAATAAAATTGCTGTGGCTGTTGGGGAAGATATTCACCCCTGTACATAAAGAGCAGAGCTGGAAAAACACACAACAGGTCAAACAGCATAACAGGAGGAGAGAAATCGATGTTTCGGGTCAGAACCTTTCATCGGATTCCGATCTGAAATGTCAATTCCCCTCCTCCTCTGATGCTACTTGACCTGCTGTGCTTTTTCCAGTTCCACTCTTTATCCACTCTGATCTCCACATCTGCAGTTCTCACTATCTCTAAGTAATTCATCCCTGCTAGGGATATCTCTGAAGGAGTTCCTCAGGGCAATGTCCAAGGACAGGGTGGTCCCTCGGTCAGAAATGGGGATATTTGTTGATGATTGCATTATGTTCAGCACCCTTTGTGGCTCATCAGATGGTGAAACAGTCCATATCCAAAAACAGCAAGATCTGGATAATATCCAGGCTCTGGGTGATAAATGACAAGTAACATTCTCCCTACTTGATTGTCAGGTCATCACGAACAAATAAAAAGAGGAAATTTGTGGCAAATAACTCAACTCCTGACTCCTCAAATGCTGTCCACATAAGTCAAAAGTGTGATATATACTCCCCACTTGTCTGATGGGTGCAACTCCAACAATGCGGAAAGCTCCACACCATCGAGGAGAAAGCAACCCACATGACTGACACATCTGCGCACATTCACTTCCTCCATCAACACACAGTAAAAGCTGTGGGTATTAGCTACAAGACGTATTGCAGAAATTCCCCAAGACAGCACCTTCCAGACCAACCTGGAACAACACAAACTGCTGCAGTGGTTCAAGGACCCAGCTCATCATTATTTTCTTAAGGCTAGCCAGTGACACCCACATCTCATGACTGATACTGAAACCTGTCAGACAGCAACAGTATCCTGGATGAATTGTCTGTAGGTAGGAAAGGTATTTTGGGAAGCTACACTTGCATTTTGCATGGAATCATCAGATGAATAAATATACTGAGGAGCAACAGTCTTCTTAGCATCAATGTAAAGATCAGTTTAAACTCTACCAACCATGATTGCGCAACAGCAGAATAACATTCCACCAGACCAACACATTATAAGGATGGAGTTTGGAATGGGGTAGCACAAACTTAGAGCTGGAAACTGGACCTATGCTCATAGCACACAGCTAGTCAGTTGAGGCATCACACCAGCTTCTTCATGGCTTTTACCTGCAGTTAAAAGAGGAGCTGCAGACATTCAGGCATCTTTAGCTGCAATCAGAGATAACCAAAAGGCAAGGAGAGGAGCCATAGAAACAGAAAATAGGCACAGAAGTAGGCCATCAGCCCTCTGAGCCTGCTCTGCCATTCAGTATGATCATCCAAATCAATACCCTGTTCCTACTTTCTACCCCATACACTTTGATCCCTTTAGCCCCAAGAACGACATCTAACTCTTTCTTGAGAACATTCAATATTTTGGTTTCAATCACTTTCTGTAGCAGAAATCTCCACAGTCTCTGCAGTCTTTAGGTGAAGAAATTCTTCTTCATCTCAGTCCTAAGTGGCCTACCTTGACTCTTTAGATGTGATCCCTTCTTCTGGATTCCCCAGTAATCAGGAACATTCTTCCAATATTCTTCCTTCCTGGTCTAATCATGGTAGAATTTCATATGTTCCTCTGTGACACCCTCTTATCTTTCCAAACTCCCGTGACTACAGTCTTAACTGATCTAATTCTTCTTCACACTAATGACTAATGGCAGGATATTAAGATAGTTAGCAAGCAAAGTGTTATGGGATGAGGAGGTTCATGCCCTTTGGTCTTTGTGCCAAATTAGCTCTTGTTTAGATTCAAAAAGACCATTGCTTTTGGCTGTTGAAGCCCTTGAATAAGTGGATGAAGCACATGCACTGCATATTAAGTTAAGCTTTTGCCTAACATGGAATGAGACTCTAAAACAAATATTAGACTCCTGATCAGCACAGTAAAAGAATATGCTTCTACTTCATGTATAGGCCCCTGGAATTAGCAAGTTGCCAGCTCACATACTTCTGTGGTGACACCGAGCATGAAAAATTAATGCTTGAAGTTGATCACGCCGTGATGATACACACACAGAATTTGAGTGCAAAATCCACCAATCTCTACACCCTTCTGCCTACAATTATTCATGAATTTACAATGTCCCGAGTCCAGACGATGAAGGGCTTATGCCCAAAACGTAGACTCTCCTGCTCCTCAGATGCTGCCTGACCTGCTGTGCTTTTCCAGTGCCACACTTTTTGACTCTGATCTCCAGCATCTGCAGTCCTCACTTTCTCTCAATATCATCTATGTTGTCAACAGGCAACTAAGCACAAATACCATCACTTCATACAGTCAGCATTTGGAAAGCAATGAAATTATCAACAGTGGTAACGCATGGGGAAGATTCCCTGATGATTCCTATCCTTCTACCAGCTAATTTTGATGCTCATCTGCCACAACCTAAATCAGGTTTGAGTAGCTGGCTGAGGAAATGAATACCTTTAATGGTATCATAAATATGATTTTCACTGCACTTGGCAAAGTTAGTATGTTGAATGAGAATGGTTCCAGGGGATATTCCAGACCTTTTACTTTCAATTTTTGCAATACCCCAACAATTTGTTTGGTTGCACAAAAAGAAATCAAAAGAACTGCAGATACTGTAAATCAGAAACAAAAACAGAGGTTGCTGGAAAAGCTCAGCAGGTCTGGCAGCATCTGTGGAGAGAAATCACATTTAATGTTTCGGGTCTGGTATGTTAATTTTGATTTCTCTTCACAGATGCTGCCAGATCTTTTCCAGCAACTTCTGTTTTTGTTGCACAAAAGGAAAATGTTTTGACATAGTTTATGCTTAAACAGAAACAAAAGCATTTTGCAAAGTCATCGTCTCGCCTGTTTCTTTCCAAAACTTTGTTAAAAAAAAATTGGAATTGAAGCTGAACATTGTGGTTGTTCAAGATACCATTTAGAATTGTTTAAAAATACATGTATATTAAAAGTGCATAAACTAGTTAACATCAAGCTCATTGGGGCTGTCAATGAACTTTGTAAAATCAACTATCAAAGCTGTCAGAGGCATCTACCCAAGGCTCTCTCCAAGACTGTCCAAGGCATCACCCAAGGCTCTCTCCATGACTGTCCAAGGCATCAGCCAAGGCTAACTGACAAGTTGTTAAAGCATTTAAAACTACAGCCTTTTATATCCTTGAAACCAAAATGTCTGGTGAGTTGAAAAAAAAAGATTGACTGCCAATTCGCTCTGTCAATGGACACAAGCTCAATGATTTCCATGACTAGACTAGTGCTGAATGACTGATTTCAGGTGCATCCATTATCACAGTGGGTGCCTTCCAATTTCACAGTCTGACCGACACGGCTTTGCTGTTTGATATGGGACTATGAATTCAAATGCTTGTTGCAATGGAGTAAAATGTTTGTTGTAATTTAACAAAAGCTAAAGGCTTCATAAATGTAAATGTAGCATAAGAATCTTTATTTATACAATGTTATCTAATATGATTTAGAGCTTTATCTGGTGGAAACTGATTTTATTTTATCTCTGCATGTGCTCTGAGTTCTTCCATGCTGGACATCAGATGAGTTCACGTGATTGGACGAAATTTGAGAAGGCAAGGGCATTCGTTGACATGAGTAAGTTTTAAGTTGCCATAGGGACTGTAAATGGCAATGGGACCACGGGTTATCATGGAAAGCACAGATGGATTCTTGATCAGCAAGCTTAAAGGGCCAAATGGCTTACTTCTAATCCTATTCTCTCTGGTCTAACCATGAGTGGGCTGGTGTGGCTTGAAGAAAATCGTGATGAATGGAATTAAGTGGTGCAAAGAAGGGTAGCCCGGGGAGGAGAGGTATGAGGGTGGGGGGATTTTTCTTTTGCTTTATCTTTTTTCAATTAAATATGCAAGTGCAGTGCACATACACTAAGACAGCCTTTCCATGGAGTCCAATTCTGCACATAGCATCCTCTGCTGTTGTTCTGTGGTTGACTGGCCTGAATCCTGGACAACCCTGAACAGAATTCTAACCTTCCAGATCCTTTTTTCCCCAGTCAGGTTTGCAGAGATGTAAAACGTCATGTCTCTGTACTCCTGATCAAATATGAAGGCCCAAGATATAATGGCTTTCTACCTCACAGTCTTCAACCTGGAGAGGAAAAGCTTTAGCTAAACCTCCTCACTTCATGATACCTTCAAGTAATAAAATGAAAGAGCAGTAGCAAATACATTTTGATGAATGAAAAGAATCAACATTATTGCAGAAGCGGCTAACACAATAATTTAGGATATCAAACCGAATGTCAATATTCTCTCCCGAATTTGTTACCCAATCTGTTTTTCATTAGTTTTCCAAAACTATGGATTATATTATGACACCACCTTGTGCAATCTTTTAAAGAAAAATTTGTAATATCCTAATTCTATAAAACAGCAAGATAATTTTTCAGTTGCATTTGAACATTGATTTACAAATGTGACTGAAGTACCAGTTTTGAAGATTTTAATGCGCTATTAAATAATTATTTTGTTGCTTTCTCTTTGGTGAAATCAAGCTTTTTGAAACTTGAATTGAGAAAGCCACCTAGGCCAATGGGAGTCCATGGCACAGTGATAATGTGAGGAGCAGGAGAATTGACACTTCGGGCATAAGCCCTTCATCAGCTCTTCCTGATGAAGGACTTATGCCCAAAATGTCAATTCTCCTGCTCCTTGGATGCTGCCTGACCTGCTGTGCTTTTCCAGTATCACACTCTCAACTCTGAACTCCAGCATCTGCAGCCCTCACTTTCTCCACAGTGATAAAGTTACTGTTCTCATAATCCAGAACCCCAGCTAATGTTCTGAGGACGTGGATTTGAATCCCACCATGACAGATGTTTGAATTTGAATTCAATGAGAATCTGGAGTAAGACATTAGTCTAATGTGACCATATAACAACTGTTGATTGTTGTCTTTTTAGGGAAAGAAATTTACTGATCCTACGTGGTCTTGCCAACACACAAACTCAGACCCACAGCAATGTAGTTGAATTATCCTCCAGCAGTTGGGTATTGGCAATAAAATGCTGTTCTTCCCATCAAGACCCACTTGAGAAAATAGAAAAAAAAAGTAAGGACTGCATTGCACTGACTTTCTGGTTTTGTTAAGCTAAACAAAAGAAAACAGGCCTCCAATTTTAAAGCATCATTGGCATTTAACTATTTCCAAACCATCAACTGCTTGCGTCTTCGCTTTCCTGGGATTCACTGCATCCTATAAAAGAAAAGCTTTGCTTTTCCTTATCCAGTTGGAGTTATAAGTGTTAAGTATTAAGCACAAACATCAAAAAGAAAACTTTGAATCAACAATAATTAACTTTAGAAGTTAGCTTGGAGTATAACTTTTGTTTGAAGTTAGGAGTGAAATGTAATTCCTCCTGGCTGTGGATGTGGAAACTGGAGCATTTATTGGATGGGAAGGAGAGCAGTTGGGCCTCTGGTGCCTTTTCACCAATAAAATCCGGGGTGGACAGATTCATGAATGGTTTTCCCATCCATTCACTAATTCAGACCATTAAGTGAGCAACTAATGCAATCTAAGAATGTGTCAAGACCTCCATCACCAACATTAAATTTGATTCTAGGAGCGACTGTGTTACATTGATCTTGGGTTCAGCTGATGACTACAAACTTTCAACATTTACTTCTCGGTTTGTGAAATTTGTGCATTTTTCAATAAAATTCCCATATTGCTGTTAATTTATCAGTTATTCAGTGCAACAGAAAGACCTAAAATTTGATAAAGAAAATAAAATACTTCCCTTACATACATTTCTTGCGTCTTCCGCAGTAGTGTTGCTTTTGAAGTTGTCCATGCTTGTAGTCATTACGACGTCGGTGTTGGTGTCGATACTTATGATCATAATATCCAATTCCCATAGACCTTTGATTTATGGTTACCTCGTTATTTTGATGGTGCACTTTTGGCTCTGCAGATCTCTTATAGAGGACATGTGGATGGTGCCCTTTAGGTGCTGTGTAATTGTGCTTAAGTGCAAGGTGCTGAGGTAGAGGTGTCAAAATGTAATCAGCTTCTTCTGTCCTGATCAAACCTGACTGTAAAAGAAAGAGGAAAACATTAGATTACAAAGTACATAGAAAATATTCAGACTGACAAAAATAAGATACAACCATTGTCTTTGATAAAGTATGACAAATTGGATTATTACTTTCAGAAATACAAAACAAGTGGAAAATATAACAGCAGCCTGCTTATAAAGATCAGTGATACGGTCATGTTCAAACAATTTAACGTTACTGCCTATGGTAAATGCACAACAACACAAGTTAACATTAGGTATAAATTTTAAGCAAATTTTTAATATCAGATAATTAACCTCATTAAACCAACACATTGGCAGATAATAGGCAAAGGAATCCAAATATTATTATTTCACAATGTGATTTCTGAACAATAAGGTGAGCTTATATCAGCAATTACCCTATTTATTACATTGTCTGTTTTGGGATGGTAAAATTTCCAACAAGTTTTTTGGGCTATAAGATCAAAGACCTGACCTAATCTCAGTGGAAAGTTCACAGTCTCAATGATGTTGGTTTGGACTTGGACCAGCGAGATTATGTTCCACATGATCAACTTCTACCACCAATCCCATTGAAGGAATATCCCACCTTTGATCTACCCTCATAACTCAGATCTCCTGCACTGAGGTTAGTCCCTTTATGGTTCTCAGTCTATTGTCCAAATGTGGACATGAACCTTGTTAAGAATTGATTATAGTATTCAAGGTTTCAAGCGAGTCTACAGCACGGCCAGTACAAAATACACTTAGATTACTGCTTTTTAGATTTAACTACATAGAAGTATTAGAATTGAAAGCGATGAGTGAGTGGACATCAATAGTGGTTTATCTAATTTACAAATGGTTAAGCATGTTGCCAGTAAAAGGCATTCAACTCTCCATGAACATGCCATGCCACAATGCATTCTGAAGTAACTCCATGTTTCCTGAAAGATTCAAGCCCATTTTCTCATCACCCGATTTATTCTCTCCAAGAGGAGTTCTGCTCCTTCCATTGCAACAAAATCATTCCAGCTAAATTCACAAATGATGTTCTCTGTTAGTATGACTACAATGCAGTCTCACCCTCCTTTGCATCTGATTATATGATTTTTTTAAAGGAAGTATAATAACTTGTATGAACTTACAAATTGTAATAGAAATTTTACTTCACACTGTAATTGATTAAAATACTCAACAGCACAGCTTGCCACAGAAGTTGCACGGCAAGTACAAAAAACAGCAAAGGTTGTTTGAGTTACTAAATAATCGTATAAGCATTTCAGGGCTTCACATTATGGAGATGATGTTAAGAATCCAATTTTTTGACATTCAGCTTTAAAGCATAATGTAAAGCTACATATTATTTCAATCAACAAGTCTCTGCCTACTTTTGCATATTTTAATAACAAACATGTTTTTCTAAATTCATTTATGGAATACAGGTATTGGGGGTTACGCCACGATTTATTGCCCTGACCAAATTGCCTTGAAGAAAGTGGCAAATGCAGTCAATGAGGGTAGATATACCCAAATGCTGTTCGGAAAGGTATTCCAGGATTTCGGTCCAGCATCAATGAAGAAACAGTGATACATTTCCAAGTCGGAATTGTGCATGGTTTGGAGGCGAACATGGAGGTGGTGGTGTTTCCATGCATCAGCTGCTATTACATCTTCCAGGTATTGGGGAGGGGGCGGTGGTGGTGGGGCATCCTCAGTCATGGGGTCTATCATTGAAAGTCAGCAGGGTTATCAGGGACAAATGCTTGGGAAATCAGTTGTGAAGACTGGAGTCAGCATGCTGGGGAGCAGAGGGGACAGTGATTGTGAAGGGAAGCAATTCAACATACAGAAATGGGAGACAATAGTGCATTGGAATACACAGGTTACTGCAGAAGGGTGGTAATTAACTGAGTCACAACACCCTGGCTTTGATGGAAGGGGGCACAAATAGTGTAGCATGATTATTGGCCTGGCTAAGCTGTAGGTCCAGTGGACTGTGTATCATGGGAAGATGAAGAATTAAACGAAAATGTTGTGTGGGAATGTGTGGAAGCTCTGAACTGATAGAATCATAAGACATGCAAGAAAGAAAGGATCACGACAGTTTCAAGGGTCTGGATTACCAGCCTAAGCTTGCAACTCTGCCAAGGACAACAATGTGTTGCCTTCCATTTTAGTTGAATCGCAATTGTTCAAGGAAAAATGGCTGCAAGCATCCGGATTGGCAAGTCTAGGACTCGCATCATCCTTCAATGGATGCTGAACAACAAGATGATGATGCAGGTGAAGATCTCCGTGAGACATGCAGGAGGGACAGGAAGCTCGTAGTGCAACATCCTTGATGTTATTTCCTCCAGGAGTGACAGTTGTGCTGCTTAGAGGGAATATTGTTGTTTACCCCCAAGTGTAAGACCATATAGACCATACACACAGTGTTGCATTATAACATGGCACTCTCAACACAGACACAAACAGAAAAAACTCCCAGTCCGCCAACATCTAAGCCATCTGTCACCATCAATCAAATTTCTTAGAGGTCTGTGCCAAATAAAATGGGAATTGCCTGACACCTATATTCTTGAAAACTTCCTTGTTCCCAATTCATTTCAAAGGCTTGATGTCTTACCAACATAACGACTGGAGACAAGCAGGATCATGGTTGAAGACTCCGTGATGTAACCCTCACCTGAGACCAAATGCAGATACATTGCTCCCATCCTTCTACCAGGGCAATGGTAGTGCAGATGATAAGCCTCCTGAAGATGAGGTTCCAATGCTTGGATTGGTTTGAGATGGCCTTACAATACACTTCAGAGAGTGCCATACAATCCTAGTATGCCACGCCCTACACAACTGAAGCAGATGAGAAGGAATGTGAGCTGGGAGGATGGCATAAATTTTCCGCGGAGGTAAACAAGGACTTTGAGCTGGAGGAACATCACTGTCAGCATGATCAATTGTTACTGTGTTAGGCACAATAGTCCAGATATGACATAACTGATACATGGTCCAGTAAATGGGAGTTGGGTGTGGTGGTCATTCACTGATTGTAAATTTGTTGCTGCTTGAAAGCAAATAGTCCCTGCCTGTTCCCAGAAACAACTGCAGCCCTCTTTGTTTGTGTTATTTCTTTGCTTTTGCCCAATAAAGTTTACATTTTCTTTGTTTGAAGGCTTTCCCCCAAAGTGAACAATGAGATGTGTTGCGCCAGGCATTAGGGAAAGTGCAGCACTCCCTGATAGTGTTCCAACATCGTAGAGTGCTAAGGATGGATAGACTGTAACTTGAGCTACAAGAACCAATGACTGTTGATCAGACAGGGTGGTAACTAAAATAGTACTGCAATGGAATGCAAATTTGTATTTGCATGAATTGTCACCTGTGCCACCTATGCCCATGCAGAATCTGCTAGTTTTGTTGCCTGTGAGCAGTTGCTGACTGGCAGTACTTGACCTGCCACACCAGTTGGGCTTTAAGTATGATGCCAGAGGCAAGCTCCCATTCTGTGGTGAGTACTTCCCCTGCTGGTGAGCACATGCTGGAATAACATGCACACCATAAATGTATGGTGCACACAGAAGGCAAGCAGCATAAAATTGCACAGGAACATTTCCTGGGAGAAAGGTAAGCTCTGTATGTAATCATCATTTTAGCAAAATACTCTCCTTTTTTAAATGACTTTGCTCAATTACGAATATTTGGCTGAGTTTCGAAAGCTTCAGCTCAGCAGGTATTCTTGAAACAATAGTAGGTGCACGAACTGTAATGACAGTGCATGTCTTTGATGTGGTTCTTTGGTTGTTTAATAGACACTTAAAGGAATACAGATGTTGGTTACCCTTGGTTTCTTTTAAAGAAAGGATTGTACATTTACATTGTGTTTCCTTTGACTATTGGAGGTTTACTTTTACTTTTCCCCAATAATTTTCAAGATCATTCCCATTGCTTTTGCATTGCTTCTAGGGGATATATATATAGTAAGTACTGGGTGAGTGGCATTGGAGGATTAATTGGTGAGGAGGGAGGGCATAGAGGTGCCATGGAGTGACATAGGTAGTCTGTGTAGGCATGGGGGGGGGGGGACATACATGGATGCATGAAGCAGTTACGGATGAGCTTAAATGGCACGGGGTGGGTGAAGGGTTGAGGGAGGTGAAAAATGAATTGTAGAGACCATGTGAACAATGTTGAGAGCTTGGCTACTGTTTTTCAGAGCTGCAGCAGGCCTTTTATCCAGTCCACCTCTGCACCCACACGCCTTGCACAGCTCACAAAATGCACTATGAACCCAACCCCTATGTGAAAAGTAGAAAATGGAGTGCAAAGTCACACTTTGCGGCAGCTTTGCAGTTTCCCAGCTTTATTCAAAGATTCAGCCCATATTTTTTATTTAAACAGTAAAGTGGGTTATAATGAGGGTTACAGCAAAAACGATAAGAAAACCATGCCACTTTACGAACATATATCAAGTCATTCTATGGCACTTTCCTGTGCTGATCACTACCATCAATGCACAAGAAAAATCAGAAGCAGGCCAACAGTAAAAATGGATGGCTGCCAAGTAGACATTCAACTCAATATTAAGGCGCTATCCCTTCCAGCTACTGCTGGCAGGGTATGCAAATTGTTTCAACTGTTCGTCAAGTCCACATGAAGTGACCTAAAATACTTAAGAATCATTTAAAATAGGGAAAACATGAAAAATCAAAACCATTTTGAAACAGAATCAAAGAAGTAGGCATGAGGACAAGAGAAAGGAATTGGCAATGAATGGAGAGTGCACACAATTACATTTGATGAATTCAATTACTGTGATGGGGGTGCGGTTGAGGGTGGGGCAGTAGAATTAGAACAGAACAATAAAGCCCTAAAATAGTTAGCTAAGAAGTTCTGAAGTTAGAGAGAAACACCAAAAAAGCAGTTTGCATTGATGCTTCAGCAGGCCACAATCTCTCACTGAGATGACTAAATCCACTTGGAAATTCAGGGACAAAATCTTTACTTTGTAAATTCTGGTTTTATATTTAAACTGCGACACTTCAGCCAAATCTGGGGGAGACTGAGGTGCAGTGATATTGTCACTGGGCTTGTAATAGAAGGGACTAAACTAACAATCTGAGGAGACAGGTTCAAATCCAACTGAAGCAGCTGGTACAATTTAAATTCAATTAATAACATCTGGAATCACAAAACTAGTGATGGCAACACATCTGGCTGACTTGTGTCCTTTCAGAAGGAAATCTGCTTTCCTTACCAGTCTGGTCTCTACGTGACTCCAGATCCACAGTAATGTGCTGCTTTTTAACTTCCTTCTGAAGCAGCTCAGCTACCCACTCAGTTCAAAGGTCATTAGGGATGGGGAACAAATGTTGACCTTGTCATAAAGAATTTATTTGAAATGATTAACTAGTTATCTGTATGATCCAGCGATTGATTATCAAGGATCATTAGTTTGGACTTCAGCTGCATGGTATCAAAAATTGAGTACTTTCTGCTTTTCAATTTATTCTTGGGACAGATGAATCAATGGCAAGGCAGGATTTATTGTCCAGCACTAGTTGTGCGGAGGACATAATAGCCAGCCATAATCGTACAGAACTCAAATCACAAATTTGTAGCACACGTGGCAGATTCCGATACATCAAAGACATTAGTAAACAAGCTAAGTTTTTACAAAGCAATTGTTTGCATGGTCACTTTTTATTTCTGTATTTCTGGTACCAGCCCACAGTTTCAGATTTATTTGAATTCTGTTTCACAAACTGCTGGGGTTCAAGCTCAAGATTACTTGTTGTTGGTCCCGGACCAATGCCATCATCAGTCTTTCAGTTCATTATTAGCAGTGCTTGAATGATCAGGCTTTAAATGACAGAAATATCTAATTCTTCACTCTCAGCATAGGTTTGATTCTCCTGCTCCTCGGATGCTACCTGACCTACTGTGCTTTTCCAGCATCACACCATCTGCAGTCCCCACTTTCTCCTTGTTCAATATATTGTTTCAGTTGCATTACACTGTAACCTTTTGCTATAAATTCTGTATCATATGATCGTGCTCCACAGCTACTAATGAAAGAGCAGCGTTCTGAAAGCTAGTACTTCCAAATAAATTTGTTGGACTACAACCTGGTGTTGTACGATTGTTAACTTTGTCCATCCCAGTCCAACACTGGTACCTCCACATCATGAGTATTATCTGTGACAGAGCAGAGTATCTTTACAATAATGGGCACTTGCTGTGAGGATGGAGTAAGGTGAATCTTTTCAGTCCTAAAAAAACTTAGGAAATGAACACAAATGCCAATCAGGAGGTCTAAACTTGACAGAATTCTTTTGGAAGGGTGGGATACCATTTTGGACAAACAAGATTCCATTTTGCAGATAGGATGTGACAACTTTGGAAGATCAGTTACCTTTTGGGAGAAGTAAAGTGCGTTACAGGATTTTAAAAGCAGAGATAAATGTGTATACAAAGTGTATAAACTTATCAGAGCTATAAAACTGAGAAGGAATTTAGATTTCCTGCACTTCAAATATTTGATAAATTGTCTGTAGTGTTGAAATAAAATAGGAGTACTGGTGACCATGTAACAACCACATTCACATATGAAACCATGTATTTTAAGTGGTTCCAGCAGAATTATGGCACAGGTCTGAGTTATACTTGCCTTTTTGTCAGACATGCAAAATCTTCCTTACTCCAATTCTACCCAGCCCTCTCCCTCACCTCTTTTTCCAATACACTGAAGAGTTTACCAGAGATCCCTCCTGTACTGACCATGAACTGGAAAATTTCAATAATATTGCTTCAAATTCCTCCCCTCTCTCACCCAGTCCACTTCTGACTCTTCCCTTCCCCTCCTAGACTTATCAGACTCCGTTCCTGGAAACTAGTGATCATCTGAGATTCACTACAATTCAACAGACTCTCTAGAGCTCGGTGGGATCATACTGTATTTCACATGTTTTAGCTCTCACCTCTTCCCAATGATGGGGTTCCTCTCATCCTCACCTTCCACCTCACCCTTTTTCGTCTCCTCCTTCCTTGAAACAAAATTATTGAAATTTTTCAGTTCATGGTCAGTGCAGGAGGGATCTCTGGTAAAGTCTTCAGTGTATTGGTAAAAGAGATGAGGGGGCTGGGTAGAATTGGAGTAAGGAAGATTTTATGTGTCTGACAAAAAGGCAAGTATAACTCGGACCTGTGCCATGATTATGCTGGGACTACTTAAAACGCATGGTTTCATATGTGAATGTGGTTGTTACATGGTAAGGACTCCGTTGAATTCTCAGCATCTCAAACTTTGATGCCTCGGCTTTGAGTGATCCAATTTTCCACATCAGCAATTTTCTTCCTCAACCAATGACTTCCTCCCACAATGATTAAAAGGAATCTTGTCCATGTCCAACTTATTTCTCACACTTCTTCCTTACCCCTTACTTCTCCCTCAGAAACTATTCAAGTTTCCTCTTATGCTCATCTTCCATTCTCCCATTCTCCAGAAGTAATGGATCATATTCAGCCATTTCTGCCATCTCCAGCATGATGCAAGCAAAACAGCTTCTTCCCCTATCATATCTGTTCTAACAGTGAAACACCTCTCACTTTTGATTGGTCTTCCTTAGTTCCCAATGTAGTATTTCCACCAGTTGTCAAGTCCCTTCACTGTATGTGATCCATTTCACATCTTTTAGCTCTCAAACCTCACCTCTCACCCTCACCTCACCAAATCACTGTATTCAACAGGTCAATCTCTACCACCTTCTTCAGCTCCAGCATGATGCCATCACCAAACATATCTTTCCCGGACCTCTCTTTCAGAAGTCCAAAGGAACCATTTCTATCACAACATCCTGATCCACTCTTCCATAACCCCTAACAATGCCACCCTTGCTTACTGCACCTTTCCAAACACATTCAGAGATGCTATAACAGTCACAGTTCCACCAACACTCAAGAAGTTTGACACCATCCAGGACAAAGCAGCCCATTTGATTGGCACCACATCCTCAAACATTCAGTTCCTTCACTACCAACGCTCAGTTGCAGCAGTGCGTACCATCTAATAAACGCATTGCAAAAATTCACCAAGGCTCCAGAAATAGCACTGTTAAAAATCAACAATCACTACCATCTGGAAAGACAGCAGCATCAGATATATGGGAACACCAGATCCTGCAAGATCCCCTCATCACTCTGACTTGGAAATATGTCACCATCCTATCAGTGTCACTGGGTCAAAATCCTGGAACTCCCGAACAGCATAAGAAGTGTACCAACACCAGAATACAGTAGTTCAAGAAGGCAGCTCACCATCACCCTCGCAAGGACAAACAGCGATGGGCAACAAATCCTGACCCAGCCAATGAAGCTCACATCCCCTGAATGAATTATAAAAAATATTTTGCCTTATCTTTTCCTTCTCCCAAACACTCCTTCCAACTGAAGTCGAGATTTGCTTCTACTTCTTTCGATTAAGGACGCTGTATTCATTGGTCACAATGTGGTCTACTCTACAATGGGCAGAAGAAATACTGTAAAGTCTGGGTGACTGCTCAGTTCAGTCCCCTAGCTTAACTCTTGAGTTACCCATCACTTCTTAATTATCCACCTTGCTTTCACTTGCTTAATCTGAAATATTGTTCAAATGGAGTGTCATGGATTATCTTCTTTTCTCAGTCTAAAATGCCCAAACCTTTACCTTGTGACTACATTCCCATGCAAGACCCTCTAGCAAGGTGAACCAGCATCTCAGCAACTATCCTATCAAATCTTTTCAGAATATCTACATTGTAAGATCATCTCTTGTCGGAGGGTTTCCGAAAAGATTTACAATAATGTTGCTGGGACTGGAGGGTTTGAATTAGAAAGGACAGACTGGATAGGCTGGGACATTTTTCACTGGAGCGAGAGAGGTTGGGAGGTGATCTTACAGAGGTTTAGAAAATCATGAGGGGCACAGATAAGGTGAATAGCAAAGGGTTGGGGAGTTCAAAAGTAAGGGCATATTTTTCAGGTGAGGGAAGAAAAGTTTAAAAGGATGATTTGTATGTGGAATGAACTGTCAGAGGAAGCGGTAGATGCAGGTACATAAATAGGAAACATGTAGAGGGATTTGGGTCAAGTGCAGGCAAATGTGACTGGATTAGTTTGGGAAACTTAGTCAGCATGGACGAGTTGGACTGAAGGGTCTGTCTCTGTGCTGTACGACTCTATTATAATGCTGAACGTAGACTCGAGACTGACAACTCAGCAATGACCGATGCACCAAGTATCTAGTGGGCCCTGCAGAACTTCACTACATCTGGGAACTGGTGTTAAAATTGGGAGAGCTGTCCTGCATAACTATTCAAGCAATACAATAATACTCAGAATTACAGCTTTAAGCAAACTCTAAACATTTTTAAATTAGCATCACTGTTTTGAGTTACCTATCAGAAATGATAGGCGGAAGAGGGTACTGCAGATGCTGGAGATTAGAGTCAAAACTAGAGTGGTGCTGGAAAAGCACAGCAGGTCAGCCAGCATCCAAGGATCAGGAAAATCAACGTTTCAGGCGGCCCTTCAGATTTTCCTGATCCTTGGATGCTGCCTGACCTGCTGTGCTTTTCCAGCCCACTCTAATCTTATCAGAAATAATAGCACAGTGGGAGGGATTGGATCATAGAGTCCTCAATGCTGGCTCTGGATCCCAAGAGATCTTTTGGCACAATTCAACCATGAACAAAAAAATCTCTTGCAGGTTGCCACCTTCTCTCAGCTTATGAGCCTATATGCCAATATTCTTCCAAATTGGACATCACATGATGCTAGCCTGAGCCTGGGACGGATGATAAAAAGGAAACAGTGAAAAGGTCCATTTGACCTTGCCCTCAACGACCTACTTTAGATGAGATTAGATTCCCTACAGTGTGGAAACAGGCCCTTCGGCCCAACAAGTCCACACCGACCCTCCAAAGAGTAACCCACCCAGACCCATTTCACTCTGACTAACGCAGCTAACAGTTTGGGTAATTTATCATGGCCAATTCACCTGACCTGCACATCTTTGGACTGTGAGAGGAAACCAGATCACCTGGAGGAAACCCACGCAGACAAGGGGAGAATGTACAAACTCCACCCAGACAGGCACCCGAGGCTGGAATCGAACCTGGGAACTTGAGGCAGCAGTGCTAACCACTGAGCCACCGTGCCGTCCAATATACCTATTTTATACCTATCCATAAGTGATGATAAAGAGTGATGACCATATAGTCCTTGCAGAGACAACTGCTAACTTTGAGAAAACTCTCCATGCTGTGTGGCACTACTATCATGCTAAATGAGAGTGATTCAGAACAAATCCAGCAGGACAAAAGTGGGCATGCAAGAAGTGCTGTGTACTGTTAGCAACAGCAGAATTGCAGTCAACTGCAGTTTGTATCCTTGTGGTGCATCATTGCCATGTCTTTGATTGCAATATCAGATCAAAGAACCAGTGATGAAATCCAAAATTAGGGTTAAATCATAAAGAATCAGAAAACACTAACAGCAAAAGAATGGTCATTTGAACTTAATGTTGCTTTGAGTATTTGATACAACACATGCTGACATGCACTGAAATAGATCATATACTCAACTTTTACGTCCAGAGGGGTTCATTAAAGTCTATGGGGGAGGAGGTTGAACTGAGGATGCAATTAATAGGGTTTATAACAGCTTTTAGCACTATAGTCTGTTAGCATTTATAGTATTTAAAATATTTTTGTTCTAAAATTGCTTTGCTGTTTGCACCAAAGTATGAACACTTTCAGTTTTGACTTGTTAAAAAAAAATACAATTGTTCACAGATTTCAATTTTTGTTTTTTTTTAATCCACATTTTGTACAAAAATTGTCAATGAATATTTGGGAAAACAGATCAATCAAAAGAAGGTAGATGAAGTAAGAATGTGACTGGTCATTCATTTACTGCAAAAAATAAAGTGATTGTAATGGTTCCGGTCAGAAATCTATTTTCTTCACAGGTTTTCATGTGTTCTGATCAGAGGTAAGCCCTCACTCAGCACAGATTTGGGAGGGTTAGGCTAGAAATGAGGAAATGAAACAATAGGTTACTTTAGCACATGGGCCAATATCCTCTTGACAGGGAGTTTTCCTCCAGCTCTTAAAGCCTACATTACCTGGCCAAAACAAGTGTCACTGAATTAAGGTAGGTTATCAATCGTTGCAAGATTTAAAAGATAGACCCTGATTTAACCTGCCCTCCTCAATGGAGTCGTTCAAGCAACAGGAAGTTCTATGCCCACAGGGAAAAGGAGATGAAAAAGCAATAACTGGTGGTCAGAATAAATTGCATTGGCTATCTATCACAGTGACGGCAAAAAGCAGCAACAAGCAAATTGGAATGGACACCAGCTGGTAGGAGCAGCCAGATTACATAGTGTTTTGATGATGTTCTCGTCAAAAGAACTTTGCGTTTACAAAAATATAAAAAGTAGCTCTTAAAATGGAAGGATACAGAATTCACCTTTCTGACTGGCATGAACTGTGTAAATCCTTTTAGAGTCATACGCTTTTGTGTGCATTCCACAGCTCATATAAAACACAGTTCACATTGAAAACTAAATTCAAACTTCACTCACCCCAGCATGAAAAGACAATAAGGTCAACGGACTCACCCACGTTTGATAAATGTGTCACATACGTGCTGGGGATAATACTAAAAAGAGGGGTTGCAACTCTTCAGGGGAGGTATTACTTAATTTTCACAATGTCCTAAATGTTGTAAAGGAAAATACCTATGCTTCCTAAAATGCTCCTTCTACCCAGCTTTAAAAATAAACTGCAACAGATATGAAAACCCCAGAATGATAAGACGCAAGGTTCCTCAGGTATTGGGTCCCAGACTTCATTGCAACAGAGCCAGGGCAATAAAAGATAAATTAATATCCCCTTCCAAAAATCTTTCCTCTCCCTGATTTACCTTGGTGCCAATCAGTCACCTCTGAGCCCTGCAGTTTTGCCACAAAATTAAAATTGTCAAACAATGTCTCAGCCCTATTCCCAATTGTCCTTGTATTTACAATTTGAAATGAAATTAATAACTTGTGAGAAAAGATATAAAAAGGAATATATGGAGTTATACCCGAAATACGCTAATCTAGGATGATAAATTGAAACCAACAAATTCATAAAGAATTCATAAATCTTCTCAACCCAAATATATATTCTTTTTTTCTTGCTAAATGGAGAATTATCTAATTCCCTTTTGAATTCTTTGACAAAGGCAGTCTCTAATTTGACTAAGTGACTGTCTATTTAAATCAATGAGTAATTGTGAAGAGATTTTTCTGTGGCATTAAGCACATTTTTTTCCCTTTATTATGAAAAATAGATCTCAACCTTATCCATCTGGTTATGCCTTTCATTATTTTCAAAAAAATAAACACACCGCCTTCTTATCTTTTTTTTTGTACAAATGGAAGTTGGTGCAGGTTTTTTGCCTTTCAGAACTTAGTGAAAATCTGAAAATTATCTTAAGTGGCCTTTATTGCACTTTGTTAAAATCATGATTCCAGTATCAGTTTTTATTTCATAGAAGTAGTTTGATAAGATTTGATACCCCAAATGAGATTTCCTCTCTGTTTCAAAAACTGCCAGGAACACTTTGAATATGAATTCCATGGATGGATTTTTTTTTAGCTCTTGTTTTACATCCAGAATACCTTCTACTGTTGATTTGGTAGGGCAATTGACAATTTGAGTGACTTTAAAAACTTACATCTTGTTAAAAAAATACTGCATTATATTATGCTTTTCGTAGTCAAAGTGTTTTAGAGTCACTGAAGTACTTTTTGAAATGCAGTCACCATCGTGATCTGGAAACACAGCAAATAATTTGTGCACAGGTGACTCCAATGCCTCTCCCTCAATGACGGCAAAACAAAAGAACCAATCATTGAGTTCAGGAAGAAAAGAGGAGAATACGCCCTCATCTACATTAACACATAGGAGGTCGACAGGGGCGAGAGTGTCAACTGTCAACCTGTCCTGGACTTCCTATGTAGATGTGATGGTCAAGAAGGCACAACAATACCTCTTCTTCCTCAAACAGCTTAGGAAATCCATCCTATCCATAAGGACCCTCACCAACTTCTACAGATGCACCATAGATAGCATACTATCAGGGTGCATAAGAGCCTGGTACAGCAACTGCTCTGCTCAGGACCATAAAAAAACTACAGAAGGTTGTGTGCACAGCCCAGACCATCATGGAAGCCAAACTCCCATCCACGGACTCCACTTACCTCACTCGTTGCCATGGAAAGGCTGTTAACATCATCAAAGATCCCTCCCACCCCAGTAATGCTCTCCTCCGCCTCTTCTATTAGGCAGAAGATACAGAAGCTTGAACACTCGGACCAACAGGTTCAAGAACAGCTTCTTCTCTGCTGTTATTCGACTGATGGATTGACTCTCTAACTTCAAATAATGTTGATCTTGCTTTGCACATCTCCTGTGCAGTGCAACTTGCATATTTCACTCTAAGGACCCTATGATCTGCATGAAAAAACAGAAGTTGCTAGAGCAACTCAACAAATCTGGCAGCATCTGTGAAGAGAAATCAGAGTTAATGTTTCAGATCTGGTGTCCCTGAAGCAACCTATTATCTGTATGTCCGTGCTTACTATGATCTGCCATACTGCTTGCAAACAAAGCCTTTCACTGTATTTAGTTACAAGTGAACACAATAAATTAAATCAAACAAGAATGTAAGAATGCGGCACAATGGTAATGTGTTCAAAGATGCCAACCTGCTAAAGACTTGTGCAATAAGTTGTTGTAAAAGTTGATTAGAAAAGTGTTAATGATGAGATTATCTGGGCTATTAATTGAGGGGTAATTATTGACCAGGATACCGAGAATAGATCCTCTTCTTTATAATAATGTCAAAAGGTCTTTTATAAATGCTTGAAAGAACAGATGGGTTTGGTTATGTGTGATCCAATAGATAACACCTCTGACAGTTCAGCATTCCCTCAGTACAGCCATACCTTTTATGTTGGAAACCTGGATTGGGTGTGGAATATAAAACTTAGCCACACCTTATGTCATATGACCATTTTTGTAACTTTTAGTATGAGTGTATAGAATTTAATGTGATTAATTTAGCCAATTGCTAACTTCCTCCACGTCAGTAAATTTACTTTATGCTGACTTAGTAAATGCCTGAATTTCAGCAAGGTGGAGCTGAGAAGGCACATGCTTAAAACCGTGGAAGATGAATGCTAAGAAGGTTATAACAAAGAATCCCCTTTCTGAAGGCAGTTAGAATTCCACAGAAATCTACAGCCCACGAGAAAGGCCCACTTCAGCCTGTCCGTTCTCCCTCACTTACTTTTATTGCTTCTGTTTAAATTGCAGCTCAACCGCTCTCTAAGGTAGCAAGTTCAATATTCTGACTATTCCCTGAGTGAAGAACGTTTCATCAATTTATTTTTGGATTTATGGTAATGATCTTCTATTTATGGCCTCTATTGTTGAACCCTGCACAAGTGGTAAACGTCTTTCCCACTTCTCACCATAAACAATTCTCTCATAATTTTAAAGACTTCCTTCAAGTCACTTATGGAATGGTAGAATCTCTGCAGCGTGGAAGCAAGCCATACGGCCCATCGAGTTCACACTTACCCTCCGAGCAGCATCCCACCCAGACTCCTTCCTCAATCCCTGTATTTCCCACGGCTATTCCTGCACATCCCTGGACACTATGGGCAATTTAGCATGGTCAATTCACCTAACCTGCACATCTTTGGACTGTGAGATTAAACTGGAGCACCCGGAGGAAACCAGTGCAGCCTGGGGGAGAACGTCTGTGTGGAGTTTGCACAAGTGCCCGAGGCTAGCCGGTCCCTGGCACCATGAGTCAGCAGTGCTAACTGCTGAGCCACTGTGCCATCACTTTGCAGCCTCTAAAGAATCGTAGTCTGATAGGTCTATCCTGTTGGTGGTCTATCGTTGTAAATTTGATTGTAGAGCTTTCCCAAATGCAATTGGACGCAAATTCTCTTGTCGTAGTTTGGGAGGTATTTACACAAGTGCGTGTAAAAGAGAGAAGTGTTACTTCCCTCCCCTCCCCACCAGGTGCAGTCACTGTTAGAAATAAATGTGGTGCACAGTTTGTGCTGAAAAAGGTTTCATTAATTGCAAATGATTTACTTTGTTCTTTGCTGGTGTTCATGGGAGAGAACTTCTGCTCTAAAAATAGTGCCATGTGATATTTTAAATCCCTCTGGGCAAGCAGAGACTTGAATTGATGTCTCATCTGAAAGGCTACATCTTCTAAAAAGACAGCATTTGCTCAAGATTGAAATGTCAGTTGAGATTCCATGATAGGGTTGCATATAACAATCTCATTTTAGATCTATTTAAAGGAATAGGGAGGAAACATAAGATTTCAATCAGATTATTTCAGCTTGGTTTTAAGACTATGAAGTAAAGACCAAGCCTGTGGTGACAGGGAGTACTTTCCTAAAACCCCAGATCTCACTACTCAAAAGAATGTAACAGGTATACTACAAAGGTGTCTTCAAAATTGATCTGAGTACCTCCCGATGCTTCACAAGTGGCAAAGTTGAATGTGAAAATGTTGCAAATAGATTTCTTCCAGTGGACTTTCTTAATTATTTTCTCATTCTTTACCAAACAGCATTGTGGGTCTACCTACAGGACACGGACTGCACCAGTCCAAGGTGGCAACTTACTATCATTTTCTCATGGGCAACTGGGGACGCATGTCCAGCCCTCACTCTTAGCCCCTTGACCGGACTTAACCTGTCCATCTTCCTTCCTACCTTCCTGCTCCACATGTCCAACTGACCTATCACAATCAATACTCCATCACCACAGGCTTGGTCTTTACTTTATAGTCTTAAAACCAAGCTGAAATAATCTGATTGAAATCTTATGTTTCCTCCCTATTCCTTTGCATCTGCATTCACCTACCTTTCCCCCAGCCCCACACCCCTCCCTCTACTTATTTCTCAGCCCCTTCCCCCTCCCCAGTCCTGATGAAAGGTCTTGACTCTCCTGCTCCTCTGATGCTGCTTGACCTGCTGTGTTTTACCCAGTTCCACTCTTTATCAACTCTGACTTTCCAGCACCTGCTGTCCTCATTATCTCCACGTATAGTAAGGTGCTAACCCAGCCAGCATTGCCATGCCCCACAAGTGAACTTAAAACAAAAAGAAATTAAGAAGTGTCTTTTCACTTACAAAGCTAATTCAAACTTCTTAAAAATGCTATTCTCAATGACATTTCCAGATCTTCTATTTCTTTAAAGTGCCAATTGATTCAGAGGCAAACTGTGTTTATGCTTAGCACAGCTGTATTAGCTCATTTTACTCTCTGAGCTGAAAACCCAAAGCCAAATCGAAAGTCAAAAATCCTGAACTAATCCTTGTTAACACTTGACTTTCATGTGATCACAGAGCACAACTCAGATTACGGATATTTACATTACAGCTTTAAGCTACAAGCCCTTAGAAAATGACTTTGGGACAATCTATGAGAGAGAGAGTGATGTCAGTATGGCTGCACTTCCCTGTGACATATAGACCAATTCTTTTCTCTTCATTTCATTTGAGAAATACTTTGAGCACAGCAAAAGTCAGCGTGACAGCTTGGAAATTAGCATTCCTCAATTATTTTCAAATTTATAATTCAGTTCCATAAAATTCTGATTTGGAGATGCCGGTGTTGGACTGGGGTGTACAAAACTAAAAATCACACAGCACCAGGTTATAGTCCAACAGGTTTAACTGGAAGCACATTAGCTTTCGGAGCGACGCTCCTTCATCAGGACACAACCACCTGATGAAGGAGCGATGCTCCAAACGCCAGCGTGCTTCCAATTAAACCTGTTGGACTATATCCTGGTGTTGTTTGATTTATAAAATTCTGATGTTTTAACCCCCTCTCCCATCCTGATGCCTCCATTCTCTTAAGGGTACAGTGTGATAAAGGGCTTTGCAAAAGCACGCATCTTACACTGAGCTGGATACAATAAATCAGCAAATTTCCTGACTTTGCAAACCCGACACAGAACTAATGTGCGAAATGGCTGGACCTATGTTTGAAGGACTCGATGCATTAACTAAATGGAGATGGGCCTCTCACTCCCAGAGATAGGGTGGCCAAGTACAGAGGCAAGCTGTTTAGTAGGCCTACTGCTGTGATCTGAGACTTTGCCCAGTTATGATACCAACGGTATAATAAAACAGCTCTCTGAACCGCCATTCACTATCTCTCATTCCCATACACTTCCCAAACCCACACCATGATAACTTATGACCCACCCCATGGCCACCATACTCATCATGCCAACTCATGCCGTTCTATCCAAGCCCATGGCCCCTCATATCTTCCAAGATAACCAATGTCCCTCTACTATCACCTACAGCTGCTCATACACTCCATAACTTATGCCCCCTACCGGATCCTATGGCCCCCTCATAACGTCCTTGCCATTCCCATGATCCCTTATACCCTCTATGCCAACCTATGCAACTACAGTATTTATATAGCTAGCGCAGTTCAGCTCCTGGTCATTGGTAACACCACCAAATGTTGATAGTGGCTGATTCCATAATGATAATACCTATAAATGCCAAAGAAAGATGTTTAGATTTTCTCTTGTTTGAGATGGTCATTGGCAGAAATAACTACGTTTATCACCCAATTGACAGCCTTTGACTTGAAACAGTGGTTGAAGTACAGGTGGCCCAGGGATTGATGCAGGACAAAGTCATCATGACTACTGTTTGAATAAAGGAGCACACCAGATGTACTTTAAAGGAGTAGAACCCCTTTCAGGTTCTTGCATATGGATGAGTTCAGATGAAGTACGTGCATGTAGCTCATACGATGCTGTGCCAAATCCTGCAATCCAATCATATGCTTGTGCTCTTGTGGCCTGCTCATCTCTGGCAACAACAAATGAACTAAAGCTATTTCTTTGTGGATTGAGAGTTGGAATGCACTGAAAACTGCAAAGTGTGAGTATATCTTCCAGCAGTAGACATGAAATGTGGCAACTGGATAGATGTTAACAGCAATGCACAGCTCCACAGCCAAAGGCATTGCTGTCATACAGTCAGTCAGTCATACACTATGAAAATAGACCTTTTGGTCTAACTTCACGCCAATCAGACATCCCAATCTGACCTCGTCCCATTTGCTAGCATTTGGCTCATATCCCTCTAAACCCTTCTTATTCATATACCCACCTAAATGTCTTTCAAATGTTGTAATTGTACCTGCCTCCACCACTTCCTCTGGCAGCACGTTCCATACACGTACCACACTGTGTGAAAATGTTATTCCACAGGTCTTTTTCAAATCTTTTCCCGCTCATCTTAAACTTGTGTCCTCTAGTTTTGGATTTGCCCACTCTGGAAAAAGACATTGGCTATTCACAATATCCATGTCCCTCATGTTGTCTCCTTGCCCTTCTTGGAGGTTGCAGTTGTGCCCACAACAGTTGGTGATTTCAACCGCTCTTTGGGTGTCTCAAGAAACTGTCTTTGCTTAAGTTCAGGTCAGGTCGACAAGCAGGAGGCTGGAAGAACACAGCAAGCCAGGCGGAGAAGTCAAAGTTACAGGTATAACCCTTCTTCAGGATTGGTAACAAGGAGGTGTCAAACCCTCAAGAGCAGGTTGTGTCAATCCCAGTGTTTTAATGGAAGTAATTGAGAACATTGCAGATGCCTGAACCATAAATCTTCTGATGTTCTTTTGATTCAAAAATCATTGCTTTGAAATGAAAAGCTTGAGAGAGGTTTGGCGGGGGGTGGGGGGGGGGGAGGTGGTGTGGAGACATCAGCAAATTACAGATCACTTAGTCCAACATCTGGAATGTTGTCTGGAAATTACTATACTTAATGACACAGCGACGGAACACCTTGACAATTTTCTGCAGAGCAGAGGTCATGGATTTGTAAAGAGCAGATCATGTCTGAAGAAGCCAAGTGATGTTGTTTTTGAACAAGTGACTAATGCAGTGGCACAGAGTTTTTTTTTTGGCATGTTATTTCTTCACATTTCTGATCAGGACTCTGGTAAGAGACTATTAGCTGAAGTTGAAGTTCATGGGATTGAAGGAAAATTGTTGACGTGGTTCAGAAATTAACTGCTTGTCAGGACAACAAAAGTAGCAATCACGAAAAGGTTTCTGATTTGACAGGATGTGACTAATGGTGTCCAACAAAGATTGATGCTGGGGTCTCAGCTACTTCCCACACTTACGAATGACATAAACAATGTTGTTACATGTTCACATTTACCAACACTTTGATAAGGGTCATCGTGAGCAATGTGGATGGGGGTAAAAAGATTACAGAGATACTGATAGACCAGTAAATGGACAGAATTATACAGCTTTTCGTGGAGATCACCAACTTTGGATTAGGCATAGAATTGGATACTTTATGAACTGCGAAAGTTACAAACAGTGGAGATCGAAGGAACTTGGAGATCTAGTTGCACAGATCATTATTAACAGGTAAGGAAAGTACTCAAGAAGATGACCAGAATGGTAGGCTTTGTATCTAAAGGAATAGAATTCAAGGCGCTGGATGTCATCTTATTCTAATACAATGCCCTAGTTAGACCACACCAGGGGTACGATGAACAATTGTTTGCACCGCACCTCATGAAGGATATACTGATCTTCATGGGAGTGTATTAAACCATAATGACATTAGATTCTAAGTTAAGTTATAAGAAGGTATTATACAAGATGGGTTTGAATTCATTGGAATTTGAAATGTAATGGGTGATTTGATTGAAGCTGGCAAAATATTAAAGGAAGGTAGCTTGGGAAAAACTGGTTGTGCTTGTTTAAGTAGTAAGGGACTAGGGAGCACAGTCCAAAAGGTAGAGCTAGATCATTCAAAAGGAAAATTAGGAAACATTCCTACACAGAGTGTGATAGAAGTTTAGAACTATCTTCTAGAAATGACAATCAGGACTAGATTAACTGTTAATTGTACATTTGAGGTTGAAAGTGATTTTGTTTTGAAACATGGGGAAAAGTTCAACATATATAGTTAGGTCAAAGATAAGCAACAATCTTACTGAATGGAGGAAGAATGTCTTCGAGGGGCTAAATGGCCTCCTCTCAAATCTTATGTTCTTATATTTCCAAGACAATTGCTCCCTAAAGGTCCTTGATGGATATTATGTTCTGTTGACACCAGTTCCATCCATCCCTCTCCTCACTCTTTCAGCAATTTGACCTGCTCTCCATAGCCCCTCCTCCTCCATTCCACGTTACTTAAAAAGTACTTAAGTACCAGCCATATCATTCCCAGCAAACTACTAAGAAAGAGCACAGGTTGGAGTACAACATTCAATATGGCCGTTCTGGCACTATCCTCTGGTTGACAACATAACCTGCAATCTCAGTCTGCTGCCTGGAGTGCTAGGTGCACACTTACAAGCCCTCTTAACAAGGTGGCATCCAGCTCACTTGACATAAGAAGCATGTCCACACATTTCAAACATCATTTAAGCATTAGGAGGCTGCATTTATAACAGCTGTTTGCAAAATTGGTATTAAGAACTCCAAGAATTCACTCCTACTAGATGCATTTAAAGCTGCATACATCTTTGTACATTGAGAAAAATAGCTAGAAACGCCGTCAGGATAGGTGCTGTGAGAACTGAGAAACCCTTGTTGAGTTGACCTATCAAAAGCTGCAATTTTACATCAATTTCAGAAAAATCAGCACTGGTCATCAAACCGGAATTAAAGCTTGGATATTTAAAACAGTTAAAACCTCCCATTAAAGCATCCCTATTCCCTGGTCTGGGACAGTGTTTAAACTGGACAACTCACCCAACTGAATAGGCTTCCGAGCAGATCCAGAAAAAGGGCGCTTTTAACATCAGCTGATCCATGAACATTTAAGTACTTTTCCTCAAATACATTTAGATAATCTTGAAAGGTTAAGACATAGTTATATAACATATATTGACAATTACAAATTTACAAACATGTGAACAAGGAACAGGAGTTGGCCATTTGGCCCCTCGAACCTGCTGTGCTATTCAGTAAGATCATAGCCGATCTGATATTAACCTCGACTCTACATTCCTGCATGCTCCCAAGAATAATTCATCTCCTTCTTAATCAAGAATTTATCTACACCTGCCTTCAAAATATTTAAAGATTCTGCATCCACTGCTTTTGAGGAAGGAAATTCCAAGGACTCTCAAACCTCAAAATAACTTTCCTCATTTCTGTCGTAAATGCCGAATCTTTAATTTTAAACTATGATCCCAAGTTCCACATTCTGCTACAAGAGAAATCGTTGTTTCATGTCTACCCAGTTCAGTCCCCTCAGGATCCTGTGCTTCAATAGGTTAATGCTGATAGTTCTAAACTTCAGAGCTGAAAAATGTGTTGCTGGAAAAGCGCAGCAGATCAGGCAGCATCAAAGGAGCATGAGAATCTTCATTTCAGGCATAAGTTTATGCCCGAAACGTCGATTCTCGTGCTCCTTTGATGCTGCCTGATCTGCTGCGCTTTTCCAGCAACACATTTTTCAGCTTCCTATGAACAGGGCCGTTTTGTAATCATACCAATATAATACCTCAATATCACGTGCTTTTAATTCCTCAATATTCTTTAATGTGGCACCTTATCAAATGTCTTCTGGAAATCTAAGTACATTAGCGAGATTTGAGAAGATTTATAGCTCAGGTTGAGGTTCTGGTTGTAAGTTTGCTCGCTGAGCTGGCAGGTTCATTTCCGGACGTTTCATCACCCTACTAGGTAACATCTTCAGTGGGCCACCAGGCAAAGCACTGCTGTTGATTCCTGCTTTTTATTTATATGTTTGGGTTTCTTTGGATTGGCGATGTCACTTCCTGTGATGATGTCATTTCCTGTTCTTTTTCTCAGGGGGTGGTACATGGGGTCTAACTCAATCTACATACATTAGCTCTTCCTGGTTCCCATTTATCCACAACACAAGTTACTTCTTTAAAGAACTCCAATGAATTAGTTAACCATACACATATTTGAAAAGACAATGTTGAGTCTGCCTGATTATATTGAACATATCCAAGTGTTGTGCTGTAACATCTTTAATAAAAGCTATTAACATTTTCCCAATAATGAATGTTAAACTAACTGGCCTGTAGTTTCCTGCTTTTTGTACGCTTCCCTCTTGAATAAAGGGGTTACATTAGTTGTCCTCCAGTCTAAAGGAACCTTGCCCAAATCTAACATAACAAGGGCATCTTACTTAAAACAATGAATTTTCAGCTCTTCCACATAAAAATATATCCCAATCCCGGTGATGTGAAACAGTCTGCTGTCCCTGACTTCAATGCTCGTCTAACCTGCTCATCATTCTGCAATCAGTTGCTGTAGCAACATTGACTGCTCATAAATGAAAGGATTTTATCATTGAATCATAGAATCCGTACAGTGTGGAAACAGGTCATCTGGCCCAACAAGGCCACACTCACCCACCAAAGAGTATCCCATCCACACCCGTTCCCCTGCCCTATTACCTTCCATTTCCCCTGACTAATGAACCTGAGCGACACTTGCCTAAACACTGTGGACAACTTAGCATGGCCACTTCACCTTACCTGCACTTCTTCGCACTATAGGAGGAAACCCACACAGACACTGGGAGAATGTGCAAACTCCACACAGTCGCCTGAAGCTGGAATCGAACCCGGGTCCCTGGCGCTGTGAGGGAGCAGTGCTATTGTAGCTAAGATACAAAATCCTAACTTGTGAGTTGTCAAGAGTTCCAATACTGAAACAACACTGTTCTGTTAAGGACTTACATAAAATCACTTTCATGAGTGTTATCTATCACTGTTCATTTTGTTATTTTTAAAGTGCCCACTGAAAAGGTAACTTTTCACAATTGAACATATATAGATTTAACATTGGAATTATACTAAATGTCATTGTCTGCTAAAATGTAGAAGCCACAAACTGAATGTTTGAATCAGCCCCTCAAAAGTTAATGATCACCTCGGTTCCCATCTTCCTGCCGGAATTAAAAATGTCTCCTTCTTTTCTAAGGCAAAAGATGTATTCTCCTTCCCACTTTTAGTATTCCTCAAATTGCTGTCCATAAATATTCAGCAGAAAACCTGAATGAATTCCAGGGCTACTACAGCAATGTTTACTGTATGATATAAGAAGTCGACTATTCAGCCCATCAAGTATACCCTGTCCTTCAATGAGATCGTGTCTCAGTTGACAAATGTCTTTTAGAAATCCAAATATGTCACATCCACTGGTTCACCTTCTTCTGTCCTGCTTGTTACTTCCTCAATAATTCTAATAAACGTATCAAGCATGATAACCCTTTCGTAAGCCATGCTAACTCTGCTTGGCTGTATTATGTAGTTTTAAATGCCTGGCTATTACATCATTATAATAGACTCAAACACTTCTCCCATGGCAGAGGTTAAGCTATCTGACTTACATTCACCTGTTTTTGTTTTTGTCTCCCTGACTTTATGAAGATTGTTACATTGGCAGTTTTCCATTCTTCTGAGATTTTCAACAATCTAAAGATTCTTAAAAAATTACAAAGAATGCATCCACCATATTGTAACCTCAGGATTATTCCCCTTGGCTCATTCTAGCGAGGCCAGAAATAGGAAGATAATACAGTTGAACGCATAGCTAAACAGCTGATGTAAGAGGGAGGGTTTGGATATCTGGATCATTGGGATCTCTTCCACTGCAGGTGAGATCTGTGTCAGAAGGACGGGTTACACCTGAAGGGGTATCATTATCCTTGCAAGGAGGTTTGCTGGTGCCACTCTGGAGTGTTTCAACTCGTGTGGCAGGAGGATGGAAACTAGAGCAGGGGCTCAGCATGTGATTATTTGAAAAGAAGAGGGGGGTAAAATCGAACAAGTCGAGGTGGAAGAACAGGCTGGGCCAGGTTAAGGAACACAGTGGGACTAGAAGTCTGAAGTGCATTGATTTTAATGCAAGGAGTTAACAGGTAAGACAGGTGACTTTAGAGCCTGGATTAGTACAGAGATCTATGATGTGGTAGTCATTACAGGAACTTGGTTGAGAGAAGGGTGACAGCTCAACTTTTCAGCATTTAGATGCTTTAGCATGATAGAGAGGGATGCAAAAGGGATGAGGCTGTTGATTTCTTAAGGAAGATTGTCACAGCCGTGCTACAAGATGACATCTTGGGGCTTGTCCAGTGAGGCCATATGAGTAGAACATAGGGATAAGAAAGATGCAGTCACTATAATGGGGTTAGACTATAGACCTTCCAATAGTCAGTGGGAAATAGAGGAACATATATAAGCAAATCATGGAAAGATGTAAAAACAGTCTTGTTGCCATGTGTGATTTTAATTTCCCTAATATTGATGAGGACTTCTTTAGTGCCAGAGGCAGAATTTATTAGGTACATCAAGGAGGGATTTTTGAAACAATTCATAGATAGCCCAACAAGGGAAATGCTGCACTGGACCTTGTTACAGGGAATTAATCTGGCTAGGTGATGATGTTTCAGTGGGGTAGTATTTTTGGAACAGTGATCATAATTCAGGAAATTGTAAAGTAGTTATAGAAAAGGATAAGACTGGTCCTCAGGTGAAAGTGTTAATTTGAGGGAAGACTAATCACAACAGTATCAGGAAGGAGATGGAAAAATTGGATTGGGGGCAGTTGTTTGAACGTAAATCATATCTGACATTTGGGAGTATTTTAAAAGCCAGCTGACCAGAGTTCAGGACCAGCACATTCCTGTGTGGATGAAACATAAAGATAGCAAAATTCAGGAACCTTGAATGATGAGATAACCCAGGAAAGTACAGGCTGTTTGTGCCTTAAATCATTAATGGGCAATTTATTGGGAAAGATGCTTTGGGAAAGGATTTACTTGCATTTAGAGAAGAAAAGACATACTAAAGATAGTCAGCATGGCTTTTTGCAGGGGAAGTCTTATCTCACAAACTTGATTAGGCCTTTTGAGAAAATTATGAAGAAGCTGATGAGGGTAGGGCAGTGGACGTTGCCTTACGTGGACTTTACGAAAGCATTTGACTATATCCCTCATGGTAGGCTGGTGCAGAAAGTCAAATCACATGGAATCCAGGGGGAGTTGAAAAATTGGATACAAAATTGGCTTGGCTATGGAAAACAGAGGGCAGCTATGGAAGGGTATTTTTCTGACTGTGTTCAGCAAGGATCAGTGCTAGGACCTCGGTTGTTTGTAACTAAATAAATGGTTTGGATAAAAATGACGATTATCTGATTGGTAAGTTTGCAGATGATATGAGCATTGGTGGAGTCGTGGACAGTGAGGAAGGATTTCAAAGATTTAGATCAGTTGAAAAGTTGGATGGAGAAATGGCTGATGACGTTTAATTGGGAAGTCAAATGCAAGAGGAAAGTGTAGTGTTAATTGCTGGACCCTGAGGAGCATTGACATATCCAGGAATCTTGGAGCCTAAAATCCATAGCTCCCTGAAAGTGGTAATACGTGGAGAAGGTGGTAAAGGTGGCATATGGCATGTTTGCCTGCATCAGTCGGGACATTGAGAATAAAAGACAGCAAGTATAAGACTGTCGTTAGGCCACATTTGGAGTTGTGTGCGCAGTTCTGGCTTAGGAAGGATATGGAGGCTTTGAAGAGGGTACAGAAGAGGTTTAGATGGGAATGTATTAGCTTTAAGGAGAGGTTGTAGAAACTTGGGCTGTTTTTGCTGTGGCATCAGAGGCTAAGGGACGACCTGATAGAAATATGTAAAATTATGAGAGGCATGGGGAGGTGGATGTTCATTGACACTTCCCCAGGGTGGAAATGTCAAATGTCAGGGCACATAGGTTTAAGGCGAGAGAGGGGGTAAGTTTAAAGGAGATGCGTGATGGAAGGTTCTTTTTTAAAAAGAAAGTAGTAGGTGCCAGGCGAAGTGGTAGAAGCAGATACGACAGCAAAGTTTGGGAGGCATATAGACAGGCACATGAACAGACAGAGTAGAGGGATTCAGCCCATGAGCAAGCAGAAGGGATTACTTTAGCATAGCATCATGATCAGCTCAGACATGGTGGCTGGAGGGCCTGTCCCTCTGCTGCACTGTTTTATGTAATAATGTCTTCCCATTTACTGATAAGTAGTAATGGAGCATCCTGAATTGTATGACAACTAATCAGTTAACCCAGCTTTGGTCTATGATAATGAAAGGAAGGTAGCAAAAGTGGAAGAACTGACTGGTACAAATAATTGCAAAATATTCTCGATCGTGCTATTTAAAATTTCTTAAAAATCTGCAAACGCTGTTTCTGATCATTTGCCTTTCACAAAATGTTCATCCAAAAAAAGACTGGGGAATGTGACTAGTCATAGAGTAGCTTTAGAGATGTACAGCATGGAAACTGACCCTTCGGTCCAACCCATCCATGCTGACCAAATATCCCAACCCAATCTAGTCCCACCTGCCAGCACCTGGCCCACATCCCTCCAAACCCTTCCTATTCATATACCCATCCAAATGCCTCTTAAATGTTGCAATTGTACCAGCCTCCACCACTTCCTCTGGCAGCTCATTCCATACCCGTACCACCCTCTGTGTGGAAAAGTTGCTCCTTAGGTCTCTTTTATATCTTTCCCCTCTCACCCGAAACCTATGCCCTCTAGTTCTGGATTCCCTGACCCCAGGGAAAAGAAATTTTCATATCTACTTTCTAGTTAAAATTAGCAAACAATGGAAAATACAGTTCAAAAGGGATTACTGAACCCAAAGGTAGGAACTAGTAATGTTCTCATTATTAAAGTAGTACTTCTCTTTCATTTTTATTAGGATCTCACATAATCTTGTGCTTTACACATAATAAAATGATTGAAGCTAGGTCTACTTGAGAATGCAGTCATGGCCATAACACTTACAAATGTTTGGCCACACTCAATAAGGTTTTCTGTTATAAGCTATCAAAATGAAATTTTAAGCAATTATATACACATATCATAAAATCCAGTATATGAGTCACTGCCTTGTTTTACAATTGCAATTTCAGTGAAATCATTATCCTATAAATCATTTCCAGCATTCTTAAGGTGCAGTTTTACAGTTACTTTTGTAGTTTCCACTTTACAACACACAAATATCACAAAATAGGTCTTTAGCTAATTCCTGATTGGAGTCTGGACCCCAGCCACAGCACTGGGCTGAAATCATTAGTGGAGCATAATGACAACAAAGTTTTAAAGTACGACTTATATAGCAATATTCCTTTTCTCCTCACAGAACTGTATCGTGCTGTGATACACCTCAGTAAGTGCCAGCTAATCCCAGTGTCTGGCTCAACAGCCCATCATTCATGGTTAAGCTTCGACAACAGCTGTAAGCATGCTTTTTTAACCATGGCGAGCATCGCAACAGAGCCCATCTGTTCTCAACTAAAGTCACCATGTTTGCAAGGTAGCAGTCAGGAGCTGGAGTTTCACTCCTCTCTAACCTGGGCATTGAACACAGTCGGGTAAAGTAAGGATCAGAAAACTGCTGGATTCCAGAAATTTTCTGGTGTGCATAGGTCAGTTACTCATTGCAAGGACTCACTGAGACACTGGACAACCTCAATGTTTTGTATCACAATACAATGCGTTCATCTAACACATAACCCAAGGATATCATGTTGGGAATCCATAGTTGAGGGAGAATATTGTAATCAGATGTAATTAGCAAACACATTTGATTAAAAACAAGATAAATCTTCAACTGATTGTTCTAAAAGAATATTTTTACTCCTCTGTGAACAAGAAATATTAAATGAGTCACAAAAATAGAAACATCATGGATGTTTACAGTGGAGGCAGTCCAGTCACAGTAAGGTACACTTCCTTGAGTGAGGGCAAAAACAGTTGAGCAAACTGAAAAAAAAGCCAGTGCTTCAAAATAGAAATTAGAAAATAGAAACCCAGTAGGCCTGGCAGCACATGTGGAGAGAGAAATAACATTAAGGTTTCAAGCCCGGTATGACATTTTCGATCACAGAGCTTGAGCTTTCTGGATGACAAAATAAACAGAGCAAGATAAAGCAGGGAAGGCTGTATATATCAGGTTGATAACACAAGTGAGATTTGGGTGCAGCTTGGAAAATTCAACAGGTGATAAAAGCAAATAAGCAGAGTATGGGACTAGCAGCTATTAATGAAATTTCTGGTGCAGACGTTTCGTCCCCTGTCTAGGTGACATCCTCAGTGCTTGGGAGCCTCCTGTGAAGCGCTTCTGTGACCTTTCCTCCGGCATTTGTGCAGGAACCAGAGTTGTTCATATGTGGCGCTCAGGCGGTTGCACAGGATTCCCATTTGGGAGCCTCCTGTGAAGCGCTTCTGTGATCTTTCCTCCGGCACTGAGGATGTCACCTAGACAGGGGACAAAACATCTGCACCAGAAATTCCCAGCTCGGCGAACAGAACCACAACAACGAGCATCCGAGCTACAAATCTTCGCACAAACTTTGAACACCTACGGGCGAGAGACGCTAAGACAAGCCAGGAAATGGGAATTCGGTGCCAACCGCCTGAGCACCACATACGAACAACTCCGGTTCCTGCACAAATGCCGGAGGAAAGATCACAGAAGCGCTTCACAGGAGGCTCCCAAGCAGTGAGGATGTCACCTAGACAGGGGACGAAACGTCTGCAACGCAAATTCCCAGCTCGGCGAACAGAACCACAACAACGAGCACCCGAGCTACAAATCTTCGCACAAACTTTGAGCTATTAATGAAAGGAAATCTCGTCCAGCATCATCTGTGGAGAGAGAAACAGAGTTAACGTTTTGAGTCCAAAGACATTTCTTCAGAACTTAAGAGTTGGAAAAATAATGGGGTTTACGCTGCTGAAAGGAGGGTGCATCAAATGGAATGGATGCGCAGGTCCAGGAAAAGTTAAGAGAGATTGGAAATCAATGGTGTCAGAGGACAAAAGACAACTGGTGGGAATAGTCAAACAAGACCGAGACTCAGAGCTCATAACATAATAGCAATGAATTCCAAATGGAAGTAAAAGCAGAAAGAAACTAAGGCAATGGCAGGATTGGAATGTCAAAATGGAGGTCAGAGTTCATGGTCTGGGCTTACTGAATTCAATATTGAGTTCCCATAGTGTGTCTAAACACTGGGCCTTACTGTAACAATGCAGCAGGCATAAGACAATGTGAATCTGGGCAGGATGGAGTATTGAAATGGGAAGTAACTGGACTGGAGTCATACTGCTAGATAGAACAGGAGTATTGTGCAAAATACCCACCCAGTCTGAATTTGGTCTTCACAATGTAGAGAACATGTTGTGAGCAGCAGATGCAGGAGACCAAACTGAAACAAATAGAAGTGAATCACTGCTCCTCTTGGACACAGAGGTTTGGGGCCCTGGACAGTGGACAGACAGTGGAAGCAGCATGCATCAGGCAGTGTTGAGTGATCCCAAAACTAATCGATCAGATACATGCTCAGCAATCCTGCCACAGCCAGTGATGAATAGTTGTGAACAATTGACCATATTATTAGACAGACACTTCCACAAATGTTGTCAAACTCAACGATGGGGGAAGACAGCTATGGGTGAAAAAGACAATTTTGAAGTATTGCATTCATCTTATGCCGGAAGTGTCAAGTGAATGATTGACTATCTCCTCCTGATATCTCCAGCATTATAGATACAACTTTTCAACCAATTTGATTCACTCCAAGTGATATCAGGAAACAGCTGAAAACACAGGATACTGTAACGGCTATGGGTCCTGACAACAGTGCAGCAACAGTACTGAAGACTTCTGTTCTGGAATTTGCTCCAGTCCTAGCCAAGCCATTCCACTAAATCTACAACACTGGCATCTACCAGAATATTTGAAAATTACCCAGGTGAGACCTGGGCACAAAAGGCAAGACAAATCCAATTGCTGACATCTAGTTTGGATGGCCAACAAACTCCTGACCCATTACAGCCTTTACTCAAAATTGATAAAAGAGCTGAATTCTGGAGGTCAAGGAAGACTGGCTGTCCTGGACATCAAGGTAGTACGTGACTGAGGCATCCAGGGGCCCTAGTAAAACAGGGGTAAGTAGCATTTACAGGACAGTTCTCTACTGGTTGCAGTCACAAAGCACCTCGTATGTGGAAAGCGTTGCATCTCTTCACAATATCACAAGATTAGCACCATTACCAATGAAATCCAATCAATGATATTAGTTTTAAAATAGTGATTGAAAAAGATAGACCAGACCTAAAAGTTGAAGTTCTAAATTGGAGAAAGGCCAATTTTGATGGTATTAGGCAAGAACTTTCAAAAGCTGATTGGAAGCAGATGTTCGCATGGCTGGAAAATGGGAAAACCTCAGAAAAGGGATAATGAGAATCCAGAGACAGTATATTCCTGTTGGGGTGAAAGGAAAAGCTGGTAGGTATAGGGAATGCTGGATGACTAAAGAAATTGAGAGTTTGGTTAAGAAAAGGTAGGAAGCATATGTCAGGTATAGACAGGATAGATCGAGTGAATCCTTAGAAGGGTATAAAGGCAGTAGGAGGATACTTAAGAGGGAAATCAGGAGGCAAAAAGGGGACTTGAGATGGCTTTGGCAAATAGAGTTAAGGAGAATCCAAAGGGTGTTTACAAATACATTAAGGACAAAAAGGAAACTAGGGAGAGAATAGGGCCCCTCAAAGATCAGCAAGGCGGCCTTTGTGTGGAGCCGAAGGAGATGGGGAAGATACTAAACGAGTATTTTGCATCACTATTTACTGCTGAAAAGGACATGGAAGATATAGAATGTAGGGAAATAGATGGTGACATCTTGAAAAATGTCCATATTACAGAGGAGGAAGTGCTGGATGTCTTGAAATGCATAAAAGTGGATAAGCTCCCCAGGACCTGATCAGGTGTACTGTAGAACTCTGTGGGAAGCGCTTGCTGGGCCTCTTCCTGAGATATTTGTATCATCGATAGTCACAAGTGAGGTGCCGCAAGACTGGAGGTCGGCTGATGTGGTGCCATTATTTAAGAAATGTGGTAAGGACAAGCCAGGGAACTATAGACCAGTGAGCTGGAGGTCAGTGGTGGGCAAGTTGTAGGAGGGACTTATGAGGTACAGTATGTACATGGATTTGGAAAGGCAAGGACTGATTAAGGATAGTAAACATGGCTTTGTGTGTGGGAAATCATGTCTCACAAACGCAATTGAGTTTTTTAAAGAAGTAACAAAGAGGATTGATGAGGGCAGAGCAGTAGATGTGATGTATTTGGACTTCAGTAAGGTGTTCGATAAGGTTCCCCAAGGGAGACTGGTCAGCAAGGTTAGATCTCATGGAATACAGGGAAAACCAGCCATTTGAATACAGAACTGGATCAAAGGTAGAAGGCAGAGGATGGTGGTGGAGAGTTGTTTTTCAGACTGGAGGCCTGTGACCAGTAGAGTGCCACAAGGATCGATGCTGGGTCCACTACTTTTCATCATTTATATAAATGATTTGGATGTGAGCATAAGAGGTATAGTTAGTAAGTTTGGAGGTGTAGTGGACAGCCAAGAAGGTTACCTCCGATTAGAATGGGATCTTGATCAAATGGGCCAATGGGCTGAGGAGTAGCAGATAGAGTTTAATTTAGATAAATGCAAGGTGCTGCATTTTGGGAAAGCAAATCTTAGCAGGACTTATACATTTAATGGTAAGGTCCTAGGGAGTGTTGCTGAACAAAGAGACCTTGGAATGGAGGGTCAGAGTTCCTTGAAAGTGGAGTCGCAGAGATGCTTTCCTTTATTGGTCAGAATATTGAGTACAGGAGTTGGGAGGTCATGTTGCGGCTGTACAGCACATTGGTTAGGCCAACTTTGGAATATTGCGCGCAATTCTGGTCTCCTTCCTATTGGAAGGATGTCGTGAAACGTGAAAGGGTTCAGAAAAGATTTACAATGATGTTACCAGGATTGGAGGATTTGAGCTATAGGGAGAGGTTGAATAGGCCAGGGCTGTTTTCCCTGGAGCGTCGGAGGCTGAGAGGTGACCTTATAAAGGTTTATAAAACCATGAGGAGCATGGATAGGGTAAATTGACAAGGTCTTTTCCCTGACATGGGGGAGTCCAGAACTAGAGGGCACAGGTTTAGGGTGAGAGGGGTAAGATATAAAAGAGACCTAAGGGACAACATTTTTACGCAGATGGTGGTGCGAGTGTGGAATGGGCTGCTGGAGAAAGTGGTGGAGGCTGGCACAACTGCAACAGTTAAAAAGCATCTGGATGGGTATATGAAAAGGAAGGGTTTGGAGGGATATGGGCCGGGTGCTGGCAGGTGGGACTAGATTGGTTGGGATATCTGGTCGGCATGGACGGGTTGGACCGAAGGGTCTGTTTCTGTGCTGTATATTTCTACGACTCTATGCGAACTAACAGATTCGCTGTATATTTATTTTGAATTTTTCCAACAGCACTTTTGAAACCAGTGATCTCTGCCATGTAGAAGGACAAGAACAGATGTATGGGAACACAACCAGGTGCAAGCTCCCCTCCAAGTGATATGCTATTCTGACTTGGAAACATATTTATATTCCTTTATTGTCGCTCGGTCAAAATCCTGGAAATCCCTTCCTAATCGGCCTGAGAGTTTCCCAAAACTTCAAGAATGCAGTAGTTCAAAAACATAGCTCACCACCTTTTGCATTAGGGTGATTAGAGCAGCACGGTGCCTCAGTGGTTAGCATTGCTGCTTCAAAGCGTCCAACACCCGGATTTGATTCCACCCTCGGGCAACTGTGTGGAGCTTGCACGTTCTCTTTGTGCCTACTTGGGTTTCCTCTGGGTGCTCTGGTTTCCTCCCTCAGTTAAAAGATGCGCAGATGAGGTGGATTGGCCATGCTGATTGATGCTGTGTGGGAAATGGGTTGGACATGGCAGAGAACCTTGTCAATCACAGTGCAGGGAAATCTTGATTGAGGAAAAAAGACATGCCAGAGTCAACACTGGGGTAGCAAGCATGGTTGGAACACATGCAACAGAAATGGAGAAACTGAGAACAGAACTGCATCCTTACCGGAGGAAGTGAGGTATCACAGTCAAGGTTACTGAGGGAGCAGGTGAATTTGAAAGTTGGGCTTCTGCGAGGTCTGTGTAAGGTGTTCCTGGCCTAAAAAAGTCCCCACTCCAAGAACAACAGCAACCATACCAATGCCCTAGGAGACTCTAGCTCGATTGCTGCTGCCGCCTCGTCAAGGGTCCCCGCTCCGGGCATCACCAATGCCAAGAATCCATGCTCCAGGCCTACTGCTGCCAGGGGTTACCGCTCTGGGCACCACCAACGCGAAGAGTCCCTGCTCTGAGCCTACCGAAGCCAGGATTTCCCACTCCAGGCACCACCAACAAGAGTCCATGCTTCGTGCCTACCACTGCCTGGAGTCCCGATCCACACCATCGATACTGCAGCCACCACCCAACGAACCCTGCTCCAGCCTCAAAGAAGAAGAAGAGAAAAAGGAGGGAAAGAGAAAAAGAATGCCACCAGGCTGGAGCCGATGGCCTTAAGAGCCCAAAAACTACATACCATGCTGGTGCCACCATGTTGATTTGCCCTACCACTCAAAGCTGACCTAGAAATATCATTTGGCTGTTTCCTTAGCAATACCGTTTCCTGTCACTTTGACCTATGTGCCATGAAACTTTTTGTTACTTAATTTCTCCTGCCCTCATCCCGAACCCTAAAGTTCTAATTACAGTACATCTCAATCTGAAACGTTAATTTGGCTTCTCTCTTCACAGATGCTACCTGACCTTGCTTAGCTTTTTCAGCATGTTTTGTTCTCATCATAGCCGTGAATGAGATCAGGTAATGGTAAGGACAATTGGACCATCCTGGCTTCCACCACTGCAATACATAAGGGCGCAGCCAAGAACAGGATACACGGTGGAGTACCCAATCTTTCCCTTTACAGCCAAAGCTTGAATGAATGTGTAGTTGGACTTGGAGTCATACAGCACGGAAACAGACCCTTCGGCCCAACCCGTCCATACTGACCATGTTCCCAAACTGAACCAGTCCCAACAACCTGTGTTTGGCCTATTTCCCTCCGGGTAAAAACAATGATTGTAGATACTAGAAACCAGATTCTGGATTAGTGGTGCTGGAAGAGCACAGCAGTTCAGGTAGCATCCGAGGAGCAGTAAAATCGACGGTTCGGGCAAAAGCCCTTCATCCAAACCTTTCCTATTCATGAACTTATCAAAGTGTCTTTTAAATGTTGTAACTGTACCCACATCCACCACTTTCTCGGGCACTTCATTCCACACACGAACCACTGTGTAAAAAAAGTTGCCCCTCATGTTAGTTTTAAATCTTTCTCCTCTCACCTTAAAAACAGGTCCCTAGTTTTGAATTCCCCTGTCCTAAGGAAAAAATGTCATTCACCTTATCTATGTCTCTCAAGATTTTATAAACCTCAATAAGGTCACCCCTCAACCTCTACGCTCCAGTCAAAGTCGTCCCAGTCTATTTTTATATCTCAAACTCTCCACTCCCGGGAATACCCCAGTAAATCTTTTCTGAACCCTCCCCAGTTTAATAATATCCTTCCTATATATCCTAATCGCTGCTGCTGACAACTGAGTCGCAACAATTCCTGAGTATGCTGGTTTTCCATTTGTAGCACGCTAGCACACTTTGCAACTGGACCAAGATCTACACAGGCAGATTTACTTCTCACCCATACTTAACCTGACCCATATGTACTTTGATCTGTATTGCCAACACACTGTGCTATTATTGTCAAGAAATGTTCTTTGGTGGAAAGGGAATTCAAGTTTCCTTTAACTGTTTCCAATTTAAGTGCATTATTTTGGACTATCTAATAACTCACTAAATTTCATTCACGTGTTCTTCCCTAATTATGCTATTTATGCATTAAATTTCCATTGTTCAAGCTAGATTTGTTCCTTATGTCGGGTTTTTTTGAAAATAACTTTGCAAGGTAGGATATTAATGTAAATATTTAGCCGAGGTGTTGACAGAAATGTTGGGTTTTCAGTTTTTACGTCACGCACTGGGTCAATTTACACTTCCTTCACCTTGCATTAACAGGGTAATAATGTCTTAAAACGGGGCTTTATCACCTCATTAACACAGGCAACATTTTCAAAACGTTCTCTCTTCTGAGTATTTGTTTCAAGCGATAAGTCTCTTTTAACGTAGAAATCCAAAAGGCACGATGAGCTTCAATGTCATTCGAGATAGAAACTGGTTGGAACTTCTGCAGTGCAGGTTTGATTGCATATGATAACATTTTCCTACATTGTGAAACTTAATATTGTAAACTGACTAAACTTCAAAACTACCTCACTATCTTTAAAAAGAGATGCCCCGATATTGCACAAGCTGCTACATAAATGCAGGCCATTTATTTTTTTGACCAGTTTTGCAGGCAATGGAGGAGAAAATGTCTGGCAAAGGTCTTGACTTTTATTTTTGAGGATCGGGCTAATTGGTAACTTTAGCTTTTTTAAATGGGTTTGCATGGCACTGACACCAGCACTGGGGGGAAGGGGGCCCTCAACTAGTGGGATAGTTTACACCTGAACGACACTGGGACCAGATTCTTGTGAACCACACAATGAGAGAAGTAGAGAGGGGTTTAAACTAAATGGTGAGGGCAAGCAATCAAATATGGAACAATTTGGCAAATCAAAGAGTTGAGAAAAGGTTATCGAGACAAAGAATCATAAATTAAAGAGCAAAGAATGGCAGACAGGAACAGAGAGATAAATAAATAGGAATCCACCATCAATCAAGACTAAATATTATTAAGATATCAAATTTTTTAAAAATTAAGCTCTGTTTGAACACAAATAGCATTCCTTAAAGTAGCACACAAAATGATAACACAAATTGAAATAATAGCGTCATAGAGGTGTACAGCATGGAAATAGACCCTTCGATCCAACGCATCCGTGCCGACCAGATATCCCAACCCAATCTAGTTCCACCTGCCAGCACCCGGCCCATATCCCTCCAAACCTTTCCTATTCATATACCCATCCAAATGCCTCTTAAATGTTGCAATTGTACCAGCCTCCACCACTTCCTCTGGCAACTCATTCCATACACGTACCACCCTCTATGTGAAAAGGTTGCCCCTTAGGTCCCTTATACATCTTTCTCCTCTCACTCTAAACCTAGTTCTCCTCTAGTTCTGGATTCCCCGACCCCAGGGAAAAGACTTTGCCTATTTATCCTATCCATGCCTCTCATAATTTTTTAAACTTCTATAAGGTCACCCCTCAGCCTGCGACGCTCCAGGGAAAACAGCCCCAGCCTGTTCAGCCTCTCCCTGTAGCTCAAATCCTCCAATCCTGGCAACATCCTTGTAAATCTTTTCTGAACCCTTTCAAGTTTCACAACATCTTTCCAATAGGTAGGAGACCAGAACTGTGGTCTGGTCTCCAACAGTGGCCTAACCAATGTCCTGTACAGCCGTAACATAACCTCCCAACTCCTGTACTCAATACTCTGACCAATAAAGGAAAGCATACTAAATGCCTTCTTCACTATCCTATCTACCTGCACTCCAAGGTCTCTTTATTCAGCAACACTCTCTAGGACCTTACCGTTAAGTGTATAAGTCCTGCTAAGATTTGCTTTCCCAAAATGCAGCACCTCACATTTATCTAAATTAAACTCCATCTGCCACTCCTCAGCCCATTGGCCCACCTGATCAAGATCCTGTTGTAATCTGAGGTAACCCTCTTCACTGTCCACTACACCTCCAATTTTAGTATCATCTTCAAACTTACTAACTGTACCTCTTATGCTCGCATCCAAATCATTTATGTAAATGACAAAAAGTAGAGGACCCAGCACCGATCCTGTGGCACTCCACTGGTCACAGGCTTCCACTCTGAAAAACAACCCTCCACCACCACCCTCTGTCTTCTACCTTCCATATACTTTTCCACAGTAAATACTGATGCAAAATACTCATTTAGTATATCCACCATTTTCAGCAGCTCCACACAAAGGCCACCTTGCTGATCTTTGAGGGATCCTATTCTCTCCCTAATTATCCTTTTGTCCTTAATGTATTTATAAAACCCTTTGAATTCTCCTTAATTCTATGTTCCAAAGCTATCTCATGTCCCCTTTTTGCCCTCCTGATTTCCCTCTTAAGTATACTCCTCCTGCCTTTATACACTTCTAAGGATTCACTCGATCTATCCTGTCTATGCCTTACATATGCTTCCTTCTTTTTCTTAACCAAAACCTCAATTTCTTTACTCATCCAGCATTCCCTATACCTACCAGCCTTCCCTTTCACCCTGACAGGAATATACTTTCTCTGGATTCTCGTCATCTCATTTCTGAAGGCTTCCCATTTTCCAGCCGTCCCTTTACCTGCGAACATTTGCACCCAATCAGCTTTTGAAAGTTCTTGCCTAATACCGTCAAAATTGGCCTTTCTCCAATTTAGAACTTCAACTTTTAGATCTGGTCTATCTGTTTCCATCAGTATTTTAAATCTAATAGAATTATGGTCACTGGCCCCAAAGTGCTCCCCCACTGACATCTCAGTCACCTGCCCTGCTTTATTTCCTAAGAGTAGGTCACGTTTTGCATCTTCTCTAGTAGGTACATCCACATACTGAATCAGAAAATGTTCTTGTACACACTTAGCAAATCCCTCTCCATCTAAACCTTTAACACTATGGCAGTCCCAGTCTATGTTTGGTAAGTTAAAATCCCCTACCATAACCACCCTATTATTCTTACAGATAGCTAAGATCTCCTTACAAGTTTGTTTCTCAATTTCCCTCTGACTATTAGGGGTCTATAATACAATCCCAATAAGGTGATCATCCCTTTCTTATTTCTCAGTTCCACCCAAATAGCTGCCCTGGATGTATTTCCTCCCTCAGTACAGCTGTAATGCTATCCCTTACCAAAAATGCCACTCCCCCTCCTCTCTTTCCTCCCTTTCTAGCCTTCCTGTAGCATTTGTATCCTGGAACTTTAAGCTGCCAGTCCTGCCCATCCCTGAGCCATGTTTCTGTAATTGCTATGATATCCCAGCCCCATGTTCCTAACCATGCCCTAAGTTCATCTGCCTTCCCTGTTAGGCCCCTTGCATTGAAATAAATGCAGTTTAATTCATTAGATGTACCTTGTCCCGGCCTGCCCTGACTGTTTGTAAATAAGTAAAAATGATCTGATAGTTCTTATGAAGATGTGGCTGCAGGATGTCATGGTTGTGTCCTGAACATTAAGATTTTTATGGTATTTAAGAAGAACAGAAAATTAGGTAAAAGTGGAGGGGAAGCACTGTTAGCCAAAGGCGACATTATTAATTAGAAATGAACTTGTTTCAGGTGATCAAGATGTAAAATTGGTATGGGTGGAGGTTAAGAAATAGAAGGGAAAAGAAGTTGCTGGTGGGTGTGGTCTACAGGGTTCCTAAGAGTAACCACAATATAGGAGAAAGCATACAAAACAAAATACTGTGCGGTGGTAATACAGACAATAAGCACGTGGGGCCTTATATTACAGGGAAATGGAAAAAAATCAAATTGACAGTAGTAGCTTGGTTTGGGAGTTCACAGAACGGTTTTGAGCTTGTTCTTTGAGGAGCACAATCTGGATATGATTGGAGAAGCAGCATGGTGGCTCAGTGGTTAGCACTGCTGCCTCACAGCACCAGGGACCCAGGTTCGATTCCAGCCTCGGGTGACTGTGTAGAGTTGGCACATTCTCCCTGTGTCTGCGTGGGTTTCCTCCGGGTGCTCTGGTTTCCTCCCACAGTCCAAAGATGTGCAGGTCAGGTGGATTGGCCATGCTAAATTGCCCATAGTGCATTAGTTAGAGGGAAATAGGTCTGGGTGGATCCTCCTCAGAGGGCTGGTGTAGATTTATTAGGCCGAAGGGCCTCTTTCCACACTGTAGTGAATCTAATCACCAAACAGTTATACTAGACTTGACATTGTGTAAAGTGACAGGATTAGTTCTAGGGATCAGTAACCACAATATGATTAAATTTTATATCAAGTTTGAAAGTGAGAATATTCAGTCTAAGACTAGTATTTTAAACATAAAAACATGCCATAATGTGGACCTTATAGCTGAGCTAGCTGGTGAACTGGGATACTGTGCTATGGGGTAGATGGACAGAGAAGCAATGGCAGACATTTATGGGGATAGTTTGGAAAAAAAGTCAGGTTATGTTTATCCCCGACTATGAAGACAAATTATAAAGGGAGGAGGTACCATCCGTGATTAACTAGAGAATTTCAGGATAGTATTAAATTTAAAAGATGTACAACTGCTCAAAGATCAGTAGCAGGTCAGACTATAAAAGGGTAAGCAGTGTAGATGCAAGCATAAAGTAGATCACGTGAACATACAAACTGGTAGTAAATGGCTTCCAATTAGGGAAATGTGAGCGACATCCACTTCAGACCTTAAAAGAATAGAACAAGAGTACTTTCTGAGTGCCGAGAAATTAAAATCAATGGAGGTCCATGTATTTACATATCCATAAAATGTTATGAACAGATACAAAAAATAATCAAAAAAGTTAATAGAAGGACAAGAAGTTGGAAGTTATGCTGCAGTTATAGAAGTCATGAATATAAAGCTAGCCTCAGGATAGGAGACCATGACAGTTACCAATATGTGCTGTAAAAGCCCATCTGATTCAGTAATGTACTATCCATAAACAGTCTGGTCTGCATGTGACAACACATTCAACAGCAATACAGTTGACTCTTTACGGTCCCCTGCAATGGCCCAGCAAGCCATTCAGTTCAAAGGTAATCAGGGGTGGATAACAAATTCTAACATTGTTAGTGATGCCCACATCTCACAAAAGAATAAAGAAAATGTCAAGTCCTGCTTCGACACAGCTGGAGCATCACAGCTTAGCAAGGTTATATTGGCTTTGGAAGAATACAGGGTCAGTTCTCCATAACCACGTCTGTTGATTAGAATGACTAGAATCCCTACAGTGTGGAAACAGGCCATTTGGCCCAACAAGTCCACATTGACCCTCCGAAGACTAACTCACCCACATCCATTCCCCTACATTTACCCCTGACTAATGCACCTAACACTATGGGCAATTTAACATAGCCTGCACATCTTTGGACTGTGGGAGGTAACCGGAGCACCTCGAGGAAACCTATATAGAACAGTGGGAGAATGTGCAAACTGCACACAGACAGTTGCCCGAGGCAAAAATTGAACCCGGGGCCTTGGCGCTGCCAGGTAGCAGTGCTTACCACTAAGCCACCAAAATGTGTTCTCAAATGGTTAAGGTACGAAGAGAGATTACAAGAATTAAGGTTGAATTCTCTGGAATTTTAAATAGTATGAAGGGATTCCTTCATTAAAGTTTGCAGGTTATTAAGATGGAGGGATAGGTATATGAAGAATATTTCCACTGTCTTAGAACTGTAGTTCTGCCGGGGCCAGGTCTTCTAAGAAAAATAGCTTTTGATGCATGCTCAATTGTTAATTTTAAACGAGAAATTTTTAAATTTCTGTTAACCAAACGTATTAAGATATAGTATTTTGATAGTAAATTGGTGTTCTTGCAAATTATCCTGACGAGTACACAATGAAATGTTCAGACCAAACGTATGTTTTTCCCCAACAATATTAAGGAATACAGATGTAGGCAGGTGTGTGGTGTTTACTCACACATCAGCCAACGATCTCAATGCATTACAGAATGGGCTTGAGTGATTAAATGGTCTACTCGTGTTCCTAAGTTCCTCTGATTCCATTAGCTCCTGGCTTGGAATGGTACTCAAAAGGAACGTTGGCTGAGATATGGCAGGCCTGACATCTTGATTTCTGGATTTGACACTAATTAGAAAACCAGGATGTAGTTTTTAAAATAATATGTTTCTGTGCTGATGTCAAGCAGCCTTCACACTGGAAACTGTGATATTCAAACTAAAACATCAGTGCAGCATTTAAGTTAGATATATATGATAGTTCAAGATGATAGGTGCTCTAATCCTGCCCCTCAGCACAGATCGGACCTTTTTTTGGTTATCAACTGCCAGAAAACATAAATATACTCGTTCAGAAAAGAAAACTCATCTTTTGAAATACAGAGCTATTCAAATCTAAGTTATAAAATAATGTTTTTCAAATCTGTCTCCATTTCCAAAATGCTACAATTTTATACTATTTCAGCCAAATGTTATGCTGCAGCGTTAGTACAAAAGATTTTCAGAATCTAAAGCACCACAAATATGAAAAACGTGCTAGAGTATCTTGCTAAATCTATATCAACAATTTGGATCAGGAGAGACATCTGTACAGGCATCACATTGCAGTACTCACACATTTACATCGTCTCATTACGAGCATATGCACTGCATGAAGAACAAAGTTTACTCTGGAGCAGTTCCAGCCCTGTGAAAACGTTGCTGCGCTTACAGGTGGTTGGAATAGCTCCAAAATGAGTTCAAATCAGACTGCTAAAGTAACTGCACTTGCCTACATAAACAATGCTACTCACTGCCAGGGAGTAGTGCCAGTAGTGTCATCTCGACAATCCAAGTATAGCACTGAAATCGTGACTAACAATACACATTGTAGAGTCCAACTCTGATGAAAGGCAACTACGTAATGAAGAAAAAAAAAAATTCTTAGCGACATGAAGTTTTCAGAAAATGGAAGTCAGATCATGTATTACACCCTGTGATAACTCTAAGAATTGGGCAGAAAATGCCGCTGATAATAGATTTGGTAGCAGGTATTGGAGCCACATATAGTGACCTGAAAAAAAGTATTCTGGTTTCCCAAAGGGCTAATGGTTATGCTAGAGTGGAGCTGATCAAGTAGTCTATCTCCACCCCACAGGTTCATCTGTGCAGGCTGTGTGTGTATGAGCTGTGACAGCATTGCCATGTAGTGCATGAGATTCTGCTTCAATTGGCTGGATAGTGGGCTGGAGAAATATAATTGACAAACAGGTCCTGTTTCTCTCACTGACTGGGCAAGAGCAGATATTAATTATGATGCCTTCAGCAATGTGACCAGAGGGCAATCACTTACCTCATCAGTGAGGTGTTAAAGACATAACAACACACAAAACTATATTACAATAAACAGTACAGGAAGAAATTATCAGGAAAGGAAAAATAAACTTATGAATTCCCACACCTCTCACATGGAACTTTCGCTAAAGAAGTGGTGGCAGAGTGAAATTTGGATTGAACACTGAACTCAAGCATTTTAGCCTATTTACATCAAGTTGGAGTACTCAATTTTATTTGGTTTACTCGTGGTTTTGGGGGGGCAATAAGCAAAGAGGAGAAAGCTTCTCTGTACGTATTGCAATGCCTTGAAAGTGCTTTGGAGAAAACCCTTGGGAAATGCCAAGTTATCCCAAGATTCCAGCCAGATGCATCTTGAATACATACAGCATGATTCTGAAACAATACTTTGCCATTCGGGGCCCAAGTCAGGGTTGTGATATTGGAATTTTATCACTGCCTGATGATGATCACAATTAGGATCAATATCTAGGAGCAGTGCAGTTGATAGTTTGTGTGTTGAAAATTGTTTATTGGCAAAATGAACAAGGAGTAAGAAAATACCACTGTTTTTGTAGGAGGAAAGATAGGAAAATATTTAAAGTTTTTAGTTCCTGTAATGTGATATAATACAGAAGAACAAAGCCCCGATTTAGAGTCATGAACTGAGAGCCTGCATTTCTAATCAAAGTTGGCATAAAGTGTTCACTGAAACACCTCTTGTTACTATCCAACCACCTGAAGAATAATCTTACACAAAGCAAATGCATTACTAAATCCAATGTAATTTACAATTCTGATGTCAGTTATTTATCAGAAAGATCTAACACTTGGTTTTACTGAGAGTGAAAATGATATCGTCTCAAGATGTTTGAAAAGCATCATTCCTGAAATACGAACAACATACCATAAAATACACCTAACAGCTATAAAATCCTCAGTAGCACAAAGCACTGACCACCGTCCACATATTGTGTGAAGCTGCTAGCAGCTGGATTAGGTTCAAGTACACTTGAAAACACGCCAGACGTTTCAAGACTGATCCTAAAAAGCAGGAGGAAGTTGAAGTTCAATTACAGCACTTCAAAGAGCAATGTTTCATCTGGAAACTGGCATTTCAGCAACATGGTGAATGACCCCATTAAGTTAACCCTCTGAACACTCAATGGTACTGCCAGTTTTCAATGGTACTGCGCAAGTATTGAAACATCAATATAGTAAAGGGTAAACGTTCCAGCTTGGCTTTTCACTAACTTTCTTAATCATAATTGAAATGATTTACAGTCATAAGCTAAGGATTTGTCCTAAATATTATCTAGTTTGGATCACACTTCAATCGTAATTCAATCCATGCTCAAGTGCACTAGCCAAGGTAAATTTGAAATATAATTATTTGGATTCTTCTACAAATATACAGTATTGATTCATTCCAGCATAGTAGCAGGCAGTCTCCAGCATACATTTTCACCTTAAAAATGACATTCTAATTTTGATCCGCACAAAAAAAAATCATGTGAAACTCAGACCTCTGCCATTAACCCTGACACCCGTGCTGCCGCATTAATCTCCCAGAGGCTGTCAGCACCTAATAGGAAAACAGCAGATGATCATGAGCTACGAAGTGCCAAACTGGGGATAAGAATTTTTTGATATAAGCAAAGACATCTGGCCCAAACAGACAGTTCATTTTGTTTAGATTGACTGTGTCTTTACATCTTCTCACCAGATCCTGAATTCCTGCTCTCTAACAAAGCATTTAATCCTTTCTCGAATGTACTTCCACCCACTAATTCAACAATTTTTAGTAATTAGTTCAAATATTTTATTTCTAAAAAAAATTTGCCTGAATTTAACACAGTTTTTAAAATTTACATTCCTTTGAACATCTCAGCTGACCAGAGATTGAGCTCCACTTAATGGGCAGACCCATGTACATATCATTTTTAAAATAAAAATCATATGAAGGCTGCCAGAAGCAGACAAAGCCAGAAAAGGGAAGAGTAATGTGCACCAGAGACCATTTTAGAGAGGAGTCAAGGCCAAGCCTCTATTTTTAATTGATAAAAGTCAATATACAAATGCGGGAAGGAATTGCCAGTAGACAGCAGCATCAAGGAAGCAGGCAGGCCACAGGTTAGTAAATCCTGGGACAAATCTTTTCTAACATGTGCAGACTGGATAACTGCCAAGATGTAAAAATAAAATTTTATATGAATAAAACTGAAAGATAGAATTTGAAATACAGCCAGGGACTGAAAATAGTTTTTTTTTCCCCAAACGTTTTGTAATTTTGGAATGGCAGCAATAAACAGTCAACTGCTTATTTTTTCAAGAGAAAAAGTGAGGACTGCAGATGCTGGAGCTCAGAGTCAAGAGGGTACTGCTGGAAAAACACAGCAGGTAAGGCAGCATCCGAGGATATGAGCCCTTCATCAGGAGGGCCCAACTTGTGTGATCACTAGAAATTGTTGAGTGGAGATGTGCTCAGGTAAAAATAACAGGCAGACGCAGGAAGGGTGGTGGCCTCAGTACGGGGCAATAGCTGTGGGAGGGGGTGGTGGCCTCAGGTTGAGCTGGGAAAAAAGGTGCTATAAATTGGTTCTTTTCTACAATTACAGTTGGTGGGTAAATGTTGACACAGGAGGCCCTGTATCTGTGCCCAACTGAGCAAGCCCATCTGTCCCCTCTCCTCCTGGGGGACTGCCCACTGTTGCTGCTGGCTCTCTCACCTCCTCCTGCTCACATGCGACATGTTTGTTTCTCAGTACCTGCATATCTCAACACATGTAAGGGCACATGGAAAAGAGTGTATCTGTACTGGGTATTCCTGTAAGGTTCGGTAGTGCTTGTTCTGAACTCTGCTGTGCTGGAACAAGTGTAGTGCTTCAACATTGATACTCGTGAAAGACCCAAGAACACATCTTAAAAACAAGCCTGGGTATGTAGAATTTTTGGCATTGCTTAAGTTTTCCCAATTGTGTGGAACCTTCCACTTGCTGTCAGTGGAGGCAGTTCAAAGCAATACCTCAATGTGTGCAATCCAAGTTTTGTTCACTTTCTCAGAGATTCACCAGAGATTCCTACTTTGCTTTCCTGAAGTCGCACTCCCTCAGTGACCCTGCAATCTCTATGAGCCCTGCTCTTCCATTGTGATCTGCCTCCTTCCTCCCCCTCTCTCAGCTAGCGGCCAGGCAAGATGTTCTCACTTCTCCTGAAAGGATAGAGAGAGATATAAGGCACTGCAGGCTTCTAAAGTTAAAGTCGCCATAGTGCCAGAGAGTCATAGGGCTGCAGTCTCAATAAAAGAGAGACAGAGATGACTGGTAGTAGTTTAACCAGAGAATCATCACGCCTCAGGAGATGGGCAAGAGGGGACCTTCATGGTGACGTTAGCCAGTACAGGAAGTGAACCTGCGCTGTTGCTGTCCCTCAGCATTTTAAACCAACTGTCCAGCTGAATAGCGCCAGTGGTTCATTGAATTAAGAAACTACATGCAGGAGCAATAGCCAACCCTCAGTCATGCAATAGCTCTGAGAACAGGGTGTCAGTAAGAGCCCTGGGCACATGTTACTCCCATGTTCGGGGCAACGTGTTTCCCAAGCACCTCAGTTGAAGGATCTACAGGAGGTGGTATGCTCTAATGCATGTCATAAGAATCTAGCATTGCGCTCACCTTGCCAAGGCAATTAATGAATGACTTCCTGCACTGTGCCAGTCTAGCTGCTCAGTGACATCAATCCAGACCAAGTTGATCTTGCTGCCACCTTCTAGGAAAAGGACATTCCTCATCTCCCTCACTGCCACGAGGATCACCGGCAAGTCAGCATCAACAAGTTCCAGGCCTCTGCCTCTCTTACTCCATGTTTAATCCATCCTCCAGAATGGTAATCATGATAGTGGCTACCATGGCGAGTTCAAAATGGGCCCACACTCTTCCCACCTCCAGTCCTGGCACTATAGCTGTTAATTTGCCACCACAAACTGCCCTCCCATCAAATAATATTCCAGCTTTGTGAAAATCACAGGCTGTAACTGCTTCCCCTCATCAATGGGTGCAGGACCCAATAAACAAACACTTCAAATCTGACTCCCAATCATAGTCAACAAAATCATACCAAGCTATTTTCCCTATTATAAAAATATCTTCTTAACATTTCTAGGCATTTAATATAAAAACAAGAATCAGAATTACAGTTGTCTTTTTATACATATTTCAAGTTTTAAAGTTCAACTTTATGAATTATCTACAATTCTAAATGTCAATAACTTTTAATAATTATGACAGTTGTTGTTGCGTCTGCCAATGTCCTAATTCACCTTGCCTGATATTAAATTGCATCTGTCCACACTGATATGGCTAAGGCCAGCTGTAGTCTCTTCCAGTCTTCCTCGGAGCTTGCAATACTCTCTACTTTCGTGTTGTCACAAGATGTTAATGTAATATGTTTTGTGCATATGCCCAAATCATATAAATAACAAGCAGCAAAAACACTAGAGATCCCAAGATCAACGCGCAGTTACTCAGCTCAAAACTCTCCAGGGTAAAATATCCCATTTATGATACCAAATGCCAACTGGCAATAATGAATGCATACCTAAAAGAGAAGTCAATGACTTAGGCAGAGGGAGATGCAGTGGAGGGAGGAGAAAACAAGGAAAAGTCACAATATGCTATTAAGTATTGGGTAATGAATGTTGATAATATCATTTTTTTTGAAAACATGGGTTCTAAAGTGGAAAACAAAACAACTTTAACTTTCAGTTCTGTGAGGGTTTGACTTTAACAAAAGGTCAGAAAGTAATTTTGAGCAGAATGTTCAAAACAGCACGTTCAAGAAGTCATGTGATTTTTTTTTAATAACCAGGAAGATAACTACTGAAATGTTTGTTGACTTGGGTTTGACAACCAGGTGGAAGGGCAAAAGCAGATTCACGCTCAGTAAAAAGGATGAACTTTCCTTTCTGATGTTTGTATTAAGAATGTCCCAATAGTATAATGTAAAACAGTTTTTATCCAATAATGGTCAGTGATGCACTCCATGATAAATAAAAAGAAAACAAAAATGCACTCTCAAGGTAGATTCTATTCTGGGGTGTGACTTGTCCAGCATTCTAACCAGCAGGGATCATAATGGTTGATATCCTTGTGAATTGATGTTTCAGATAATTTGATTAAAGTAAAACTTTTTACATATAAAAGGATATGCACATCTGTAATTCCCTAGTAAAAGTTATATAATTTCGGTTGAAAAAGTATAACTTTCCTACCTCACTTTAACTATACTTGCTCCACTTCTCATTTCATCCATCACGGAATAGGTTATTGTTGAATCTCAGAGTAAGTGAAGCATTTGCGAAACAAGATGGTGAAAGAGAGAGTTCAGGCTAGTTTCAATGTTTTGTTTTCATTATGCTGAAATAAGGGCATACTACACTGAACAATGAAGATTGCTGTAATACAGGGGTTTGAACTGTAGAACATTATAAATAGGAAACAGAATTTAACTGACTCAAACAAAACGACATCTTATATCAACCAAATTCAAATCCTTATTAGTTGCCAATAATAACCATATGTTGAATTGTTTAAAGAATTCAAATATACATTATTTCACAGGCAAATCCTACACTGTGTGAACTCACCATTGCAAGTTCTAAAACCAGAATTTTCAATTAACCATCCAATAGCTATGTGACATGACCCTGACCAGAAAGACCTGACCTCATTGTGTGCTCATCAGCATTTGTTTGTACTCAATTGCGATAAGCTGTGCTCCAAAGTTTCGTTCAGGCATTGTTTGACAGCTAACAGGATCCACTGACATCAATAAGCCTGAAATGATACCATACAGTGCACCAGCTACATCAATTACAAATTTGCCATCAAAGTAATCAGCAACATTCAACTGAAATCATTAGAAATCAACTGACAACAAATGAGGCTGAAACCAAAGCTGTATAACACATTCCTCAGTCGAGAAGTAATCAAAGTATAAACTCTAAGCTAGTGGTCGCAAAGTCTCAGGCATTTTATCCAGTCCTGGTTGAAATGCATGAAGTGTGTGATTGTACAACATTGACAAATCATTACAGTGATCATTATAGTGTAGTTGCATTCGTTATTATAATTAGTTAGGTACTAATGTAGTATAATATTGTTATGATCTATATTATTATATTTCCTCTCCTTCCATCTCTGCTCATCCATTGCCTCCCTGATGCTCCCCTTCTTCCATCCCTAACTCTCTACCTTCCTTCCCTCAATCTCTCAACCCCCTCCCTTCTCCCATTTTCTTCACACCCTAGTTAAGGTTAACAGACAGCGGAATCTGGAAGTTACTGTGAATGTTTCTTCCCACCTTACACAGGACCTGTGACCTGGTGAGGCTCCTATTCAAGTGCAGATAAGTGGGTTCAGGATGTCCGAGCCATGGAGGGGTGAATGAAAAGGGTGTTCCAGTCCTGTTGCAGATCATAGATCACAGAGTGTGGAAGCAAGTCATTTGGCCTATCGAGTCCACGCCGGCCTGCCGTTGAGCATCCCACCAGGGCTCAACCCCCTGCTCTGGACCCCTGCATTTCCCATGGCTGACCCACCTATTCTGCAAATCCATGGACACTATGGGCAATTTAGTATGGCCAATTTAGCAAGGGGTGGGGGCATGCAGTCAGGTACAGAGGTCCATGCTACCATACTTCCAGCAAGCCTGAAGGGGTTACATAGAAAACTGGGAGGTCCCAATGCTCTACACAGCAAGAGGGCTCAGTGGAGAATTGGAAGAGTGGGTGAATGACAAGACTCTGGCTCTGAGGCATTTACTAGGTGGTATGGTTTTCGTTAAAAAAAAATTATTGACAATACATCTTTATGTCTTTTTCCACTTTCCCTCTTCTGGTGTAAACTTTGTTGGTTTCTTTGAGCAGCTGTACAGCCAAGACATTGGACTGGAGACAACAAGCTAGAGGTACTATCCTGAAAAAATCTGGAATTAAGAATCTAATGATGACCACGGATCCATTACCAATTGTCAGAAAAACCCATCTGCCTCACTAATGTCCTCTAGGGAAGAAAATGCTGTCCTTACCTAGTTTGCCCTACATATGATTTCAGACCCACAGCAGTGTGGTTGACTCTTAAACTACCCTCTGGGCAATTAAGAATAGGAAATAAGTACAGGCCTAGCCAGCAATGCCCTAATTTCTTGAATGAATGGTTAAAAAAGGAACTGCTAGCAGCTAATTGAGCTCCCTGTTGTCGTGAATGGTGAGGTACAGATGGTGGAGTGATGCTCGTCTTCTTGTTGGTTCTGGATAAGCCCAGAAACCCAGTCGGGTATTGGAGAACAGCAGCCAAGTAGACAGAGGGCATTAGGAAGGGAGTTCCTGGTTTTGGACCCAGCAAGAGTGAAGGAACAGAGATATATTTCCAAGTACTGTTTGGTATTTTGTTGTCACGTTTTCCACAAAGTTGTAATTTATCAACGAGAACAGAATATGATCATATAGAATTGACACAATGACAAGTTAAAGAAAGACAGACTTGCATAGATATATCTTCCATGACTTCAGGACATCCCAAAGTACACTTCTTGAAATGTAATGAAGGGAACCACTGAACTTATTCTGTACACAGCAAGATTCAAAAAAGTGCAATATACGTCAAAAATGGGCGAGGAAACCTCCTGTGGGTTATCACATACCATCCTCCCTCTGCTGATCAATCAGTGTTCCTTTATGTTGAACATTTCGGAGGAAACACAGACCGATAGGGGCACAGATTGTGCTCTGGCTGGGAGACTTCAATGCCCTCACTGAGAGTAGCTCAGCTGAACCACTACAGACTAAGCTGGTCAAGTCCTAAAGGGCAAAGTTGCTAGACTGGGCCTGTGGCAGATGATGAAGGAACAAACCATAGGGAACAACGTTCTTCACCTCATCTTCATCAAACTGCCAAACACAGATGAATCTCTCCATTACAGTATCAGCAACAGTCCTTGTGGTGATAGGGTGCTGAGGATAGTTCCCACACTGCTGTGTGGCAACACCATTCACTAAATAGGTTGACTTTGGACACATCTATCAACTTATGACTGGGTATTCATGAGACACAGTGGGCCATCAGCAACAGATCTGTATTTCAACATAATCTGCAGCGTCACGATACTGCATATGCCCCACCCCAACATTAACATCAAACCAGGGTTCAATGAACCCTGGGTGCAGGAGGGCTTATTTTACCTAGTTGATTTTAACCCTACTGTGAATCCTCTTGCAAGGATGCCTGCCTTGAAGAAGTTTTCCTCCTCTCTCTGCAAGAATCTCAGTGAGTCTCTCCACTCTGCAGCCACTCTGCCTCTATTCCTGATGAAGGGCTTTTGCCCAAAACGTCGATTTTCTTGCTCCTCGCATGCTGCCTGACCTGCAGGGCTTTTCCAGCACCACTCTGACCTAAAACTTTGTTTTACAGAGTTTTATAGATCGAGTTAGTGGTTTTCTATAGATAGAAATTTAAAAATTATTTTCTGTAATAGACTACTGCTTCATTGTAAAAGAAAATATGTTTCCGCATGTGAACATGTCTCTGTATGACGTCAACTAAGTTTAAACAAAAATCAACTAAGTTAGTTTTTGTGCAGGGATCTAACATATTCAATAGTATAATCAGCTGGGACCATATGTTTTCCATTTATGAACAGAGTAATATCCAAGAGATCAGAAAATAAAGCTTTAGCTGTATTCTGACATGTTGTCCACGTGAATAAACTGCATACGCGTTCATGGCTCATTTCAAAACTACACAACCAAATTGTTTTTGCTATTTGTTCCATGTCATTTTTATGGCTTGATTGCGCAATACCTCTCAGCAAACGATAGACAAGATGATGTGCATTTGACCAAAACCAATAACTTTAAAACTCAAAAGGAAACATGGGAGGGGAATCCAATTGTGGTATTTTCAAATTGTTCAATTCGTAGAGAGCTCAAATGATTCATTGTAAAGTCAGTGTAAGATATTTTCAATGATCAAAAATACCAATAATAATTAATCAAACAAAAGAATCGCATCAACTATGCGATTTTAGTTTTTTGTAATTGACTGAATTAAAATAAATAGTAATTTGTGGGACGTCAGGAGCACTGTCTGGCATTTATTGCACTTTCCGAACTGCCCTTGAGCAGATGTTGGTGAGCTGCCTTTTGAAATCGCTGTAGCCCATCTACTGTAGGCATTCCCACAATGCTGTTCGGAAGGGAATTCTATGAGTCTGACACAGCAACACTGATTTTCATATTCACTTGGAGCCAATGTTTGCCAAAATTGATTGTGGGTGTTCACACTCCCATTCGAGCTATTTGAAAAATCTTTTGCTGTGTTTTTTGATGTACTTCAACTCACACTCCTGATATTTGGCCATCTTGGTGGAGGGGTGTGGGCAGATTGGTGGACCTCCTTGTGGGTCTGCTCTTAAACATGACCAGGCGGTGGGCTGGAGGGAGTTACATCTACCGTATGTCTGCCTCCGTCTGCAGTTACATTCATGCCCAGATTCCACTGCAGAAGGAGCATGCAGTGTTTATCAATGCTCTTGATGTCTTAAGAGAGAGGTTGGCACCACAGGAGATACAGTGCTTTATTTCCCCTTATGACTCCACTTAAATTTAGTCCCTTCCCACTCTCTATAATTCTCCCCCCTTCCTCACCTTTGATAGTTTGTATTGCCCATAATGGGGTTTGCATGCAAATATTGAATTGGCTACTTGGGTGTTTTTACTCATGGTGCGAATGTTGCTCAGTTGTGTAAGATAACACTTTTGGGTAGAAAAGAAACAAAAAAGCAGTTTTTGTTTCTTAATGTAACTCATTAAATTTGAAATTTTGCCTAATAAAATAAGTAACCAAAGGGTAATTATATGCATTTTCATCATTAGGTGTTATGCGGATTCACTTGCAATCGGAAAAGTCAATTGTTGAATGGAATTATTGTTCATCAAGCCATGTAAAATCAATATCAATTCTCAAGTATTAGCATGAATTTGTTGCTAGATTAAGTGGGACATTGCTGAGTGCGTTTTTGACCTCTCAGATTGCAATTCTGTTTTAACACAGATATTTAATTGTGGCAAATTTTGTACAATAGATCCACAACAATTGCAAATTTAAGCCAGGAGCTCTTTGAAACTGCACAACCATATGATCCTTTTTTCCCTGAACGACAACTGATGGTGTATGAATCAAGGCAATCCAATAGAATATATATTTTGCAATATGAGTAAATGTGGCTCTAATTATCTTAATAAACATCCTTTGCAAAGTACAAAGGTGTCATTTTTCCATATTGTGGACGGAATCAAACCCTAAGACTTAGATGTGAAAAAAAACTCGTCTAGTTATTCCAATTCCTCAAGGCCTAGCTTACACATAAATAAGAATCCTATAAAACAACCGAGTGTTGCAATAAATTAGCATGCTTCTCTTTCACCTTTAAGATCAGTTTTGTACCCAAATCGGTCTGATGAAACAAAAGTCTCCTCAATTATGTTATGATACTCAACATAAATATTGGCATGCAATCTTATTGTGGATGTAAATCCACAGCACACAACCATAAGGCAACAATAGCTAACAAAAGCCACTCAGTTTCGGTTGGTACAAATATTGAACTTCAGCTGCTGCAAGAGCCACAGCGTGGCAGTCAAGGATTGATGGATCAGACATAAAATACTCTTGAAGGACGGAAAAGGTCTGTATAACTGCCAGAACATGAAGGTTTTAAATTCTGCTTTTTAAACTTAAACAAATAAACTTCAGTGAAAACTTAAAAATATATATTCTATTGGATTGCCTTGATTCATACACCATCAGTTGTCGTTCAGGAAAAAAAGGATCATCTTGTTGTGCAGTTTCAAAGAGCTCCTGGCTTAAATTTCCCCAATTTAATTTTACATTATTATGAATGCTTGGTTGAGTTTCAAAAAATTCCAAATAGCTCAACAGATGGTTTTGAATTCACAATTTGATTGGCATTTTGAAAATAATATTAATTTGATTTGGGGTCAGAATAGAAGTTAGCTTATTAAGACATAAAGCATTTGAGGAGATTCAGAAAACTTGAATAGCTTTCAGGGATGAGGATTTTCTTTTCCAATATTAAGTGTATGAGGAAGAGCTCCATTAGAATGCTAGGTTTATTTTTCTTGAGGGATGCTTTTTGGCTTTGAGGGGTTCCATTTTCATCCTTATTAACTATCCCAAATTGGAATCACCAAATAAGGTGCTTTTATTAATTTGTTAGAATTAAATGCCCTGTACGCCACGCTCAAAATAAAATGTCTAACTTTAAACCACAATGGTACTGAGTTTCACATGCAGCCCCTTTTCAATATTAGATTACTTACAGTGTGGAAACAGGCCCTTCAGCCCAACAAGTCCACACCGACCCTCCAAAGAGCAACCCACCCAGACCCTTTCCCCTACATTTATCCCTTCACCCAACACTACGGGCAATTTTAGCATGGCCAATTCACCTAACCTACACATTTATTTTCGGACTGTGGGAGGAAACCCACGCAGGCACAGGGAGAATGTGCAAACTCCACACAGACAGTTGCCTGAGGCGGGAATTGAACCCGGGTATCTGGCGCTGTGAGGCAGCAATGCTAACCACTGTGCCACCCTTAGCTGCAATCAATAAAAACACTCGATCTGAAGGACGTGTGAATCAAAACATTGGGTAACGGAAGGCAAGCCTGAGCTGCAGAATTAATTATGGTATTCCCTTTCTGTACAACTGGACCTTTGGAAGTCAATATCTTGGAGTGTTGTCAGCACTCACTTAAAACAAAGTATTGAGGGTAAATAGATTTGAAATTGGCAGAACAAAGACAAAGAAGAAAAAGATCTTCAGTTATAAACTGGCCTTTTGTGAGCTTGAATCCATAATCCCTTATTCTACTTTAAAAATCCACTCTACTGCAATTCTCTAATTTACAGTTTCCAATGGTTTCCAAATGGATGTAAGCAACTCAGAAGGAATAAAAAAGACTCACCAAGCGTACTGGACATTTTTCTGAGATTGGGATAATATTCATTGAAACAAAGCTTTGCTCAGCACTAGCACTGTTGCACTCGTAAAGGAAGAGCACAAAAATTCTGCATTTCCTACTAGAAATCTCAAATCATAAAATTCACTCAGTATATTGTAAATTACAATGGAAGTGTTGAAAACCTTATAGCAAAAGTAGTTATTGGCAAGTTTCAAATAAACTAAAATAGAAAAGAGTCGCTACCAATAAACGTTCAAAGGTTAGCACTTGTAGATCTGGATAGGTCAAGCTTCCACAACTTGGATTGAAGTAGAAAATTACAAGAAAAAGCAAAGGAGATGGAGATGATCCAAGTGGCTTAGCATAATAGGCATCAGTATTTGCATTTGAAGTGGCAAGAGACTAAGAGACATTGTATCAATTGCATTTCTTTATCCACCTTTCAACTACAGAAACAGCTTACAACTGATGTTGTTAGACAGCTGTCTATTAATTATGGAATACTCAACGGGAAACAAAATTGTCTCCCGCCTCCTGATGCTGCCTGGCTTGCTGTGTTCTTCCAGCCTCCTGCTTGTGTACTTTGGTTTCTGTAATGGCAGCCAAGGTAATACCCATCAGTTTATGTCGAGGGTGTTGAAATTTATGACTCTTGGTTATGAACAAGCAGGAAAGTAAGGAAAAGTCTAGTTGCCTGGGTTGGACATTGTATTGCAATGTTTGATGGCATTGAAATGGAAAAGTTGCTGCACAAGGAACTTGCTAGTAGGACTGCCTTTCTGTGCCATTCCACGATACCATCTCTTATGTCAATACTGAAGCATATCTGCAAGAAGGTGGAGAAATGTTGCAGGCCACAAGTGATCATTTTCTCTTCCTGAAAGTGCTTGCCATGCATCAGCTCTTTGTCACATACCAGCGATCCTTGAGTCTGATCTGGTCTATCAACCTTTACCAAAGACGAATTACAGCAAGGTCATATTCAGTAAAAGCCTTTCTTAGCAGATAGTAACTCATACTGAATAAGAAAACAATTTAAGCATTGTAAGCTTCTCAGTAAATGTACTGCAACTGAAATTATATATATATATATATTTATAACCGTTTTTGATTTCAATCAGATAGCTAAACAACATTTTACTTTGGTTTCCTGGTAGGAAGCAATTGTGGATGACAATATCCTCATAAACCAAACAAACTAAATGTGAGTATAAAGTATACATTATTTCACTTCACAATATGAAGCCAGACATTCTCCCTTGTCTGTCTCTCTCCAAAACCTCCCACAGAAATGCATTAAATACTTGTCTGAAGTTTGTCTCAGGTTCTCCTGAGCAGTACTGGCATTTTGAGAAAGAAACTGAAACAATACTGAATGCTTCAACTGAAGCTCTCTGCAGGGAAACAGTAATTATAGATCGCCATGGTCATAACCTTATCCTTTTAGTGATGTGCACTGGTCACATAAGATGTAGATGGACAAACAATTTGCAACTCTTACTTGTGTATCTTAAATTATACCAAGTCCAGATCACCTCTCGTCCTTCGACTTGCTGAGCTGTGTTAATTCCCAGTCTTGCAAATACTCAATTTAGAAAATTCTCATTCTTGTCTGGAAATAATTCTTTGGCTTATTTCATCCAGATCTGCGTAACCTCTACTAGCTCTAAAACCCTCATAAATATCTCTGCTCCTTCAATTCACACCAATACACCTCTGGCTCATCTCAATTTTTACTATTCCACCACTGGTGACTGTGGTCAGTTGCATTGTTCCCAAAATTCTGACTTTCTCTCCTTTCAAGTATTCCATAAAACCTATCGCTTTGACTGATTAAAAAACAGAAAAACTACGGATGCTGTAAATCAGAACCAAAGCAGAAATTGCTGGAAAGCTCAGCAGGTCTGGCAGCATTGTGGAGAGAAATGAGAGTTAACATTTCAGGTTGAGTGACCTTTCCTCTGTTGTGAAGAAGAGTCACTCGACCCGAAACGTTAACTCTCATTTCTCGACACAGATCCTGCCATACCTGTTGTGCTTTTCCTGTAACTTCTGCTTTTATCCTTTTGACTAATCTCGTGGCTACATGTCCCGATATCTCCTTTATAATTTAATGCCAAACTTTGAATGGTGGCGCTCTTGTGAAATGCATTGGAATATTTACCACTAAAACATCACAACCTGTCTGTTTAAGAAGGGTGGTAAGGACAAGCCAGGGAACTATAGACCAGTGAGTCTGACGTCGGTGGTGGGTAAGATGTAGGAGGGAATCCTGAGGGACAGGATGTACATATATTTGGAAAGGCACGGACTGATTAGGGATAGTCAACATGACTTTGTGCGTGGGAAATCATGTCTCACAAACTTGATTGAGTTTTTTGAAGAAGTAACAAAGAGGATTGATGAGGGCAGTGTGGTAGATGTGACCTATATGGACTTCAGTAAGGCGTTCGACAAGGTTCCCCATGGGAGACTGATTAGCAAGGTTAGATCTCATGGAATACAGGGAGAACTTGCCATTTGGGCACAGAACTGGCTCAAAGGTAGAAGACAGAGGTTGATGGTGGAGGGTTGTTTTTCTGACTGGAGGCCTGTGACCAGTGGAGTGCCACAAGGATCGATGCTGGATCCACTACTTTTGTCATTTACATAAATGATTTGGATGTGAGCATAAGAGGTACAGTTAGTAAGTTTGCAGGTGACACCAAAATTGGAGGTATAGTGGACAGCAAAGAAGGTTACCTCAGATTACAACAGGATCTTGACCAGATGGGCCAATGGGCTGAGAAGTAGCAGATGGAGTTTAATTCAAATAAATGTGAGGTGCTGCATTTTGGGAAAGCAAATTTTAGCAGGACTTATACACTTAACGGTAAGGTCCTAGGGAGTGTTGCTTAACAGAGAGACCTTGGAGTGCAGGTTCATAGCTCCTTGAAAGTGGAGTCACAGGTAGATAGGATAGTGAAGAAGGTGTTTGGTATGCTTTCTTTTATTGGTCAGAGTATTGAGTGCAGGAGTTGGGAGGTCATGTTGCAGCTGTACAGGACATTGGTTAGGCCACTGTTGGAATATTGCGTGGAATTCTGGTCTCCTTCCTATCAGAAAGATGTAGTAAAACTTGAAAGGGTTCAGAAAAGATTTACAAGGATGTTGCCAGGGTTGGAGGATTTGAGCTATGGGGAGAGACTGAACAGGCTGGACTGTATTCCCTGGAGCGATGCAGGTTGAGTGGTGAACTTATAGAGGTTTACAAAATCATGAGGAGCATGGATAGGATAAATAGACAACACCTTTTCCCTGGGGTCGTGGAGTCCAGAACTAGAGGGCATAGGTTTAATGTGAGAGGGTGGTATGTGTATGGAATGAGCTGCCAAAGGAAGTGGTGGAGGCTGGTGCAGCTGCAACATTTAAAAGACATTTGGATGGGTATATGAATAGGAAGGGTTTGGAGGGATATGGGCCGGGTGCTGGTAGGTGGGACTAGATTGGGTTGGGATATCTGGTTGGCATGGAATAGTTGGACTGAAGGGTCTGTTTCCGTGCTGTACATTTCTATGACTCTATGATTCTGTCCTCATTATTCACAAGGGTTAGGGCACAGACTTCAAGTAAAAAACAAAAAACTCAGATACCTCTCAAACTCTATGAAGGACCATGCAATTAGTTTACTAAGGACCACGGGAAATAAAAAGATGGAGTCTGGTTAATAAATCATCAGATAATGGGAATTAAGTGCATAGACAATATTGGAAATTGCTCAAGTATAAACTGTCCATAAAAAAGACTAGACAAATCCAGTATAGACAATTATAGCACCACAGGACTACTGTCAACCACCAGTAGCATATTTCAAGATGTTGTCCATAGTTCTTTCAAGCTAACCTTGTATACAATAACTTGCTCAAAGGTACTCAAGGTTAGGTCTGTGAGGTCCAATCACTTCAGACCTCTCTCGGACCTCAACCCAAATGTGGGCAAAGAAGTTCTAGGCATTATTTGACGGAATGTGACACCAACAAGGAATTGCAATGTATCTAAGGAATAAACTTACCTCCTGTCCAATAGTGAAAGTCCTGCAACTCCCTTCCTAATACAAACGCAGTTGTATGAACTTACATAGACTGCAGCAGTTTAAGGGAGCTCACCACCACTTTCTCCAGGACAATAAATGCTAGCCTAGCCAACAATGGTTTTATCCCATGAAATAAATAACAGTTGTACCGCACAGAACCAGACCCTTCGATCCAACCAGTCCATGCTGAACATGATCACAAACTAAACTAGTCCCACCTGCCTGCTCCTGGCCCATATCCCTCCAAACCTTTCCTATTCATGTACTTATCCAAATGTCTTTTAAACATTGTAACTGTACCCACATCCACTATTTCTTCAGGAGGTTTGTTCCACACATAAAGCACTCTCCGTTTAAAAAAAATTGCCCTTCATGTCTTTTTTAAATCTCTCTCCTCTCAAATTAAAAATGTGCCTTCTAGTCTTGAAATCTCCCATCCCAGGGAAAAGACAACCACCATTAACTCTATTCATACCCCTCATATTTTATGAACTTCTAGAACATCATGTCTCAACCTCCTATGGTCCAGTGAAAAAAGTCCCAGACTATTCAGCCTTTCTTTATAACTCAAACCTTCCATACCTAGCAATATCCTTGCAAATCTCTTTTGAACCCTCTTCAATTTAATATTACTGGACGATCAGAACTGGACCAGAAGAGGCCTCACCAATGTCCTGTCTAACCTCAACATGACTTCCCAACTCTCACACTCAAATCACTGAGCAATGAAGTAAAGCGTGCGAAATGCCTTTTTAAACACCTTGTCTATACGTAACACAAACTTCAAAGAATTATGCACTTGAACGCCTAGGTCTCTCTATTCTACAAAACTACACAAGGCCCTACCATTAATTACATAAAGCGACTCTTGTTTGTCATATCAAACTGCAATACCTCACATTTATCCAGACTAAACTCCATCTGCCATTTTTCAGCCCATTGACCCATTTGCTCAAGACCCCTTTATAAATATATAATTAACACTATTGATAATACAGCTGAAACTGCCTGTTTGACTTTACTGCACAAGTCCAAATTTCTACAATCAAGTAAAACCTACTACAATACTTTTCCATTGCTCCCTTCCCATTTCTCTTACATGATGCTGATTTCTGATTACAATTTAAATAGGATTCTAACAGGGATCTCAAAAAGGACTAGTCACAAAACTTATTCCAATTCATATTAAATTAGTTACCCCGCGAGAAGGTTTTAGATCCAATTTCTAGAGAATGCTATAGTTACTGGTGTTACAGTAGATTTTCTAAATCCCTGCATGTGCAAGATTCTTTCGACGCTATGGACAGACTTGGTAAAACTGCAAGCAATCTAACTTGCTTATTTAAGTAATATTTAGTACACTGCACAAAACAATTTTGGTGAAGTCTTAAATGTATATAAGGGCATTGTGTATATATCTCTATTTGTGCACTGGTGCTCAATTGCAAATTGACAGTGCATAATTAAAATTCTGTAAGTGAATCAGAAGCAAATACTAGCCAATGAAGTCATTGTTTTTAAATTGCAGCAATGAAGAGGGCTCAAAATGGAAAAAAAGTCCAAACTTTTCATGAAATAAGGATCAGGGACTTGATATATATCGGCAAATTGACTTTGCCTCGAAATAATCAAAATATCGATAATGTTATTACCTTATGATGTCACCTCCCATATATACATACATTCACTAGAACTCCCAAGGAAGGTCTGGGTTTCTGCTGATTTCCAGCACTCCCCAGACACAAAGTACTCAGTAGACACTTCTTCAGTGATGTACCTTGTTGCCATCAGTGCTTAAACCACTCAAAATGGCTGACTGGTACCTTTCTGTCTTTCACTCCTTTCAGCACCAAATTTGGAGGTGTAATGGACAGTGAAGGTGGTTACCTCAGAGTACCACAGAAGCTTGATCAGATGGGCCAATGAGCCGAGGAGTGGCAGATGGAGTTTAATCTAGATAAATGTGAGGTGCTGCATTTTGGAAAGGCAAATCAGAGTAGGACTTATACACTTAATGGGAAGGTCCTGGGGAGTGCTGTTGAACAAAGAGACTTTGGAGTTCAGGTTCATAGTTCCATGAAAGTGGAGTCACAGGTAGATAGGATAGTGAAGAAGGAATTTGGTATGATTAATGGTTAGTCCATTGTGTATAGGAGATGGGATGTCATGTTGCAGCTCTACAGAACATTGATTAAGCCACTTTTAGAATACTGTGGGCAGTCCTGGTCTCTCTCCTATAGGAAGAATGTTGTCCAACCTGAAAGGGTTCAGAATAAGATTTACAAGGGTGTTGCCAGGGTTGGAGGGTTTGAACTATAGGGAGAGGTTGAATAGGCTGGGGCTGTTTTCCCTGGAGCATCGGAGGCTGAGGGGTGACCTTATAGAGGTTTATAAAATCATGAGGGAAATGGATAGGGTAAATTGACATGGTCTGTTCCCTGGGATGGGGGAGTCCAGAATTAGAGGCCATAGGTTTAGAATGATAGCGGAAAGATATAAAAGGGACCTAAGGGACAACTTTTTCACGCAGAGGGTGTTGCGTGTATGGAACGAGCTGCCAGAGGAAGTGGTGGAGACTGGTACAATTACAATATTTAAAAGGCACCTGGATGGGTATATCAATAGGAAGGGTTTAGAGGGGTATGGAACAAATGCTGGCAAATGGGACTAAAGTTATTTAGGCTACCTGGTCGGCATGGATGAGTTGGACTGAAGGGTCAGTTTCCATGCTGTACAGCTCTATGACTTTAAGACATTCCTTAAAATCTACCCCTTTGACTAATTTCTTGGTCACATATCCTAACAACACGTTTGTAATTTAATGCCATATTTTATCTTTTGATTCTCTTTTGAAATGCACTGGAACGTTTACATTCTAAAGTATTACACTCTGTCGTCATTATCCACGAGTGTTAAGGAGACAGATTTCAAGCAAATAACAAAAAACTCAGATACTGCTCTTAGGTTCTGTGAAGGACCATGCAATCTGTTTACTGGGGACAATGGAAGATAAAATGATGGACCAAAGACAGAAGTTGCTGGAAAAGGTCAGTAGGTCTGACAGCATCTGTGCGGAGAGATCAAAGTTAGCTTTACAAGTTCGGCGACCTTCCTTTTCTGCGGGTGGGTCACCAGACCCGAAACGTTAACTTTGATTTCTCTTCACAGATGCTGCCAGACCTCTTGAGCTTTTCCAACAGCTTCCGTTTTTGTTTCCGATTTACAGCATCCCCAGTCCTTTCAGTTTCTATACAATGATGGAGTCTAGTTAATAAATCAGCAGATAATGGGAATTGAGTGAATATGACAATGTTAAACATTCCTCAAATATAATAAAATTTGTCAGGTTACCAACTCTAACTAAAAAAACTGACTACAGCTCCCAAGTAGGAGTATTGCCTGTTCCTGTTGGTTTCCAACTAGGAGTTATAATGGGTCCTAAGTGAACAGGATAAGATGATTTCCACTCATTTTGAGAAAATATAAATAAATCGACTTGTGCAATCACTATCATGATTGTCATTCGTCCTTCGACATTGAAGACAAATGCCAGAATATCATCTTTGTTTTGTAGAAAGCTTCACACTGATGCAGTGAATAAATGTCCGCAGAGGAAAAACAGTGATTTGCTAATATACCAGGTTGGGAATCTTGAATTTTCAAGTGACATTTGTAAACGTTAACCATAACCGGTTCATTTTAGCAGCCATTATTTCAAAGCTTAGAGCAAAACTAACTAACGACATGTAATATCCATTCAGAAAAAGGTAACAGCGACATATTAAGAGCTCTGGCACACCACTATGCAACAAATAGCTAAATCTTACTCAACTTACTTAATAAATAATTTGTCAATTCAGTCAAAGATTTGCATTGACATTAGCAGTTCAACATTAAGACTTATTGAATACATTTCACAAGTGCAAGTTTTCTTTTTGAAAGATGTTTTTCAAAGTATTTTTGTTAAATGCTTGCTATAACAAATAATAGCACTGCTGTCATACAACTTGTCCTATACAGCAACAGCTATGCAAAGCAGTTTCCCTTTGGAAGAAAGCTTAACTTCTGGCCTTCCTAAAGTCTCTGGCTAAAAAAGACTTAGTACTTTTAAAATAGCTTATTTGACTCACCAAGCCTTTGCATGTAGAAAGTGCCACTGAAGATTTGTTATGTGATATTAAAGCACCTTGATAGAAGCACAGCTCCTCTGGGTGATAATGCTCTACAGATTTTAAGCCTTGTTTTCCTAACGTCTGAACTGTAAATCCAGGAGGCGTTAGGTCCTTGGAAGTTCTTAGCTCCAAATGAAAGTCCTGGCCAAACCCACTGAGTTTGAAGTAGAGAGATTCATCACCAACATTATGAACTGATCGCTTCTTTCTCTGTTGATGGATTACGGAGAGAGATATATAATCACCACTGCTGTCAGCTTCATATGGAGTCACAATTTCGTATTCTGCAAAAATACAACATCTATTACTGTACTGGTCTTAAAGCTGACCAACATCACCTAACAAACATGTTCTCGTTGATTCAATTCTTTTCACTGCATTCACCCAATAACATTTTTTAATACCACCTGCAAGGTTTGGGGTGCTCAGCCTTAATACATTCCTTAAAATAGTTCCAAGCTTGAAGTTACTGAAAATGGTGTAATAAATAATTGTCCATATTTGAGCATTCCAGAATTACACTTGTTTTTAAATCACCAATTGAAAAATATGGAAACCAACTCACATTTGCAACAAAAAGGGTCAAAACTTTGAAAATAATTCTTATCATTATAAACAAAATAAATAAATGTGCGCAGCACAAAGAGACATCTCCTGTCACAGAATTAGATAAAAAAATCTGACATGGTAAAATAAGAGCAAGGACCAAAATAAATTCCATAATAAAACTAAATGTATAGCTATATGCTTATTGGACAGAAACCCATCCAAAATTGGAAGCGAATTATCCAAAAGTCAACATGCACCCCAGCTATTAGCACCTGGTGCAGAAAGGATCACATACTGAATCATGCAAGCAAAATTATAAACTGAAGGGATACCTGAAGTCCTTAACAGAGCATGAGCACAGAACTCACATGTTTTGGTATTTGAGAAAACCAGTTAATAACTGAGAGGTTACTGGTATAATTTCTCACCTCTTTGACCTATTGTCCTTTCTCATCCTGGTCACACAATATTCCAAAATTATCTCCGATAACCTGTTTTAAGCTTTTGAATTATAAGCACTTAATACGGGGGAGGGGTGGGAGGGGGGGGCCTTAAATTCAGCTTTTCCTTTCTGAAGGGTGTATCTGTCAATCCTGCTTAGTATGTGCTTCTGGGCTCAACTAAAATGCAAACTTTCCATCTGAGAAAATCAAAACCATGAAGCTGCATCCTGCATCTCCATGGCTCAGTTCTTTAAAACAAGTCAAGACAGAGTCTGACAATGCTTTTTGTGTGGAATGAACAATGAAAGGTCATTGGCTTTCCTTTAATGCAACTTAGTTTAAGTCACTCATGGAAAAATAACTCACATACAAAGCAAACTGTCAAGAAACACAAAAACCATTCACGTAAACACTGTAGCACAAATCTTTAAACATAAATGAAACTAATACTTCTAAGGAGCATGTGTTTTACTACTCCTTTATAATTCATTTCAGTCTGTGTTTCATCTGATATGAAAACACAAGAGATTTATCAAGACGTTGCCAGGAAAGGAGAATTTGAGTTACAAGGAGAGGTTGGATAGGCTGGGACTTCTTTCACTGGAGCTTAGGAGGTTGAGTGTTGAGGTTTATAAAAGTATGAGACATATATAGATTAGGTAAATGGCAGGTTTCTTTTCTCTGTGGTGGGGGATTTCAAGACTAGGGCGGCATATTTTTAAGTTGAAAGGAGAAAGATTTAAAAAAGACATGGGGGACTTTTTTTACATAGAGAGTGGTTCATGTATGGAAATGAACCTCCAGAGGAAACGATGGATACAGGTACAATTAAAATGTTGAAAAGAAATGAATAAGGAATGATTGAAGTAATATGAGCCAAGCACAGGCAGGTGGATCTGGTTTAGTTTGGAATTATAGTCAGTATGGGCTGGTTGGATCGAAGAGTCTTTTTCTGTGCTGTGAGATGCTATAACTATGCAACAGCTATTTTGGTATCACTTGTTTTTGTCTTCTTCCCAAACTCTTGGAGCTACTCACTCTGTGTGAGACATCAGTCCCTTAACCAAGTGGTCATTCTACTTTTGCAAGTATAGACAGGAAGTGTTAAAAACTAATAACCTAAGACTGGTGCATAGCCAAGCACATTACAGTCTTCACTGATATTCAGACATGCAAATTGTCAACAAGGTCACTGAACAGCAGACAAGAACATGTAAATTGCATGGCTGATCCCGTCACACCTCAGGGCACCAATAACACTTCAATTGTTGCTTTAAATCAGATCAGCTCATTTAGTATAAATAAAATAATCAAACCTGGGAATTAAACCCTGAGGTTTCAATCTGTACGGCCCTACACCATACAAAGTGCCAAATTCAGTAATTTTAAATGTCAATTGACTCTGACAGCAATATTTGTTTTTATGTATTATGCCTTAGGTAAGTATTTTGTGCTTAGGTCTGAAACAGCCTTAGATCGCAATTCATCTGACCACATCATAATGAAGTGACTTTACTCCATTAAAGTTACAATATAAATTCAACTTGTTGTTGGCATCAGCATAACTTAGGTTTTAAAGTAGACAGAACATGTACTGCAATGGTGGAATAGTGGGTATTACAGAAAGTTATCCAAATTCCTTTCCTCTCCAGGAAATCAGGAAATCTATAGCTGAAACAAGATGCCAAAGGCAGGAATTATTACATCAATTGAGGTGATCAAGCAATTTCATGCCTTTTCATTAATGTTTAAGTGTGCCTTTATAAATAGAAAATAATGTAGATAAGGTAGTGGCATCTAGCTGTCAGATTATTTTATATAAATATGGAAAATTGAGGTTGTAGCCAGTCAAGAAAATATTTTCAGCAACTACAGTATTATATGTCCTCTGCACAATGTGAACAAAGCATTAAAATGGTTGATTGATTAGTATCAGCATGCAAAAACATGGGTAAATATTCTAGAAAGAAAACAGATGTTGTATTGCATGATCAAGAGTGGAGGTGTTCTTTGATGATTTTACATCAGAAACGTAGTGCCTACTGTTCTCATTATGAGTTGGACAATCAGTTCAAAAACCAGGACTAGTGCCATAACATGTTTGATTTGTGATTGTGCTTTTATTGTGTAATTTAGCTCACATGTAAATCAAAACTCAAGTTTCCAAGGATACATAATCTACTTAATGACTAATTATGGAGGAAAATAATCCCATTCATTATTCTATGTAGTGATGCTGAACATACACACTATGAAGGATTACTTCATGAATTAAGCACGCATCTAGTGATGTACATGACACTTGAACAACTAAACTCTTGAAACCTAACAAAGTGAGTTCATTTCCAGAGTATTAGTACAGCATTTCAAACCCGAGGGTTTAGCATTCCAACCCTTCTTCACTTTAACATAACAATGGCTACAAGTTAATCAGCCACCACGTTACACAGTTGCTTCACTTTTTAAGTGCTGCATCATACATTCCACTTAAAATCAAACTTATCTGGGACTTTCAACAATTCATGATCAACACATGTTTGAAAACAACATATGACATTCTATTTAAAGCAAGCCCATAAGAGTATGGGGAGACATGGACGTTTAAAAATAAACTCAATATTCCCCTCAGGCATTCAACCATGCAAAAGACCAAGTTGTTTATACATGGGAAATATGTATTGGCATATTTTAATGCAAGAGAAATTTCAATGGCATTATTAGTGTTTCAATATCCTCTATCTGCAGGACCAACTGGTGCAATCAATTGATGTTCACAGTTTGAGGACGCATAGAAACCAGAGGTTGTTAAGCTAAAATGGATCACACCCCGCAGTGTGATTTTTATATCAACTGTACAGACAGATTTAGTGAGTAGCATTTCTTACATGTCTGGAATAAACTGCTGCTTAACATTGCTAAGTGTTAATTAATTGACTTAATGTCCATTTGTGTTTGAACTAGAAACAAGACAGAAATAATATCATTTCCATCATTAAAGCACAAGGTATATCTTTGTGAAACAATTTAATTGCAATCAAAGGTCAAACTCTTCATCAATATAAAAAAGGTTTACAACAGCAACTTGCATTGACATAGCACGATTAAACATACTAAGGCATTATGAAACAAAATATTGTACCAAGCAACATGTGGACATATTAAGGCAAATGACCAAAAGCTTGATAAAAGTAGGTTTTACAGAAAAGTTTTAAAGATGGAAAATAAGGAAAAGATGGAAAATGAGGAAAAGAGGCAAAGAGCTTTAAGAAGAGAATTTTGAAGATTAGGGTTTCGGCAGCACTAGACACAGCCAGCAATGGGGGAGCAATGGTGGAGCAGGGATGCTGATAAAACCCAGGTTTGATGAGTGGAAGTATTGGAGAGTTGTAGGCTGTGTGGGATACAAGGCTGGGACAGACAGATTTGAAAACAAGAAAGGGAATTAAGCCATTATTTAACTCAAAGCCAGTCCATAGGCACATAATGATAAATGAATGGGATTTGTTGCAAGGGGAAACGTGCAATAGGATCTTGCGTGCCTTCAACTTTACAGGAGTCTGATCAGTACCATGGTAGAACAAGTAAGATTTAAGGTAACAAAGGCATGGATTAGGACTTTTAGCAGCAGAGGATCTGAGGCAGGGTGAAGAGGTCTAAGTGACAACATAATGTGATGAAACTCATATCGAGGAGCAATAGGACACCGAATTACAAACAGCCTCTGTCAGTTTTTATCTAAAATGCTTATTATTGTCCCTACATAGATGCTGCCTACCCCTTATACTTCAAAGCTTCAGGGTGCTACCACCTGCAGGATTTTGCTTTTTATTACCTAAGGTGACTTTTAAACAGCTGAGTCAAGATTAGAGTGGTGCTGGAAAAGCACAGCAGGTCAGGTAGCATCCGAGGAGCAGGAAAATCTCCAGCATCTGCAGTACCCACTTCTGCCCAGTTGATCTTAAAACAATTGCTTTCATTGGATAGAATTTTCTGTAAAAGTCACAATCAGTGCTGGTTCAATATTTACAAGTAATTTAAATGGTTCTGCCATAATACCAGGGACGAGGAGTTCCAGCTAGGTACATGAAATATCTTTCTCAGTTCAATAGTCGAGTGAAAGGAGTGACTGCAGTGGCTGAGAGGTTGCCCAAGTTGTGTGTTGGAGCACCCTCTAGCGTTTCGCTGTACCCGTTTCATTGCGTTTCTAACGTGAAACTCGACCGTCACCGCCAGCAGTGATTTTGTTTCGCCACGTAACCTTGTGTGCAACAGGTTCGAGTGCTGGCATAGTAGGGGCAGCAGTGGCATCCTTGATCACGCTCAAACCCCGAACACTTACCGCTGTTGTCACCCAGCTGCCGCCACCCAAGCGCTGACAGATGATGATGGACTGGCTGCTCACCTCCAGCTCCTGCAGCAGCACTTGCGACTTGAATGGCTTCACCAGCAAAGTCACTCTGCAAGACAGAAGCACAGGGCAATTAACATTCATAGCAAGAAGTGTTGCAATGAGTTTACACCGAAATTGCAAACTTATAATACGACTTGTTTAACATATCCACATTCCAATTTACAGAGAAACACACAGGGATACATAAAAAGGACAGGTCTAACATGCCTTGCGGTGAAGTCCCATCAATATGAGGAGTTGAAAAACTGCAAACACTTTTCTGCAGAAGGACCCCCCGGACAGTAAAGGGCCCACTGCATCCTCCAAAACCTGCATTTTGTTTTGTATTGACAGAGGGAACTGTCCCTTGTAGCTGCAAGAGAGGTGGTGAGTGTGAACAATTCAATAATAAATAAAGGACCGGTTTCACAATGCAGCGCGTTTCGGGGGGACGCTGCAAATGGCCAGGGGCTCGGCTGGCGCTGACAGGTACATTGGCAGCGAGAGCCCCGGCTGAAAGCTAGACTTCCAGCCGCTTTCCACAGGCTCTGGTGCTGGGCTCCGGGAGTCACGTTTGGTCGCTGGGCTCCCCTGTCGATTTCAAGTCCCGGAGGGGAAATCCTCTGCTTTCACGATGCTGCAGGAAGCCGCTCTCTCTCTCTCTCTCTCTGCCTAGTTGCAGGAATACTGAAGCTGCTGCTGCTATATCGCCCTTCCCTTGTGTTGTGTATCTGTCTGCAAGTGTTATTTTTTTTTGCACTGACTGAGCAGCCCCAACGCTGCCTGCTCTCACACGTACATGTGGCTTTTTGTGAGTAAATCTCTCGCCCTCTTCACTGACACAGATCGGGCTCCTGCGAGTGACAAGCAGCCCCGGCCAATCGCTGAGTCTGCCGGCGAGCCTGCCATTATTCCACCCCTGGGGCGGAGCTGTGCCCTGTCTTTGGCAGCTGCTCAAAGACCCCAAGCTGAGACTCAGCTCAGTCAACATAGAGGCTGTGGTCAAGTGTGCCTGTTGCTTGCTCCTACAGATACTCTCCACACCCTGATAATCGCTGACCCCTGCACACCTTTATCAGCAGTCATGATTTGGAGGTGCCAGTGTTGGACTGGAACAATGGTATATTTTCAAGTCAGGGTGTTCAGTGGCTTGGAGGGGAACATACAGATGGTTGTATTCCTTCTTCTGTGAAGTTAAAAATCACACAACACCAGGTTATAGTCCAACAGATTTATTTGGAAGCACTAGCTTTCGGAGCGCTGCTCCTTCATCAGGTGGTTGTGGAGCAAGACTATAAGACACAGAATTTATAGCAACAGATTCCAGCATCATGCAACTGAAATGATATATTGAACAAACCTAGATTGTTGTTAAGTCTCTCATGGTTTAGAATGGGTTACAAGTTTTGGTTCATTAATATGTAAATCCCAGAACTTCTTTTAAAGTCACATTCTCAAGATAACAAGGTTTTATCAAACAAAGGTGACATCGCAGCTCAGACGATACATTAAAGGGTGAGGTTAGAGTCTGTCTGTATCCCAATAAACTGTAAACATATTAAAACAGCCATCCTCGACAGACAAGCCCTATGCGTATGCAGGATTTGTTTAGATAAGGAGAAATGTGATGGACACCTGAAGGTGCTCAAGGATGCCCAATAACAGGGTACAATGCTCAACTCAGCAATTGCTAGTTCTGACGTGCCACAGCGAGAAACCATAATGACCTCCACAGGAGACGGACAGATAGAGTACCCTTCATTGTCCGGTACTTCCCGGGAGCGGAAAAATTACACCATGTTCTTCACAGCCTGCAACACATTATCGATGAGGATTAGCACCTCACCAAGACCTTCCCCACACCTCCACTTCTCACCTTTAAACAACCACCAAATCTTAAACAGACTATTGTTTGCAGCAAAGTGTCCAAGCTTTCAGGACAACATCGACCACAACACCGTACAACCCTGTCATGGTTACCACTGCAAGACGTGTCAGTGGCGACACGGATACCACCATTACACGTGGGGACATCACCCACTATGCACACAGCAGGTACTCATGTGACCTGACTAACATTGTCTATGTCATACGTTGCGGGCAAGGATGCCCTGAGGCATGGTATATTGGCGAAATTGAGCAGATGCTGTGACAACAGATAAATGGACATTGCACAATAATCACCAGGCTGGAGTGTTCCCTCCCTGATTCAGCCTCGGATCTTCAGGTGACTATCTTCCAAGGTGGACTTCGGGATGGGCCACAACGCAAAGTGGCTGAGCAGAGGCTGATAGCCAAGTTTGGTACCCATGGGGATGGCCTCAAGTGGGACCTTGGGTTCATGTAACACTACAGGTGACCCCACTATGCTATACACTCTCTCTCTCACACACATACACACACACGCACATGCACACATACACACACACTTCCATACTCACACACTCACGCAGACCTTCTCTCATACACACACACATACCCTCTCACAGGCTTATACTCCATCACACTCACACGCACAAACTTTACCAAGGTTGCACACATGCAAACACACTATCGCACGTGCACTCACACTCTCTCTCTCTCATGGACGCGCACACACATTTAAGTCTATGGGGTGAATTTGTATTTGCAGAATTATATTTGCAGTAAACATTCCATTTTGCTCAAAAATGCACAATCTGCAGGCAGTCAATGCAGACAGTCAATTCATGTAATATTTTGTAAATTCCATTTTGGAAATAGAACCAGTCTGACTCAAGATTGGGATACAGACCGATTCTAACCTCACACCTTTTAGTGCATTGTCTGAGCTGAGATGTTACCTTTTTCTTTATAAAACCTTAAGTTATCTCGAGAATGTGACTTAAAAGAAGTTCTGGAATTCACATATTAATGAACCAAAACCTGCAACCCATTCTAAAAGATGAAAGACTTAACAACAATCTAGGTTTGTTCAATATCTCATTTCAGTTGCATGATTCTGTAATCTTTTGCTATAAATTCTATGTCTTATGGTCCTGCTCCACAACTACCTGATGAAGGAGCAGCGCTCCAAAAACTAGTGCTTCCAAATAAACCTGTTGGACTATAACCTGGTGTTGTGTGATTTTTAACTCTGACCTTTGCGGCAGTATTCCAGTGAAATGCAACAAAAGATCAAGGGACATCACTTCCTCTTTCCACAGGCCACTTTGTAGCCTTCTGCACTGAACACTGAATTCAACAACTTGCTACCTGTGCTCCTGTTTTGTTTCATTCTTTGTTGTCATTTTTTTCTCTTGTTTCTCTCTTCTCAAAGAATCATTGAATGACTATAACACAAAGAGGTGATTCAGCTGACTCAGTCCAACCTGCAGCATCAAGAAAACTGACCCTCTGCACGAGTAACTCATCCGCTGCCACTCCCCTTTCTTCTCGTAGCCCTGCAAATGCATCTCTTCAAATGATTATCAAATTGCTTTTTGAAAGCTACGGTTGAATCTGGCTCGATCACAGTCACAGGCACGCACTACACACCGTAACCTCTTGCTGTGGCTACCATTTCTTCTTCTGCCAAATCCCTCACGTTGGTGTCTTTCTCAATCCTTGATGCAATAGGAAAAGTTCCTTCCTCTCCACTTTCAGATGGCAGCTATTTAGGATCCTCCCATTCATACTACGTCTTTTGATTCTTTCTGATTCCTATTAACATTGTCTTTGGTCTTGCATCATGAAAAGCTTTGTCATTTAATTACTCCTACCCATCACCCTATCACAGCTTCCCAATAGTTCTGTCACTCCCTGCCGTTCAATTGTTCAAGACCTATTGTACTTCTAACTTTTCCCAGTTGTGACCAAAACTATTCATTCTTTCTCACTCCATAGATGCTAATAAACCTGTTGAGTATTTTCGAGTTTCTACCTCATTCAGCCTTTCAATTATACACTTACTTTCTAACTTAGCCATTTACTCAGTCTTTCATTCTCTCAGTTAATCTTTACACAATCACATATTCCCTCTAGCTCTCACACTGAAGTTTACTCATGAGCTTTTACTCACTCAAACTGATCACTTGCTCATTCCCACTTTCACACACTCAATTTACTTTCAATCATTTACTCTCACAAACTCACAGATACCCAGTTTCATAACACATTTTCTCACATTCTCAATTCACTTATTCATATACTTCGAAATTCTCTTGTACTCACCCTCTCTCAACAACTCATCCAATTTATCCATGGGGCATTGAAATTATACCGATGCAAAAGATGAGAATGGATTGTACCATTATCCTAAGATATGAGAAATTGTGTTGCTTTTTATTAAACCTTCCTCATCAATTTCTGCCTTGCTCTCTTCTTTTTCTGGACCAATGAACCATCAAATTCATTAACAACCCAGTATCAGAAGGTCTAATGTGGAAGTCTGGCAACAGAATCAGTGTCTAAAGTTAAGCCAGGAGCCAAACAAATATAATCCTTTGGTAACATTTTGGATAAATGAGAGTGAGCAAATTTATCAGATGATTCCACTGCAACCTTGGTAATTCCGACTACCTCGAGAATGTCATAGAAATGTACAGCATGGAAACAAACCCTTCGGTCCAACCTGTCCATGCCGAACAGATATCTGAACCCAATCTAGTCCCACCTGCCAGCACCTGGCCCATATCCCTCCAAACCCTTCCTATTCATATACCCATCCAGATGCCTTTTAAATGTTGCAATTGTACCAGCCTCCACCACTTCCTCTGGCAACTGATTCCATATATGGACCACCCTCTGCGTGAAAAAGTTGCCTCTTAGGTCCCTTTTATATCTTTCCCCTCTCACCCTAAACCTATGCCCTCTAGTTCTGGACTCCCCGACCCCAGGGAAAAGACTTTGCCTATTTATCCTATCCATGCCCCTCATAATTTTGTAAACCTCTATAAGGTCACCCCTCAGCCTCCGACGCTCCAGGGAAAACAGCCCCAGTCTGTTCAGCATCTCCCCATAGCTCAAATCCTCTAACCCTGGCAACATCCTTGTAAATCTTTTCTGAACCCTTTCAAGTTTCACAACATCTTTCCGATAGGAAGGAGACCAGAATTGCACACAATATTCCAACAGTGGCCTAACCAATGTCCTGTACAGCTGCAACATGACCTCCCAACTCCTGTACTCAATACTCTGACCAATAAAGGAAAGCATACCAAACGCCTTCTTCACTATCCTGTGACTCTACTTTCAAGGAGCTATGAACTTGCTCTCCAAGGTCTCTTTGTTCAGCAACACTCTCCAGGACCTTACCATTAAGTGTATAAGTCCTGCTAAGGTTTGCTTTCCCAAAATGCAGCACCTCAAATTTATCTGAATTAAACTCCATCTGCCACTTCTCAGCCCATTGGCCCATCTGATCAAGATCCTGTTGTAATCTGAGGTAATTCTCTTTGCTGTCCAATTTTAGTGTCATCTGCAAACTTACTAACTATACCTCTTATGCTCGCATCCAAATCATTTATATAAATTACAAAATGTAGAGGACCCAGCACCGATCCTTGTGGCACTCCATTGGTCACAGGCCTCCAGTCTGAAAACCAACCCTCCACCACCACCCTCTGTCTTCTACCTTTGAGCCAGTTCTGTATCCAAATGGTGAGTTCTCCCTATATTCCATGAGATCTAACCTTGCTAACCAGTCTCCCATGGGGAACCTTGTTGAACGCCTTACTAAAGTCTATATAGATCACATCTACCGCTCTGCCCTCATCAATCCTCTTTGTTACTTCTTCAAAAAACTCAATCAAGTTTATGAGTGACTTAAAAAGAGTTTCTGTGATTTACATATTAAAGAACTGAAACCTGCAACCCATTCGAAAAGATGAAAGGCTTAACAGCAATCTAGGTTTGTTCAACATAACGTTTTAATTGCATGACACTGTGATCTTTTGCTATTAATTCTGTGCCTTACGATCCTGCCCCACTAGTTACCTGATGGAGGAGCAGCACTCCAAAAGCTTGTACTTCCAAATAAACCTGTTGGACTATGACCTGGTGTTGTGTGATTTTGAACTTGGTCCACCCAGTCCAACACCAGCACCTCCACTTCATACCTCTCTTTGATTCAATCATTTGCAGGTACATTGAAAGAGGCTACAGGTTTCCAATTTTCATTGATAAATTAACAAACAAAAATTGAAAAGGAAAGAGAACAAATAAAAATCTATTCTTCTTATGGATGGATCACTCTAGCATGAATATAACTCCAAAAAGAGGCAGAAAGTCAGGTCCAATGACTCAATTTGGCTGCCTGGATCGGAGACTGTCCATTTGGACTGGACCTGACATAATCGAGAAAGGTGGTCTTTCAATTTGTCCATCCCCCAGTGGAGGTCAGCGATCAGGAGTATGAGGCTGTATTACTGCCAAAGTAGAAGATTTTACCAATTCAGGGATTGTACCAGCAATTTTTGCAGGTAGCAGCACCATACACTAACTTTCTAACTTCAACACATGCAGTAAAATAACATCACAAATTTGCAAACCATCCTTGCAAAGGTGCCATGCCAATCTTGTCTGATTTATTCCAACTTCAGCATATATGTTAGTGATCACAGGTAATTATTCTTCATTAAAGTTGCTGTGCATGAAGTTGCTGTGTTTAGTTAAATTTAGTCATGTTGTTCTGTGTGAAATTTGATTAACTGTATGCCTTCAATTTTCTGATATCTTCCTAACATTGGCAATACCTCAGAAATGAGGATTACTTGCTTCTGTTCCAGTTCAGTTTCCAGGATAAATTCAACGCATGGTCTATGTACTTGTCCATGTGTGTGACATATGGTGCCTTAAGGGTCATGTAGATTGGAAGTTTAAGTATCCCTCAGATACCTTCTGCATATCCTTGATGAAACTTCTTGATGTGTTTGTTGATTTATTGGATGATTAACCATTGTGGTTAGTCAGGAGCAAGGGAATCCCATGTATCAGCAGGGATCCTTAACCTCTTTGGGGATGCTAAGGTCCCTAAGATGTTTCTGCTGTCCTTCTGGGGTGTTTCCTGATTGAATTCAGTCCAAGTAGAACAGTTGCTCCAGAAGTCTGGTGTCAGACTTATGATCTACATATCCCACTGAGCTGAGCTGGCTCTGAGTGATTAGTGTCTCATTGCTGGGTCCTTTCTCAACATGGAAGCCATAATTATCCTTTCCTTAAATAGTAATGATTATTTCCTGTTGTTTTGCTGCTGAAATGCTGAGGTTTGCCCTTTATTAAATCACCTTTTGTATTTTTACACCCTAAGGAATCAGCCAATGGTTAATCATAAAATGGCAGCATTGTGAAAAAGTTTATTTTCCCAAAAGTTTGATGTGATTTTCCTTTTGTTGTCACTTTGGCTCATGTGGGTATGCATCATCGCAGAAATTACATTTCTTGCTTCAACTTAAAAAAAAATGAATACAACATTTGGTTTCTACTGCTTAATTTTTAACTTCTCAATAGGTGTCTCACTTCCCACATCTTCCAATCTGCTTTCTGGGGGGACCATGCTAGCTATAAGCCTTTATTTAGATTAATGTTATTCTACACCTAAACCGTCAATGCAACATTTTATAACCTGCATTTGAATTTCACAATACATTTTCACATTCGGTATACAGAGTGCTTTAATTCTGTAGCTAATCAATACACTCTTCCAAATTCTGATTAGGCAAATGAAACAAATTGGTATGGGTGGAAGGAAACAACTAACACATAAGGAAGAATTTTAAAGTTGATTGATGCATTGGAGGGAGTTGTTGGTGTAGTTGGTTAAAATTTCAGTAATCTGAAATACAATCTCAAACTGTTTTGGACTCCCTACTTCCAGTTTTAACTGAAGCAAGTTGGGAAGGGGTCTAACCTGCTTTCTAGAGTCAGATTGGTTATTTAAATATGTTAAGAAGGTGGTGAACCTCAGCTTGCAATTGTCATTTATATTTCATAGCTGAGAGGCTTACCAAGGCTTGAGAAAGCAAATATCTGCAGAGAGGTGAAAAACACTAGGGCTAGAAGGGTAGTGCCCTTCCAGCACTCATTGAGCCAGGAGGAGTGAGTGCTTACACCTATGCCCTCTAAACAATCCTCCTCAACTCCCTCCATTGCTGCTCATACTTGCCTACTTTCGTGCAGCCTTGCTGCCAGAAATCACATGAACTGCGACCAATAATCATTTTAATACTGCTAACCTAGTCACTTTAACCTCCCAACATAGAATTACATCTGCACCCTTTCAAGTCACAATCATCCACTGACCCACAATCATCCTCCTATTATCCACCCAATCCATTAATATTTTCCCCGCTGTACAAATCTTTACTCATAATCGTGACCCACTCCTGAACTACAACCTTTCCACACCCTAAAAAGAAGTGGGGGTTAGGGTGGCAGGTGGGTGAGGAGTGTAGGAGTATGGTAAGTGGGCAAGGCGGGGTAGGGTGAGTCAGGAAGTGTACTGTTCAATTTCATAATTAAACATGAGAGACTAGAAGATATGACATTTAAGTGAGTCACGTATCTCCACCTCTAACTCAGAGTTCTAAATGCCTGGCTAATTGCCCATTAGAAGTTTAAACTTTCCAGGCCGTTCCCAGGTCCTCATCGAGTTGGGATTTCTGGGATGTCCTGTATCTTTTCCAGTTGCTACAACAAATAGCTTCCAGTTGGAAGTTGTTTTGCTCAAGCTCTGTTCTCAAACCTTTTCAGCAACTTTTTTTGCAGGCAATACATAACTGAGCATACGTTGAAATGTACAGCGAATACCGACAGGATAGCCATCACACGAGAGATTCTGATAACAAGCTGACAAAGTTTATCCAAAATCTACTTTTCACAATTATTTCTACCAGCTGGACTTATCACTCCTCACTGACTGAAGTTATGTGAAAAATTGGAAATTTTGAATATTATCAAAGAAATACACATCTTTTTAGATTTTCTGTTTACTGCTTCGCTTCCGCAGCAGACATTCTAACTTCTGGACCACATATTTCAGACAGTAGAACGCAATGATAGAATTACCTTCTGGAAAGCATCCTCCATCTGGTAAATGTGCAATGTCAAAACACAATTTTTAACACAAAATTGAAAAATTAATCTATTAAAATTTACCTATTAAACTTTGATTTTCAAAATTAAAACAAAGAAAAATGAACTAAATGGAGGATCCCTAAGTAATTACGTTAGATGAATTCCATGTATGTGTGGTGTTTGTCTGGGATGTTGACAGCTGAGGTTGGTTCCACTTACCCTGCGTTGGTTATTTCTGACATACTTTCAAGGATTAAAGTGAATATTTTAACTCTTTAGCTTACTTTGTAATTTAAAGCAATTTCCCTCCTCTTTTGACATTAAAGGAGAGGCAAGGTAAGTACTTATATCCTGCTACAGTGGGCAGGAGACTGACCAGGAAGTGTATCATTCACTGACTTCTGACTCCAAATAATACGCTGGTCAGCCAATTGAAGGCAGCTGAGAGGGCTCTTGGTCAATGGGTCATCCTGAGAAGGCAGCTGCTCATGGAGGGTGGGAAATCTGGACATTACCATGGCAGGCCTTGTCCCAGAAGGAGGTCACAGCAACTCATTTAAAGGGTGAGTAAGACCCATTTTGGCGATTTGCAAGCATGGAGGGATGTGGAAGGTTCAATGTGGGTCTTGTGTTGGGAGCTGATCAGAATCTGAGATAGGTTTGATGCATTGGTAGCACAGTGTACTACCAAAGGACCTACGAAGGAATTTCTTTTGGTGTAGGAGCAAGAATTGTGAAAGACTCATTGTCAATTTGGCACTGCAAATTCTGTAGCGTGTCAAGTTCTGAACTCAAGAGGGAAAGAATGGCTGCAGTGATTTAGCAGATTTTGCAAAATGTTACACGTTTATATTTGTGAATTGGATGATAATAGCCATGTGTTTTAGTTGAAGACAGGAGACAGTGTCCAACTTCATGCTACTGGAGGAAGTGCTCTGGAGCTTGCTTGTAATGAATTGAGATATTCCACTGGGGGAGACATGTTAAGAGGGGGGTTAGGAGGAAGTGCATGATGTCTTGCTGGGTGCACTAATGAGGAATTGATGACATCTACTCACAAACACTCTCATCCATTGGTAATCTTTGACTGGATCCATGTTAGGAATAGTGACAAGTGAACATTGGGTAACATCTAACAGTACCCACGGTGTTGCTCAAGGTTTTGGGTGGCACGGTGGCACAGTGGTTAGCACTGCTGCCTCACAGCGCCAGAGACCCGGGAATAGCAATCACAATATGATAGGGTTCCAAATATAGTTTGAGGAGGTGTAAAGATGCTTTCAAACCAATATCCTCAATTAATTTGTGCAAGTAGTGTGCACAAAGCTAAAGTTATTAATTGTTTATTACTTTCACAATAAATAAACCTCAACATCTTGTCTCTGTGTTTCTAATTTGAAATATTTACAATTTCAATATAATTTTGCAAAGTCCAGCATCTCTTGTTGTGTAAGGTAATTAGGACCCTGAAGGAACCTTGTGATGACCTCAAGGCATTGCATGTCACTGAATATGAATTCTATGGAATAGTGGAGTGAAAACAGCAAGGTAGGAATTCTCTAGAAGATAGTTTGGAAGAAAGAAAACAGAGCACATGATCTTCCACACATGAAAAAGATGAATTAAATCTTACCTATAAGTCACAGCCTGGTATTATGTTTTATAGCACTTAATATTAATATATAATAAATAGTATTTGAAGACAGTCCTTGATTTTGCTTTCTTCTCAACCAGTCTGTAAAGAACCCAAACTCAGTGTGGCATTAAAACACAATTACAATTGTCATTTTAGAAAAAGAAACTCAACTAACTACATTAAACAGAAACAAAACACACCATGCATTAATTCTGATAAGGTAAGTGTTACAACAAGGGGTAAACCCTCCTGCATAATTTAAAACCAGCAGTGCAGCAAAGATTTATCCCATGCAGTAATCTGTAAATTCAAGTGGCCAAGAACTATTTAAAGTAACAATTAACAACTTTATCTCTTTAACTTTAACAGAGAATAATTAACTAACAATTATTTACCATTTCTTCCTCTAACCTGTCTTTCACCTTCCCTTTTATAAAACTAGTCCGACAAAACTCCCAATTAAGATTTACTAAGCAACAAAACCAGACAGTTTTCGTTCTTCTATTCGGATCTTTCTGTGTATTCTTTTCTTCTGCTTAGGAATTTCTTCATCACAGGTTACTGATTGAAAAGGTACCTTTTTAAGAGAGCTATTTTTCAGGCAGTCTGTTTACATGCTGGGCTTGGCAGTTCTCCTCTCAACAGTTCAATTTTCAGAAAAATTAGATTAATTAGATTCCCTACAGTGTGGAAACAGGCCCTTTTGCCCAACAAGTACACACTGACCTCCAAAGAGCAACCCACCCCTCCCTCCCCCCCGCTCTGACTTATGCACCTAACGCTATGTGCAATTTTCATATGGCCAATTCACCTGACCTGCACATCTTTGGACTGTGGGAGGAAACTGGAGCTCCCAGTCTTATACCCCAGAGCATCAGATTGTGTCACTGGCTTTTAAGGTTGTCAATACACTCAATTCAAACTGAATTGGAGATTGATATTTTTATAATTTAAGCTGATTGGCCAAATTCAAATTTGTTTTTTGCCTCCAGGCAACGAGCTAATTGAATTGTTCGACCAAGTGTCACATTGTTGTCTTATTGAGAACACTTGGTTCTGTGTCCGCTAGTTCTGCTGTTGTTAACTCTCTTAAAGTATACCCACATCTTCATTACTGTAAGATACAACATTTTTTAAAAATCTGTAATAGGGACAAACAATTCTAAAAGATAAACAGTCAAAATCCTTCATCAGGAACTCATTAGTTGGAGAACGTAATTTAGAATATTTGTTACATACCAAATTCTTTTGTTTTTGGATATTGAGATGTTCAAAATTCCAAGCAGTTCATCATCTTTATGACATTTAACGAAAATGTTTTAAAATCCTTATACCCACCGTACCAGAAAATTGAATTAATTTGATTCAATTTTTCACCATTCTTAACACTCAAGAGTTTAATATTATCAATTTTGAATTTTGCATTCATTTTTAATTTGCATGAAGAAATGGGAGAATACCATGATATGATGTGGATATCTTGTTTCTTTATCTTCAGATCCTTCTCATTAAGAAGGCAATTAATGATGGACAACAAATGCTGATCTAACCCGCAAAGGCCTAATCCAATGAATAATCCAAACACCTCTCAATAAAGTTCTCAGCCCAAATAAAATGTTTAAAACATTCATGTAAAAGTTGATCCCATAATTCTTGGCGTACTTCATGTGAAAGTTAAATCTAGTTTCTCAGGGATTAACGTCCAAGATTATTAGAAGCAAATACTGGAGATGTTACTGATTTGATTTTGTTTTCAATAACTAAATATATTTAAAATGGAAACAAGTCTAAATATTTTTAATATCTATTTAGATTTAGTTTCAATTTATTCAAATTGTTAAAATGATCAAAGTATGAATGACAATTAATATGAATCATATTTTTAATGTTGCCTTTCTTTTTGCAACTGCCCATTTTTGAATTTTGTTTGGATATAAATCAAGCACACATATCAACTGTTCAAAAATATTACCTGGGTCAACGTCAAGCCATCACATATGGTCTCAAGAACTAGTGTCAAAAATTAGATTCTTTATATGACATATGCAATAATGATTGAGCAATATCAGAATTTAATATGGATATCTTAATTCACATTAGCAGAAATATACCCCAGTCTGAAATTATACTGTAGAGAGATGAAAGCATGACAATATAAACAGTGAATATTTCTGGCTCAAGTGGAATATAGCTTTTGTACAGTTTCTTTGCTTCCAAAAGAATTTAATGTCACTTTCTCAACACCATTTGTTAATTGTATTGAACCGTAACCTTGGTATAGCCCATGAGCTGAAATTTACCTTGTGGAAATGGGAATATTCTCCTCCTAAGACAATGTAATGTCTAGTATATCGGTTAGCTAGATATCCTGATCCTGTGCCTAGAAGATTTTGATAGGACTTACTCTAGAATGATTCTGGGTAATCCAAGGTGGACAATGGTAATAAGATTTGGCTGTAACACGCTGCTCCTTTTTTGAGGTATTTTAGGTGTTGTGGGTGATTTCCTTGAATTCCGGGAGCAGCAATTACTGATTATATGCTGTTGCATTATTTTGGAACTTTGGAGAAAAAGAAATCAAAACAACAACACTTTTAAAAGGGAGGGCAACAGACAAAGGCAGCACATGGTGAGGTCAGTGCAGGACAGAGAGAGAGAGAAGGGAAAACCCACATTGACACAGCAGAGAACCTGCACAGTTACTGCCTTTGCTGTTTGAACTCATGTATCACTGGACATTGGAGTGCGTCTGGGAAAATTAACAAACAGTGAAATTCACAATTAATCTTGGAGGAACCTGTTTGGGAGCGATCACAGCACAGAAACAGATAAGTGAATATTTTAAGTGTGGCCTTACAGTAAGTCTGCAGTACTGAGTAAAGTGTGTTCTTTCTTGATTATATGTTTTATTGAGATATGACTCTTGATTAAACTTAAAAAGAAAAGCCACAAGTATTAAGTTAGTCTGGTGCAGTGTTCTGTAGAAGAATAAGACAGTGCTATTTCCTGGGTCTTTAGATTGAAAGAAGCAAAAATGGCCTTTAGTAGAGTGATATGCTCTTCTTGTTGGATGTGGGAGTTTAGGGAGAGTTTATGTATTACTGAACATTATATCTGCAATAAATGCATTTGGTTACAAATCCTATCAGATTGAATGGATCAGTTGGAGAGACAGTTAGAGACAATCAGGAATTTACAAGAGCAAGGGCATGTGATGGATGGCAGTTATAGGAAGGGGGAAAAGTTGCAGATACAGTCACAGAGATGGGTTAACTCCAGGAAAGGTAAGATAGGTATGCAGGAGTCTTCTGTGGCTATCCCCATTTCAAGCAAGTATGCATTGTTTTGAAAAATATAGGGGCTGATGGATTCTCAGGGGAATGTAGCATGACCAGCCAAGTTTCTGGCATCGAGACTCGATCTAACACAATAAGGGGCACGTCGGGTTCCAAGAAACTCTCTGGTCCAAGGTACAGACAGACGTTTCTGTGGCCAGCAGCGAAAAATCAGAATGGTGTGCTGCCTCCCTGGTGCCAGGATCAAGGATATCTCAGAGAGGGTGCAGAATATTCTCAAGGGTGAGAGGGACCAGCAGAAGGTCATTGCACACATTGGAACCAAATTACTCTGATTTTTAAGTGCAGCTGCAATATTTTTCATTATGGGTATTTTTTTAGCTCATCTTTGCCAATTAGTTAAAAAAAAAAGCAACTCCTCTTTACTTCTCATACTTTGTTTATTGTACAGATGCAGATAGTGCTCTACTCAATGATCCATAGTTCTTATAAGTGAAAGTGATTATTTCTCCCAAGCAGTGTACAGCAAAGTGAATCTTGTGATTCAGTGGTTACTTCTGGCTACTCTATTTCTACCCCTCAATTTACCCTTCAGCCTTTTCTGGTTCCAAAGAAAACAACTCCAATCTCTCTAATTTCTCCTCATAGCAACAATGTTCCAGCCCTGGCAACATCCTTGTCAATCTTCTCTTCCTTCTCTCCAGAGCAATGACATCCTCTGCCAATGAAGGAGTGTATTCCATATGCCTTCTTTACAATTTTATCTACCTGTACTATTATTTTAAAGATCTGTGCAATTGCCACGATCTCTTTCTTCTTTTACCAATCCTCGTATACTCCATTTACTGCGTATTCCCTTTTACTGTTTGACCTCCCTAAACGCACTACTTCACACTCGTCAGAGCTAACTTGATTTGCCACTTTCCTGCTTACTCCACAAACCAGCTACATCATTTGGAGCTTACAGCTATCCTCTACACGATCCACTACATGGTCAATTTTTGTGTTATCTGTGAATTTCTCAATTGTGCTCCCACATTCAAAGTCCAAATCAATAATATATAAAACAAACGGTAAGGGACCGAACACCATCCAAAACAGCTTTCCATTCATAAGGACAGCCATTTCCTGTTACTAAGCCAACTTTGGATCCAACTTGACACATTACCACATACCCCATACCCTATGAGTTTTATTTTTTTTGACCAGTCTGCCATGTGCGACCTTATCAAATACCGGATTAAAATCCATGTAGACAATATCCATGGCACTACCCTCATCAATCCTCCTTGTCACTTCCTCAAAGAATTAAAATTTGTAAGGCATGAACTTCCCTTAACAAAACCACACTGATTATCCCTGACTAGTTCATTTCTTTCTAAGTGACAGTTTATCCATAAGACCATTAAGACATAGTAGCAGATATTAGACCATTCAGCCCATCAAGTCTGCTCCATCATTCAGTTATGGCTGATAATTTTCTCAACCCCAATTCTCCTGCATTCTCTCCACAATCTTTGATTCCCTTGACAATCAAGAACCTATCAATCTCTGTCTTAAATATATTCTATGACTTGGCCTCCAAAGCCTTCTGTGGCAATGAATTCCATAGATTCACCACCCTCTCGTTAAAGAATTTACCCTCTTCTCCATTCTAAAGGATCTTCCCTTTACTCAAAGGCTGTTCCCTCAAGTCCTAGTCTCTCTTGCTAATGGAAACATCTTCCCAACATCCACACTGTCCAGGCCATTCAGTATTCTGTGAGTTTCAGTTAGATCTCCCCTCATCCTTCTAAACTCCATGAGTGTAGACCCAGAGTCCTCAAACACCCCTTTTATGTTCAGCCTTTTATTTTTGGGATCACTATTGCGAACCTCCTCTGGACCCGCTCCAAGGCCAGTACATGTTCCCTGAGACATAGGGCCCAAAACTGTTCACAATATTCTAAATATGGTCTGACCAGAGCCTTTTAAAGCCTCAGAAGTACATCCCTGCTTTTAATAAATGCCATCATTGTATTTGCTTTCCTATCTACCAACTCAACCTGCAAGTTTACCTTAAGAGAATCCTGGACGAGGACTCCCAAGTTCCTTTGCACTTCAGATTTCTGAATTTTCTCCCCATTTAGAAGATAGCTTACACCTGTATTCTTCCTACCAAAGTCCATGACCTTACACTGTCCCACATTGTATTCCATCTGCCACTTCTTTGCCCACTCACCTAACCTTTATCTTTTCTAATAGTTTTCATGCCCTCTCTTTGATTTCCTTAATCTTTTTTACTTGATCCCTGTTCTTTCTATACTCCGCGAGGCTATCAGCAAGAGCTTTTGTTCATCATTGACTTCAGCAAACACTTGTTGAAATTCATCTCTCAATCTTCAATTGCTTACCTGACTGCTAATCCACATACTGTTTTGCGATTAGCGAACAGGATTAAAAGGTAAGATAGATGAGCAATGGAAAACATTTAATGTTTGAATTTGTAATTTGCATGAAATGTATATTTCCTTAAGTAATAAAAGGATCCATGTGGAAAGTGGTCCAACCACTACGCATTGTACAAAATCAAAGGAAGAGGCCTCTGACATTGTCAAGAGTAGAGGAGCCTATTGATTGGGAGGATTTTATAGTTTATGAAATCATGACAGAAAGAGTTGATAAAGTGAGAGAAATAGAATGAGAATAAACTTACAATCTGTTACATTTCAAAAAGAAGAGTAGGCTGAAGTGTTAAACAACAGCCAGAACGTTATTGTGGACATGTCCACTCTGCAGGCAGCAAAGTTGCACTAAGTTGTTTCCCTCCAAAATGCCCAGTGACATCATTGTGGTGTCACAGGATCAGACTTTTAAAGTGACAGTCCAATAAATGCATATCACAATCTGTCCCCATGTTCTGCTTGCAAGTTATTTGGAAAGAGGAAGAAATTAGCAGAAAATAGATATAGGTCCTCCAAAGAAATTATAATGAAGAATAATGAATGAGAGCAACCTTAAACAAATGCTTTGAATGTGTCATCATGATAGAAAACATGAAACACATTCTGTAAGTAATGGGTCTAATGAAAACAAGGAACTTGGGGATATTGTTATTATTAGAGAATGAACAGTGCTGTGGTATCACACATTGAGTCTTCTGATGTCTACAGGGAATATATTCTCTCCAAAAACAAACTCTGGTAGACAGTTAAAGAGACACTCCTGTTGACGCAAGACCTCGAAAACAAATCCACACACTCATCCCACACTGCCAAAATTGAAGATACCTCACTTCTTCCACATGCACCTCCTGGCTGACCAAACTGTTGCCAGATGCAACCTGTTCATTGACACGAATAGTGGAGTTCAAGATTTCAAAGTTTCATGGAACATCTATACTATGCTCAATTACTTTAAGATGGGTCAGGTAACATGTTCTGAAAATGTGTTGCTGGAAAAGCGCAGCAGGTCAGGCAGCATCCAGGGAACAGGAGAATCGACGTTTCGGGCATAAGCCCTTCCTCAGGAAGGGCTTATGCCTGAAACGTCGATTCTCCTGTTCCCTGGATGCAGTCTGACCTGCTGCGCTTTTCCAGCAACACATTTTCAGCTCTGATCTCCAGCATCTGCAGACCTCACTTTCTCCCCAGGTAACATGTTCCACAAGTGGACCATAAAGAACAGCTCAAGTCATGATATTGGGCATCCAAGTCAGACAATCACCCATATACTCCACTTCTACACAAAGTCATCAGACTATGGTGGCATCACAACCATTCACACTCTATCAGCTGAAGCCACTGAATGGATTGTTAACATTGACGTTGAGCTATTTCTGCTTTCCCAGCCATTTTAGTAATATAGGAGAAAGTCCTTCTTTTTCACTCAGTTCAAACGTTTTGACCTCATTTGATGCTCATTCTAGCATATCACCCCTCCCTGAATCAGTGTTTCTTTAATTAAAATGTTGACCTCTTCCTCCTTTTTGTTTATCCCTCACTTTATCCCATCTGAAAACCACACAACCAGGAGCTTTGTACTGCCATTTCTGCCCTTTCTTAACCTACATTTCATTAAAACAATGGTATCATATTTCCAAGTTCGGTGAACTCAGCTCATTTGCATTATTATCGAAGGGTGTGAAGCTGGAAAAGCGCAGCTAGTCAGGCAGCATTTGAGGAGCAGGAGAGTAGTCGTTTTGAGCATAAGCTCCTCATCATTTGCATTATTCATGAGATTCCTTAATGCAGTATACACCAACAATCACTGAACAACTTGTTTAATGTCTCTATTTTAGCCTTTGTTTCCTCAATATTTCATTACAGGCATTCCACAGGTTTTGAAAGGGTTCCGTTCTCGTGTCCTATTGAATTGTATGCAACCCTCCCCCCACCTTATCTTCTGTATCAAAATCAACTTTTTCCTAGCTACCATCAGTTCTGAGGAAGGGTCAACTGGACCCGAAACGTTAACTCTGATTTCTCTCCACAGATGCTGCCAGACCTGCTGAGCTTTTCCAACAATTTCTCTTTTTATTTCTGACTTCCAACATCTGCAGTTCTTTCGAGTTTTATTTCAATTTGTATGCAAGTTGGAACAGGCCAAAATAAAATTGCTGTTCAGATGGGCAGGAAATATTCGTATGTCAGATCTTTAAATTTACACGCCAGTATGGGATCACGTTTGGAGGAATGAGCATTCATTGGATGTTCATAAATCGAGGACCCCCCCCGTACTCACTTGTTAGCTTTCCAACTTCCGTTTCTAGCTTTGCATCCTTACTTTCTGAATCTATGCTCAGGTTACCACTTCCCTTTCAAAGTTTTTTAAACTCACCCCAATAACACTCACAAATCTCACTCCCTTGTTGTACAAGGGTCTGAAAGGGTTAATGTTGAGGAATGCCAGAAAACCAGTCACTTTTATGACATGGGCAGAATAGCTTGGGCTCACAAAGGAGGGAAAGCTAATGCCTGGCCTTCCTCAAAGTCTGTGTAACAAAGTCTATCATTTCATTCTAACCTGTAACATGTTGCTAATGTGCAACAAACTACATCTTATCTAAAGGAGATTTTTGTGTTAGACAAGGAAGTGGTTTCCTCGACCACACTAGACCAAGCAGATTTTTCATTTTCCTGCACTTAAACAGGATGATGGCAGTGATCTTCATCATGAGCAGCAGCTCATAGAGCACGGTGATCTGGAATGCCTGTACACCAAGGTCAGCAGCAGCATGGGTTTTATTTGACTGCTCATACAATACATGGTGAGCAGCAGTGAGACCGTTAAACTCAACTCTGCATTGGCTATTCATACAACACAGTGAGCAGCAGGAAAAAGCTGAAGATTTAAGAAACCTACAGAAGAAAAACCTTGAGCAATCCTCAGAAATGGCCAATACTCCAGGAAACTGTAAACCATTTCAGACACACATACTGGGAGAAGGTGATGGCCCTGCTGGTGTTATTGCGAGACACAGTGTTGGAATTAGAATTCAATTTTTAAAAAAATATTCTAGAACTAAAAATCTACTGATGACCATGAAACAGTTGTTGGAGAAACCTATTTGGCTCACAAACGTCCTTCAGGGAAGGAAAACTCACTGGATCTGGCCTACATGTGACTTCAGACCCATTGCAATGTGGTTGACTCTCAACTGCTCTTTGAAATGGCCTAACAAGCCATTGCTACAAAGTCTCTGGAATCATACCTTCGAGAGAATGTCCCATCACCATCCCTGGAGATACCCTGTCGTACTGGCAGGACAGACCCAATAGAGGTGGTGGCATCATGGTATATGATTAAGAGGGAATTGCCCTGGGAGTCCTCGACCTTGTTGCCAGAGCGTATGAAGTCTTATGGGGTCAGTTTAAACATGGACAAGGAAATCTCCTGCTGATTACTATGATCATCCTTCCTTGGCTTATGCTGAACAACATGGAAGAAAGACTGAGGCTGGCAAGGACACAAAGTGTTCTCTGGGTGAGGGATTTCAATATTCACATCAAGAGAGGCTCAGCAGCAGCACCACTGGTTCAGTTGGTCAGGTTTCAAAGGACACAGGTAGCTCTGGGACAATGTGTGTTCCGACAGTGTGTTTTGGCTATTGTGTTGCTGAAGAATTAGGGAACGGTATTTTCAAGAATGCTTACCACTGTTCATAATAGCACGATTCCAGCGGGGATCAGTTTGCTTGCTTCGTTCTGCGCATGCGTCAAAATCTCTGTGCATGCTCAATGTCAGCGCCGGTCTTCATGTCATATCGCACATACACCGATGTCAGCTGCCAACAGAGCAACTTTCAGTGAGAGGTACGGTACAGAGAGCAGCTTTCTTTTATTTTTTAAATATACAGTATTAACTTTACTTTTGTTTTGTTAATAAATATGATTTTAACCTTCATTCAGGCCATACTATACTCTGTGTTGGGCTTTTGGGTAATGTTTGAGCGATCGTGAGTGGTATTTTTTGCTGATTTACCACTAACCCCACTTTTCCTATAAGAACCTTTTTTTTAGATTAGATTAGATTCCCTACAGTGTGGAAACAGGCCCTTCAGCCCAACAATTCCACACCGACCCTTCAAAAAGTAATTCACCCAGACTTATTTACCCCCGACTAATGCACCTAACACTATGGGCAATTTAGCATGGCCAATTCACCTGACCTGCACATATTTGGACTGTGGGAGGAAACTGGAGCACCCGGAGGAAATCCACACAGACACAGGGAGAATGTGCAAACTCCACACAGTCACCCAAGGCTGGAATCGAACCTGGGTCCTTGGCGCTGTGAGGCAGCAGTGCTAACCACTGAGCCACTGGATTGTGCAATTTTCTATTAAGTGAGTTTTCGCTGGGACTCAGCTCTGACCTTATGGAAGAATTACCTGTTCCTGCCACACTGGGTCTGCAGAAGGTAGTGAGGGAACTGACAAGAGGGAGAAACATATTTGACCTCATCCTCACCAATCTGCCAGCTGCAATACATCTGTCATGACAGCACCAGTATAAGTGACTCCCATACAGTCATTGTGGAGGTGAGGTGTTGCCTTCATATTATGAACAACCTCCACTGCATTGTTTGGCACGGTCACCGTGCTAAATGAGACATATTTATCTAGCAATTCAAGCTTGGGCATTCATGAAGTGCTGCGGACCATCAACAGCAGAAGAATTGTACTCCAGCACAATCTGTAACCTCATGGCTTGGCATATCCTCCACTCAACCATTACCATCAAACTAGGGGATCAATCCTTGCTCAATGGTGAGTACAGAGCAGCATGTCAAAAGCAGCACTTGGCAGCCCTAAAAATGAGGTGTCGACTGGTGAAGCTACAAAACAGGACTACTTGCATACAGAACTGTATAGGTAACAAGAGATAGACAGAACTAATCGATCCCACACCCAACAGATCAGCTGTGTCCTCAGTTTTAGAGCTGCCAGTTTTCAGCCATTTCAGGTCAGTCCATGTGATACCAAGGAGGGTTTGGACACAGAGGTTACTGGTAAAGATTATGGGCCCCTACAATATTCCACTAATAGTATCAAAGATTTGTGCTTCAGAACTTGCCGTTCCTGTGGTCAAGCCTTGGCAGGGCAATTATAATATCTGTACCTACCTGACAATGTGGAAAATTGCCCAGGTATGTCCTGTACACATAAATCAGGTCAAATTCAATCCAGCCAATTACTGCTCCGTCGGTCTACTCTCCATCATTGGTAAAATGATGGAAAGTGTCATTAACAATGCTTTCAAGCAGCACCTCTTCAGCAATAGTCTGCTCAGTGATGCTCAGTTTAGGTTCTGCCAGGACCACTCAGCTCCTGACCTCATTACAGCCTTGGTGCAAACATGGGCAAAAGAGCTGAATTCCAGAGATGTGAAAGTGGCATCAAATATGCATTCGATCAAGTGTGGCATCAAGGAGTGCTAGCAAAACTGGAATCAATGGGCATCAGGGGGCAAACTCTCCAGTGCTTGGCATCATACCTGGCATCTAGAAACATGGTTGTTGGAAGTCATCTCCAGGATATCTCTGCAGGAGTTCAGTAGCGTAGCTTTGTTAGCCCAACCACCTTCAGCCACTTCAGCCATGATCTTCCCTCTACCATAAGGTCAGTAGTAGAAAGGTTCACTGATGATTACACAAGTTTCAGTACTATTTGAGACTCCTCATATACTGAAGCAGTCCACATTCAAATGCAACAAGACCTGGAAAATATCCAGTCTTGGACTGACAAGTGACAAGGAACATCTGTGTCACACAAATGCCAGGCAATGACCATTTCCAATAAGAGACAATCCAACCACCATTCAATGGTGTTACCATCTCTGAATCCCTCATTGTCAACATCTTGGGGTTACCATTGACCAGAACTCAACTGGATTCACCATATAAATACAATAGCTACAAGAGCAGGTTAGAGGCTAAGAAGTTTGCAGTGAGTAATTCACCTCATGACTCCTCAAAGCTTGCCCACCATTGACAAGGCATAAGTCAGGAATGGGATGGAATACTCCTCACATGCCTGGTGGGTATAGCTTCAAAAACACTCAAGAAGCTTGACCGCATCCATGACAAAATAGTCCATTTGATTGGCACCACATTCACAAGCAAGCATTTCCTCCACCACTGAAGATCATTTACAACAGTGTTTATTATCTCCAAGATGCACTGCAGAAATTCACCAAAGATCCTCAGACAGCACCTTCCACCTTCCAACCCATGACCACTTCCATTCGGAAGGAAAAGGGCAGCAGATACATGGGAATATCACCACCTTCAAATTTCCCTCCAAGCTACTCACCATCCTTGGATCCCTTAGAAATTTAGTGACATTACTTCAGTGTTGCTGGATCAAAATCCTGGAATTCCATCCATTACAGCGATGTAGGTCAACCTACAGCACATGGAATGCAGTGGTTCAAGAAGGCAACTTGCCACCACCTTCTCAGCACCAACAAGGGCCAGGCAATAAATGCTGGCCAACCAGTGATGGCCTTGTCACATGAGTGAATCCAAAAAAAAATTGAAAGAGGAGAGTGAGTGACTGGAAATGAGAATTAGTAACTTCAGAGGTTACATCACAAGATAATGGGAGCAACCATGAGTCTGACTTCTGTGTTGGGTGAACAGACATCAGAGGATTCCATAAGTAAAGCTTAAAATCCTTAGGTGGACTAGGGAAACTTAAAAAATAATGCAGTAATTCAGACTGGAAAAGCAAGAGGTTATAAAACTACTTACTCCTCCAATCAAATGTCAATGCCATAGTGAGTGGGCACCACAAGGCACAGCTAGTATGGGTATGGAAGGAGGTGGCAGAGGATGTGGTGGAGGCTGGTACAATTGCAACATTTAAGAGGCATTTGGATGGGTATATGAATAGGAAGGGTTTGGGGGGATATGGGCCGGGTGCTGGCAGGTGGGACTAGATTGGGTTGGGATATCTGGTCGGCATGGACGGGTTGGACCAAAGGGTCTGTTTCCATGCTGTTCATCTCTATGACTCTATAGAGAGAAACAAAAATAAAGTTCACGAAAGAAATATTAATTGAAGCTTGCAGACACTCGGACACCATGGAACCTATAATTAAAGTGATGTTGTTGGGCAGATTTGAAGATTCAAGAGAATGGATCAAACAGGGGTGGAAAGTTGGGAGACTGTATTCAGACTATAGTAAAGTTGGGAGATTCTTTGTAAGAGCCATGATGAAGTTTGGAAGGATTTACTAAAACCATAAGGTGCAGGAATTAATCGGTATTACTATAATTAATGGCGGAATTGTTTGTTAAAGCTACAGACAGCAAGATTCAAACAGCGAAGCTGCATCAAGGCAGGGAGAAATAAAAGTCTTTTAAGCAAGCAAAATATTTAATTAATTTCGGGAGACATTGCATTCGAAACAATATTGCCAGGAGACTTCATTTCATGATTAAGTAGAACACAGAATTAGACCTCTTAGAAAAAAGAAATGATGAGGTATAGAATAGTTTACAACTTAGATGCTGAAGCAGAATGAGCAAATATGCTTGTACATGAATTTGGAGTATTGTTGCTGTTATAGCTTACTAAGGGGAATAGAAACACGTATACTTTTGCAGAGGTATGAAAAGCCTTTCATAGTTACTTCAACTTCAGAACTCAAAATTGTTGAAAGAACAAGATCTAAAAGAGAGTCCACACACAGGGAAATCCATAGATGGTTTTATTAATTGTCTCTACAGATTAATAGAGAAATGTGAGTGTGGTGACTTCAAGTCAGACTTTGTAATTGACTGGAAAGACCAATTCTTGATTTGCATGGTTTTCAGCAGCTGCAGCTCAGGACCTCTGGTTTGAGAGGTCCAACAGTTAGTAATTTCTGGATTACTCTGATGCCATGTGTTAATTGTGACATAAATAAGAGGTTATTCCAGATGAATGTATGGATGAAGAGATGGTGTATGAGGAAGAGCTTTAGATTTCTAGGACATTGGGACCATTTTTGGGGGCAGTAGGATGTGTACAAGGCTGACGGAAACCCAAACTGGAATGAGACCAGCATCTTTGTGGGATGCTTTGCTAGTGCTGTGCAGGAATGTTTTAATGAACTGAGAAGGAAGGGTGGGATCCTGAGTTCTGCAGGTGGGAGAAGGTGGGTGAGAAGGGAAAACACCATCAAAATTAGAATAGACGGCAAACGAGTCAGGAAAGTGGTGGAGATGGTGATCAGGGAATCAATCACAACAGAAAGGAGGGATGATAGCTTAGAAGGCTCCTCAAATGACACCATTTCGGTAGAACTTAATCAAAAAGGAGCAATCACATCATTGGGAGTATAGTATAGACCCCCTAAGAGTCTGAAAGAAAATAGAAGAACATATATCTAGGCAAACTTCAGAAAAGTGTAAAAGTAATAGGATAGTGCAGTATTTCAACATCCTAAAAAAAACTTGGATTGTTATTGTGTGAAGTAGTCATTATGGAAAGGCTTAGATGTTGTGAAATTCTTAAAATGAATCCGGGACAACTTTTTAAGACAGTACATAGAAGGCCATATAAGAGAGGGGGCAGTCCTGGAACTAATTTTAGGTAATGAAACTGGGCAAGTGGTTGAAGTATCTGTGGGGGTGAATTTTGCAGACAGCAATCATAACTCTGTTAGATTCAAGATTGTTATGGAAAAGGACAAGGATGAGCCTGAACTCAAAGTTCTGAACTGGTGGAAGGCGGATTTTAATAAGACTAGATATGCTTTGACTAGATTGGACTGGAAGCAGATATCGTCAGCTCAATTTGTGCCAGAGCAACTGAATGCAACCAAGAAGGAAATAAGAAGAGTACAGGGCTGACATATTCTAATAAAGATAAAGGATGGGGTCAACAAATCCAGAAAACTCTGGATATTGAGAGACATACAGAATTGAATAAAGTAAAAAGAGAGAGGCTTATGGCAAATACTGAGGGATAAAAATGACAGAAGTCCGAGAGGAATAAAGAATATGCAAGGGAAACTTAAAAAGTAAATTAGGAGGGTAAAAAGTTGCATGAACATACAATAGCAGGAAAAATAAAGGAAACTCCTACATTGTTTTACAGGTACATTAAGGGTAAAAGGATAACTAGGGAAAGAGTAGGGCCCATTAAGGACTGCTGTGGTAATTTGTGTGTGGAGGTTAAGGATGTATTTAGGGTTCTAAATTAATACATTGATTGGGTATTCATTAGTCAGAGGGACGATGTGGGTATAGATGATTAAAGAAATTAGCACAGACAGAGAGGAAGTTCTGAGTGACCTGCAGACATAAAAGTGGATATCTCCCCAGGGCTGGGTGAAATGTACCCTAGGCTGTTGAGTGAGACAGGGGAGGAAATAGCAGGGGTGCTGACAATAACTTTCAATTCCTCCCTGGCCACAGAAGAGTGATGGAAGACTGGAAGACAGCAAATGTGGTACCAATTTTCAAGAAGGGAGCAAGGGGCAAAGCAGGAAACTACAATCAATTTCACCATAACTGTTGGGAAAGTATTGGAGCGACAGAGTTAATCTACATTTAGAGAGGCAGGGATTAATCAAGAATAGTCAGCACGGCTTTGTTAAGGGGAGGTCGTGTCTGGTCAACTTGATTGAATTTTCTGAGGAGGTGACTAGGTACCTAGATGGGGGCGTAGTCTGCTCAGAAATCAGCAAGACTTTTGATAAAGCTACATTGGACACTGATACTGAAGGTAAGAGCCCATGGGATCTGAGGAAATTTGCCAAAAATGGGTCCAGATTTGGCTGAATGGCAGGAAGCAGAGGGTGAAGCTTCTGTTCAGCACGATTCTGCAAGAATCAGTGTTGAGGCAGTTGCTGCTTTAGGTTAAAATCAATAATTTAGACTTGAATTTAGGAGGGTTGATCAGTAAGCTCATGGATGACATGAAAATTGGTGGGCTGGTAAATCATGTGGAAGATAGCCTTAGTTTAGAGGAGGGTATAGATGGTCTTGTCATATGAGTTGATCTAGATAAATGTGAGGCGACGCCCTTGGGCAGAACAAGCAAGGAAAGGGAATACATAATAAGTGTTCGGGCCCTGAGGAACATTGAGGATCAGAGGAGCCTTGTTGTTCATGTACACCTGAAGGTAGTGGGGCAGGTAGATACACTCATTAGGAAGGCATATGGGATATTTGCCTTTATTAACTGAGGCAGAGTTTAAAGAGCCAAGAGCTTATGATGGAATTATGCAGGATGTGATTGCACTGGAGACAGTGCTGAGTAGATTTGCCAGGATGCTGGTAATCTGGTATTTACTGTCTGTAAGGGTGACAGAAGCAAAAACCCATAACATTTAAGAAGTATTTAGTTGGGCACTTGTGACACTGAGTAGCTTCCTTCCATTAGTTGCACCCTTCTTCAGCAACCTCTTGTAGGTTAGTTTTAAAATGGTAGTTTGCTTTCCTGGCTATAGCAGGCCAGCTTTCTCAGTTGACATCTTCCTACTCCGATATCTACCACGGAGTGTCAGACAGCAGGAGCTGTCTTTTCTGTTCATGTTTGAAGCATTTGCTATAATTTATCATCTAAGTACAATACTAGAGGTTGTCATTGAAGATCTTTTCTGCAACGAGCTTGATACACTGCCTAGTTTCTAGGAGTCAATTAATTTAAGAACATCTGCATGCACCCAAATATTATACAGCACTTACAAATTCAAGGTTTCCAGAAAGCTTTTGCATGCTACTTCCAGCTGGTTTGTGATAATTCCAAATAAAGAAAATTACAGTGCAAATAAGATATTCAGCTGTTTCAGAATTAAGCACTGTTTAAAATGTGAATATTCACCATTCCAGTATTACTGGCATGCACAAAACACTACTCTGTGTCCTCTACGTTTTAGCTATTACTGGTATAAAACAAGGATACCCACCTATACATTACATATTGCAATCAAAGATGAATTCAATATCTAAGCTTCTTTCTGTGTTTCTCAATTCTCTTTTACTATTAAAAGAAGGAAGACAAAAATTGTATCCATTCTGTGACATAGAACAATTTTGAACAAGATTTCAAAAACAGTGGTTTTGGGAATGTGACATATAACAGGGCAGTGACCTGTCTCAATTGTACTTGGCAATGAAGTTGGAAGCATCATGTATGTGCTTCAATAAGAGATTTGTAACTAAACTATGGCTTCACTGATGTTAGATGAAGTTCTGAGCCATGGAGAATGTTTGAATGTCACTTTAATAAATGCCAAATCTTGTTTATATGTAATGCACCGACAGGGACCATGAAGGAATGAAAATGTAGCAAGTGTTGACCCAGGTCCTAGCTGGGGTCGATCATGGTTTATGTTCTCAGAGTCACCATCATAGAAGCACTGCAACTAATTGGCAAGATGCATTGATCTTTTAACAGAGGTGAGTGGCTAAAATGTTTAGAGTATGTGTCTTTATTTGTCTGGATGACTGAAGAGGCAAAATTGAAGAAACCTGCTGAGTATAAGAGCATCCCAAGTCTCATGAAATATCATGAAACTCTCCAAGTGGTTTCAAGGACCTGTCAGGATGGAACAGCTACTCTTCTCCTTCTTCAGCCTTCACACCCTCCAGCCTTGCTTCAGTAGCTAGTGTTTCCCCCATCTGACAGCTTAGGTAAAACACAGAAGAAGACACCAATATCCAGGAGACTGGAGATGGGGCATTTTAAACGTGTCCAGCTTATTGCTCAGGTAGCTGAATCTCATTTTGAGACCATGATCTGCTCTGGTTGCAGCATGGCTCACACTAATGGAGTTCTTCTGGGTCAATCCTTTTCTTCCTCCCATCCACATGGGTCTTTGGAGGGAATGAGTGAAAAGCTGTACCAACCGGGAGTTTTGGAGAATCTAAGCATTGAAGCTGCTCCTGGGAGAATGAACACACACACTTCTGAAGGATTCACTGGTGGCGGCCACAGGCAAAGTTTTATGTTGAGGGAAATCCAAATGTTTTGGTTTAATAAACATACTGACTGCCCTGCTAGAGCCTTGGAGGCCATATGTGTTAATCTATGGGGTGGTGTCACATCCTCTGGCACTTTCAGGCTGTCTGTCAGCATCAGTTTGGTAATTTTCATTCTGCTTGGTTCTCTTCCAGAGGGTTATCTTAATGTAATAATGTGTGTTTGATGGGAAGATGGTGAACATGTCTTATAAGCAACATATAATGTCAAGCAAGCTGTCTAACAGTGGCAGAATAGAACATTGCTCCTTTGGATTTTAATTATTGTTGGAGATTTAAAAGCAATTTTAAATTAAAATTAAAGCAATTTCTTAGCACTTTTTGTCTCTTCTATGTTTTTCTCTTAATCCTGTCTTCCTTTGTTATCGTTTTTTGTTTTTTTTACTTAATGTTATCATTAATTACATTTTATCATGTATACTTCTTACTTCCTTCAGTCTGATTGGCTGTTTCTAGTTCTCATCTCAGATTCCTGTAGAGGGTGACATGCTAAAATAAATTGGCGCTGATCATAATTTGTCACGCAAAAGTGTATGAAAAGTCCGTGAGCAGCTGAATGCATAATAATCAATGCTTTTCATTCCTTGTCACTGACAGCAAAATGCAAGACAAGACCTTCAATAACCCACAATGCCTAAAGGCTCATCTGTCAAAAGTGGATAAAATAGGCAAGGGATCATTGGAACAATGTGGCTGGAATTTCAGGCCTCCTGCCCAGCAGAAACAGTCTTGCAGTGTTTTAACATTGGTGGTTGAACAACCTCCAGTTCCATTCACACTCGCAGCAACAATAATTTCCCAGGCCCACTGCAAGTCAGTTGTGGAGGCATGATTCAGTCAAGGGACCAGTTAAAATGCTCATTGTCATTGTCATCTTTTGATGTACAATGAACCACAACTGCGATTTATGGAACGAATGGTCTCAGCTGGTGGCTCAATCAAAGAGAAGCTGAAAGGGTGTTGCCTTTTTTTTTTGTTGATGCATGCTGTAACTGTTTCTCATTCACACTCACTCTTTCAGGGATTAGTCCCCACTCGAGAGATCCCAGCCCTTCTCCCGGCCCCTTACCCATATACATCTATTTTCTTTTGGCTGATATGTTGGCTTAATATTGAGGTGTCCCACAGCTGAACAAATTCATCTGTTTGTTTAATTTCTAGCTAAATCTCCACCTGGGTGAGGCACGGTGGCCCACTACTACCTCATAATGCCAGGGATCTGGGTTCGATTCAACCCATGGGTGATTGTCTGTATGGAGTTTGCACGTTCTCCCTGTGTCTGCGTGGCTTTCCTCCCACAGTTCAAAGATGTGCAGGTTAGCTGCATTGGCCATGCTAAATTGCTCATAGTGTCCAGGGATGCAGCAGATTATGTAGATTAACCATGGGGAAATGCCAGGATAGGAATTCCTGAATTTAAAGGGGCAGCACGGTGGCTCAATGGTTAGCCCTGCTGCCTCACAGAGCTAGGGACCTGAGTTTGATTCCAGCCTCGGGTGACTGTCTGTGTGGAGTTTGCACATTCTCCCTGTGTCTGCGTGGGTTTCCTCCGGGTGCTCCGGTTTCCTCCTACAATCCAAAAATGTGCAGGTTAAGTGAATTGGCCATGCTAAATTGCCCATAGTGTTAGGTGCATTAATCAGGGGTAAATATGAGGAGTGGGTCTGGGTGGGTCCTCTTCGGAGGGTCGGTGTGGACTTGTTGGGCCGAAGGGCCTGTTTCCATACTGTATGGAATCTAATCTAATCTAAAGGCTATGCTTGCCTCCTGGAACAAAATATCCAGGTAATTTTGCCTGTCCCTAATGCAGCGAAATACCTTCAGCTTAGACTCTAGCTCCTTAACCCCTTGAGCTGCAATATTTATTGCAGATGTGTTTGTTATGGATCATCTTAGTGAAAGCAACTCCCACATGTTTTAGCTGCAACATATCACTAGACCTGCCATCTTTATGGTATTTTACTTAAGTTATAAATTAAATCATTCTGATATCCCTGCTCTTTGCACTTGAAGAATCTCTACTTTGAACACTTTATTGTATTTTCCCCCTTTCTTATAAACTGATATCAAACTTTTACATAATAAGCCATTTATAAGAAAAAGAGAAAAGATAGGTGACCGAACGCAAAATAAAGACCTTTACTTTTTATTAAAGACTAGAAATACTTCTCAATTGAGACGCTCAACTCCAGTACCGTAGTGTAAGTAACAATATCAAATGCTAAGTTGCACTAAGTTGGCTTCTTGTATATGTAGAATCAAAAAGTGTGGCACTGGAAAAGCACAAGAGGTCAGGCAGCATCTGAGGAGCAGGGGAATCAATGTTTCAGGCATAAACCCTTCATTAGGAATGTGTTGTAAGGGGGCTGAGAGATAAATAGGAGTGGGGTGGTGCTGGGGGAAAGGGAACTTGGAAGGCAATAGGTAGGCGAAGGTGGGGTAGTGGTGAGAGGTCAGAGTGGTGGGTGGAACTGATAGGTGGGAAGGAAGATGGACAGGTAGGACTGTTCAAGAGGGCGGTGCCAAGTGGGAGGGTTGGATCTGGGATAATGTGGGGGGAGGGGAGATGAGGAAACTGGTGAAACATGTGGTTGAGGAGTCCCAAGGTGAAAGATGAGGCATTCTTCCTCCAGGCATCGGGTGGCTAGGATTTGACGGTGGAGGGGGCACAGGACTTGCATGTCCTTGATGGAGTAGGAGAGGGAGTTGAAGTGTTCGGCTACAGGGCGATGGGGTGTTTGGTGCGTATATATGCACCCAACAGGAAGGGCTCAGCTGAGCCAGTTAATGGTTCTTAAATCGGGTATTCTTTCAATGCACCCCGTGAAAACAAATCAGCTCAAAGCTGAAACCCTACAGAAAATTAAAACTGCCAATTTTCACAAATTAAAGTTTTAGGCACTTCCTTATCCAGAAAGTGCATTGTCAGTGCAAGGCTGGACCGAATTTGCTACCTGAATTTATATGCATTTATCGTTATAGGCATATTTGTATTATACATCTTTTCTAACTTTTATCTGTTTGGAATGACCTCTTACTTATAATCTATGGATATGCATGTTACATTACTCATCCTTCTCCCATTTAATACTTATAATCACAATCTCTGTTTACGCAAGACTATCTGGTTAAACTGGATCCTTGTAACTCATGAGTTTATTTGGGCTTGAGTGTAAGGCATCTGCAAGGGAAGGGAGCTTTTTTTCAATTATCCTTGTTGCAACCGATCATGGTGTTGAGTGAATGAAAATGAGGAGCCAATTCAACTTTTTTCACCCTGGCTTACCAGTTTGTATTGTCTTGTCTGAAACATAATGAATTAGGGAACCTCATCTGGGTTCTGGCAGTAACCATGGATGCCAACAGCTTAATACTATTCTCAGAATTCAACCTCTCACTCAAGATAAACGCAAGTCTCTCACAGCGCCAGCAGTGTCAATTTAGTGCCAACAGTTGTGTAGTTATGCATTTTTCTCGCTCTCTGCAATGATTGACCATTATATCCTTTAAGCCTCATGCTTCCCACTGTGTTCACACCAGCTGCATCCTGATGTGCCCTAGACACTATGTGCTACCCCGTGTCTGCTGACTGAAAATTTGAAACTGCTCCTTCAGAGGACTGTCAACGTGCTTCGCCACTTTATTGGAGTCTTATAAGTTTCCAAAACCCCCTGTTGAACCCTCCCTTTAAATTTGCAACATATTCAGAGGCCAGGTTCCGCTACTGACCTCTGTTACTGGAATTTTCAAATTACACCCACACCCTTTCTTGCAGTTCTGTCCATTGGAGATCCAATATTATGACTGTGACACTAACCTCCATTCAAAGTGATCTGCAACACGTTGGAAAGGTATCATTTGATGTGATGCAGAGGATATTATTCAATAAATTATGTTAGTTGAATCTGTGCTTACACAAGCACTGTGAAATTCTGCACAATACCCAGATAAATGTAAGGACAGGAAAAGCAAACTAATCCATTTATGACTTGTTTCCCTTCAGCAAGATGTCTGAACCTTTAATAGTTCGACAGTTCACAGTGCCTGTTACTTCAGACTTTCTTCAGTTCTTACCGCTCAACCAATTTCTGATTTCTATTTGCCTCATCTGACATGATTTCTACTATTGTTAAAAATAAGCTCGTAAAAAGGTTCCTTCTTTTAACTTGTGGTTATTTTGAGAGATTTATGTTATTTAATAGGGAGAACAAAAGACATTATAAAATATAATAAATTCTTTGTCCTAAATGAACTAAAGAAAACAATTCCTGGCCAATCAACTTCGAAGCAGAGGCTGGGAAAGTAATTAGGAGAATACGTCTGATATGGGCATCAGTTGTCTGATAAGAAGCTCATTGAAACACAAAGTTAACTCCAGCTGGGCAGGAACTGCCACAGTAAATTTCAAGAATGCACACACTAGGTCTGTCTGCAGGGCTGCTCTGCAGCTTATTGCTCCCACAATCACAGGACACAATTGTCTTGTTCTGGCAGTGATTGCAAATGTCGAAATTGGCAACAATTCTGAGTCCAACTACCAGCCAACCTCAGGCAGCTCCTCTAACTTTCTAAGGTATTAGCACTTAGGGAGTGTAAATCTAGAATATATGCAGGAGAGCAATAATAAGAAGAACAATCACTTACCACAGATACATAAGTAGAAGGAATGGTCCATCAATTATGGAGGTGGGGAGTTGGGATTCTTCACAGTTGTCTCCAGATAACATATTCAAACTGAAGTTTGCTGAATGGATTGATTCTCATCTGAATGTCTAAAGCTGCTCAGTGCTGGCTGCTTTGAGGCTACAAGGTTTCACGTGTTTGAACTCCAGTACTATGCATGCCCACACTTGCAGGTCTTCAAAACTTGATCTGTTAGCCTATGCTTGACTTCTCCAAAGTGAAAGAAATAGTTGTGTCCCAAGTTAGAAAGAGTCTGTACTCCGCATTGACAGACAACATTCGCTAGAAGTCTGTCTGCTCTGGTTTTTATGTGGATCCAATGGACTCGGTTGTAAGTAGGCAGCAAGTAAACCTTGTTTCCAGCATTGTAATACAGAACAACAAGACAGCGAAAGGGTTCCAAGTTGAAAGAAGTGGTTTTGGAATCTTTATTGGTGGAGGATGGTAGGGACAGAGATAGCATTGACCTTGTGAGTTAGGTGGCATCAGAATGTCCTGGTGGGCACTCAGATACCTTTCGATATTAGGGCGTTATATTTTAAATGTGAGATTCTCAGACCTTTTACAGGAGAAGGTAAGATTGCTGTATCCAAAAAAAAATTCATATATGATGTCAATATGTCTGGACCAAATTTATTCAGGCTTATTTTCAGGTGCAAAGTTAAGATTTGTAACCTGTCTGCATGTTCCCTTTGAGGTGAGCAGTGAGTAAACTTTGTATTGCCTCCTCCTTTGCATGCTTTGTGTGTGCAGCCCAGTATGGCCCATTCTATGGATGAGCACATGCACAACTGGAGAGTTAGCAATGTATAAGGATAGCACATGGTCCAATTAGTCTCCAGAGTGGAAGTCTGGCCCCTTAAAGGAAGCTACAGAGACGAAAAGGAAACTTTTGTTGGACAGTCATTGCTGCCAATGGAAAGAATGGAAATAGTTAATCAGGATATAGATAGGTGACTATTGTTCGTAGATGAAGCATTGAAAGGCTTTATCATGGAAGTGAATGGGAGAAGAGACAACTTATTTGCATGGAGAGCAAGGACATCTCAAGATTTGCTCTCCTAAGGAAGTGAAAGCAGTTGGTTCGGCTGGTTAATGCTTGGAGTCTGGCCTGAAGATCTGGCAGTAGTGGAAGAAGAAAGTTAATGACATAACATAGGTAGTTAAGGTGAGTAAATGCATCTTCTCTATTCTACACCACTAATCTCGCACACCACTCAGTGCACCAATTAAATCACCATTTCTTGCCCAGAAATACTCACTAGCACTTAAGACCTGTTACTAACATTTAGATAATCGACTTCATCCTCATGCACATTCTAAAGCTGCCAGCACCACAGCCATGTCTCAATGCCTCCACATATTTCTATCTGTTCACCATGGCAAACACATGGCAGCCCCCTGACATTATTGCTTTTCTTGCATCACAAAATGGCACAGCACACATAGGGGGCCAGGAAAAATGTCATCTCCTGCTCTTATGTGCCAACCCCCTAGCAGCTGAGGTCATAGATGAGTTCTGTTACATGTGAATCAAATGAGAAATTCCATGAGACAGCATACAGGAGAGCTCTGATGAGAAGGGGAGTTGGTGGTGTAATGGTAATGTGACCCATATCCAAATCATTTATATAAATGGCAAAAACCTGGATCCAGCACTGAATCTTGCAGCACACCGCAATACAGCACAGGAACAGGCCCTTTGGTCCCCTATGCCTGCACCACCACATCTTGCGCTTCCATATTAAAACTGTCTTCACTTACAAGATCCATATCCCTCTATTCCTTCCCAATTTATGTACTTGTTCAGGTGTTTCTTGAATGCTGCTATTGTGTCTGCTTCTACCACCTCTTCTGGCAATGTGTTCCAGACACTCACCGCCTTTTGTGTGAAAAAAAATTGCCTCGTACATCTCTTTTAAACTTCCCCTTCGCACCTTGAACCTGTGTTCCCTGGTAATTGACCCTTCCACCCTGGGAAGGAGCCTCATGCTTTCCACTCTATCCATGCCATTCACAGTCTTATAAACTTCTATTAGGTTGCTGCTCAACCTCCTGTGTTCCAGTGAAAACAAACCCAGTCTAGCCAACTCTCCTTCATAGCTAAAATCCCCCAAAACCAGGGCAACGTCCTGGCAAACCTTTTCTGTACCCTCTCCAAAGTATCCACATCCTTCTGGTAGTGTGGTGACCAGAATTGCACACAGTATTACAAGTGCGGCCTAACTGAACTTCTTTAAAGCTGCAGCATAGCTTGTCTTTCCTTATAGTCAATGCCCCTTCCAATGGGGGCAAGCATGCCATAGGATCTTTTACCTGTGCTGCCACCTTCAGTGATCTGTGGACCTGCACACTCAGACCCCTCTCCATATCAATACTCCTAAGGGGTCTGCCATTCAATGTATAGTTTCTACCTATACTTGATTTTCCAAAATGTATCACCTCACATTTGACTGGATTAAACTCAATCTGCTATTTTTCTGCTCATGCCTCCAACTGTACATGTATCCTCTGGCAATCCTCCTGACTATCCGCAACTCTACCAATCTTTGTATCATCCGCATACTCATTAATTAGACCAGCTACGTTTTCGTCCAAATCATTTATGGAACAGATATGCACAGCAAGTGCAGCGGATGTATGGAAACACCACTTAGAGTTCCCCAACCAATCATACAGCATTCTGACTTAGAACAATATCACATTCCCTCACTGTTAACACAATAATTGGCCAGGTTAGGTAAGTACTTTTTGTATTAACAATTCTTTTTGGGCAATTTTTCACATTGTCATGTAGTTGCCAATGCTATCATTGTATTGGAATAGCTTGGCTAGAGAGAAGGCCGGGTAGGGTTCTAGTACTGTCTTCCTAAAATCAGTGTGTATGTACACCCCATAGTGATTCAAAAATGCAACTCACCACCTCATTATCCAGGGGAATTCAGGAAGGGCAGTAAATGTTGGCCTTGACAGTGATGCCCAGATCCCATGAATGAATGAAAATATAAAAAATGCCCACTGGGATGCAGAAGTATTCTTGCGAGACAGATTTCTATTAAGGGGAAAGAGAGAAAGGGAAATGCAATACTTCCATTTATAAAACACCCTTTGGAACGACCAGATGTTTCAAAGCAAGTATAGCCAAAGTGAAGCTGCAATATAGCTCCAGTTGGCATATTGGAAATGAATTGTCCAATTTAAGCACAAAAGGTTGCTCCAAGCAGCAACATGATAACCATCAGTTAATCTAGTTTTGTGAAATGGACTGAAGAGTTAAGAATTGGTCAGAACGTTACGGATAGCTCCCTTGCTCTTCTTCAAAATAATGCCAAGGGACCTCTCGCAGCCTTCGAGTGAGAATGGGACTCAGTTTAATCTTGTATCCGAAGAAACGTGGAAAGGTCAGGAGGACAGAGGATCTTGAAACTTATCCATTCTAACATGGATGGAGTAGCTAACTCAATGGCTGTGCCAACAGAACTGTATGCTGTTGTAGGATCCACTACAGCCCAGATAGAAGCCATAGGAAAGCTCAGTGTTTCAGTATAATTTATGACTCTAATGCCTCTGAATTATTTTTTGTTGATTATTTGATCAAAAATTTGGAAACCTCTTCCAAGTTAGCCCATAGCTACAGTTACAGACAAAAAAAAAATTGCAGATGCTGGAATCCAAAGTAGACAGGCAGGAGGCTGGAAGAATTCAGCAAGCCAGGCAGCATCAGGAGGTGGAGAAGTCGATATTTCAGGTGTAACCCTTCTCCAGGACTGAATATGGGTGTAGGGGGAGCTGCAGGTAAAGGGGGTGGTGGGGTCAGGATGGTGAAGTGGCAATAGGCATATTTCCCCATTCTATCCCTGCCACCCCCTTTTATCTGCAGCTCCCCCCATGTACACCCCCAGTCCTGAAGGAGGGTTACACCTGAAATGTTGACTTCTACACCTCCTGATGTTGCCTGGCTTGCTGAGTTCTTCCAACCTCCTGCCTGTCTACCATAGCTAAGTCAAAGTTAAAAATCACATAACAAGGTTATAGTCCAACATGTTTACTTGGAAGCACACTAGTTTTCGGAGTGACGCTCCTTCTTCAGGTGATAGTGGAGGACTCGATCGTAACACAGAATTTAGAGCAAAAATTTGCAGTGTGATGTAACTGAAATTATACATTGAAAAATTGATTGTCTGTTAAGCCTTCCATCTGTTAGAATACAGTGATAGTTTCACTTCTTTCATGTGTAAATCACAAAACCTTTTTTTATAAGTTGCATTCTCGGGTTAGCTGTTAACAATGGTGATAACTAGACAATATGTTGAAGGTGTTGGCTCCCTGTGTTCTCTGTCTATGCCATGATGTTTAGATTGATTCTAATCTAAAAAGTGAGATAACAGAGTTTTACATAAATTCATGCAGTTTTTGAGCTCAGAGTTCTACATGAGCTCAAAACATGAACTCTGAGCTCAAAAACTGCATGAATTTATGTAAAACTCTGTTATCTCACTTTTTAGATTAGAATCAATCTAAACATCATGGCATAGACAGAGAACACAGGGGGCTAACACCTCCAACATATTGTCTAGCTATCACCATTGTTAACAGCTAACCCGAGAATGCAACTTATATAAAAAGGTTTTGTGATTTACACATGAAAGAAGTGAAACTATCACTGTATTCTAACAGATGAAAGGCTTAACAGACAATCAATTTTTCAATGTATAATTTCAGTTACATCACACTGCAAATTTTTGCTATAAATTCTGTGTTACGATCGAGCCCTCCACAATCATCTGATGAAGGAGCGTCGCTCCGAAAGCTAGTGTGCTTCCAATTAAACCTGTTGGACTATAACCTGGTGTTGTGTGATTTTTAACTTTGTACACTCCAGTCCAACACCGGCATCTCCAAATCATAGCTAAGTCAAGGCATTCTTCTTTTATTTGTATTTTTAAAGTTGTTAAATCTATACTATGTGTGAATGGATGAGTGGGATAGGAAATCATGCAGTCAAATTGGATACTACCACCTCTTCAGAGAACACACCAAGTTATATTTATGTGCTATCTTTAATATAATAAATGACAGCATGGTGTTTCATATCAGCAATGTAAATCAAGATATTACAGTGACCCATGCAAAGAAGTTAATTCAGATGACTAGAAGGTTGGTAAAATTGGTTGGTTTTAGTGAGTGTCTTAAAGGAGGAAAACATAGTGGAGAGATGTAGAGATGCAGGCAGACAATTCCTGAGCTTGGTTACTGAGGACACAGCTCCTCAATCATTGAAATTGGAAATGCTGAAATAACCGGACATCTTTGAGGGTTGTGAGGCTAGAGGATATTTCAGAGAGTGGGAGGGGCTAGAGGGATTTGAAGACAAGTTGAGAATTTTAAAATCAGGACATTGCTTCAAGCAATACTTCATTGCATCAAGACTTGGTAGGAGCCAACATAGGTTAGCAAGCACAGGCTGACAGGTGAATGAGACTTACTGTGAATTAAAATGGCACACCAGAGTTACTGTATAACTTCAAGTTTACAAAGGGTAAAAACCTCAGCGTTGCTCCCACCAGTAAACCTGATCAAATATGTTTTCAGGAAAATGCAGCAAGTAGATAAATGGGTTGCTGAGGAATATTTTTGTTTTGCAAAATGTTATTAATGAAGTAAGGAGTTTTTTGGTTTGCTCTCGAAAATGTTCCAGAAATTATGATTGGAATTAACCTTGTTTTCCACCTTCAATGAACCCAACTTACTCAGGCTTTATATTGAAAACACCCAAGTCAGAATCTTGTGTCCCATTGCAGAGGTTGAAGCACATATTCAAGGTTGATACTTTCGTACAGTACCAAGGGAGTTCCATCCTGCTGGAGGTGATGACTTTTGAATCAATGCTAAACTGAAACACACCTTTCAGCTCAGTTGGTGACTAAAGAACCCTGGAACTATTTGAAAAAGAGCAATACAGTGGTCCTGTGATTCTGACAAATACCTATTCTTCAACTAACAACAGTAACATGGGATTTCTAGCCACTGTTGGGAAGGTTTTGTGTGTGCAAATCTGCTGCTGTATTTTCTGCATGACAATAGTGACAAGCCTTCAAAAATGAATTCAATGGTTGTAAGGTAGTTTGGAACTTCTTGAGGTTGAAATGTGCCATGTAACTTAAAGCTCTTTCAATATTTCAAAGAATTCAGTTCAGTAATTGTTACTTCTAATTTTTAAAAATGAATTATGGCCTTTTTCTTTGAAGTGTATTTAAACAAATAATTTAAAATTCTGTAGTTTGCTCACTAATCTGTTGAATTGCGACTCTTCTTTACCATATTCAGTGCCTAATGCTCGTTGTATTTTATTGTGGTGCATTGCTACTGGAAGCTTGGCATAAAAACAGCAACATTTTTTTTGCAAAAATATGTTTTATTCATAAAATGTAAGCACATGACAATATAGTTAAAGAAAATACAACAAAAATATCTCATTTCTCATTTGAGCATTGCACTCCAAGGTACTTCCTGCCAAATGCAAAATTGGAACATGTATTAAATATGGCCAGAAACTACGCACTTTCCAATACATGCTCCAGGGTTTCTGTAAGGTAACAGACCTGTAAGTTTATTTCTCTGATTATGCTGCTCTCTGGCCTGAACCAGTTCGAGAGGAAGTTAGTTTCAGAGACTGCTCTTTGAAAGCTATGCTGAAGAAGTAATGAATGTCATCTTGGAAAATACCTTAAAACTTATCTTCCATATTTTGTTTTCCGTTTGTTGCACAATCTTGTGAAATTGAAAACTGGTGTATCCGAAATAAGAGTAGAAAATAACGTGATAGAGAAAGTGACAATTGTTCACCAAACAGAACATATGCATCCTGGCATAGGTATATTTTAATATCATATGGAGACCTCCTTCTGACTGTATAATCAAAAGATAAGGCTGGTTAGGTAAAAGTTCAAAGAATGTGCAGGGGCTGAAATAGAGACACAAAGTTTATTTATTCATGCACTATGAAACCGCTGCTTTCTCAGAAACCCTATCACACCCATCACGCAATACTGTGGCATTATGTTAATTGTTAGATTACCACTAGTCGTCTCTCTCTAATGAGAAATCAGCCGTTTGATTCAATGAGACAATGGTGACTTTACCATTTGAATTAAATCAATAAACCACTGAGCAAAGAGTAGTTTTAAAATAGGACAACTGTGACGTTTGTTCAGTGAACATTGTGTGGTTTACTTCAACTGTTAACTCTCCCACTAGTTTTATCTAGTGCAGTTGTACAGAGACAACGTGGAAAATAACTGTATTCAAATAGTTTTGTACTCTGGGTGTGCCTGAGAGTGTGGAATCTGTTACTATGGTGATGTCTGTGGATTAAAGGTATCAAAGTTTCCTTGTTTCAGATGGCCAATGTTTTCAATGGGATGTACGATATTCCCTTGTCTCCCTGTCAGTCTGCCAAATGTGATACAAGAGAGTAAATATAGATTATGCTTCTTTTTTGATCACTCTTAGGCTTGTTACCTTTGCGTTTCTGTAAGAGAATGGGTCAGATTCAACCAAATTAACAATTTCCCACCATAAATCTTAACAGTTCAACAAATTTCAGTATGATGCTGCTGAGATTTTCACTGTTGAATATGAAGCACTGTTGAAAATCTTAGAAATTGAAGCTTCATCTCAAAGGTGATAACAAGATGTTAAAAAAAGAATACTTTCCTTTTCAAATAAAAAAAATGTTTTATCTGCAGTTTATATTTTACATGGTTCCCTACATATCGCTGTGAAGCTCAGCAAGTGTTAACCCTTCAGAACCAGTCCATTTTCCTATTCAGTCAGCTTTTCCCAAAAGCAAGTTATCTGACAAGCTCACAGCAGGAGTTCATTAATTGTCTGTTTGTAACTTCTTTACAGTCGGCTACCATATTAAAGTGCTGGGGCAACCAATTGTTTCACAGTTAATCTTAAAACAAAGTTACTTCCTGAATTTTCACTTACAAGTTTACATAAGGAATACTTATTCTGTGTATATTGTCAACGTTTTCAGAGTCTATGAGAATGTAAAGGATATTCAGTGGATAATATTTTCATCTGAATCTCTTTAAATCCCAACACAGTTAAAATGTTCAGCTGGCAGCTGAAACAATTGCAAAGATAACATAAAGCAATGGACTATCTCAGTCTCATAAAGCACTCCTGGGTATAATCATTCAAAATTCATTTTTAATTTGAGTTGGTCTCCTGTACCTTTTGTTTTTTTTTAATCTGTGCTTATGTATTTGTCACAATAGAATGAAAGCTTTGGATGTTGTGGTGCAGAGGTAATGCCCCCACCTCTGGGTCAAAAGGTCAGGGGTCAAGTCTCACCTGCCCCAGAGGTGTGTCATAACATGTCCCAACAGATTGACTGAAAATGTTTTTTTTTTAGAATGAATGTTTCTCATTGCAAACATATTTTCTCAGTTGGAACAGACATCCCTATCCCATTCCTACGTGTTGACTGCACTTCATCCAGATCATAGGAGCAAGGTGGGTAAAAGCATGTCTAACAGTCGTGGATTCATTAATATCAGGGATACCCAAAGGCCTTAAATTGGAAGCTTACAGGACTCTGATGGGCTTGCAGGGCTGGAGAAGGTGACAGAGAAAGGGAAGGGTTTAACCATGGAAGGATTTGGAAACAATGATAAGGATTTTAAAATTGCAGCAGGAATGAGTAGAAGTCAGAACAGACATGGACCACAGGAATGAGACTTGGAGCTAGTTAGGGTATGAGAAGCAAAGTTTTGAATGAGCACAAGTTTAGGTAGGGCAGACAATAGGAAGTCAGCCTACGAATGCAATGGAGTAATCAAGTCTGTTGATATAACAGTTAAAAATCACACAACACCAGGTTATAGTCCAACAGGTTTAATTGGAAGCACACTAGCTTTCGGAGCGACGCTCTGTCATCAGGTGAACAATCACCTAATGAAGGAGCGTCGCTCCGAAAGCTAGTGTGCTTCCAATTAAACCTGTTGGACTATAACCTGGTGTTGTGTGATTTTTAACTTTGTACACCCCAGTCCAACACCGGCATCTCCAAATCATGACTACTGTTGATAAAACAGTTTGGATGAGAGTTTCAGAACAGGGATGTTGAAGCAGTGTGGGAATTAAAAAATACAATGGAAGTGTAGTCATAGTGCAGATGTGTGGGCAAGAATTAAACATGGGTACAACATATATCAAGTTTACAAAACAATCTTAATCATTTTAAGACAATTGCCAGTCACAGAAAAGGGTAGCCAGGAAATGGAGTTTGTGATTGTTACCAAAGACAATGGCTTCCGTCCCCCAAGTATTTGGTTGGAAGAAATTTCTGCTCACCTACTACTGGATGATGAGCATGCAGTGGGGCATATCAGAGACAATGGAGGAATCCAAAAAAGCAATAGTGGTGAGATAGGACTGAGACATGTTAGCATACGTGTAACATAACAAAACTAGTATGCAAGTACGCCAGGTAATTTTAAAAATTCATTAATTTTTGTGGGATATGGGCATTGCTGGCTGGTCAGCATTTATTGTCTGAGCCTAGTTGCTCTTGAGAAGGTGGTGATGAGCTGTCTTTTGAACTGCTGCAGTAAACCTGCTTCAGGTTGACCTACAATACCATTCGGGAGGGAATTGCAGGATTTTGACCCAGCGACAATGAAGGAACAGTGATACATTTTCAAGTCAGGATGGTGAGTGGCTTGGAGGGGAACTTGAAAGTGACGGTGTTCCTATGTATCTGTTGCCCTTGTCCTTCTGGACGGAAGTGGTTGTGGGTCTGGAAAGTGCTGTCTGAGGATCTTTGGTGAATGTCTGCAGTGCATCTTGTAGATAGTACACACAGCTGCTGTTGGGTGTTGGTGGTGGAGGGAATGGATGCAGTGCCAACTACGTTGGTTACTTTGACAAGAATAGTGTCAAACTTCTTGAATGTTGTTGGGGCTGCACTCATCCAGGCAAGTGGGGAGTATTCCATCATAGTCCTGATTTGTGCCTTGTAGATGGTGGACACGCTTTGGGGAAACAGGAAGTGAGTTACTCGCCACAATATTCCTAGCATCTGACTTGCTCTTGTAATCACAGCATTTATGAGGTGAGTCCAGTTGAGTTTCTGATCAATGTAACTCCCATGATGTTGATAATGGGAGATTCAGTGATGGTAACACCATTGAATATAAAGAGATGGTGGTTCGATTCTCTCTTGTTGGTGAAGGTTATAGTCTGGCATTTGTGTGGTGCGAATGTTACTTGCTGTTTGTCAGCACAAGCCTGGATATTGTCCAGATCTTGTTGCATTTGAACACGGACTGCTTCTGTGTCTGAGGAGTCATGAATGGTGCTGAACATTGTGCAATCATTGGCAAACATCCCCACTTCTAACCTTATGACAGAAGGAAGATCATTGATGAAGAAGATGATGATAGTTGGGCCTAGGATACTATCCTGAGGAACTCCTGCAGAGATATCCTGGAGCTGAGATGATTTGGAGATGCCGGTGTCGGACAGGGGTGTATAAAGTTAAAAATCAAACAACACCAGGTTATAGTTCAACACGTTTAATTGGAAGCACATTAGCTTTCGGAGCGTCGCTCCTTCATCAGGTGGTTGTGATGAAGGAGCGGCGCTCTGAAAGCTAGTGTGTTTCCAATTAAACCTGTTGGACTATAACCTAATGTTATGTGATTTTTAACTTGGAACTGAGATGACTGACTCCAACAACCATGACCATTTTTCTATGTGTCAGATATGACTCTAACCACTGGAGAGTTTTCCCCCTCATAACAATTGATTCCAGTTTTGCACTGTGATGGCACACTCGGTAAAATGCAGCCTTGATGTCAAGGGCTGTCACTTCCACCTCATCTCAGCTCTTGTCCATATTTGAACCAAGGCTGTAATGAAGTCAGGATCTGAGTGACCCTGACAGAACCCAAACTGGGTGTCACTAAATAGATTATTGTTGAGCAGATGCTGCTTTGTAGCATTGTTGATGACACCTTCCATCACTTTACTGATGATCGAGAGTAGACTAATGGGGCAATAATTGGCTGGGTTGGATTTGTCCTGCTTTTTTTGTACAGGACATTCTTGGAAATTTTCCATGTTGTTGGGTAGATCCTAGTGTTGTAACTGTACTGGAGCACAAGTCTTTAGTACTATTGCCAGATGTCGGGGCCCGTAGTCTTTGCAGTACTCAGTGTCTCCAACAATTTCTTGATATCACATGAAGTGAATCGAATTACCTGATATTTTTATTGTATTGTCTGTAATGATTGTCTTTAACTATATTGTCATGTGCTTATAGTTTATGTATAAAGCATATTTTTGCAAAAAAATGTAACTGTTTTTATGCCAAGCTTCCAGTAGCAATGCGCCATGATGAAATATAACTAACATTAGGCACTGAATATGGTAAAGAAGAGCCGCAATTCAACAGATTAGTGAGTGAACTACAGAATTTAAAATTATTTATTTAAACACACTTCAAAGGAAAAGGCCATAATTTATTTTTAATAATTAGAAGTAACAAGTTACTGAATTGAATTCTTTGAAATATTTTGTATTACTAAGAGCTTTAAGTTACATGGCGCATTTCAACCTCAAGAAGTTCCAAATTACCTTGAATTAATTTTTCAAGGCATGTCACTATTGTCGTGCAGAAATTAGATTGTTCTGCTCTATCTATCACTTATTGCTTATGTTGGTTGGTATGCAAGTAGTCCTGTTTGGTGGCTTCACCAAGTTCGGGTATGCTTGATGCTGCTCCTGGCATGCCTTCCTGCACTCTCTATTGAACTGGGGTTGATCCCTTTGTTGATGGTAATCTGAGTGGGGGATATGTTGGGCCATAAGATTACAGATTGGAATACAACTCAGCTGCTGTCGATGACCCTCAGCGCCTCATGGATGCCCAGTGTTGAGTTGCTAGATCTGTTCAAAGTCTGACAGAAAGTGAGGACTACAGATTCTGGAGAGTCAGAGTCAAAACGTGTGGTGCTGGAAAAGCACAGCAGGTCAGGCAGCATCTGAGGAGTAGGTGATTCAACATTTCAGCCATAAGCCCTTCATCAGGAACTTATATAGGGCTTATGCCTGAAATGTCAACTCTGGCTCCTCGAATGCTGCCTTACCTGCGGTGTTTTTCCACTGCCACACTTTTTGACTCTGTTCATTGTCTGCCCCATTTAACACAGCGATAGTGCCACACAACATAATGGACGTTATTATTAATGTGAAGACAGTATCCAGAAGGAGTGTGCAGTGGTCATTCTCACCAATACTGTCATGTCCAGATGCATCATCAGCTGGCAGTTTGCTAAGGATGAGATAAAGTATTTTTTTCCCTCTTGTTAGTTCCCTCACCATCTGCTGCAGACCCAGTCTGGCACCTATGTCCTTTAGGACCTGACCAGCTCGATCAGTCATGCTGCTACTGAGCTACTCTTGATGGTGAACATTGAAATACCCCACCCAGAATTTATTTTGTGCTTTTGCCATCCTCAGTGCTTGCTCCAAGTGTTGTTCAACATCAAGGAGTACTGATTCATCATCCAAGGGAAGACAGAACATGGTAATCAGCAGGAGGTTTCCTTGCCCATGTTTAACTTGAAGCTACCTGACTTCACGGGTCGCGGAGTCAATGCTGGAGAATCCCAGAGGAACTCCCAACTACTTACCATTGTTCTCCATCACTGCTGGGTCTGTCCTGCTGGTGAGACAGGGCATATCCAGGGATGTTGATGGTGGGATCTGGACATTATCTTTAAGGTATGATTCTGTGAGTATGACTATGTCAGCCTGTTTCTTGACTAGTCTGTGAGAGAACTCTCCCAATTTTGGCACTAGCCACTAGATGTTAGTAAGAAGGACTCTACAGGGTTAACAAGGCTGTTTCTGCCATTGTCCTTTTCGGTGCCTAGGTCGATGCCAGATGATCTGTCCGGTTTAATTTCTTTGAGACTTTGTAGCGATTGGTACAACTGCTAGGCCATTTCAGAGGGCAGTTTGAGAGTCAACCACATCGCTGTGGTCTGGGGTCACATGCAGGCCAGACCAGGTGAGGATGGCAGATTTCCTTCCCTGAAGGACATCACTGTTTTTCTGACAATCGACAATGATTTCATGGTCATCAGTAGATTCTTAATTACAGTTTTTTTAAAATTGAATTCAAATTCTACCACTTGCCATGGTGGGATTCAAACCTAGTTCCCTAGAACATTATCTGGGTCTCTGAATTAATAGTCTAGTGATAATTCCAATAGACCATCATCTTTTCCATAATAAGGAAGGCAAATGTAATCTTTGCTTTCATTGCTAATGGAATATAGTGTAAAATTAGGGAAGTGTTGCCCTAACTGTGGCTGCACTTGGAGTATTGTGTACTATTTCTATCCTCTTGCTTGAGGAGGGATGTAGTTGTATTAGAGTCAGATCAAAGAAGATTCACTAGACTGATTCCAGAGCTGAGCTGTTTGTTTTATAAAAAGAGATTGAGTAGTTTAGCCCTATACTCTAGAGTGTTTAGAAGAATGAGAGAGGATCTAATTGAGGTACATAAGAAGCTAAAGGGGATTGACAAAGTTGACATAGAGAGGACGTTTCCTCTTTTGGGGCAACCCAGAATGAAAGATCGTAGCTTTAGAATAAGGTGTATCAGATCTAATTCAGAGATGAGGAGAAATTACTTCTCTCAAAGGGTTGTGAATCTGTGAAATGGTAGTGCATGCCGAGATTCCGAATAAACTTAAGGATGAGTCAGGCATTCTTTTGATTGGTAACAGTTTGAGGGGTTATGGGGAGCAGGCAGGAAAATGGAGTCGAGGCTGAGGTGAATCGGCCATGATAGTATTGAATGGCTGAGCAAGCACAAGAGTCTGAATTATCTGCTCGTCCTCCTAGTTCTTATGTTTTTCTTTAGCACTGCTTTTGGATGATGCCACCAAAAGGATCTCTTTTGATGAGAAACCAAAGGAGGATAGGAATGAATCCTCGGGTTACTCCAGAGCTAACAATGTGTAGCTGGCAGAAGAAGTCATTGGTTTGGATTTCCTACAATGGAATAAGAATGGAATCAAACAACAGCAGTCCCACTCAAATGGTGGTGGAGACGAACTACTTGTGCAGGTTATCATGGTGAACTGTATCGTAAGCTGTAGATGAGTAAAGGAGGATAAAGAAGGCTAATTTACTAAGTTCAAAGTCATGTAAGATGTCATGAGTGACTTTGAGGAAAATTGTGGTTGGTCGAGAAACATGACTGGAAATCTTGAAACAGGAAATTGCAGGAAAAATGTTCAAGGATTTGTGAATTGGAGGCAGGTTCAACAACATTGAAAAGTCAATGCAGGTTGCAGAAGATACAGTAGCTTGCAAGAACAGAGGAGTCAGTGTAGGTATCTGAAGGAGAGGAACCAGTACCTGAGGAAAGGAAACCATTAATAAATTTCAGCTAACGTGAAGCCTGGGAAAGGAGGTTGACTGCTAAGCAATTTGGCCATAACAGGATCAAGGATGAGATAAGGTCAGAGAAAGCATCCCACTAAATGAGATAGCATTTTAAGAAAGATGCAAATTTGAGTTAGGAAAGCAAAGAACATTACAAGTAAGTGGCCGATGGGCATGGGGAAGGAATTGAACTGGCAGAAGGAATTGATTAGGTGGCCTCAATCTTTGCAATCTTATTGTCAATGAGGTCTATGATCTCCACATATTAATTGTCAGAGGTTTGGATCAGCAGCTTAACTTGTCAATGCTTAAGTGATCCAACTGTCTAGCAAAGACATTCAAATCTGTGAACCCAAAGCTGAGTGGATGTAAAGGTTGTACCAGGGTAAATATCAGGGTGAGAAAGCATAATCCCAGTAGGGACCTGATCACAAAAGAAGTTATGAGGTGTGACATAAATAAGTTGGAAGCTATAGAACTGTCTTAATACATTGCAAACAACAAGGGAGATGGTTGTGAATTACTTAGCAATGAGAGAAAAAAACTATTCCCATGGGGTGGACACGGAAGAGTTGGAAGGGGCAATATGCGTGATAAAAGATAGTGATCAAAGATTGTCTTGGCGTTAATTCTGATGGACATTTTGAAGCTAAGTGAGGTGTCAGTATGAAGATTGTAGTCATGTATGTGGGGAAGTGCATGTATACAGAGGGAGGAAGAAAGGGCAGTAAACTCAGCGGACAGAGAGCAAGGTGAATAGAGATGGCATTGTTATTGAAAAGATGCACAGATACTGAGTAAGGTGAACCAAAAGTATCTTGGCAAGAAACTTGGTGTGATATCCTCAAAAGGATTTTGAATTAGAAATGTGAGGGATGGCTAAAAGTAAGATAGTCAAAGCAGGATGAGTTGCCAGAAAGCAGAGTGTAATTTTGAAATAACCGGTACACAAGCACCACAAACAGACGAAGGCAAAGAGTGCAAATTACAGGGAAGCTTCATTAAGGGGAAAGACATTTTTACTGCCTTGCAATGACAATGTCACTATAGGCTCACGGTTGGCAAGGGTGAATAAAGAAATGAACATACTTTTCACAGAATCATAGAATGATTACAATAATTCCAACACTGAGCTCAACATGTCTGCGCTGGCTCTCTGAAAGAGCAATTAACTTAATGCCTTCTCCTTAAGCCTGCATATTCTTTGTTTAAAGATAATAACCTAATTCCCTCTGAATGCCTCAACTGAATATGTTTCTGACACATACTCAGGCACTCCATTCCAGATCCTGGTCACCTGTGGTGTGAAAATGTTCTTCCTCATGGTGCCATTCTTCTGTCAGTTACTTTAAATGTATGGCTTCTGTTTGCCAATTGACTTGACGTGCTCTTCTCCAAAGATGTTTCCATTTCTCCAGTCTATCTACATGATGATTTTTCCTTCCTGGTATTATTCTTGACGATTGTTTCTATACCGTTGTTAATACTTTCACATCCCTCCTAACATGTGGTACAGATAGTCTGGTGGATTTTCAACCGAGACTTTATACAAATACAACATAACTTGCTTGCCGTGTCTCTGCTGATGAAGCCCAGCGTACTATATTTAAACTTTATTAAACATTCTTGCAAATCAATGATTTATATATGTATATAGACCTTGGCCTTTTGCTCCTGCACCCACTTTAGAAGTATACCTTTCATTTTGCGCTGTCTCCCCACCCTTAATTTCTACTAAAATTAATTGCTTCGTCCTTCTCTGCAGCAAATAACATGTTCCACCTGTCTGCCATTTCCACCAACCTTGCTGTTCCTTTATTTCATGTTCTACATGATCCTCCTCACAGTTTACAATACTTTCAAGTATTGTATCACTCACAAATGTTGAAACCGTGCCTTGTACACCAAGACTTAGGTCATTAATATATGTCAGGAGGAGCAGGGGTCCTATCTTTGACTCTTGGGGGAGTCCACAATAAACCTTCCAACCCAGATGGTAAAGCAACAAGATTAACGATTTGCAACTAATTTTAAAATAATTTAAATTATGCTGAAGAAACACAACTAGCTATATGATTCAAAATAAATCATTTTCCCCACTCTCTCTGACTGTGAATCAAATGCCACGGTGCAAAGTCACTATTGCCTCATTGGCACCTCTACTTTGACAGGGAAGCAGTTTGAGACTGTGAAGTAATTTCTTCTTCTTTACTGCCTGGCCTTCAAACATGTGTGTCTGGAGTTGGGAAGAAGTGAACAACAAGGTGAAATATCGACTGTGCTCAGTGCAAGCATTCCCACTCTTGAAATTTAAGCAAGACAGAATTTCTCAAAACAAGCAATAAAACGTTAATAAGTGATTCTGAAATTATCTAACACACTTTCTCATTCTTTATTTCTCATTACTTTCTCCACATTATGAATACTAATCTGCTTTTTAACTGATATCATAGAGTTAGTAAACTCAGGCACAGTCCTGACCTTTTAGCTTCTGGGTCTTTAATCTTGTTACTTTGTTTTTGATTTCTTGAATTTCATTTTTAATGTTGTCTCCATATACCTATGAGAACCATTATCACTGCCTAAACACGAGGCTACAGATGACCTCTGCAAGTTTAAGTCACGTACACTGTTACTTTTTACAAAATGTGATCCACATTGTTGTCCTACAGACATGAGACCTGCAAACAAGTTTAAAGTATCCAAATAATTTACAGCCTAACCCTCAAACCTCACCCCAGGTACAAAGCTATGGAGCATTACAGACAGACAAATATGCAAGCATTTAATCATTACATCAATATGCACTCTGGCTTGAAGTTCACTACAGGTTATCCAACACACCATCACCTTGTCTCACCTATGAACCTTTTGTACAGCAAGTATATTCACTGGAGATCTCCTTCTCCATGTCCGAACAATTCCACAGTTCAGGTCCTGCTCTCTTTACAAAACTTTCTTTACTTATAGACTATACCCTTCACCTTCACATTTGAAAGAAGTTTATTCCTTGTTATATCCAATCCACCAGTGAAGGCAAAGCTTTCAGCTACATGCTTCTGATCTGTGAAACTATCTTTAATTTATCCCTTCAACTTCAGAAGCAAGATAAACAAATTTTGTTACCTCAGGTAGAAATTTTAACTGACGGTAGCAGTCAAAATGGCAGGTGGGTCAGGAACCCACTGACAGCTCTGGCAGATTTTGCTGTTGCTCTTTGACTGATTGCAAATTAATCACCTTGATAGTATTTGCCTTTGTCTGGGGGTGAGATCTCAACTACAATCTGTTTCGAGGTTTGTCAGTTTTAAACTCGTATGCCCTAAAGCCTGCAATCTCAACTCAATGATCTCCTGTCCACATTGACAACATCTTTCAGAATTTCAAGAACCTCGATAATATCCTTATTAATCTTCTAACACCTTCTTCCTACTTTCCCATGTAATTCTCCAATGGGAATAAAGATAATTTAATCAACTCCCCTCAATAAAACCTAAGCCTTGGAATCATTCTTATTAGCTTTCTTCAAAATGTGGTTTGAAAATTAGTATGTATTATTTACATTAGGCAGTCCACAATGTCTCCTTACAGAATTCCAATTGATTTGCAAGGCATGACCTATAGCTCCTAAACCCTTGCTGACTAATGATATAATGGCCTCTAAAGCTCTTTTGATAAATATTGATAGTATCTAGTAACACTTGCGGATAAACATACTTTGGCTTATTTCAACAGATCTTTATTAGTCTACAGACTCTTATATATTCAACATACAGGAAACTGCACCGAATCAGATCAATGTTCTTTCTGTGCTCTAGAATTTCACTTATTTCTGGGCATCTTAAGATATCCTGAATAAAGGCAGGTACGAAAAGTCGAGATCTGATTGTAAATCTCTTGGAGTAAAGACAAGCCTGTTTCTTATTTCAATCTACCTGTCCTGCATACCTCAAGTGACTGTACATGTGCTAACCATTACTTAAAATGACACCTGATGCACTTCATATCAGAGGCTCATGTTTGGCATGAACATCATTTTGGAGCTTTAAGGGGCACAAAACACACAGGCTCTGCCCTTCCCATAAACTAACAGTTCATTGCAGTACTAAAGGAATGCTGCACTGTCAAAACTGCCATCTTTTGAATTAAACATTAAACCCATCTGCCAGTTTGGGTGGCTGAAAGGATATCGTGACAATGTAGTAATGAGGGAGTGTGATGTCATTCTCAGTGATCTGGACAATGTCTATCCCCCAATCAACATTTTAAAAACCTTTTGTCTGATCAATATGCCATTGCAGTTTATACAATTCTGATGTATGCGTATTGGTGGACACATTTCCTACATTATTTAAATGTCGACTCTTTACAAATACTTCATCAGATATGCTGCTTTGAGACATCCAGTGCCAATACAAGTCATTTTTTTAATACCTATTTCCCCACTGTATTGTGCAAACTTTAAAAATATTCAGTAAAATTTAGCTTAATTTAACTTGACCATATTGTTAGGTTTTGTTGACTGCGCTTGTTCTAATCTGTGCTATTATTGAAACAATATCATGTTGGTTGATGACTGATGATATACTTTACCACATAGCAAGTTCATATTCAAAAGCTGATGTAATAAACATCTGTTTGAGCATAGATATAACTGTCTGACCATTATTAAATAACTTGCAGTAAAAAGTACAATATTTGCTTTGAATGGAATGAATCTGTTCACAGTCCATTAAAACTTGTCCAACATGCTTCATTGATTTTTTGACAAAAACTTTTCCTCATATCATCTGTGTGAAATGAACTGTATATTTAGGATTGGTTATTAATAAGGGAGTGAAAGCACTTTTATTATATAGTCATTAAGTAGTTAATCATCCATTGTTCCAAATATTAGTGTTTAATTTATCATTTACTCTACATGACTTACAACTGTATAGAATCATAGAGCTGTAAGCATGGAAACAGACCCTTCAGTCCAACTTGTCCATGCCGACCAGATATCCTAAATTAATCTAGACCCATTTGCCAGCATTTGGCCCATATACCTCCAAACCCTTCCTATACATATTCAGATGCTTCTTAAATGTTGTAATTGTACCAGTCTCCACCACTTCCTCTGGCAGCTCATTCCATACACACATCACCTTCTGCGTGAAAAAGTTGCCCCTTTTAAATCTTTCTCCTCTCACCTTAAACTTATGCCCTTTAGTTTTGGACTCTACTAACCTAGGGAAAAGACCTTGACTATTTACCCTATCAATGCCCCTCATGATTTTATAAATTTCAATAAGGTCACTTCTTGGCCTCCGACGCTCCAGGGAAAACAGCCCCAGCCTATTCAGCCTCTCCTTATAGCTCAAATCCTCCAACCCTGGCACCATCCTTGTAAATCTTTTTCTGAACCCTTTCAAGTTTCACAACATCATTCTGATAGGAGAGAGACCAGAATTGAACACAATATTCCAAAAGTGGCCTCATCAATGTCCTGTACAGCTACAACATGATCTCCCAACTTCTATACTCAATGCACTGACCAATAAAGGCAAGCATACAAAACACATTCTTCACTTTCCTGTCTACCTGCCACTCTACTTTCAAGGAGCTATGAAACTGCACTCCAAGATCTCTTTGTTCAATAACACTCACCAGGACTTTACCATTAAGTGTATAAGTCCTGCCCTGATTTGCCCTTCCAAAATGCAGCACCTTACATTTATCTAAATTAAACTCCACCTGTCATTCCTCGGCCCATCGGCCCAACTGATCAAGATCCCACTGTATCTGAGATAACCTTCTTCGCTGTACACTACACCTTCAATTTTGGTGTCATCTGCAAACTTACCAACAATACCCCCTATGTTCACATCCAAATCATTTATATAAATGACAAAAAGCAGTGGAACTAGTGCCGATCCTTGTGGCACACCGCTGGTCACAGGCCTCCCGCCTGAAAAGCAACCCTGCACCACCATCCTCTGTCTCCTACTTTTGAGTCAGTTCTGTTTCCAAATGACTAGTTCTCCCTGGATTCCATCTGATTTAACCTTTCTAACCAATCTACCATAAGGAACCTGTCAAATGCCTTACTGAAGTCCATATAGATCATATCCACTTCCCAGCCTTCATCAATCCTCTTTGTTACTTCTTCAAAAAACTCAATTATGTTCATGAAATGCGATTTCCTTTGCACCAAGCCATGTTTACTATCCCTAATCAGTCCTTGGCTTTCCACATACATGTAAATTCTGCTGTTGTGTTCTGTTCGCCGAGCTAGAAATTTTTTGTTGCAAACGTTTCGTCCCCTGTCTAGGTGACATCCTCAGTGCTTGGGAGCCTCCTGTGAAGCGCTTCTGTGGTGTTTCCTGCGGCATTTATAGTGGCCTATCCCTGCCGCTTCCGGATGTCAGTTTCAGCTGTCCGCTGTAGTGGCCGGTATATTAGGTCCAGGTCGATGTATTTGTTGATGGAGTTTGTGGATGAGTGCCATGCTTCTAGGAATTCCCTGGCTGTTCTTTGTTTGGCTACTAAGGATAGCTGGTCGTGTCGTTTTGTGGCTAATTGATGTTCATGGATGCGGATCGTTAGCTGTCTTCCTGTTTGTCCTATATAGTGTTTTGTGCAGTCCTTGCATGGGATTTTATACACTACATTAGTTTTGCTCATGTTGGGTATCGGGTCCTTTGTTCTGGTGAGTTGTTGTCTGAGGGTGGCTGTTGGTTTGTGTGCTGTTATAAGTCCTAGTGGTCGCAGTAGTCTGGCTGTCAGTTCTGAAATGCTCCTGATGTATGGTAGTGTGGCTAATCCTTTGGGTTGCGGCATGTCCTCGTTCCGTTGTCTTTCTCTTAGGCATCTGTTGATGAAATTGCGCGGGTATCCATTTTTGGCGAATACCTTGTACAGGTGTTCCTCTTCCTCTTTTTGCAGTTCTGGTGTGCTGCAGTGTGTTGTGGCCCTTTTGAATAGTGTCTTGATGCAACTTCGTTTGTGTATGTTGGGGTGGTTGCTTTCATAGTTCAGGACTTGGTCTGTGTGTGTGGCTTTCCTGTATACCTTGGTGGTGAATTCTCCGTTTGGTGTTCTCTGTACCATCACGTCTAGGAATGGGAGTTGGTTATCCTTTTCTTCTTCTCTCGTGAATTGGATTCCTGTGAGTGTGGCGTTGATGATCCGGTGTGTTTTCTCTATTTCTGTGTTTTTAATGATTACAAAGATGTCATCAACATATCTGACCCAGAGTTTGGGTTGAATTTGTGGTAAGACTGTTTGTTCTAACCTTTGCATTACTGCTTCTGCTATGAGTCTGCTATCTTCTCCCAAACTTTGAATGTAAATTCTGCCCCTCAGGATCCTCTCCAACAACTTACCCACCACCGACGTCAGGCTCACCTGTTTATAGTTCCCTAGCTTTTCCTTACCACCTTTTGTGGCACCAAGCTAGCCAACCTCCAGTCTTCCAGAACCTTGCCTGTGATTATTAATGATACAAATCTAATTGATAAATGAATGCAAACGTTAAACAGAAAAATTAATGCTCAGTTAAATATAAAAATGTGTTAGAAGCAGGAATGGATAGAATGTTAAATATAGAAAATAGAAGAGCATTCACTGTGCATTGATCATTGTCATATTGATAAAATTGAAAATGACAAGAAAGATTGAAAGCTGAAGGTTGGATGCTAGAGGGCCAATTTTCTGGACCAGTGTTATTCACAAACAACCAGAGATGCATTGCACTAGAACAGTTGAGATGAAGTGTGATTATGATTTTTCAGTCAGCTCTCATTACCAAGTAAGGGCCAATACTTAACTATTGCCAGAAGAAGTCTATCAGTTGCAAGAAGATAATGAAAGTAAGGCTTGATAAAGCATGGGTAATCAAAACTTTTATAGCACTGGCCACTTGGAAGCCTCAAAGATTTCCATGACATTTTTCAAGTTTTTAAAGTTTATGGGGCCACACTGTTCAGTGGCACATTTTCAATGGCAAGTTTATCATTTAATTTATAGCCGAGAAATGCAATATGGGGGTCTCCATATTAAAGGTTCATCCTCTGTGAATGAGTTTGTGGCTCTGTGTGGGTAAGATGGGTAAGTCCCCAAGCACTAGCGTAATACCTCTGACAATCTGTGCTGAGTGAATGGCAAACCAGGTAACAGCATGTTGTCGAGATGGATATAGAAACCCAGAAGAAACAAGTGTGGATATGTAGAATTATGTTATAAGAGTGTCACTGCTTGAACCTGCAGCTTTTCATTATATGTGGGTTCTAGAGATTACAGGGAAAATTAGGGAAGAGGGGAAATTCTATCCTGCTGGTGGCAAGCTGACCAAAGCTTTTACCATCGCCAAACCGCAGAAGGGTGGTGGATGCAGAAACAATGGCTTTTTATATAAAAAATAATGGGTGCTTATATGAAAACAGTCGCAGCGATATGGAGGTTGTACAGGATATTGATTGGATTGTCCATGGGGAATTGATAGGGACTTGATGGGTTGAATTATCCCCTACTGTGTCATAGAAAACTCTGTGATTCAATGAATCTAAAGTCCAACAACTGTCTGAACCACATAACACAAGTTTCAAAAATCACTTTTAATTCAAGATACCAACAAAAAAACTATTATTGGTAATGTAGTATCAGTTTTTTTTATCCATTTGCGGGGTGTGGGCATCGCTGGCTGGCCAGCATTATTTGCCCATCCCTAGTTGTCCTTGAGAAGGTGGTGGTGAGCTGCCTTCTTGAACTGCTGCAGTCCACCTGCTGTGGGTTGACTAGTGGAGGGAATAGATGCTTGTGGGTGTAATACCAGTCAAGTGGTTTGCTTTGTCCTGGAAGGTGCTGAAAATGTGTTGCTGGAAAAGTGCAGCAGGTCAGGCAGCATCCAAGGAACAGGAGAATCGACGTTTCGGGCATATGCCCTTCCTCAGGAAGGCCTTCTTCTTTCCTGAAGAAGGACTTATGCCCGAAACGTCGATTCTCCTGTTCCTTGGATGCTGCCTGACCTGCTGCGCTTTTCCAGCAACACATTTTCAGCTCTCATCTCCAGCATCTGCAGTCCTCACTTTCTCCTCAAAGATTTGTCCTAGAAGGTGTCAAGGTTCTTGAATGTTGTTAGAGCTGCAGTCATCTAGGCAATGGAGAGTATTCTATCACAATCCTGACATGTGCCTTTTAGGTAGTGGACAGGCTTTGGGGAATCGGGAGGTGAGTTACTCGCTGGAGTATTTCTAGCCTCTGACCTGCTCTCATAACCAATGTGTTTATGTGGTGAGTTCAAATGAGTTTTTTGTCAATTGAAACCTTCAGAATATTGATAGTGGGTGGGTTCAGTGGTGATAACACCATTGAATGTCAAGGGGCAATGGTTAGATTGCCCCTTGTTGGTGATGGTAATAGGCTGGCATTTGTATGGCGTGGATATTATTTACTATTTTTCAACCCAAACCTGGATATTATCCAGATCTTGTTGCATTTGAACTCAGACTGCTTCAGTATCTGAGGAGTCATGAAATATGCTGAACATTGTGTAATCATTGGCAAACAGTCCCACTTCTGACCTTATGATGGAGGTGAGGTTATTGATGAAGCAGCTGAAGATGGTTGGGCTGAGGAACTCCTGCAGAGATGTTCTCGGGTTGGAATGACTGGCCTCCAACAACAACGACATCTTTCTATGCTTCAGCTATGATTCTAACCACTGGAGAGTTTGCCCTCTGATACCCACTGTTTCCAGTTTTGCTAGGGTTCCTTGATGCAACATTTGATTGAATGCAGCATTAATGTCTAGGGCTGTCACTCTCACCTTACCTCTGGAATTCAGCTCTTCTGTCCATTTTTGAACCAAGGCTGTAATGAGGGCAGGAGCTGAGTGGTCCTGAGAGAACCCAAACTGGACATCACTGAGCATTTTATTGCTGAGCACATGCTGCTTGGTAGCACCGTTGATGACACCTTCTAAACACTTTACTGATAATGGAGAGGAGACTGTTGAGGCAGCAATTGGCCGGGTTGTATTTGCCTTGCTTTTTATGTGCAGGACATACTTGGGAAATTTTCCACATTGTTGGGTAGATGCCAGTGTTGTAACTGTAGTGGACGAGCTTGGCAAGGCGAGTGGCAAGTTCTGGAGCACAATCCTTCAGTCCTATTGCTGGAATGTTGTCAGGGCCCTTTGCAGTATCCATGTATCCAATTTTTTCTTGATATCATGTGGAGCGAATTGAATTGGCTGAAGACTGGAGACCACTGGAGGAAGCCGAGATGGATCATCCACTTGGCACTTCTGACTGAGGATTGCTGCAAAAGCATCAATCTTATTTTTTGCATGGATGTGCTGGGCTCTTCCATCACTGAGGATAGGGATGGTTGTGGAATCTCCTTCTCCAGTCAGTTGTTTAATTGTCCACCATCATTCAATACTGGATGTGGCTAAATTGCAGAGCTTAGATTCGATTAATTGGTTGTGGCATCGCTTAGCTCTGGTAGCAGCATTGGCAAATTTTATAACTATGTTAAATATGAAAGGACCACTATACAGTTGTGATGTCTTCTGCTTTGAATTGTGTCATCCCTTCTTCACTTAGGTCCACGTAATCTCTTGGACGTAAGAGAAATTCAGGTCCAAAGAATACAAGGACAAGCAACTGGTCATGTAGTCCTCTGATGAGGAGAAATGTCTTCACTCAGGAATTCTTCATTCCAAAGAGCTGTTGGTGATGAGACATTGAGGATATCCTATGTTGAGACTGATACATTTCTGGACACCAAGGAAATTGATGGAGTTGGAGACAGGGCAGGAAAGTTGAGTGGCTGTGGAAATTCAGCTATGATCTTACTGATGGTGCAACAGACTCAAAGAGATATGGGCTTACTCCTGCTTCAATTCTAATGTTCTTATATATTCAGAGAGTCTGTGCTCATGTCACAAGTTGATAAAATGTTCTATAAATCTACCCTTCTTTGTAAGATATAGAAGTATCTAATCTCAATGCTTGTATAATTTATCAACGTGGGTGGCACAGTGGCACAGTGGTTAGCACTGCTGCCTCACAGCACCAGAGACCCGGGTTCAATTCCCGCCTCAGGCGACTGACTGTGTGGAGTTTGCACATTCTCCCCGTGTCTGCGTGGGTTTCCTCCGGATGTTCCGGCTTCCTCCCACAGTCCAAAGATGTGCAGGTCAGGTGAATTGGCATGCTAAATTGCCTGTAGTGTTAGGTAAGGGGTAAATGTAGGGGTATGGGTGGGTTGCGCTTCGGCGGGTTGGTGTGGACTTGTTGGGCAGAAGGGCCTGTTTCCATACTGTAATGTAATGTAATCTAATCAATGGGACCTGCAAATTCACCTTGCTTTTCATTTGTAGCTGGCACTGTTGGGGGAAATCTAAATGCAGAGCCATTTGATATTGTTCTATCTGTAACTCACATTGCTACACTCTCTTCAGATGTGGTCAAGTGTAGCAGCCTGAAAGACTAACAGGAACTCAATGGTAATGCTATTGAGAAGCTGAATGGTGACAAGAATTAACAACTCGTTTTCCCATGAAAAACACCCAACTTTGCTACTTATTTGGTTATTAAACCTGGGAAAATTGGACTTTAGTGGTGAAAGCCAGATTATTTTTGAGATAGCTAGCCTCTTTGTCTGCTATTCAAGAGTAAAAGAGAAGTGGTAGAAAAGCCTTCTGTGATATGGAGTGATATTCAGTTTGAGTTCAAAGATTTTTCTGAAGAAAAAAAGAGTGCTTTGCTTGAAGGAGAACTGAACATAAACTTGTGAAGTAAGGCTTTAACAATGGAATTGAAATTCCTTTTAAGGCCAAAGGAACAAGAGTGTAAATAGATGTAGAAGAATTTAGAGGAGAGCAGTTTTGTTGGTTTTTGGTTAGCACTGCTGCCTCACAGCTCCAGGGTCCCAGGTTCGATTCCAGCCTCGGGCGACTGTCTGTGTGGAGTTTGCACATTCTCCCTGTGTCTGCGTGGGTTTCCTGCGGGTGCTCCGGTTTCCTCCCACAGTCCAAAGATGTGCAGGTCAGGTGAATTGGCCATGCTAAATTGCCCTAGTGTTAGGTGCAATAGTCAGAGGGAAATAGGACTGGGTGGGTTACTCTTCGGAGGGTCGGTGTGGACTTGTTGGGCCGAAGGACCTGTTTCCACACTGTAGGGAATCTAACCTAATATAATCAGTCTGGAAAAATCTCAGTTTTGATTAAGTATCAAGAAGATAGAAGGAGAAAAATACCAATGGCACAGTTATCAAAAACACTTCATCATATCACTGCAGTATTGTATGATTTCAATTTGTGTATTTTGCTCTTGAGGTTGGTTGCATATAAAACGACATTCATCAACTTATTCCTGAATTTGAAAACTGGCTGAATATCAAACCTTTGTGATGTTTCAACAAATTGTATAGCTTTATGAAGTGCAGCATACAAAAGGGCAATGTTTACAAACTTATGCTCTCAGTGATGAGCTGAGCATATTAGCAATTCAAATAAGTAAAATAATTCTTTAAAACATGATAACACACTGCAGTTTTATAGAATATCATCAATTATTCAAGATTAATTATGAATAACTCAACTAGACAAATATCTAAGAACCAGTCATGACATATAAAAAGAATCAATAATTTTAAATAAACCTTCTGTGTAATTAGTATGTTGTTAGCGATTGTTATAATCAATAGTCAGACTTCATAAACTGTTCTATGATAAAGATATTTTATTTGGTCATATGGAATCCATCCATACAAGCCATTCTCTATTCTGTAGAAGGAAACACCAACTTTGTTTTAAAAATATTTGTCGGCAAGAGATATCTCTGAATGGTTAACTCCAGTGGATAATTTTAACTGTGGCTTCCTAATATATATGAGGCAGAAATAATCTGAATACACAAAATCACTTACCACCTCCTTTGTGCTATGCTCTGGTTGCTGACTTCATGTTGTCATTCTTTAGGTGGGGAGCTAGAGCGTACGTTGAATACCACTTGTGGAGTACAAATAGGGGCAGCACGTTAGTTCAGCTACAACTCACTGGATATGATTTTCTCTTCCCGGGGCGGGGTGGGGGGAGTGGTTGGGGGGTGGGGGGGATGGGGTAAAGCAATGAGAAGGGGAAATATTGGGTGAGAAAGTCACCATTTTCTTTTTAATTTGACAGCAGTTAAGGCCCTTCAGTGGCCAAGTAACGGCCACTTAACTCAACTTGACACCTTCATGATTACTTGTCACCATGACGGCCAAGAAAGGTACGTAGCTTCATGTCTGGGAAAACATGGCGATCTGTTGGTCAGTTGGAGAAGGGACTTTCAATTATCCTAATCTGGCAACATATAGAGGTACAGAAAAGAAGATTTTTAAAAATATTCTTTCTCACGGTGGGATATCCTGAGCACCAGGCCTTGAATGGTGGACTTTAGGATCAAAACACTGACAGTCTCTGATTGGGCAATCAGCTGAGTTAACCTTCTGGTTAGGGTGGTGTGTTCGTTACCACCTAAGATGCTACTTCCTCCCTCTCCCTCCCCCGCCTTGCTTTAAAAAAGGGAAAATTCTTTCCGTTGGGTTTGCATGTGAATGTAGAAATGTACAATGGAGTGAATCTTACAATTTTTTTGACAAAGTTTGAGTTGTGTTGAGTTTTTTTGATTTTTTTTGTTCTAAGGTGAAGTGAGTTCTCTCACCATACCAACAAACTTGCCCACTACATCTCTACGGCTTCTCTCACATCTGATTTCCACGCCACCTTACCATGCAGTGTTCCTGAAACAGTCACCATTCTGTGATGTCCTGGAGTTCGCAGGCATTCTTTGTACCCGTGTCAATATTAAAAGCCTGTTGTGTAATTGGAGAAACACTGTTAATCTGGAATTTCCCTGTGGGGTACTGGTATGTTATGAAGTTGTAGGTGCAATGTACCTTTAAGAGAGTTGAAGGCTGGCAAGAACTTAGCAAACACATAAAGTACTGGAACATTTAAGATATAACATTTGGTCGAACAGCCAACAGTAACTGGGTTGCTATGAGACAAAAACAAATTCAAATTCAGCCAATCAGTTTAAATTAGGCCCAAGGATATCAAACTCCAATCAAGTTTGAATTTAGTATTTTGACAATATTATAACCAATGAAACGATCTGATGTTTCAGGGTATAAATATCAGACATTTTGAACAGTTAGCCAGAGCTGCAAAGAGCAGCAAGCCACCAACTAGTATAGACTGCCAGCAGAACTGCTCTCTAAAAGGTACCTTTACCTATCAAAGACCTGTGAAGCAGAATCCCTAAGAAGCAGAAAAGAAGACAGAAAAATCTACAGAGGAAACTTGGCAAAGCTGACTGATTTTGAAATAATATTATTACATGTTTTGGTAAATTGTAATTGTGAATTTTTTTATCGGACTAGTATTGTAGAGGGGAAGGTAAAAGAAAGGATTAAGAAAAAAGAGTCGTAAATAGTTGTTAGTTAATATTCTCTGTTAGACTTTAAGAATAAGTTGTTAATTTTTACTTTAAATAGTGACTTTTGGGATAGTTCTTTGTCTCTCGAATTTTAGCAGATTACAGCACAGGGTGAAGGTTTAAATTAGCACAGGGGTTTACAGGTAACAGATATTTGTCCTAGACAGGGCAGATATGGTCAAATTGACACCATGCTTTGCAGCAAGGACCTGGACCTCCCACTGGTTAGGGGTAGCTAAGTTCGGTACCCATAGGAGGGCCTCAACTGGGACCTTGGGTTCATGTCACATTACAGGTGACCACCATTGCACCACACACACACACACACACACACATACACAGGTACTCCTATACACATGGACACACATACACACAGACGTGTACACAGACACCCACACACACCCTTACAGACACACACACTCCACACTCACAAATGCACCCCCTCACAGACTTAAGACACTCTGCACTCACTACACACACACATACACTTTCTCACACTCACAACCCCCAACCCAGACAGACACACACACACATAGACAGACAAAGACCCACATGCACACATATATTTTGTGGGGTGAATTTGTACTTGCAGAGTTATATTGTACTTTGCTCAAAAACTGCATGCATTCATGTAAAACTCTGAGCTCAAAAACTGCATGAATTTATGTAAAACTCTGTTATCTCACTTTTTAGATTAGAATCAATCTAAACATCAGGTCATAGACAGAGAACACAGGGAGCCAACACCTTCAACATATTATCTAGCTATCACCATTGTTAACAGCTAACCCGAGAATGCAACTTTTTAAAAAAAGGTTTTGTGATTTACACATGAAAGAAGTGAAACTATCACTGTATTCTAACAGATGAAAGGCTTAACAGACAATCAATTTTTCAATGTATAATTTCAGTTACATCACACTGTAAAGTTTTGCTATAAATTCTGTGTTAGAATTGAGCCCACCACTATCACCTGATGAAGGAGCGTCGCTCCGAAAGCTAGTGTTCTTCCAATTAAACCTGTTGGACTATAACCTGGTGTTGTGTGATTTTTAACTTCATTATGGTATGCATCATATCCACTCATGGCTCTCATCTCGCCTCCTACTCATAGACAACCATTAACTGCTCTTCCATTCACCTCCATCATACTCCATCTCTTCCTTTGTCTGATTGCATGACAAGTTGACAAGTGTGGCACTTGCTCTGGTCTGTGGAGAAAGTCAGAGACCAACTTACAGCTGACCTCTGCCGGTCCCTAGGGAAGAGGGCATCCCTTTCTGTACCCTGTCCTCGACCAGGACATCCAGATCTCTGTTTGAGAACCCTGGTGCCATTTTCATCATTTCTAACGTGATCACAACCTGTCCTTGAGTGAGCAGCTTCAGAATGCCAGTGATCATTGGGATGCACTGTGGCCTTTTAAAGATGCACAGGCGTATGGATTGCTGATCTTTCAGCAGATATCTACTGACTGGTGACTTGTTCCTGAGGTGGATACGAGGAATGCCCCAGGTAGGGGGGGGGGGTTGGGATAGTTAGTGAGGCTAATGTGTAAGATAGGTGAGAAAACTAGCTAGGCCTCCTGGCAAATATCACTTCAAACAACTTGATGCAATGTGGGCTCAGACAACGAAATGTAGGAATTGACCCACAGGATCTCTCACACAGGGTTCACCTTCATCTTTTAGTAGAGATAACAGGAACAAATGGGTGAGGGATTAAATAGCATGTGGGTGAGGGAGTTGTGTGTCAGCTGGATGGAGGGACTGATGGATGATTGGATAGGGTGCCAGGTGAGTGGGTAAGGGTCAGGTCTGGCAGGTCCAGGACAGGGCTATGAAATTGGGATAGAGGAGGTTGTGTCGGGTGGGGGCAGGGATGTTAGGTCCTGCTGGGGAATGGGGGCTTATTTGTTAGGTTCTAGGGGCAGGTACCAGGTTAAAGAGGGAGGGGACTCTCAGATTAAATTGGATTGGGGTAATTCAGGTCAGTTGGAGTCGGAGTTGCTTTGGGATTAAAGGTGGGGAAAAGATTTGGGGGAGGGTTTCCATTTATTAATTACCAAGAGTTAGAGTAGGTTTTCAATTTCTGCTATCGTTTTCTAAGTAACTATTAAGCTTAAGTGACTCAGAAATCTCTTACTCCAGGTGACTTTTTCAGAGAGTTACAGATGGACGGAATTGTCAAAAGGAAATTTAGTTTTCCTGGCAAATCCTGCAGAGTCAGCTACATTAAGATTTCCGCATGGTCATGATGTGCAACTCTGAACGTTCCCGCAGAAATGTCTATTGGCCATTTCAATTTCTGGGCCAATGTATACATGTTCGGTCACAGGCACTTAACATGCTCATATTCTCACCTTATGGAAAAAATATCAGCTGTCGTAATGATTGCTCACAGGGGACCACACAGAACAGACTTAGACTGCTATTATAACACTGTAGGAGACTCTCATTCACCCAATGGAAATGTTTACTTGCTTAGAATATGACCTCTTCATTCTTTCATTAATCTAAACTGAATTTCTTTCTGTGACATGCACTGAAGATACATCATTAGTCTTATTCTTGAATGGTTGCCCATTCAAACATGTTGCAGAATTTCAAGGACATCTGTTTCCGGTTTGTATCATCGCAATCGATTAAAGTAACTCACGTTCTGTCAATGGCTACGACAATGCCATCTGTGCAAAATATGTGAGGAAAAAAGCCAGCAAATAATTTTCTGGGTCTGTTAGAGTCTCCCAATAGCCTCTCAATTACATACAATCCTTCTGTTTCAAATCATACCTTTTGCATCTGGCTTCTGGAGGTCAGATGTCCCACTATTGGGAGGAGAGAGACTCTGTCCTGTAGAGGAACCCGAGGGAGAAATGTACTTACATAGCTTCATTACACAGAATCAATTCCTTAAGAGACAAGAGATGTGAGTGCTACCTGTGAGGCCCCTGCAGTGTTCTTCATTAATAAAGCTGAAAATGATTGCACAGCCCAAGTGGGTAGCAGCATGTCGCATTGTCGAGCCTACTATATCAGCACAGGCTTGTATATAACAGCATGTGAACACATTTCTTCCGCCTCCCTGTGTCTCTTGCTACTTGTCAATGCAGCACGCTACTTGTCGTTGATCAAGACTGAGTCTATGTTTGTGTTCAAGCCTTTGAAGACAGCCATAACTTGTTGATTTCCCTTTATTCCTGGCACAGACATGAAAGAAAAATTGCATGTAAAATTCTTGAGGGATTTCAGTGAAATTGGCCTGGCTGTTGTTATTCGTCAATTTCGTCAGACTCACTGCATTTATAGAGTCTAGATTAAAGTGGTGCTGGAAAAGCACAGCAGGTCAGGCAACATCCGAGGAGCAGGAAGATTGACGTTTCGGGCAAAAGCCCTTTATCAGGAATAGACCTTGTTTTTACCTTTTTACCTCACTGTATTTATATTCAAGCAGTGTTAAACCCAACCATTACAAAAAATCACCAAGAACTTTCAATGGTCATTTTGGTTACAGCTGAGGTATTGCTATTATGATTTGTCAGGAATTAGCAAGTTCTTTTTTTCCCTTTTTGAGCACAGTGAGCGCCCAGAGAACTCGACAATGGGGAAAATCTTGTTGGATGTCACATTAGTGCAGGCTTTGGTCATGCACACAGTGAACACTCATCAGAGATATGCAGAGCAGGCAGATCATGATGTCAGTCAGGATGCAGCATCTATTTGATGGCAGCCATCCCATTTTAAAATTCATTATCGAGCCAGCAACATCTCAATCTTGCAGAGTTGAACGTGTGTGCAGCAGCAGGAATAGCTGCTCTATTTAAAGGGATCATCAACTGCCTAAAGTTTCTGACTGATTACTTCTGGGTGATTCTACAAGTGTTTGATGCTTTCTATTATCAGTTTAAGTTCCAAGTGGTGTGGGAGGTGCTGAAGTACTAGCTGATAGCTTCAGGGATCTACAAAATCCAATTAATCTGAATTGTACTCGAGTAGATTTTCCCATCAAAATACAACATGAGGTGGAGAGTGAATGGGAGATAGAGGCCACAATAGAGCAGTGCACATGTAAGCATAACATTACAAAGAGATGAACAGATTAACTGAATCTGTGGCAACTGGAGTTTAATGCAGGCAAATGTGATCTAAAGGGAGGAGAATGAGGTACGTTTGGAATGGTGAAAATCTAGAAGCAGCAAAATCTAAAGAGACATTTGTTTCTAGGTATATAGAGCAATATGATTTTCTTGAACAGGTAAACAAAATAACTTGCATTGTGATGGAATGGTGGATTTCACACACAAAGCAGGACAATATAAAGGTTATATGGTTCACTTGCACATAACCCTGGTTAGCTCACACTTAGAGTATTCTGAACAGATAATGTGCACCTCCTTTTAAAGAGGGTAAAATGGAAGGGACACATCTTAGATTCACCAGAACGATGTTTGGATTGCAAGGGTTAAATTTAAAAAAGCGTGGTTCCATAAATTCAGGTTATATTCTTTAAGAGTTAAAATTTGATGGGTTGGTGTGCTCCAAATTTACAAGCTATTAAAGAGAACAAATAAACGAAGCAGGAAGAAAAAAAAACTCTGCTGCCTCGGAGAGTCTAAGGCTGGGGGCATTTCCTATAAATTTGAATCAAGGATGATAGAATTATGGAGCTCTCTTCTGTGAATGACAATTGGTGTCAGATCCATTTTGAATTTTAAGTCTGAATTTTGTTAATCAAAGGAATGAAGGAAAATGGGACAATGGTGGATTTGTAGGTTATGCCAAGATCTTATTGAATAATGGAATAACGTCAAGGTGGTTAAAAGGTCTAATCCTGGTCTTCAGTTCATAAGTTCCTTTATTGGATGTCTTCCATTGTACTTTGCCTATGTGGTGTTGTTGATGATTTGAAACTGCAATATTTCTTGGCATTGTACCAGCAGAGTTGGTCTGCCAGCAGAAGGAGAGTCTGGAGAAGCTTTATAATAAAATAAATCATGATGCTTTAAAAAATTTTGGCTAACTCTTGTTGTATCTAGTCCCAAGAACCTCACAGTGATAATAAGAATATTGCAAATTAAGGAAGTGTAAATGTTTTCCATGGTTTTTGCCAACTTTTTGCTCAGAAAACAGCTTTTAAAGTTGCAGACAACATTTGCAGACTTTGATGAACTCTCACACTGTTTCAAAAAAACATGAGCTTGGATTAAACAAGCAAGAGTGCTTTACAGACAAGTTTCATCACTGTTCATCATGGTTTAGAAGTAGATTGTACTATACAAGTACATCAGGGTAGCAGAACAGAGGTTGGTCCGTGTATGGAATGAGCTGCCAGAAGAAATAGTGGACGTGGGTACAGTTACAACATTTAAAAGGCATCTAGATAGATACATGAATAGGAAAAGTTTAGAAGGATATGGGGCAGATGCGGCTAGGTCAGATTAGGATGTCCGGTTGAGTTGAAATGAAGAATTTGTTTCCATGCTATGCATCTCTATGACTTTTTGAATGGGGACCGTAGTTTGTTCCAATATCAAATCATTTTGGCTAAGCTGGTTTCGGAAGACCAGACCATGTCATATGACTCTATACAGTCCATAGAATCCCTACAGTGTGGAAACAGGCCCTTTGACCCAACAAGTCCACACCGTCCCTCCGAAGATCAATCCATTCAGACCCATTCCCCTGAATGATGCACCTAGCCTACACACCCTTGAACACAATGGACAATTTAGCACAGCCATTTCACCCAACCTGCCCATCTTTGGAGTATGGGAGGAAACCGGAACACTCAGTGGAAACCCATGCAGATATGGGGAGCATGTGCAAACTCCAAACAGACAGTCAACCGAGGCTGCATTTGAACCCAAGTCCCTGGCACTGAGAGGCAGCAGTGCTAATCATTGAGTCAACATGCTACCAAACACTAGCAACCAAATGTGACTTTAGTGAGCTAGAACAGGTTGAAAAGGAGGTCAAGATAACTGAAAGTTGTTGCTGTAGCCAACTCTGCCAGAAAGTCCC